>NC_138101.1:178137710-178737710 GCF_964146895.1 Miniopterus schreibersii
GAACATCCTAAGAAACCCACACACACACAAACCTATTCGAACTAATGAATGCAGCAAAATTGAAGGACCTTTTGTAAGATCAATACACAAAAATCAATTGTATTTCTATATCCAACAATAAACAATCTGAAAAGAAAATAGCTCCAGGCCCTAGCCGGGTAGCTCAGTTGGTTAGAATGTCGTCTCCATACACCAAGGTTGTGGGTTCAATCCCCAGTAAGGGCATATACAAGAATTAGCCAATGAATGCATAAATAAATGGAACAACAAATGGATGTTTCTCCCCAACCCCCGCTCCTCTCTAAAAAAAAAATAAATAAATAAAAAATAAAAAAAAATCAACAAATTTTTTTTAAAGAAAAGTTTCATGTATAATAGTATAAAAAATGAAACTCTTAAAAATGAATTTAATAAAAGAAACAAAACATACAAGAACTACAAACTGTCATTGAAAGTAAAGATTTAAATAAATGGAACAATATCTTGTGCTCAGGGATTGAGAGACTTAATGAATATTATGATGGTAATACTCCCCAAAATGATCTATAGCTTCAATGCAACCCCTATCAAAAGTCTAGCTATTTTTGTAGAAATAGACAAGCTGACACTAAGTTTGATAGGAAATAAAAGGGACTCAGGATAGCCAAAACAATTTGTTCCAAGAACAAAGTTGGAAGACTCAAACTTCCTGATTCCTAAACTTACTATAAAACTACAGTAAAAGTTGGAAGACTCAAACTTCCTGATTCCTAAACTTACTATAAAACTACAGTAATCAAGACAGCATGGTAATACTTATGCATAAATACAGGCATAGAGATCAATGGAATAAAAACAAGAGTTCACAAATAAACCCATATACTTATGGTCAACTGCTTTTTCACAAGGATACCAAGATAATTCAATGGAGAAAGAATGCCTTTTCAACAAAAGGTGCTGGGACAACTGTATGTTCACATACAAAAGAATGAAGTTGGGCTCATATCTCACAGCATATATAAATATTCACTCCAAATGGCTCAGACTCCTAAATGTAACAGCCAAAACTATAAAACCTTTGCAAGAATCCTCATGACTGAGTAAGGCAATGGCTTCTTAGCTATGATAGCAAAACCACAAGTAATAAGAAAAAAATATATAAATTGGAGTTCATCAAAATTTAAACCTTTGGTGCTTCTAAGACACTATAAACTGGTGAACAAAACAGATCCAGAGACATTGAAGCATGCAACAGACTGATGTATTGGGCGGGTGGGGGGCCTCAGGCAAGAGATTAACCAAAGAACTTATAGGCATATATGCATAACCCATGGACACAGACAATAGTATGATGAAAGCCTGGAGAGGGGGCAGGAGGGGAGGGTGTCACTGGGGGTGGTGGTGGCAGGACATCTGTAAAACTTTCAACAACAAATTTAAAAAAGAAAACCTTTGCAATAAATATATCTGATAAAGAACTGTTATCCAAAATATACAAAGGACTCCTAAAACTCAACAAAAAGAAAACAACTTGCTTGGCTGGTATGGCTCATGAACCAAGAGGTCACCGGTTAGATTTCCGGTCAGGGCACATGCCTGGGTTGCAGGCTCAATCGTGCAGGAGGCAGCCAGTGTTCAATGTCTCTTTCTCACTGATGTTTCTATTTCTCTGTCCCTTTCTCTTCCTCTCTAAAAGACCAATAAAAACATATTGAAAAGAAAACTCAATTAAAAAACTGGCAAAAGGCATGGTGCCAGCTACCTAGAAGCTGTCTCTAATTATTATAAGCAGCTTTTCCCCCATAGGTCTATCCATTGTTGGACCCCAATGAACAGATTTTAAGTAGAATCCAGTTAGCTTTGGATAGCAACAAATTCAGGACATGCCTAGCAACCCAGCAGCAGCAAAAACAGTGACTATAAAATCTTTATAGGAAAAGAATGGGCAATTTGTTAGGAAGGATGCAAGGCATACACAACTGGCTTAAGTGATGTAATGATTAAATATAAGAATGAATGCAATTAGTGATGATCTAATCTATGTGCTCTCATCTAATAGTTCACTAAGAGCTAATGGTTCTTTTCAGGATGGTGTAAGCTTATCAAATGCACAACAATTATACTAATTTGGTTCCATTTGCCTTTATTCTCTGATTTTTATTTTCTAACACCATTCCTAAATATCTACTTCCTTTGCTCAAATGAAGAATCCAAGAAATCTGAAGGAAAAAACAAACCCAGTTCCTAAATGAGATATATTCTAATAGTGAATGCCAGGAAAAAAAGATTTCTACCCCTTGACTAGTGTTTAAACTCACCTTCCATGCATTCATTCACTGATTCATAGTCAGCATAAGTTCTGCCTTCGGGCCTCTTCGTAGGCTGTACCAGTAAAATGGTGTGAGACTGCGAGGGAAAATGTTATTTCAATATAAGGTTCTAATTCATACTTGAGAAATGCATAGTATGATATAAAATCCTTCATGGCAAATTTCACTATTTTCAATATTTACTGCATAAAAGCAAGGATTATAAATTACTAAAAACAAATGACCAAATTTACAAAACTGTCGTCAAAATGATTATTTTTAAGTGGCAGTGCTTTCCTGTTACCAGTTTAAGATCATACTACTTTCCAAACCAGTTTTGGTTACTTTCTTCTTATTGGAGCTATTTTCAGAACATTTTGGTTTTATTAAAAATCCACATATACTTGTCTTACAGTTTTTTTCTTCTTCTGGACAGATTTAGTCCCTGATTTCCTTATGGTCCTCTTTCTTGGGAGAACAACCACTACAAAATATGTTTTAAAGTTATAAATATATGCACAAAATATAAGTACATTTAGGCAAATATACATATTTATATAAACTTATTTGCCACAATAGAAAAATAAGATTGTGAAACCTGGTTAGAAAAAATTTTTTTTGCAGAATTACCTTAATGAAATTCCTATTCTCAGGTTACCAATCAGCTGTGATTCACTCCAATGAATGTTAATCTGGCTGTTACCTTTTTTCAAGTCTCATAAACATGAACCCTATATTCTCAGTAGTTCCACTGAGGAAGAAATACTCCAACACATTTTGCTCATTAGCTTTGAAAGAACCTAAAAAGTAAAAGTATTTAAGACTTTTGAACCACTAATAGTTCATTTTTTAAAATGATTTTTAAAAAAGTTTTTATTGGTTTCAGAGAGAGGAAGGGAGAGAAACATCAATGATGAGAGTCATTGATCGGCTGCCTCCTGCACGTCCCCTACTGGGGATCTAGCCTGCAACCAAGCATGTGCCCTGACCGGAATCCAATCGTGACGTCCTCTCAGCCACTGAACCACGGTGGCCGGGCAGTAATAGTTCGTTTTACATACGAATTCTAATTTTTAATCCTATAAAGAATTATCACTGGTATTTATCCAATGAGAATGGGTTGATATTAACTGCTGTCACTTTCTCAGATTTTAATCTAAGCACTTTAACACAATACCAAACAGTGACACAAATGGCAAAGAAGGAAACTCAGAGATAAAATGACTTGCCCAACGTCACATAGCTAGTTATGACAAAACAGGAACTGGAAACAATTAGTAGTCCTCTTAGACTATGTTGGGTCAAATATTGAACTATCTTAATTTAGAAAAGTACAACCTGAAAAAGTGCCTTCTTAACAATAGCTGCATAACTTATGAACAGTAAGTAACTGCAGCAACCAGGAAACGAAAGTTGAAGTAACCTCTTCAAGCTGAAGATGCCCTATGAGCATCTCCTTTTTGTGGATTAAAAAAAAAAAAAAAAAAAAAAAAGAAGCCCCCTCACCCACCCACTCCACTAGTATTTGGGTCAGAGTCTAAGGAACCTGGGCCCTCAAGCTGAGCCTATCTTTTCAGCCTCCATTTCCAAAAGAATGCAAATACGGGTAAGAACAGGCTTGAGGGCTGAGAGTAACTCCACACCAGGCATCTAGGGAGTATTGGAAAAGAGAAAAAAACTGTGTGTGTGTGTGTGTGTGTATATATATATATATATATATATATTTATATATATATATTTATTTTTTTTTTAAAGGCAGAGCACAGAAAAGTGAATAGTTGCGAAAGCACACTACAAAGCAAAGACGACCTTTCCTGGCCCACACCCTGGGTGCAATAAATTCAAACTGTTAGCTTTGGGAACAGGTTTTCAGACATTCCCTGGGCCATTGTTTCCACAGGAGGCTAGGGCGTTTGAAAGGAAAGAACAGCATCCCTACGTGTGCCTCTACCAAGCAGCCATCGGGAGAAAGCGCATCCTTGGCACCGCACGCCCCGCCCGACCCAGCAGGAGGGCGCGCAACCATAGGGCGGACCCGGGCTCCAGGGCCTAGTGCCAGGCCCAGAGTCTCCGCGGCGGGAAGGGGAAGGGTCGACCCACAAGCCGGAGGGCCGGGAAGCAGCACGCTCGCGCTAGATGGGTTGGGTAAAAGATGTAAGGGGTAAGGGGTACCGGGGAGGTTAGGGGTTCGGGGAGCCGCAGCCCTTTCTCACCATCGCGCCAAACTCTTTCGCTACAGCCGCCGCCGACACCACCGCCACACACGAGCTTAACCACAACGCCGCCAACAGCCAACCCCCGCGAGAGGAGCCGACGGAAGTCGTCAGAAACGCGCCGTGAAAAGAGTCTTTGGACCATAGAGTCTCACATACTTCCGGCAGCTAGAGGAGATTCCGGCTCTGTTTCAGCCATCTTGGATAAGGGCGATGAGATACATAGGAAATCTTTCGGAACGTGAAAAATAATTTATTTTCAACACTCTTGTCTTCCGTACTCTCGTTGTTAAACAGACGGCTAAAGTGATCACCGATGTAGACAGTGGCGCAAGTCAGGTAACTGAAAGATTTCAGCAGCCCTGCTCCAAAATGGCGGCAGCATGAGACTCCCGGGCCATAGGTCGGTTGTTACCCGGAAGTACCTTGTTAAAGGAGGGGAGGGGAGGCAATCCGGAAGTGGATGTAATGAAGGGGTGCCACTTGGCGGCCATGGCTGCCGTAGTATCGGCGGCTCCGGGTCAAAGCCCAGCGGAGTGGAGTAATATGGGCAGCACCAGCTATAGGGCAGAGACAGCTTTGTATCGGATTCTCTGCTGAACCCCTAAGACCCTTCGTTAGAGACTTACAGGACTCCTTTCCTCATTCGAGACTCAAAGGAGAGTTTGCCGGGACTGGTGGGCTGGTCCCAGCCTGGGGGGGATCACCGGCAGGGTGCCCTAAAGAGCTAGGGGTGCCGGGAGAACGAACAAGTTCGCTTGGGTTTTCCTCCTTTTCCTGCTGCTACCTGCATCGTTGTCTGTGGGAAGAGTGGGTCCGTTGTGCCACCCTCATTCCGACCATAGAAGATAATCGTTCGCGTGTTTTCCCCATTGACTTTTCCCCATCTCTTTTAACCCACCGGAACCTAGTGACCGGCATCTGAAAACCCAGGGGCTGGGGACCTAAGGTTGCTGAAAGTTCTCTCTGGTGCTAATATCAGCAAAAAGGGGCTGTTCCCAGGTACGTTGAAGAGAAAGGTACCCCGTGAACACATCTGCTGTTGGAGAGGACGAAAGAACCGGAAAGCCCCTCCTGTTCTCTTGGAATCTACACACGCGTTTAAGAACCTTTTGAAACCACTGAAAATTTGTCCGGTGGTGGTGGGTGAATAAAGGAGGGCAGAATGGATGATTTCATCTCCATTAGTCTGCTGTCTCTGGCTATGTTGGTGGGATGTTACGTGGCTGGAATCATTCCCTTGGCTGTTAATTTCTCGGAGGTAAGAAATTCGCAATTTTTTGTCAGCTGTCAGGATGGCTGCTAGGAAGTAGTGACAGTTGTAAAGGGAAACTGCTTCCCTAACTGTATGTACTTGGGTTTGTCCAAGTACATACAGTTAGGGAAGCAGTTCCCTCTGATCTCAGAGCTAAAGGTCTTATTAAGGAAGACTGTCTTTTAAAAAGATGCGTAACATTTAATAATAGAAACAAACCTCATATACAGCATTAGAGTTCTTATTTTGGGTGGGTGGATCCACTACAGATCCTGGAGTACTCCCAACTCCCTGAAATTGCATACAAAAATTTGGAGCTCTGCATTTTCCTGGAGAGAGGCACCGTAACATTCTTTTGATTCTCAGAAGTTTCAAGGAATGAAGGTTCCGGATTGCTATGGAGACCTATAAATGGTTAATGTTGTTTGTTCATATGAATTAAAATCAATATAACTTCTCTTTGAGAAAATGAAGCATAGTATTTTTGGAGAAAGGTAGTTTTTTGGATACATGTATTAGGAAGAAGAAAAAGTGCTCTAGAAAACTTAAATTAGGGCCTGGCCGGGCATGGCTCAGTGGTTGAGCTTCGACCTGGGATCCAGGCGATCGGAGTTCGATTCCCGGTCAGTGCACATGCCCGGGTTGCGGGCTCGATCAATGACTCTCTCATCATTGATGTTTCTATCTCTCTCTCCCTCTCCTTTCCTTTCTCTGAAATCAATAAAGATATATTTTAAAAAAAAAAAATTAGGTTGTTCTTAACTCACATTTCCTTTTTGTTGTTGTTAATCCTCACCAGAGGATATTTTTTCTCTTGCTTTTTCTGAGAGAATGGAAGGGAGGGAGAAAGGGAGAGAGAGAGAACCACATGTGAGAGAGACACATCGATTGGTTGCCTCCCATACCAGCTCCTACTGGGGCAGGGAGGGAACCTGAAACCCAAGTACATACCCTTGACCGGGAATCGAACCCGAAACCCTTCTGTGCACAGGCCAAAGCTCCAACCACTGGGCAACACCACCCGGGCAACTCACATTACCTTTTAAAGAAGAGCATTAAAATGAATATTCATAGTTGTTTTCAAATCTATTTGCTTAGAAATGAAAGTTTTGTTAATGTGTTTTGACATTTTGGGTAATTATTATTACTTGAACAAACTTTAACTAAGTGGGGAAAGAAAGATAGATGAAAGCATTGTTCAATGAAAATGGAAATAGGTTCTTCAGGTTGCCATAAAGGGTGCACAGTGTGCACAGTGCTCAAGGATTTAGGGAGAAGAACTGCTACATTGGGGGAACAGGATTTCATGAGTATGACCTGGGTTCAGTAAAACATGCCCTGGTTTTACTGCCAGTCCTGAAAATGCTTTCACAGGACAGGGGGAAAGAGAATGGCCTGAAGTAGAAAGGAAAGGTATAGACTAGGTTGAGGTAGGCCTTGAAGATAGCCTGTGGATGGGAAAGGTGAGATGAGGCCAGATGATTTTGAGACATAGTTAAGCCCACAGGCAGATGGAAGGGAGGCTTGAATTGCTGCTGCTCCTTTTCCATTTCCTTTTTGTATCTTTATCCCTCAGCATCTAATACTAGCATTGAGCTAAATTTTTTGAGTACATACATTACCTAACTTCATTTTATTAATTAATTTATTTATTTAAAATAATATGTAATTCTCTTTCTCTCTCTCTCTCTCTTTCTTTCTTTCTTATTTCAGAGAGTGGAAGGGAGGGGGAGAGAGAGAGACATCAGTGATGAGAGAGAGTCATTGATTGGCTGCCTCCTGCACACCAGCCACCCTGCCATGTGCCCTGACTGGAAATCAAATTGTGATCTCCTGGTTCATGGGTCCACATTCAACCACTGAGCCACGCCGGCTGGACCCCTAACTTCATTTTAAAATTGCAACGAGATACAAATGAGGAAATTGAGACTCAGATTATGTAACTTGGATAAATTCATGAAATATGTTAGAGTCAGGGCTGTGTGTTGTGTTGTTGTTGTTTTTTACTTTTTTATTGAATTTATTGGGGTGACATTGGTTAATAAAATTATATATGTTTCAGGCATACAATTCTATAACACATCATCTGTATATTGTATTGTATATTCCCCACCCCAAGTCAAGTTTCCTTTCAGAGCTGTTTTTTTTAAATCTAGGTTTTTCAGACTCAGCAGTTTGTAGCTACTGTCCACTGTGGCAAAGGTAGCAGACTGGTAGCCCATGTACCGGATGTAGCTGGCAGACTTACTCTGTTAGATTAGCAAAGCATTTAAGTTTATTATTGTTGTTTTGTCTGTGTTCCCTCAAGACAACAGTTGGCTAGAGCTGAGTAGCGATAGATTTGTTGATGTACTCCTGTGAGGCCTGCTGAACTCCTTTCAGCTACCTGTCTGCCAAGTACTTTGTGAGCTGCTGTCCTTCCTCTCAAATGAACTATATTTTCTTATAACTACATTAGAATTGAATTGACATTAATAGGGCTGACATTTGTGAGCTTAAGTTGGTTCATATATTTAAAATTTATTGAGGTGACATTTATCAAGAATTATAATTCAGTCCTGGCCTGCGTGGTTCAGTGGTTAGAGCGTCAGCCCGAGCACCAAAGGGTGGAGGTTTCAATTCCCTGTCAAGGGCATGTACCTGGGTTGCAGGTACGATCCCCGCCCTGGTTGGGGAGCATGCAGGAGGCAACCTCTCAGTGAGTCTCACATCCATGGTTCTCTCTCCCTCTCTCTCTCTCCCTGCCCTCCTCTTTTTTTTCTCTCTCCCCCTCTCTCCCTCCCTTCCACTGTCTCTGAAAAGTAATGGAAAAAAGTATCCTCAGGTGAGGATTGACAAAACAACAACAAAAAATTATAATTCAAATAAGAAACTGAGAAAATTTCTTATTTCTGTAAAATGCTTAGTTGTTTTCCAATTTCAGTATTTTCTCTAACTATCTTGAGTGATTTTTGCAATATGCAGATATATGCTATTTTCTTTTCCACTGAAAGGAAATGTGTACATGAGTGGTATGATAAACCAGGCCATTAGTAAAGATAATTAGTGCATTATGTCATTCTAAATTGATGGTCCTGTGGTTTTTTCCAACTGTAGGTCTTAAAATGCTATAAATCAGCATTTGTAATATCTTTATTACAGCAGGAGCAATGCATTTTGAGCTGTTAGAATAAAATGAAAGTAATATATGTTGGAGACATTTTAGAACTTGTTTTCTATCTCCTAGGAATTAAGCATTTTTTCTAGATAAATTATACTATTATTATCGACCAAAGTATTGTGAGATTAGTGAGATGATAAATTTGTAAAAATAAACTTTGTTCATGAGTCTGGGAAGCACAATTTCTACCCTTAGAAAATAGCTCCCCAGATTCCTAGCATTTCTTAGGGATGAGTGTTATAAATAGGAAGACCAATAAACCTAATTTGTTTTACAGTTCACTTTCATTTACATGAAAAGATATGCTTTTTATTCATGTTCTTAAGCTAGACTCTAACCACTGAGCAACCCAGCCAGGGCAACCAGCACCTCAGTTTAAAACATGCAAATGTCTCAGCAACTTGTTTGTAATAGGAGAGGCCTTGCTGGGGCCTGGCATTCCTATCCATGAATGTTACATTTGCAGAGGCCAGGGCTAGTCCTCTAGTCTCCCTGCCTGATAGTGCTTTTCTTAGTATTTAACTTTATTTTCTTCATTATACTTATTCTCATTTTAAGCTGTGTTTTGTTTTTCATGTGTAATAGTTTTGTGTCTAATTACGTTAACTGATTCATTCATAGTAAATATTATTAGGGCTTTGAGTTACCACCAAATCAAAGGTTTTTGTCTAAAGAACAGATTTGTTCAGTATGCTTTTTTCTGGTATTTGGTTCATTTTAAAATAGGTTTGACAGAGTTGCACTTTTAAAGACTTTTGCATTGTCTGGTATGTTATCCTTTTATTCTCTTATGATCATGCAATAGATTTTACATCTGTTTGGAATTTGATTTCTAAATTCTAACATTTTAAAGTTTTCATTCTCTGTAGTTTACTCATTACTGGAAAGCAATCAGTAACTTTATGTCTTTTTTCAGATTATTTTCTTATAAGGTTATTGCTTCATAAGTATCTTTGCTTGATTAAGTTTGGATCAAATAAAATCTCAGTACAATCTGATTCAGTATTATTTTCCTGAAAAACTTTCTTTTCTCTAGGGTATTATATGGATAAACATCATTGAAACTTATGTGCACATTAGTATTAATAATAGTTATTGCTTATGGAGCTCCTTCTGTGCACCAGGCACTGATATGCATTATCTTATTTAAACCTCAGGATGAAACTGAGAGATACTTTTAAACCTCACCTTGCAAGTCAGCACACTTGGGGCTTGGAGAGATCACAAACACTAGTAGAGGTGGGATTAGAAAATAAGTCCGTTTGATTACCAATCCAAAGCACTTGACCATTAGATGACATTTCTTTTCCTAATGAACTCTTTGCAAAAAAGGAATGAAATGGATCTAAATTGGCACCTTTAGCTCCTCAAATTAGGAACTTTTAAAAAATATTCTAAAACCTTAAAAAAGGTTTTTTTGGAGGTTAGTAGCCTGAAATGTCCAAGTGTAATACATCTGAAGCCCAGTAGGAAAACAGTCATTGACATTTTGGAGTTGGAACAAAACAGCTGGTCATCTTCCCAGGCCATGATGAGAAAATTTTGGCTTACCCATCGGCTTAACCACAAATCTCCAAGCTGAAGCTGAGACCCAGGAGCCACATCTCCGTTTTTCTTAGTCGTTGCCTTTTCACTGAATTTAAGAGGCTCCAGAAACCTCAGTGGCGACCCCTTGTGGGCCTCGGTGCGCGATCACCGGTGGCGGGAACCAGGGCTCTAAACCACAGAGCCCATTTGCAGAGAAGACTGTGGGAAGCAGCTCCACGACCCAGATGCCTGGGGGTCCCAACTTAAGAATATTCTTAACATCACTATCATGTTATCTTTCACAATACCTCTTATGCGTTGTGCTTAGTGTAGCAGAATTGAAACTATAGAGGTAAGCAATCTTCAGTTAGCATTGAAGCCTGTAAGAAAGAACTGTCTTAAATGCCCTTTAAATTAACACCTGCCAAACTGGAATCTGAAGCAATTTCTGTTTTCAACTATCCAAGATTAATTTCACACTTTATATTTTCATAGTCTAGTCATTTTTAAATTGTGCTGTTTAAGAATTGACATACTTTTTGAGGGTAGAAGACCTGAAATGGATTCAGAATGCTTCTGTATGTGACAGTCTTAACCTTTCCTTTAATTGAAGAATTCAGATGTGAAACTTTATTAAATGATAAGGTTTATGATCCTCAATAGCTCATTTTGGAATTCTAGGTAACAAGTAGTAATGCTAAGTGTATTTTAATCCTCCTTGAATACTAATATCCAGTGTTTAACTTTATTGAAATAAAATAGAAACAGGTGTCAGTTGGTCTGGAAATTGAAATTCTTCCCCAATTACATGGATTTTTAAGTGACAGGGTTTGGGGGTTAACTACTAGATAATTACATCAAACTATTGCGAACCCTATATTTACCTGGGGGTTAATTTTCTATTAAGCAAAAAATTTTACTGTAGCTTCTGCACCTTGTTGTATATTCCTTTCATTAATTCTTTATGCATTTGACAAAGGCAAGTTGGGGAAAGAAGACAGGTGCTAAGAGCAAAAAATGAAAGTGAAATGGGTTTTATAGAGAAGCAGTTTAGCGTATTGCTTGAGAGTAAAGATTCTGGAGCTAGACTACCTAGGTTCAGATTGCGGCTCTGCCATTTGCTGGCTGTGTGAATCTGGGCAAATTACTTGAACTTCCTATGCCTCTGTTGTAAAGTAGGGATAATAGAAGTACCTACCTCATTGGATTGAGTTAATATATGTAAAGTGGTTATAATAGAACATGCTTGGCATAGTAAGTACTTAATAAATATTAGTTATTATAATAGAGATGAAGGAGAAGAATATTGTTAGCACCTCTCTTGTATAGAACTTGTTGATCAGAAACCTCATTAATCTAAAGGGCTAGAAAAGTCTGATTAGCTAAATAGCCTGAAGAGCAAGCGTTTTCTTGCTCTCTGCTGTCCTTGGCACTCACTTGGTTCCTGTATAACTTTTTATGTAATTACAGTAGGCTAGTATGCCAGTCATCAATTTATTGCCTCTCAGCTCCATGTTCACTCTCTATTAACTACTTTGTAAAAATAGATATGGGCCCTTTAAATATTTTTCCTTTGCCAAGTGACACAATGTTGAGCCTTATCAATAGAGGATACTGGAGAGGAAGGGGTTTTCCTTCTTAGTTCTGCCTGCTTGCTCAGCAGACTCCTAGACAGCTTCTCTGGCACCAGTTCCTTCATACAGGCAGCCTCTACAGTGTTCACCTTCCCCAGTGCAGGCTTCTGCAGCACATGTGGCTTCTCAAGCCTCCAGCTAGGCTTCTCCAGTGCCCAGCTCCTAGACTGCAGGCAGCTTTTCAAGCCCCTGACTCCTGCTGACAGTACCTGTCTTGGGAGGCATTATAGGAGTCTCTAGTAAGACATTTTACCATGAACAGCTTTCCCTGAAAGCCTAGAGTGCAGATTTCTAGCAAGTTCCATCACTGTGGCACCACAAAAACTTCTTTGCCTGTAATACTGTCACTTATAATAAGAAATATATATTTGGTCTTCATCCCTGATTTTGGCATGGAACATCTAACATCCTTGGAATTTCCTAAGTGATGAGCGCCGTGAAGGTGTCTTTAGTTATGTGAATGAGGTGACTTCTCAAAGGCCACTAGATAACCTAAGGATAAGGGCTGGTTGGAGGACTGGGAAACTTCAGTCCCACTGGGGAGGGAAGAGGGGCTGGAGGTTGACTTGATCTCCAGTGGCTAATGATTAAATTAATCTCACATATGTAATGAAGCCTCCATTAAAAAAACAACCAACCACCACCAAAAAATGGGGTTCAGAGAGCTTTCAGGTTGGTGAACACATGGAGGTCCTGGGGAGTTTCACACTTGGGGAGTACATAGAAGCTGTGTACCCTTTCCCCATACTTTGGCCAGTGCATCTCTCCCATCTGGATGTCCCTGAGTTATATCTTTTAATAGTGAACTAATGGCTAGTAAGTAAAATGTTTCTCTGAGTTCTGTGAGCCATTCTAGCAGATTAATCGAACTCAAGGAGAGGGGGTCATTGGGACCTCCAATATATAGCCAGTCAATCACAAACACAGTCGACAACCTGGACTTTTGACTGGCATCTGAAGTGGGGGGACTTGGGCAGTCCTTTAGGACTGAGTTCTTACCCTGTGGGATCTGATGCAGTCTCTAGGTAGGTAGTGTTAGAATTGAGTTGAATTGTAAGACCCCCAGCTGGTATCCCAGTGTTACTGGAAAGGGGACTGGAAAGAGGGTTGGCCTAAGGCTGGTGGTAGTGTGTGGGTTCTTGACTTCATGCAGGGAAGATTTCACAATACGAGTCCAGGTGATTTTGAGAGTATGTTTATTAAAGTTGGGGACAGTGAAACAAGGAAGGACCTAGGATAGAGGAAGCAACTGGAGAGAGCCTAGGCAGAGCTGCTTTGGCTCCCTAGAAATGCTATGGTAAAGAAGTGAGCTGAGGTGGGGCTGCTCTCAGCTCACTGGAGAGTCAAAGAAAAGGGGGCTTTGGGGACAGGTTTAGGAGGTTAGCCCAGGATAAACTGCCGCTGCCCGTTACTCCCCTGGTTGCAAGTCTTATGGGGTCCTTTAGAGTTTTGGAGATGAATTCCTGTGGAAGAAGACGGGGGAGGGAAAGGTGTGGGCCTGCTCCCAGGAGGGAGAACAGGAGGGAGAGGCTTGCTGGGTCCTTCATCTTGAGGGTTTTAAAGGCTGAGAGTTTGCCTGGCCAGGCAAGGCTCAGTGGATGAGCTTCAGCCTAGGATCCAGGAGATTGCAGTTCAATTCCTGGTCAGGGTACATGCCCAGGTTTCAGGCTCGATCCCTCGTCGGAGGCGTGCAGGAGGCAGCCGATCAATGACTCATCATTGATGTTTCTCTCTTTCCCTCTCCCTTCCTCTCCCTGAAATCAATGAAGATATATTAAAAATCAATCAATCAATCAATCAATCAATCAAATAAAGGCTGGGAGTTTAGGGGAGATCTTAGGGGAGGTTCTAAATAGAATATTCATCAGCTTTTCCAGGTGCCCCCTTTCAGGGTCATGGTATCCACTGATTGGTCAGCACCAGGGCAGGGAGTCTAAACCTCATGATCAGCAATATGCCAGGGGAGGAAAGGCCACTCGGGGGGGGTAAGGTCCAGCACCACTTTTGCCTGTTGCTAGGCACCCGGAGCTTTCTGCCCTGCTGACCTCCTTTATCTGGTTGTAAAATGCTTGGCCAGTTTGTACAGCTGCTCTGCCTCAGTTTCCCCATTCCACTTGCCAGGGAATTTTCCTAGTTTCTTACCTGCCTCACCAGCATTACTTGGTGTGGGGAAACATGCCCCTCACACGTGTCAGAATTGGTCCCAAAACCTTTCACTGCCGTTCGTTGAGCCCAGCCATGCCTTCTCCAGCAGGGTTTACACCTCAGCTCTGGTGGGATTTCTTTGAGCACTCTGTCTGGGCCCTAGGGTAGTCACTGCTCCTTTTATATGATACTCTTATATTCCTTAGAGTTCTCTCTTACAAGCTAATTTCTCATTACTTCACTCCCCAGTTACGGTTCTTTATATTAAATTTTCCCTGTTCAAATTACTTTATAATTTCTCTTTCTTGATTGGACCCTAATACAACTAGGTAATGGGTCATAAGATCAAATAACTACTGAGGCTAAACAGTGAATCAGGCCGGGAGTAAGATAAAACAGTTAAAGTTTAATCAAGATATGTGGTAATGCCCTAGCCAGTTTGGTTCAGTGGTTAGAGCGAGGGCCCGAGGACTGAAGGGTCCCGGGTTCATTTGCAGCCAAGGGCATGTACCTCAGTTGTAGGCTTGGCCCTGTTCAGGGTGCGTGCAGGAGGCAACCAATCCATGTGTCTCTCTCACTTCGATGTTTCTCTCTTTTGTGTCTCTCTTCTTTCTACTCTGTCTGGATAGCAATGGGTAAGGATTAAAAAAAAAAAATGTGGGAGTTGGCTATCAGTGTCAGTGCCTGGGAGTCATTAGGGAATAGTGAGAACTGTGGTCAACTGAAGAGCATATGCCATTTGATGACACCAGTCCTGCTGTTGCCAAATCTTCCTACTTTTCAGAAGCTGGAAATAATGGATTTTTACATGAAACAACCCATGACTACATGATTTCTAAGCTCTTTAAAAACTAGAAACAGCAAACTAGAAGGGATAGGGGAACAAGTAAAGTACATAACAAAAAGGGGGAGACTATAAAGCATTTCAAATTAGTACAAAAACTTACAAGTGCAGTTGTTTAGAACCACTTAATAAAGGGGACAACATCTCTGTTTACATAGGGGCCATTGTGCTCTCTAGTCCAACCACAGTACAATATTTAATGATAATAATAGCTGCAGTGTCAACTTAAGTGTTAAGTTCTGTGTTTCTCTTAGCAGTAACCTTGGAAGGGAAAAATTCTTGTCCTGTTTATAGATGAGGAAATTGAGCCTCAAAGTTTACCAAGTTCAAAGTCTCTATATAGCTTCTAATTAAATGATCATTCTGTTTTTTAATAACACCTGGTTATATAGTAGAAGCTCTTTGGAAAATTTAGAAAATATGATAATGGGTGAAAGAAAAATAAAATCATCTCCTATCCCACTGTCCAGTGAGAATCACTAGTAACATTTTTGTTTTCTTTCCATTCTTTTTTTTTCTGTGTATGCATTTTTAACATGGTTGGTTATGTGGCATATGTATAATTTTACATTCTCCCTTCTTTTACTTGGTAGTATATATAACATAAGCATTTTTCTTTATTTTGAATGTATTCTACGCATTTTTTTTTTTTTAATTCTCACCTAAGGATATTTTTTCCATTGCCTTTCAGAGAGAGAGAGGGAGAGAGAGACAGACAGACAGAGGAACATCAGTGTGAGAGAGACACATTGGTTGCCTCCTGCATGTGCCCTGACCGGGGCCAGGGACGAGCCTGCAACCGAGGTATGTGCCCTTGGCCAGAATCGAACCCGGGACTCTTCAGTCCACAGGCCAACGCTCTAACAACTGAGCAAAACTGGCTAGAGCTGTTCCAGGCATTTTTAATGCCTGCATTACACTCATTTATTTTATTGTGCACTTAATTCGTTTTCATAATAGTGTTGAATGAGTATTTTTGTGTCTGATGCTATCACCATATTTCAGATAATTTCTGTAGTGGTAGAATGACAGGATCAAAGGGCATAAATGTTCTCAAGAAGGTTCTTAATCTATATCACCAGGGGTTTTTTTAAATGTGTTTTTCCCCCCCAAAAGTGCAAATGACACTGTAGTCTCACTAACATTGGGTATTATCATTGTTAATTTTTAAAACTCTGTTTGCTAATTTGATAGAGAAAAATGTATTTTTGTTATTTTAATTTTCTCAGTTGAACATCTTATATATTAATAACACAATATTTGTTACTAGTGTTTTCCCAGGTTCTTTTCCAGTGGGCTTTTGTGTTTGTTTTTGTAGTCACATCGAACAGTCTTATGGCATTTCCATTTTTGTTTAGTTCTTTTATATTTAGAAAGGAGTCTTATACAAAAAGAAAAGGAATTAGTTTTGTTTTCCAAAATTGGAGGAAGTAGCATTAATAAAATATTGCTTGTTATTACCTCTATGTTAAATGAATTAGGAAAGGGGAAGCCTATTTGATGCTGGCAAAATGGCAGATATCATGGCGTTGTTCACTTGAACTTGTAGCCTAGTATCTGGGTTTTGTTTTGTTGTTGTTGTGGAGAAGGGGCTTAGAAGCTCTCCTCTTCACGCATGCTACTGATGGTGTTAAAGATTAGCAATAAAGGCAGTTAACTCTGTGCTAAGTGTGCTAATATCCTACTCCTACATGATGATAGTAGTAATAGTAGTCATCATCTCAGCTCCTTATAGAGAAGGACACTGAACTTGCTCAGGGTCACACATATGCTACCCAGAGGCAGGAAACTTTTGACGTCTTGTCTCAGTTGTAAGGAGTTGAAGAGCAAAGTTCATATTTGAGTTTCCTTCATTGCCCATTACTGACACTTAGCAGATAATGTAGTTAAGTTGACATTAGGAAGTATCTCCTTGAAGCAAGTTTGTGAGAATATGGAGAAAGCCTTTGTTGCTTCAACAAGAGTTCTCTGTACCCTATGTTTCATCTTTTCAGTGCCTAGAGCTTTGAAGGGATCAGTTTTATAACAAAAGATGCATCTTTAATTTTTTAGGAAACTACAGTTGATGATTTCAGTACTAAAGTGAGCATGGTACAAGGGGGGTTGAAATAAACTATTTTCAGTATTAAAAGCTTTAGAAATTATTTGCTTATACTTAGTGTAACCAAACAATTTACCGACTGTTTCTGTGAACAAGGAAAGAAAAACCACTTAACTATCTTGGTGTCTGCCGGAATAAACTGACTTCAAAGCTGCACTGATAGTTAACGGCAAGGAGTACAAGCTGTTGCTTTAAATAATACGTCTGGTCAGTCCTTTGGCTCAGTCAGGCTGCAGCTGTGAAGTTGTAAGATGAGATGCATAAAACCAATGCATTGCACAGTTCATACCTCTCTTGGGCAAATATTTCATTCCTCTGACAGAAGCCATCGCTCTGGGAACGCACTTTTCATCTTGAATTGCACTTGGAATTTGTAGTTTTTCCTTCAGATACACCCTTTTAGTGATTTACCATAAGCAAAGGAGAGACCCTGTCAGCATTTTAACTGTGACATACACACAGTTTTGAGATTGAGTCCCAAGTCGTGAAGTTGTATGAAAGAATACAGCTATACAAATAACATGGAGCCATGTCTGTAGTGCTTAAAATAAGTCTGATTGCAAATAAAATGATTTAGGTAGTTAAGAATTTTTTAAAAATATATCTCTATTGATTTAAAGGAGATGGGGGGAGAGAGGTAAAACATCAATGATGAAAGAGTCATTGATCAGCTGCCTCCTGCACTCCCTTGACAGGACTGAGCCTGCAACCCGGGCATGTGCCCTGACCGACAATTGAACTGCCATCTCCTGGATCCTAGGTTGATGCTCAACTTCTGAGCCACGCCCGGCCAGGCAGTAGTTAAGAAATGAAAAACAAAAACAAAAAACTGAAATGACAACCCATGACAATGATGTTTATTTTTTTGACTACTGATTCTCTTCATGAAAACTGTTGTCTGTAGTATTGGTCACTGTGAGGTTAGTAGACATTTACCAAGCTGATAAAAGTTAGATAAGATAAAAATGTTTTATATCACTTTGCTGAAGATTGAAACAGTGGCTGAACATGTTTTGAGCTCCTTGCCAAAATAGATGTCATTTAAGGTATTTGCATTAATGGGACAAAGGACAACACGTTTACTGTGATGGAATCCTGTAGTTCTTTATTATAAGTACTTGAATAAGCATAAATTCTAAATCAACCACTGAAAATTCTTGATATGATTATACTTAGAAGGAATATGTTTAGGCCTATTTTCCAGCACAAGTATTCTAAAGAGGTTCCACTATATTCATTTATCTCTTGATATCAGGGCCACTGAAGTGGTGGGTACCAAGTCCCTAGTGCCTTCCATGGTGCTGGGCATTTAATTCTTTTTGTGTGTGTGTGTGTTAATCCTCACCCAAGGCTATTTTTTCCATTGGTTTTTAGAGCAGAAGGGAGGGAGGGGGAAGAGAGAGAGATATGAGAGACACACATCGATTAGTTGCCTCCCACACATGCCCCGACTGGGGCCAGACATCAAACCTGCAATCCAGGTATGTGCCCTTGACCGGGAATCGATGCTCTAACCACTGGGCACACCGGCCAGGGCAGTTCATTCTTTTAGTAAATACTTAGGGAGAATCTGTTGTGCACCAGATACTATCCTATAAACTACGGGTTCAGCAGTAAATTCAAAACAAAAATCTCTGCCCTCACATAACTTAAAATTTTGGGGAAAGCTATTACAGGGACATAAAAACACAGTGTTCAGTGGATGTTTACCTTCATTTGGTAAATAACTGTGCTGTACTTAATTTCAGAATAAACTGAAAGCATAATACAGTAATTTTAGCTCACATTGCTTTCCTCCAAGGAAAAGATGATTCACTCATGTTTACCTTGATAATCTCTTCCTACAAATTCTTATATTCTTTGTTTATAAAATTTGCGTATTATAACACAGTTCATGCTTACATTGTAGATCAGGGTTTATAGACCAGTAATATTTTTGAAATTGGGCAGATAGGGTTGCCAGTTTTTAATTTTGCCAAATAAGGACGCTAAAAATAAAAACTATTCTCATTATTTTTTAAAAGAAAGGATATTTTCAGATGAAAAAGTAGGTAGGACAGACGTAATCTCAGAATGAGGAGGAGTCCTCTGCATTGAAAAAACAAAGCCTTGTGGAAAGCACATCACATTGTCCTTATTTCTCTTATTTTGCCATGGCCCTTTAGAAACTATCAATAGAGTACAATTATAACTAGTTAAATTTTGGTTTTCGTCTTGGTGTTGCTCAAGGATTCTGCTGACTCTCACTATTTAAAGAGGTTGTATGAGTGAGTGTTATCTTTTTTCAGAGGTAAATTTTATATGATGCATTGTATGTGTTGTGCCATGTGATGGACATTGTCTTGGAATGTACAGGGCAGCAGAGTGCAATGTCAAATCAAAATATGCCTCTACCTTTGAGTTTCCATCTATATATTGAGAAAGGATTATTTCTTACATTTTCTTCTAGTTCTTAAAAACTTGGATTCTATTTTGATAACTTTGCTAGTTAGTTTTTTTAAAATATGTGTCTAAAGATTAATAAAAATTTTTATTCTGTCTTTCTAAAAATTTGCATCAAACTCCTGTTCATGTTCCTTCAGCTTAGCATTTAATTGTTCACACATGATTAACAGTGTAATTTTATGACTATGTGTTCTAAAGATTTACCACTATCTGTAATGACATTAGCTCCATATAGAGATTCAACTATTTTCTAGTGTGCAAGGGCCTTTGAGAAATTCTTATGAAATCTGTTGCAGTAGATAATAGTGAAAATTTTTGGAGAGACTTTTAGTATTCTGTGTAAACCTCTGACCTTGGTTTTAAAGAGCTGCCATGAAGAAACTGTTAAAATTGAATCGTTTTAAAATGAATCCTTTCAGAGGTTTTAGCTGAGTAAATTTCTACCCAGGAAAATTTTTTTTTTGGTAGGTAATTTTGTAGAGTAAAAGGTACAAATCTTAATACAGTTTGATGAATTTTGACAAATGTATGGAGGGATAACTCACATTCCAATCAAGATTTAGAACATTTCCATCATCCTGATGAAACAACCTGGTGCCATTTTCCAGTTAATCCCCCCTGTGTCCCCTCACTCATCCCTCCTGCCACTGTTGAGATTTCTGTTGTCATAGATTCATTTGGCCTGCTTTTAAACTTCATGTAAATGAACACATACAATATGTATTTTTTTCCTGTAAGGCTTCTTTCATTCAAACAACAAGATAATGTTTTTGATCATTAATGTATTTGTATGTAGCAGTAATTTATTTCTTTTTGTTACTGAGTACCATTGCTTTGTGTAAGTATACACAATTTGTTTATCCATTCTCCTATTGATGGACATTTGATTCAGATAAAGCTTCTAGGAACATTTTATACAAGTTTTTTTTTGTGGGCACACATCTTCATTTCTCTTGGTAAATGCCCCAAAGTGGAATCTCTGCTTTAACTTTATAAAAGATTGGCAGTTTTTCAAAGTGGTGGTACCATTTTATGCTCCCATCAGCATTGAATGAGAGTTTTAGTTGCTCTGTATACTTGCTATCATTTAGTGTTGCCAAGTCTTTTTTTTCCATCCTCATTGAGGATATTTTTTCTTCAATTTTTTCATTGATTTTCAGAGAGTAAAAGGGGAGGGAGGAGGGGGAAAGAGAAGGGGGGGGCGGGGAGAGAGAAACATCCACTTGAGAGAGACACATCGGTTGGTTGCCTCCCGCACGAGCCCTGAGCACAAGCCCTCACCATCCAGGAATCGAACCTGAAACCCAAGTAGGTTTCCTTGAGTGGGAATCAAACTCTCGACCGTTCAGTGAATGGGCTGATGCTCTAGCCACTGAGCCACGCTGACCAGGGCTAGTGTTGTCAGTCTTATGAATTTTAGCCATTCTGGTAGGTGTGAAGGGATGTCTCATTGTAGTTTAAATTTGCATTTTCCTGATGACTAAATGATGTTGACTAAATGAAGCCTTTTCATGGGCTTATAAGCCATTCATATATCTTTTGTGAGGTATCTGTTCAATGTTTTACCTATTTTTCATTGTTTTAAATTTTTATTTTACTAAGTTGTAGACATTTTTTATATTTTGAATACAAGCCCCTCATCAGTGTCTTAGGTTGGGTTTCCAGGGAAACAGACTCTGACAAGGAGCTAAGGCATGTGGGAAGTTCACTGGGGAGTGCTTTTGGGGGTAACACCTGTGAAAGAACGAGCAGGATGAAGCGATGAAGTTGAACAATAGTTCCGTTGCGGTAGTGCCCTCAGCTCGCCCCACAGCAGGCTCTGGAGCTGGATAGCCCATCAGAGATATCCTGAATTAAGGCAAGGGGATCAGGCTTTGCACCTCCCTCCAGATAACCCAGTGGACTAGTCAGTGGATGCGGACTGCCCAGGGAGAGGGAAGTCACTTCTCTTTGGCCCAAGGTCAGTTCCTTAGAGGGATTCATCTGTGAGCCATCAACACTCCCAGCAGCTGGAGGAACAGGTGTCTCTGAACTGAAGGGGGCTGATGTGGACAGTGTTACCACAGCATCCACCCCAGATATATGTATTGCAGACATTTTCTTCCAATATGTATTGTCTGTTCATTTTCTTAATGGATCAGCAAACATTTTAAATTTCGTTGAATTTTTTTTCTTACTGTGTGTGTTTTTGTGTACTTGCTAACAAATTTTGCCAACCCAAGATTGCAAAGGTATTCTGTCTACATTTTCTCGAAGTTCTTGAGTTTTAGGTTTTATATTTAGGTGTATAATCTATCAAGAATTAAGTTTGTATATGATGTGAGCTACCATCAAAGTAATTCTTGAGGACAGTCAGCTTTTTCTCTTTCAGGTACATCATCACTTCCCTTAATTTGCAAGAGCAGGGGCATCTTTCATTTCCATTGCCCACAGTAGAGCATAGCCAAAATGCTGACAGGACAACTGTCTAGCAATTTATTCATTAGTTTGAATTGTGCAGTTCTGAAACTCAGTCCCTAAAATGAAACGCTGTGCTCAGTCCAGTTCAGTTTTATCATTTTTTTGTCCTTCCTTAGGAGTAAAACTTTACATTCATGAATTTTTTTTTAAAAAGTGACTTTATGAGTTGATTGGGGAGAATGATTAAAAGATTAATTACCCTATCACTCCACACAGAATGGAGCTGTTTCTCCGTCTTGTGTTGTTCATGCTCTGAAAGTTTGTCTGAAATGAATGCTGTGATTAGCAACATTGGTGAGTTCAGTAACTTGGAAAAGGCAAAGACTCTTAGGATAGCTCAGTATTAAATATTAAAATAGTAACACCAGTTGTTTGTTTTCGTTTTTCTGAAATGCTTTAATCACTTTCTTCTGTTTCCTCTTATATCTTCACAAGACATCTCGAAGTATTGTTACTTTACAGGAGAAAAGTTGAGGTACTGAGTTGTTAACCACGTTGGCTATGGAGTCAGTTGTATCTCCCACGCCAGTGCCCCAGCCACTGGATGCATTCAGAATACTCTCCATTTATTAGTTAATAATGGCCATCCTAAATGTATGAAGGGCTCACCTGGCCTGTGTGCTTGGATTGTGGGGATTCCTCTCTTGCTATATGGCAAGTGTTAGTTGGTGCTGACAAGCAACTGTAGTTCTCTGGTTTTCAATAGACACACAGTTAGCTGTAGATCCCTTCCTTCTTCCCAAACGAGGAGGGAGTATATTTCAACCAGCCTTTCAGTTAAGAACTCATTTTCCCATAAAGACTACATATATAGGGTGTCCCAAAAAATGCATACACACACTTTGAATCATTATAAAGGCGATGCTTATTAAAATACATTTCATTTTCAAAATTGAGCTATCAGCTATTAAAGTGTGTATACATTTTTTGAGACATCCTGTATATTTCCCCAGCTTCATAGACACAAGTTCAGTAGTACACCAGAGGTAATACAGCCACTATTATTTCTGCTAACCTCATAAAGGAAACTAAAACAGAGAAGTGAAGTACGTGATATACCATTAAATTATTGAAACTTTTTCATAAGCAGCATACATAATTACCTCATATAGTTTTTAATGTCATTTTTTACACTGCTAAAACTCCAGGAAGCCATATAGGCTGCACCATTGCTTCAAGAAATTTTGAAACGTAATCCTTTTTATTGTGTATATCAGATGGCAGTTCTCAAAGAAATCTGAATAAAAAGAAAACTTGGGATTAAGTTGGATTAAAACTCTAGATCATTTACCTCATTGCTTTTGATGACGGTTTTTTACATGTATCAAGTTGTTTGTCTTCATTAAATATCTGCAGCTTTTTGTATGTCAATCATACCTCAATAAACGTTTTTTTAAAAGACTTTGGAACATTTTAATATTGAACTAAATACAATTTTTTGTTGTGTGAGTAATACATGTTCATTTTAGATAAATTATAAATGTTTTATAAATTATGTTGTAGCCCTGGCCAACATGGCTCAGTGGTTAGAGCGTCAGCCTGCACACCGGAGGGTCAAGGGTTCGATTCCTGGTCAGGGGCGCTTACCTGGGTTGCAGGTTCGATCCCTGCCCCCAATCAGGGTGCATGTGGGAGACAACCAGTGGATGTGTCTCTCTTGCATCCATGTTTCTCCTTTCTCTCTCTTTCTCCCTCTCTTCCCTCCCTTCCATTCTTTAAAAATCATTGGAGCCCAGCCGGGCGTGGCTCAGCAGTTGAGCATCAACCTAGGATCCAGGTGATTGGGGTTCGATTCCCGGTCAGGGCACATGCCCGGGTTGCAGGCTCGATCCCCAGTCGGGGGCGTGCAGGAGGCAACTGATCAATGACTCTCTCATCGTTGATGTTTCTCTCTCTCTCCCTCTCCTTTCCTCTCTCTGAAATCAAGATATATTAAAAAAAAAAAATCAATGGAAAAAATATCCTCACTCCTCAGGTGAGGATTAAAAAGAAAAAAAGTTATGTTATAAATTATATTTACATATTATGTTTCTAAATTATAAAGAAATGTTAACATTTAGTTTACACTTGTACTTACATAAATACTTTTTGTTAAAAATACAAAAACCATGTTGTCTGCCACCAGCTTTTTCCTCATAGCAATACATTATGACTTTTTATAGCCATAAGTAGACCTATATCATAATTTTTAATGGCTGAGTTTTATAGTACTGTGATGAAATTTATTTAGCTAATCTCCTTTCTTAGACATTTAGGTTATTTTAGGGTTTGCACTCTTAATAAGTGTAGCGGTCATCTTTGCATAGTGATTTCTTCCTTAGGGCAAATTTCTAGAAGTGAAATTGCTAAATCCAAGAATTCACATTTTGAGACTTTAAATCTAAATTGCCAAATTGTGGTCCAGATAGGTTGCAGCAGTTTACATTCTTTCCAGTGTTAGACAAGTATGCTCATTTCTCCCTATCATGGATAGTAGACAAGTTTTCCTACATCATTGCCATCTGGTAAGTTTTAAAATAGCACCTCCATGTTTTTAACTGGCATTATTCATGAAACTGACCCTTTTTCATTTTCACTGGCCATTGTAGATTTTGGTCTCACAAATGAGCAGAACTCACAGTCTTGATTAGATACTTCAGAAACTTTTTTTTCCATGCATTCATCAATCTTTTCAACAGTTTCTTTTATTTTCTTTCCAGGAGCGACTAAAGCTGGTGACTGTTTTGGGTGCCGGCCTTCTCTGTGGAACTGCATTGGCAGTCATCGTGCCTGAAGGAGTACATGCACTTTATGAAGATATTCTTGAGGGTGAGAGGGAAAGGCCTTCTTTCAGATATGTTATTGACATTGAGGGTTGAAAGGAGCTTAATGATATTTTTTTCTGAAGTAGAATTGATATTTGCCATAAAAGTCTACCCTGAGAAGAGTTCTTAAAATATATCTTTTGATATCTTTGACATTGAACACATCCTTAGCAGTTTGTGATTTGAATGCCCCAATTCATGAGTAACATTTAAGATTTATTTGCAGTAATGCATGAATTTCAGGCTTTCAAAGTATGACTGACCTTTTTAAATGCCTACTCAAAAACTTCCCAAATCCTACATGATAGTTATTTTCAGTGTTTTTTAATTGAAAAACTATGTAGATATACACATTTGGATTTAAAGACTCTTTATAGTAAACTTTGCAGATAATTGGTGACGACCCCTGCAGTAAAGGACAACTGAAAAACTGAAGAGGACTCTCCTGACGCTAATAACAAGCAGAGAACAGTATAGCTGTGTGAGAGTAAATGCCGGACGGTCGGCTTGGTTCACTCACCTGCGAAATAATTTGGTCCTTCACACCAGCTTGAAAACATGACTTGATTCAAATTTGTGATTCAGCAAAATCAGGTTACTACTTGTCATGAACCTTCACAGATACCTGTGAAGGATTAGAAAGCAAAACTTTTAAATTGGTGAGCTGAATCTTCTAATGCCAAGAGTCTACTGGACTTTAAGAATAGTATAAAGAGGTATGCACCTTCCAAATTTTGTGCTAGATACCCTATAACAAATAGTTTTTCAGATCTCAGTTGAGGAAAAGACCTGTGTCCTTTATCCAGAGTGGTGATGCTCTTATACCTGGGGTATGCATGTGGGCATAGTGGTAAAGTGTAAGGATTTGGGGGATCTTACTGCAAAATAAGACTGAGGCTGAGGATTTGTCAGCTTTAGGGGGAGAGAAGTAACCAATCGGAAGCCTTGGAGCAGTGGTTTCCACTCTTTTTGATCACACATCCTACTGGGAAAAAATATATACATACACTATTCTATTGATTTACTGTGTACATTATAAAACACATGGCTAAAATTATAGAAAAATGTAAAGTATGAGATTTAAAGTAAATATGTATTGATCAGTATTTTCTTTCATATCCCAGTGGGTCAGCCTGACTTTTTCTGGGTGTGATTATTGCACTGTAGTGATCAGATCCTGGTGTACTAGGAAACAAAAAGGGGGAAAGGAAAAGAAGGGAAGGGACTTCCCTCCCCACCAATACCTCTCAGCAGCCCCTTTTCTTGGTCCTTGGGCCAGAAGGACAGGGTTTCTTTTTGCTGCCTTCTCTCCTCATGATATTGTTACTTTATGTAGTAGTCTTCAGGTACATTTTTTGAACACTTTTTGTCTTAATCAGTACATGATTGCGGCTATAGTGGATTTACTCCATTTGGACCAGCACCAAATGAGTCCCATCATTCTTTATTAAAAGTAAATACTAATACTCCACTCTATTAAAAAATTTTGAGGTAGCTCAGCCATGATACTAGCTTGCTTAAACTAAACTGTCTACAAATTTTTCACATCTCTCTTCATACTGATGAATTTAGTCACAATCATTTTCGTCTCTGCTACTTTATCTTTTTCTCACCCCACCTTTTCCCTCTCTTTATTTGTATATCAAACGAACTTTTCTCTAAACTACAAGAAAGGAGTTTGTTTATATGTTACAACAGCCTATGGTTTAGTTCTTCCGTGGACCTTGCAATTATGATAATTAACATTTTTTCAGAGCCCAGTATACCATGTTAATTAACTGAGTGTTCTGACACTTTAATAAGCACTATTAAATACTAATTTATGTAAAAAGGAATCTCTCACATGTTCTTCTCATAATTATAGTTCTAAAGCCACTGGAATTAGGTGATTATCATCATTCATGTGAGAAAACTGTTTTTTTATAGAAACAATTTTTAAGAACACAGTTTCTTGAGTACTGCAGTGCTTGTTTACTGTGGAGCTAAAATTTGAAACCACCATAATTCTTTGCAATGGGTTTAGGAAGGCAGGCTTTTGGGTCAAAGATCTACATATAAATGTGATGTATTCGTAAATAGATAATCATCAAAACTGTTGTCGTCAGGAATGATTCAACAGTCCCACTAACTTCTCCAAGAATGCCACATACCAGATTCTTTAGAGAGGTACATTTACCATCTTATGGCTTTTCTTTTTTTTTTTTTTAGAAGTATGTGTCCATCAATTTACTTTTTTTGTCTTTATATATATCTTTATTGATTTCAGAGAGAGGGAGGGAGAGAAAGAAATAGAAACATCAATGATGAGAGAGTCATTGATTGGCTGCCTAGCCCACAACCGGGGCATGTGCCCTGACCAGGAATTGAACCGCGACCTCCTGGATCCTAGGTCGATGCTCAACCGCTGAGCCACGCCAGCTGGGCCATTCTTACCGCTTTTCTATGTCATTTTGCTCTACACTTAAAAGGATTGGGTTATATTTGCAATTGTATTTCATTCTTATCCTATCATTCATTAATAAAAATGGAGCTCTTTAAGAATCTTGTTATACTCTGCTCCAGCAGTTTTCTTTTTTCCCCCCGTCTTCACCTGAGGATATGTTTTCATTGATTTTAGAGAGAGAGGAAGCGGGGAGAGAAAAAGGGAGAGAGAGCGAGAAACATTGGTTGGTTGCCTCCCGTATCGTAGGTTCCCTGACTGGGGATTGAACCTGCAAGCTGGGCATGCGCCCTGCCTGGGAATCGAACCTGCACCCTTTTGGTGAACAGGACAACACTCCAGTCAACTGAGCTACCCAACCAGGGCTACTCCAGTGATTTTCAACCTTTTTCATCTCATGTCACACATAAATTCATTACTAAAATTCTGCAGCACACCAAAAAATTTATTACATTTTTTGCCAATTTAACAAAAAGAATAGTTATAATTTTGATTCACACCAGATGGTTATTGTTATGTTGGCTGTTGTCATTTTTTAAATTTGACAGTCTAAGGGAAAAGAGGTCAGTGCCTTTGACTAAATAGGTATTGCATGTTTTATAAGTTCTTGCAGCACACCAGTTGAAGATAGCTGCTCTACTCTCAGGATGCTGAAACATGGATGATCATGGGCTAATAAGATCTATCTCCTCTACCTCTTATTTTGTCTGCTAAAATGTCTGGTGCCTGCTTTTACCCTGTCCACTCCTCTTCCTTTCCCCCAGCATTATTTTGTTGCTCAGTATTATATGTGACCAGATATTCAGGTGAAATATTTAACATAAAATATTTAAAGATGATTCTCCCAAATGAGTTCCATTTAATAATAACTATGTTCCTGAACATTTAGTGAGCACTTAACATTTACTACATACCATACTGATTGGAGATAGATGGTGGTGATGGTTGCAGAACAGTCTGAATGTACGTAATACTAGACACTGCACACTTATGTTAAAATAGTAAATTTTGTTATGTATATTTACCACATTAAAATAAGTTTTTTTTAAAAAAAGCTATGGAAACAAATCAAAAATATCTTACAGGAATTAGAAAAATATATAGGTTTTTATTATCTTCAGATGACATGTACTTTGGTGCCCCTCAAAAATGACTTTTAAAGAATTAAGACAGGGTCTAAAATATTACAACAGACTTGTTCAATTTCTTTGATTAAAGGTAAAAATGCTTAATCTAATTATAACTGATAAATGTCTAGTATGTTGGTCTCTATTCATGAAACACAGCAAAGATGAGGATTCTTGCCTGGAAGCATTTTTCAAATATGAACTAGTAGTATTACTTGGCCAGGTGTTACTTACTATAATTCCAGATCTCCCAACAATCATAAGAATTCTAGAACTGAATTTAGATTGCAGGATGTCCCTTTAAAAAAAAAAAAGTTTTTATTGATTTT
Source organism: Miniopterus schreibersii (assembly GCF_964146895.1). Lineage (NCBI taxonomy): Eukaryota > Metazoa > Chordata > Mammalia > Chiroptera > Miniopteridae > Miniopterus > Miniopterus schreibersii. Next base: position 178,166,483 of record NC_138101.1, read on the forward strand.
AGAGAGAGAGGAAGGGAGAGAGAGATGCCTCTGTTTTGGGGGTTTTTTAAATATGTTTTTATTGATTTTAGAGAGAGAAAAACATCCATGTAAGAGAGAAACATCGATTGGCGGCCTTCTGCACACCCCCTACTGGGGATGGAGCCCACAACCCCGGGCATGTGCCCTGACCTGGAATCCACCTGGCAGCCTTTTGGTCCATGGGATGATGCTCAACCAACTGAGCTCCATCATTCAGGGCACATGATGTGCCTCTTGTAAACTGCTCTTCCCATTTGGTTTCTAGTTAGTGATTGCCCCCTGATATTTTTTAAAACTAAAAGTTTTACATTCGGTTTGCTCTTTGTTTGCAATTTTTATATTGACCTAGGTATAAAACTAGATGAATTTTATTGTAATTATTTTTGTTACTGCTCTTCATTCACCTGTTTTCATCAGAATAAAACTTACTGTGGTTTCTGATGAGATTGGCATGAATTTCTCAGCCAAAAAGGAGGATTTGGGATTATGATTGCTTTCTTGCTTGGTGATTTGCTTCCATTTCCAAGGTTTTGAGATAATAGGCAGCTGAAAGGTCTGCATGCCAAAAGCAGGAGCTTGGGAATTTTTCATCTTGAGCTTTAAGTTGGAGGAGTTTATGACCAGCTGGATTACAATATAGGAAATGGATGATTTTGCGGTAAAGTAAGTAGAGCTTGAAATATAAAACAGTGGAAGCTTCTACATGAAAATGTTTTAAAAGGAAAACATTTTTTTCTCTTTATGGTTCATTCTGCTCTAGGAAAACCCCACCAAGCAAGTGAAACACAGAATGTGATTGCATCAGACAAAGCAGCAGTAATACCAGTTGCCCACGAACATGAACACAGCCATGACCACACACAGCTGCATGCCTACATTGGTGTTTCCCTCGTTCTGGGCTTTGTTTTCATGTTGCTGGTGGACCAGATTGGCAGCTCCCATGTGCATTCTACTGATGGTAAGTGATTCCAAGGCTTTCTGGGTAGTGCAGTAAATATGCAGTTTAGAAAATCACAAATGATTGAAAATTTTAATGTGTCACTGGCCTGATTTAGTGCTAAAACTTGTCTTCTTCAGGTTCCTGTGAACGTTTTACTCAGTTGGGGGAGCTGGTGAGTTGTGTGAACATTTTATTCAGTTGGGGGAGCTAGTGAGTTGTGACATGTAACACAAGAGAGTGTTTATTGACTATTACCCCCATTATCTTAAAACTGTCAAGTTTATTTAAGAGTCTGGGGCAGAAGCTCTTAGATAGTCTAGAGCTTATGGACCTTTTTTTGGAATAATGTTTTTAAGTATGCAAAGCATAGTTCATAGGGTTACAGAGAAAACCAATTATATTGAAATATAGTTACCAAAACATTACATTTGTGACCTGTTAATGTATGTCTTTTTTACCAATGCATTAAATAATGAGATAATTTAAATCAGCAGCAAGATTAAGTTTTATTTTTTTAGGCTATCTGTATGATAGCTACTACTGTTGCTTAGCTTGATTGAGAACATTAAATTGTGAGATGGGCTTTAACAAGGCAATATGAGTGTCAAGTTGAACATCCATTTCATTTGGGTGTGTTTTCATGGTTACTAGTGTAGAAAATTCTGATTCACAAGGATATTTTCTTACAAATATATGTAAGCACATTTGTAGCTTGCTTATCAGGGAAAGATAAGCTTCTTTCAAGGACAACTGGAATTCCCTAGGACTTTTTAAATTTACTCCAGTAATAGTAACTTTTTTGTCTTAAGATCACTGAATTCATCTTTGGTGAGGTCAACATCTTTGATCTGTGATACAACTTTGAATCCATCATAATATAAATAAATTTGAAAGAGTTATAATAGACATGGGGGTTTACAAATACCTCTTTTCAAATACACTGACAGAATTTTGCCGATAGGAACTGCTGGAAAGCAGCATAGATATCTTGATCCCCAGTGGGCAGCTATCCCATGACTTTTACTGTTTGGCGGCTGAATGACTGTTAGGTACAGAGATGCCTGATAGTTGCTCCGTTCTGTCACATGAGCATCCGCAGACAGGAAGACTAATCATGCAATATGGTGGCAGTTCTTTAAGCCCTTAATTTAAAGTAGTGATGAGTGAAAGCAATAATATCAAGAAATCTACAACAACTGTAAAATAATATGAAATTACCTGGGTTCTGGCAATAAAGTATAAGTAGTACAAATATTATTTATGGATTATTGTCTCTGCTCATAATGAAAGGAAATGCTAATTTTTAGTTAAAGGTTAGTAAAAATAAAAATGCATTTTTTTCCCAAGGTGAGGTTGCAGTCACCCCTGCATTCTATCTTTTTTCTCCTTTGTTGACCCCAGGCTAAGAATCCTTGAACTAAAAAGAACTGTAGAAAGTCAGGCAAACAGATAGTTCATAAAAAGATAGAAAAATGATCCTTAAGCATATGAAGAAATGAGATGCTCACTTTCACTTATAATAAGAAGAATGCAAATCAAAACTTGACTGAGATGCCACTTGCTACCTGCCAGGCAAAAATTCAAAAGCCTGACAAACAGTTTATTGGCAAAGCTGTGGTTGAACAGAGGCTTTTACCTACTGCTGTGGGAATGCACAACGACAGTCCCTGTACCGGGGAATTTGGCAATATCTAAGAAAACTACATATGCATTTACCCAAAAATCTCACTTTAGGAATTTAATCTGACCATGTGGCTCCAATATGAAAGCACTTATGCACAAGATTACTCAGTGCAGCACTATTTATCATTGTAAAACCACTAACCGTCTAATCCTGGAGACCAGCGGAGTGAAGCGCAGTGTGTACGTGTAAGGGAGTTCTGTGCAGCTGTGAAGAAGATGAGGCATCAGCCCTCTGAACCGATAGGGAAAGATGTCTAGGAGAGATTGTTAAGTGAATAAAAAGCAAAACTGTAAATTCACTTCTATTATATACTGTATTTTGTGTAAGAAAGAAGGGAAATTAAGAATATATATGTTTGTTTTTATGAAAAAGGGAAAGGATCAGCTAGAAAACAGTTGGTTACCTGTGTGGGGTGGGGTGGGGCAGGGGGCATGATAGGGCAGAAGGGTTTTAGGAGGATGTGACACTTCCTGGCATGCCTTTTTGATATAGTTTTTAGTTTTGGAAACATTAATATTCTCCATATTAATAAAATGAAATCATATATATATACACACGTGTACATATATACATATATATTTTATATATATATGTTTATGTATACATGTATGTGTCTCCTAGCTCTGTCTGCAGGGAGGGTTTAGAGGGAGAGACACCCCACTAGCAATGAGCATACTAGGGCTCTTCATAGAAATGGCAATTCCAGGACAGGGGAAAGGTAGGTACAAAATGAGCTTGGAACATCTAGGGCTCAAAGAAAGCAGGAACGAAGAAGTTGGAAGCTTGTCACAGAATATATGAACTGGCTTGAAGGAGCTTCCACTTCCACTGGCCAGGTATAAGACAATTAGAGCACCAAAATAATGAGGAATAGTAATTAAGAAATGTAAAGCACTGAAAAAATGGGACTCAATGAGCACATCTGAGGGGGTGGGGATAGGTAGGTAGGAGATTGGTGGGGAGGAAAGGAAATCAAAGGAGGAGGGAGGGTATTTGCTCACAGTGGAATGCTACATGTGAACTGGTAAGTGTAGAAGGAATGCTCGAGTTGGAAAATCATTTTTGCAGTCTTCATAGTAAAAATTGTCTCAGGAAATTATCACCAGTGCATATTAAATCTAGGGGGTACATTTTTATTTGCTTATTAGTTGTAAGGGAAAAAGAAGTAACTAAATCAAGAAATCAGACAGTACCTTAACTAGATGAGCAAAATTAATGGCATTGGTGTTCTGCGCTCGGTGTGGGCAAGTAAAGTCCCATCAGACCAACCTCCCCACAGATAACTTTGAACTCTGGACAAAATTAAAAAACAACTTCCTAGAGACACAGGAGAATGACCTAAAGCAGGCAAATTCTGGGGGGGAGTCAACACTTGAAACGGTGAGCAGTTTTTATAGCTTTGAGCAGTCAGCATGTGGGAGGTAGCTGGGTCAACTGAAGACTTTCCCCGTATACACCTCTTCAGGACAGGGGAAGCTTCTAAGTGTGTGAAGCAGAAGGAAAAAGACAGGAGTGAGAAAAATAATATACTTTAACAGCTTTCAAAGAATTCTTCCACCTCCAGGTCCATGGTCTAATAGTTTTTGTTTCACATTGCTTAATGGCTGCCTTGCTTATTTTTACCTCAGATCCAGAAGCAGCAAGGCCCAGCAATTCCAAAATCACCACCACGCTGGGTCTGGTCGTCCATGCTGCAGGTAGGGAACCCTTTTCTTTTCTGTTGCACAGTGGGAGGCTTAGTGTTTACATCACAGGGACCATCCACATGAACCACTCTTGGGCTGGCCTTCAGGGAAAGGATTGGTTAATGAAGTCCTCCAACATAAGCACAAGCCCTGGTGTACTTAGTGTCAGGTCTATAAGTTAAGAATGGTTTTTACATTTTTTAATGGTTAAGAAAAAAGATGATTTCATAGCACATGAAAATTACATAAAATTCAAATTTCAGTGTCCATACATAAAGTTTTATTGTAACAAAACCATGCCCACTTGTTTACATATTATCCGTGGCTACTTTCATACAATAATGGCAGAGTTGAGTAGTTGCAGGAGACCAAATGGCCCGCAAAGCCTAAAATATTTCCTACCTGGCCCTTTACAGAAAGTTTGCTGATCTCTGCCCAAGTATCTCATCTCAGAGAGAGCCCCAGCACTTTTGTAATGAACAGCACTGCTGACCAGTGTATACCCAAAGTGTCAGTTTAGGCAAAGGCAGGCTTTAGAGTGCAGAAGTCTCAGCATTGCTGACTGGGCATGCCTTAGAATCATAACCCAAAACTGACAGTAGGATTCTGTCAGTGACAAAGACTGAAAGGTGGCAAACTATTATCTGGACCTTTCTAGTGTCACATGCTTTTCTAACAAAAAATTCACTCATCCAACCAACATTTACTCATTATGTATATATCAGCTATGCAGAGTCCTGTGTCTTTATTTTGTTTTTGCATCTGCAAGATGCAGAGATGCTTCCTTTGAAAGTCTTTGATATTTCTCTTATTACAATTTGATTATCATTGGATATTAAAAAATTGACTTTAGAAAGAGAGGGGAAGGAAGAGTGAAAGAGAAACATCGATTTCTTGTTCCACTCATTTATGCATTTATTGGTTGATTCTTGTATGTGCCCCGACCAGGGATTGAACCAGCAACCTCGGTGCATCAGGACGATGCCCTAACCAACTGAGCTACCTGACCAGGGCCTATCAGTGGATTTTTTGAGCATCATACTTTTTTCCAATAACATCAACAGTAGTGGGTAACATATTAATATTCTGGGCCAGGTGCTAAGCTCTTTATATATGTTATCTCATTTAACCCTCAGGAAAACCCTAAGAATAGGGTGTCCCAAAAAAATGTGTACCTACTTTAACAACTGATAGCTCAATTTTGAAAATGAATGGTATTTTAAAATACGTTTTTATTGATTTCAGAGAGTGGAAGGGAGAGGGAGAGAGATAGAAACATCAGTGATGAGAGAGAGTCATTGATTGGCTCCCTCCTGCACGCCCCCCGCTGGGCATCTAGCCTGCAATCCGGGCACATGCCCTGACCAGGAATCGAACCGAGATCTGGATTATAGGTCGATGCTCAACCCTGAGCCATACCGTCTGGGCGAAAATGAAATGTATTTTAACTTTTTTTAAAAGCCTTACCCGAGGATATTTTTTTTTCTAGAGAGAGAAACATTGATGTGAAAGAGACACATTGATTGGTTGCCTCCCGCATGCGCCTTGACCCAGGGCCAGGGATTGAGCCTGCAACCGAGGTATATGCCCTTGGTCAGAATCGCACCCGGCACCCTTCAGCCCATGGGCTGATGCTCTAACCACTGAGCCACACCGGCTAGGGCAAAAATGAAATGTATTTTTATAAGCACTCCCTTTATAATTATTCAAAGTGTGTGTTTACATTTTTTGGGACACCCTATATACTTTATTGAGCCCATTTTAGAGATTAGAAGGCTAAGATTCAGAAAGGTTAAGTAACCTTTCCAGAGGCAAATCCAGCTCTACTTAACTCTGTAGCCCACACAGTCAGCAGTGCACTGTTGTTGTTATTTATAGTTGTTGTTATAGTGTTTTATGTTTTGCTTTTTTCAAATTTAGCTGATGGTGTTGCTTTGGGAGCAGCAGCTTCTACTTCACAAACTAGCGTCCAGTTAATTGTGTTTGTGGCAATAATGCTACATAAGGTAAGCAAAATTTTGGTGTAAGGTTTAATATTGAATATATCTATAATTAAAATTTCTCTTTGATCATGATGTTTTTCTGGAATGGGAAATTTGCTTAGTTATTTTTATGATTGCTGTTCATTTTAGAGAATCAAAGTCTGTCTTAGCTGGTTTTTTGCTATAATTTTCTTAAGCTTTTACTTGAAAGGGTTTTATTTTTTATGGTCATACACAAACTGTTCAAGTCTCTCTAGATTTCTATATTTTATGGTAATTTTGGTTTATAAATATTTTTTCTTATACCTTTTTCTTGACTATTTCTTTTTCTACTATCCAAGAAACGCACATACACACACACATACACACACACACACAGAGGATATTTTCTTAGCTTAGAACATTAATTCCTAAAAGGCAGAGTCAGTCTTGGTACTATGCTTTTTTTTTCTTTTTTTGTACAAAAATTCAGTCAAATGACATGTTTTTCTTAATGTAGAAGCAGTTCACATTTCTGGAGTAATAAGGGGTAATTTTTCTTTTCCAGGCACCAGCTGCTTTTGGGCTGGTTTCGTTCTTAATGCATGCTGGCCTAGAGCGGAATCGAATCAGAAAGCACTTACTGGTCTTTGCACTGGCAGCACCAGTTATGTCCATGGTGACATTCTTAGGACTAAGTAAAGTAAGTCTGACTCTTTTCTAGCTTATCTGGACAAGTATCTAATTCTTTTGTGATCTACTAGAACTTATGGTCTCTTACATTGAATTTTTTAAAAATATGTTTTTATTGCTTTTTAGAGAGAGAGGAAGGGGGAGAGAGAGAGAGAAATGTCAATGAGAGAAAGATCAGTCAACTGCCTCATGCACGATCCCCAGTAGGGAATCAAGCCCGAAGCTTGGGCATGTGCCTCAACCTGGAATTGAACCAGCAACCACTTGGTGTTTGGGACATCGCTCATCCAACTGAGTCACACCAGCTGGGCTACAATGAATTTTTAATTTAATTATTCCCTCAAACTAAAGATGCAGTTAGGCCCTGGCTGGTGTGGCTCAATTGGTTAGAGTGTTGTCCCATACACCCAAAGGTTTCGGGTTTGATTCCCTGTCAAGGCACATACCCAGGTTGCGGGTTCAATCCCTGGTCATGTGTATAGGAGGCAACTGATTGATGTTTCTCTCTCACATCAATGTTTTTCTCTTTCTCTCTCAAATCAGTAAAATCAATCAATAAAAAAGATAAAATTAGGAGTAAAACCCTATACAAAGTAAATGTCTTAATTCCAAGTTAATCCTCTTTGTAAATTTAGCATTTCCTTAATTCACTTAATTTGAAAACTTTTTTACATCCGTTCCAAAAATATTTGCACAAATATATGACCTTTAAAGTAATATAAGTCAAACCTAACGAGACATGCTAATTTTATTTGACAGATACATAATAAGTCACAGTGCATATTTAATGTTTAAGTAGGCACATGAAGCGTGAGTGACAGGCATGCAGTAGCTTTGAGAAGAGTAGGGGATGAGCAGAGATACCTACATTCAGCTAAGACTCAGATTCTTCTACTCCTAGCACTCATATCACTGAATATTAAATATCCAGTTTCTTGGGATCTAAAAAAAAACAAAAACAAATGAACAAACAAAACAAAAACAGACTCATAGAAACAGAGCTCAAACTGATGGTTGCCGGAGAAGAAGGGGTAGGTGGAGTGGTGAAAAAGGTGACGGGCAATATAAAGTCAATAATAATGTGATAAGTTTGCATGGTGACAGATGATTACTAGTCTTAGTGAGGTGATCATATTGTAAGCTGTATAAATGTTGAATCACTATATTGTACACCAAAACGAATACAATATTGTACACCAATTATACTTAAATAATAAATAAATATCCAGTTCTTTTATCACTGTACTGAACGTAGCTCCACACCTGAAGTGGCATGAGCCATTTGTCAGCTCACACCCTGTTGTTCAAGATGGACCTTCCCATGCCTTATAATCCTGTCTACTAGGGCTGTAGTTCTTAGCAGCTACCCTCCCCATTTTACTGAAATGTCAACTGACAGGCAATAGGAGGAAAATCTTAGAACCAAACTGACTCAGGGCTGGTTCATGGGAACTGCTTTCCCCCATACTCCCTCTGAAGGTCATTGATTCTTCTGAGTATCATTTGATTCATACTTGATATAGTAAAACTTACATTAAAAGGAACATGAGATGGTTAAAGAATGGTTAAGCTCCAGTTAATCAAGTTTGTTGATCTGGATTGCCATCAAATGAGGTGCTATAAAACCCTTTTCTATTCACCTGAAGAGCCTTATCTTTTTTTCAGTCAATGAACAACATATAGTTCCTTTTAAAAGAGTACCCTATTTATCACTTCATTGATCAGCGTAAATTTTCAGAACTTTTGACAGGAATGTACAATAATTCTGGAGGCATGGGGTTACATTTATGGCATGATCTTTTCTTAATAATTTTTTCCTTTTAATTTTTTTTTTCCTCACCAGAGGCTATTTTTTCCATTGATTTTTCAGAGAGAGTGGAACGTGTGGAGAGAGAGAAACATCGATGTGAGAGGGACCCATCGATTGGTTGCCTCCCATATACACACTGATCGGTGTGAGCTTGCATCCCAGGTGCATGCCCTTGACCAGAATCAAACCTGAAACCCTTCAATCTGCAAGCCAATGCTCTAATCACTGAGGCTAAATGGCTATGGTTAAAATTTTAATTCGTTATCTCAGTCCATCGGTCCACTTTTTAAATAGAAAAGTTGAAATTAGCTTATGAGATGTTTCTAATCTCTGTGAGGGCGGGTGGACATCTTGATTACCACTGTGTCTCAAGCACCTAGCCTGGTACATAGGCAGTATTTGTTAAATATTAGTAGCCTAAATGAATGAATGTATGAAAATTTTTTTATAAAGTTGTTTATAATATTCCCTTATTTTTTTAATATGTCTTTATTGATTTCAGAGAGAGGAAGGGAGAGGGAGAGAGATAGAAACATCAATGATGAGTCATTGATTGGCTGCTTCCTGCACGTCCCCTACTGGGGATCGAGCCCACAACCTGGGCATGTACCCTTACTGGGAATCCAACCGAGATCCCCTGGATCATATGTCAATGCTCAACCACTGAGCCACGCCAGCTGGGCTGAATGTATGAAATTTAGTATCTGCATTAGTAATGCTGTTGATTCCATCTTACAAATAATACAGGCCAAACCTGTTCAACCAGGCTTGAAGTTTGTACATCACTAGTAGTCTTAAATCCTTATTTGGAAGTTTCCCATAAATAACATAAAATTGCTCTGATCTCAAGATGTCTCCAGTGTCCCAGATAGCACTAGTTGTGAATATTGAGTATTTTTTGATTGGGACGTCTTCCTAACCCTGAATTATACTTGACTTAATTTTTCTTCTCTCTCTCTTTCTGAATTCACAGAGCAGTAAAGAAGCCCTTTCAGAGGTCAATGCCACTGGAGTGGCCATGCTTTTCTCTGCCGGGACATTTCTTTATGTTGCCACAGTACATGTCCTCCCTGAGGTGGGCGGAATTGGGCACAATCACAAACCCGACCCCACAGGAGGGAAAGGCCTCAGCCGCCTGGAGGTGGCAGCCCTGGTTCTGGGTTGCGTCATCCCACTCATCCTGTCAATAGGACACCAGCATTAAATGTTCAGGTTCCAGCCTCAGTCCATGGCCGCTTGCCATCCAGTGAGAACAACCAGCACGACAGCTGCTCAGTTTCTCAGTCTCTTGTCTCACCTTGCCCATCTCCACCTGTATTCCTAGAGTCCGGAAGGAGGTGAGATTAAAACCTGGATAATGGAAAGCTTTTAGAGTAGAAACAACGTATCGCGACTGGATAGAGACATTCCATTGTGTTGTCTTTTAAAGGGCCCTGGCATTTGAAGTTTCGATGTTTCTCTTAACCCTATTCTCAGGGAAGATGGAATTCAGTTTTAAGGAAAAGTGGAGAACTTCATGCTCACAATGAAATAGTAATTATGACAGTACAATGTTCTGTAATTAAGCGAAATCTCTTAGTTTAGAGGCTCTCCCACTTTATCCATTGATTTTTAACATGGTTCTCACCGTGTAAAACTGGTGCTTTAGCATCTATGCCACATGCCTTGATAGAAGATCATAACGCCTGCTGTCTTAGATGCTAAAGATAACTGTAATTAATTTGGGGCTAGAGTCGGGAAAATGATGGCAAGACACATTGAAAGTTGACTATATACTCGAGAGAGATCCCCTGCAAAGGGGATGTCTGGAGGACTTTTACACCTCCTTCTGCGTATGCCTCTTTGAAGAGAGCCTGCCATTCCACCAAATGGAGCAGCAGCAGTGGACTGGCTTCTAAAGAGGTGACTAGTATTTAGTAGCATTTCTTTCAAGTTCTCCTTTGCAGAACACCTGCCTCCGACACATTCTTATGAGGAGCCAAGTTCTAGTAGGTTCAGGCCTAGGCTTTCCTTCAAGAACAGTCAGATCCCAAAGTATCTTTGGAAATTAAGTGGTGTTAAATTTTAAGCGAATATGGATAGCTATTGATACCTTTGTAATAACCTTTTTAAAAGTAAGATTACCAAAACCGATGTCCTTTGATTTCTTTTTAAGTATTTATCTTAGCAGACCAGCAGTCCCTCTGGCAAAGTATTTGGTGTCTCTTGGGGGGTGCTCGGTCAGTGTCACCTAAGCACCTGTAGCAGTGAAGAAAGTCAAGATGTATCACCAGTGGGAAATATTTTCCTGTTCATTTAAAGCTTATTGAAATCATGTATTTTGTCTCTTCATCTTTTCCATGCTTTTCTCCTAACTTTTCCCTCCAGTCCCTCCTCCCTACAATTTGCTGCTTACTGCTGGTGGCAATGTTAGTATTTGTGTGAGTTGAGTTCTCATCAGAACAACCACTTCTCGAGCTGTGATAATGAAGATAATATTGTCTCCATTCCTGTTCCCTTCAATGAAGTTCTTTTGTGTCAAATGCAGCTTCATCAAGCCCCTTAAAATAGCACTTTCTCATAGATGACATGACACAATCACTAATATTCTGGTAACTTAAACAATTGAGATAGTAAAAGTGTTTAACAAACTAGGATGATTTTTTTCTTTTTTGCCAATATCCCTGTAAACCTTATGTTAACAAACAAGTGTATAATATTGTAGTATTTATTTTGATTTTCTGTACCATTTCAAAACATTACAAAAAGAAGGAACCAGACTGTTTTCTTCAGGGCAGTGGATTTAGGAGTTTGTAAAATGTTTTATATGATGCATATGCCAGCATGCCTATGATTTCTTTATTTCCTCCCTAGATTTGTCACTGAGTCAGCAGCTGTGGAAATAGAACTCGTGAGCCCTCTGCTGGCTGTAGACCAAAGTAGCAGGAATAGGACTAGGTTCTGTGTAGCGGCTGGCAGCCATTGCATACAATATCAAAACCAACGGGAGATACAGTATGGAAGCCTAAGTGACTTTCCTGGTAACAACTCTGACTTATGAGAGTCATGGGGTTTCACTTGGTCCTTCAAAATGACACGGTTGCCTTGATTCTCCCTGGATATTAATTCATAAAATGAGTAGCATATTTTAGTGTCTGATTTGGATAGTAGCACTTTCTATCATATTGTTGTGTGCAATGACAAGAGATGTGTTCTGCTGGCCAAAGCCTCTTTCAGCAGTGCCTTGCCATCACGCTTAAAGGTTTGGCTAGAATATCTTGCTGGTTAAAGCCTTGAACTCTGGCAAGGATTGAACCATCTAACTTCCAAATTTGCCTTCCTCTCTTGACCTCACATTAACAGGCAAACCTTTCAAGGCCTATCAGCTCTCTGAAGCCATGGGCTTTCCCAAATTTTAAGCTGCTGCCTTAGGAACTACTCATTTCTCTCCTGGTCAGCAGACAGAAATAGCCATACTAACCTAATAGGGCTCAAATGCATCTTCAGGCAGCAGGGGACGGAGCAGCGTGGCAGAGGCCTCCCTTCCGGGGGGGGGGGGGGCGGATGGACTTGCTCATGGTGGGCAGTGTCCCAGGAGAGCCACATCAATGGTCACTTACTGACACACTTCAGTTCCATTTCTGTCTTGTTTAAAACTGCCTCCGTAGATGTGGATGCCTTAATGCTCTCACATATTTGAAAACATTTGTGATACTTAAGTGGCTGCCATGATTACAGATGGAATTATTGGCTACCAAAGATGCAATTGATGAAAAGCATAGTCCTTCCTCATAACCAAAGTTAATCTTAATTGCAATTTGACTCCCTTTTCTTGGTAGGGATAGACTTTCTTCAGATTCTTCGTACCCTCTTAAATGGCACGTTAAGTTGAAAAATACTACTGATTCATTCCCCTCAGCTGTTCTCCAGTGAGTTGTTTATCAGGCCCTGTTTCTTCTGAGCAGCAGTGTTTCGGGTCTGGTAGCTTTCCTGTACACTCTGTTGCCACATTTCTTTTCTTTAGGCAAAGGTTCTGCACTGGAGGTTAGAGTTAGAAATGGTACCGTCTACAGAGGCTACATGTTCTCTCTTCCCACCCCACCCCAAATCATTACCTTTTTATTTCCCTTTTCAAATCAGCTGAGTCAGCCCTGTTCCTGTAGTTTGAATCATCTTTAGGAAAAAAGAGAGAGGTGGCCATTTTGTGTGGTCAGGTCTTTGTAGAAAGGAGAAATTGTTTTTTTACTGGCCTACTATGTGTCATTGCCTGGTTTTTCTCTTTTTCAAGGATTAGAACTAGGAGGACACACCAGCATCGAGTGTATTAAGCCCCTAGACACATGGTAGCTAGGTACTGAACATGGGAACTGTATGTCAACAGCACAAGCCCCCAAAGAATGTTCTTGTATATGGGGCCCCGGGACCCCTTGGGAGACCGAGAATAATGACCAGATTCATCCAAAACTGCCACAGTGCCAGGTGAGGACCCTCTGGGTGTTCTACAGGGGAATTTCTGCTCAATACAACATGGTTCGCCTCACCCGCAGAACACTTTTGGAGATGCTGTGAATTGAAATCAATAATGTGGCCCCTTTGTACCTGAGACATCTAGATTCACCTCGGAGACCTGAGGGAAATTTGTGGCTTGTCGGAAAGGACAAGACAACCATTAGGAGTATGCTCAGATATTCTCAGCCTAACATAAGGACATTGGCTTTGATCTTTTGTCTGATAGCATCTTCTAGCAAGTTGGAAGACTCATGAGATAACACTGCAGTTCCCCTGGTTCAGTAGCCTGAACAGTGATTTAAATGTCCCATTTTCTGGGTCCTTTGTAAACATGAAATCATTCCATGGATGGCTGCCTTATAATTTTGTCTCTTTCCACTTTAATTGTGAATGGTTAAAAATTTTTTTTGCTGTTTTCTGATATTAAAATTTTAATAGTTGCATACCATATGTGAGTAGCTCATTAATTATCCTCTTAGCAGTTTGTTTTTTCTGTTTGGTGACCAGACTCGACCCACATTTGAACAGCAGATAAAGGTAATGAAAAGCTTTGAAGGGCAGCAGAAAGATGTACCCACTGTGTGCATGTCCTTTAGAGAAGGAGGGAAGGAAAGGAGGAGGGGACATTAAGGATTCCATACACTACCTGCCCCAAACGATACCAGTTCATTGATGGTTTTTCTTTCCTTTTTTTTTGTTATTTATGAAGGTTGCTATCTACTCCCAGAAAGGAGAAGCAGGCAAATTCCCAGTCACAGGGAATTTGTTTCAAAGGGCAAAGTTGCTATATGAGTACGTGGAGGCTGTGGACAATTGACCCTGGGAACAGAGATTTATATAAAAGTGAAATTTGTAATTTGATGTTTTCTTTCTCTGTGGACTTTAGTATTGCAGCTCATTTTTATTTTTATTTATTTATTTAATATATCTTTATTGATTTCAGAGAGAGGAAGGGAGAGGGAGAGAGAGTTGAAATATCAGTGATGAGTCATCATTGATCAGCTGCCTCCTGCACACCCCCAACTGGGGATCAAGCCCACAACCCGGGCATGTGCCCTGACCAGGAATCAAACTGTGATCTCCTGGATCCTAAGTCGATGCTCAACTGCTGAGGCACACCTGGCTGGGCATGCGGCTCATTTTGAAACTCATACAGATAAGCATTATATACAGCAATATATCACTTAAATACAGTTTGTATGTTTAGTCATTAGATTCCATTATTTATTACTGGTCCACTTTGTGCTAGTTTTCTTTATATATCACATGTGCTACAGTAAGTTACAAAGATCGTGCCAAGAGTTATATGTTTTCTGAAAACCTCTCCTCACAGATAGATGAAAAGGACATGTACTTATGATTCCTGCCATCTCCTACAGAAGCCTTTGGGTGAAGTGCCTACATCCCTCCTGTGCCTTGAGCAGTGGCCTTTGAAATCTTAGAGAGCCAGCATTATTAAATAACAGCCCTTGCATCCTGCTCCCTTGAGGTCAAAATGTATATACAATATATAGGTTTAGCTCAAATAGCCAGCAGTCCTTATTCTGTTTAATTTCTCATCTAAGGTAAAGCTGTGTCTGACAGTGTGGTTTCTATGTAAGTAATAAGCAACCTTGTGTCTTATTGCCCCTATGTCTAGTATGCCTTTCTCCCAGCTCCCTCCCCTCCTTTAGGTCTGGATCCAAAGTCGTCTCCCATTAGGCCCCCTGAGACTGCCTTATTTATTTATTAATCCTCACCCGAGGATATTTTTTCTATTGCTTTTCAGAGAGAGTGGAAGGGAGAGAGAGAAACATCGATGTGAGAGAGACACACAGATTGGTTGCCTCCTGCATGCACCCATTCCAGGGCTGGGTGGGGATAGAGCCTGCAACTGAGGTACGTGCCCTTGGCCGGCATCAAACCTGGAACCGTTCAGTCCTTGGGGTTCAGTCCTTAGGCCAACGCTGTAACCACTGTGCCAAACTGGCTAGGGCATGACTGCCTTATTTAAATTGCAATCTGGCCCAGCCGGGTGTGGCTCAGCGGTTAAGCATCGACCTAGGATCCAGGTGATCAGGGTTCGATTTCCAGTCAGGGCACATGCCAGGGTTGTGGGCTGCAGCTGATCAGTGACTCTCTCATCATTGATGTTTCTATCTCTCTCTCCCTCTCCTTTCCTCTCTCTGAAATCAATAAAGATATATTTTAAAAAAATAAATTGCAATCTGCCCCACCCCCACCCCAATGCTCCTCACCGTTTCATTTATGTTTCTATAGCACTGAAGGCCTTTTAATGTGCTTTATAATAGCTTTACCTTGTCCCTCTTCCTTGATAAAATATGAGCTCCTGGAAGCTAGTTCTCAACAAATACATGTTAAATGAATTGGTCTACCCTGAGGAGGCACTTCCTCCGTTCTGTGCGCCTCCCCCCCCCCCCCCCCAGCTGGTACCCTGATGCTTGGTGGAACCAGCTGCTGGCCTTAAGGGGCTGCTCCACCTTTGTCTCACACTGGGGTGAGGGCTGCTTGGGTATTAGCAAGGAGGTTGGGAGTCAGAAAAGACATGGGACTGAGTGTACAGGTGGAAAATTAACTGGTTTCATTTACTACTGCAGTACCAACTAACTATTGTAAGGTACTGTGAACTGATTTAGGAATCAGGAAATCTGGACTCCATTTTTGGCCCAGCTACTGCTCAGTTTTATAAATATTGGATAGGAATGTGAGCAAAAGCCTATGTCCTACTCTGATTGCCTCATTTATAGAGGGATCCTGACAAATTCAAGAGTCACCAGAGGAGGGAGCCCAGTGGAGAGGGGGTGGAAAGCCAGGACACTGGAGGAGGCCTGGAAGGAACTGGACTGTTTGCCTATATCTGGAAGGCTCTTGGGGTGCAGAATTTGATAGCTATCATCAGATCCTTAAAAACTGTCAGGTACAGGAGAGCACAGATCCTGTATTCTCCAGAGGGTAGAATGGGAAGCAGCCCCATACCTCCTCCACTTACTGTTCACCTCTTCATTCAGTTCACTGAGCCCTCCCTATGGACCAGGCCCTCCTGGGTGCTGAGTGTATGTACAACAGGGAGTGAGGATCAGCACCGGTCCTTAAAGAGCTTGTGGTTCAGTGAGGGATTCAGACAAGAATTGCCAATAGGTAAGTACTGGGAGACAAGGTGCTCCGAGAACACCTGGGGGTAAGGAACCCAGAGTAGGGGGTCTTCAGGGAGAACATCCCGAGGGAGATGAGACCAGAGCTGGATTCAAGAAGGAGCCCACGAAGGTGGGAAGGGTTCTCTGAGCAGGAGGACCTGTGTGGTCAGAGGCTGGTGGCACAAGGTGGATTCTGCATAAAAGTGCCATTGGCTGAAGGAGATGGGAGGCAAGAAGTGGTGTGCAGGCCGAGCCGGTTCCCTGGATGACATCTAAGTTTCCAGATTTAAAATCCTGCAGATAACTAGACCCCCAGATAACTGGATCCCCTTCCCAGGCGTAGTCTTGGCTGGCCTCTGAGTTCCTGTCCCCGCATGGAAGATTCATGGATGTAGTAGTTCAGTTTCCAGATCCTTGCACTCCAGTCGCTCCTCTGGCACCCCGAGGTGGAGATTGGTGACTTTTCTCCCTTATCCCTGTTTGTCTCCCCCAAGGACTCCCCTCATTCCACTTCTGAACACCCGTATTGCACTTGTATACAGAGGACCAGACCTGGCCTGGGAGGGGTGCCCACTCTTCTTCTATCCTCTGGTTCTCCCTCCCCAACACTCCTGTCCCTCTGGTCTCCTTTATGTAAAGGGACTTGCTCTCCTTTGGCCTCCCATCCCCTTAGTCTTTAGGCCTGCTGGCTTTGCACCTGTGTATGGCGCGTTCTACTCCACCCCCTCCCCTTCTTAGGTTCCCCTGGGGGCAGCCAAGCTCCCCAACAGATACAGGAGCCTAAGACCTACTCCTGGGCTTAGGAAATGAGCATGGTGGCTTCTCAGACCATTAGACCCAGTGTGGCTGGGGTAGATGGGGGCAGCAACAGGCAGGGGGGAGCCCTGGCAATGGGTCGGTACCAGATTGTGGAGGGTGTTACAGGCAAAGGTCAGGAGTTGGGAGCTGGAGTCGAAGGAATGGAGACCCAGCCATGGCTTTTAAACAGGAAGCTCACATGATCACCTTTGGGCCTTGAAAAGATCCCCTGAGTGATGGTGAGGAACGGGGGTTCCTTGGGGGAGCCTGCTGTAGATAGATGGGAGAGTCATTTGAACAGTGGAAGAGGGCTACATGAAGCACATCGGAAGGCTCAGGGACGTCCAGCAACTGTCCTCAGTTCACACAGTTAATGGCAGAGCCTGGACTTAAACCCATCTTAAGGTGAAAAGCAGGTGACAAGTCTGCCATCTAAAGTTTTCTCATAAATTCTCAGCCACCTCACAGATTCTGTTTTGTAGATGAGGGAAAACTGAGGGCCTGAGAGGGAAGTCTCCATTTGGTTGGCAAACAAACAAGAAACCGCAGCACCTGAACAGGGGCCCAGTGAAGACAATGTGGTTAAGCATTTGTTGAGCATCTACTACATGCCCTGGACCCCGACCTCAAGGAGCTCAGTCTGGAAGGGACGTAAACACATAGCTAAGTGAAAAGCCAGAAACAGAAAGACAAATACTGTATGATCTCACATGTGGAGTCTAAAAAAGTCAAACTCATAGAACCCAAGAGTAGAACGGGGGTTATCAGGGGCTGGGGAATGGGGAGATGTTGGTCAAAGGGTACAAACTTTCAGTTATAAGTTTTGGAGATGTACAGTTAATACTGTACTGCATACTTGAAATGTGCTAAGAGAGCAGATCTTAAGTGTTCTCAACACCCAAAAACTATAAGAGGCGATGGATATGTTAACTTGATTGTGGTAAGCATTTCCCAATGTATACGTATATTAAATCATCACATTATACACCTTAAAAAACACACCTTAAAATGTTGTACAACCTAAATATATAGTTTTTATTTGCAAACATGTTAATAAAGCTGAGGAAAAATAAAGACTATAAGAAAAATAAAACGTGTGTTCATTATTAGGAGTCTATAAACACAGCTGAGAGGCTGAAATTTCAGTGCAAATAGAATTGCATCTTCAGTTCTGCAGGAACTTTTAGGTGAGTTGGCAACTGAAAGAAATTACTAGAAAAAAAGGGAAAGACTAAACAGAGAGGTCTAGCAATTTCCCAGCCTGCACTTCACATGGCACTGTGCTGCAGAGTGATGGCTGTGGGCTTGCGATTCAGACCAAATCAAGTAACTGAGTCTTCATCCTGCCACTTTCCCTCATTCAACGCATAGATGAGGGGCTATCGTGTTCCAGGAAATGACTAGCTGAGTGACCTTAGGAAGGCAACCTTTTTGAACTCCATTTTTCTCATCTGGAAAATTAAAAGTAATATGTACCTCACTGGGACTGTTTCAAAGGTTAAATGAAATAGGTAAGATGTAAATAATACATTTACAACATCAGTTCTGTCTGAGCATGTAGGGCTCTCAGGATCCCGAGTTTCCATCTCTGGATGGTTTCACTTAATTCCTGATAAGATTGGGCAGCCCTGGCCCACACTTGGTCTGGGGCGCTGGATTGGCACCCAGCTTGTTTTATCTTTCCAGAACTGTCTTCTAGGCATTCGGCACTCCCACCAGCTGGGGCAGAGAACACCATGGAAGCAGAAACAGCTTCTCCCAGGGCTGCCTCGGCATGATCTGGGCTGGTTAGTTGAGTGAAGCAAAAGCCACTTAAGTATCTAGCGGTCCTTCAAACTCATGCTGTGTTCCTCGGAGCAGTCTTTCCACCCGCCTTTCCTGCCATTAGTTAAGGTCTATTCAGATGTCCTGTATGCAGAGGGGATGGGCAAGATTGGTTTCTCTTTGCTACTGAAGAAAATTGTGCTCTATTTCTTCCAGTGAAGACACCGAATCTTTCCCAGGAACCATCTGGGCTCACCAGCCCTTCTGTTCGGGAAGGACTCCCTTAAGTATGGGTTTTCCAGGTATCCTGCCTTTCTCCCACCTATGGCTTACAAGCTCATCCCTAGTCCTACATCAAAAGCAGCCAAAGCTGGTATTGACCTGATTAAGCAGAAAAGGAATTAATTGATTAAAAGGATACTGGCAGGGCTACAGACCCAGGCCTGACCAGAGGTGGGACTTCCAGGAATGCCACCCAGAACCCTGCTGCCGCCATCACAGAGCACTTGATGCTGCCGTTTGTGCGCAGCCAGGAGCCCGCCTACTTGTAGCTGCCACTGCAGCCAGTGTAAATGCTGCTGGCTGCACTGGGAACACAACCTGGCAGCCACAGCTGACCCCCCAAAGCAAGTCAGATGCCTTCAGTACCACCTTCCCCTGAGAAAACTGATGCCTGGGCATGGTTTTTCCTCGTGTTTGTCAACTGCAAATTTGAACTTTGAGTTCAGAGTCCTGTCCTGGTGCCCCTGACCAGTGAACTCCATACCACAGGCACTAACACCAGTTTTCTAGCTTCCATCTGAGAAAAGCAGGACTCCCACAGTGGGAAAATTCTCCAAGCATTAGAACTTGTCAAAAGTAGCCAAAAACTTGTGAAATGTCTGTTTTACGCTCTACCCATGGGCTCTCATCTTTCTAGTCCTGTCTCCTTCTATTGATGAATCCAGACCCTGGGCCCTGTGTTAAGGCCGGGCCTGTAATTTTGTACAGGGACACAGGGAGTTCAGATGGGCCCCTTTGGACAGTGACCATCAAGAGGATGCTGCCTGGGCTTGGGAACCCCAGAGCTGGTTAGGGGGACGGTGTCAAGGTGTGGAGCCCTGTGTGAGGCCCCTTCCTAACTACACCCATAAAATGTTACACCTGGGAAGGCCTGGGAAAGCATCTAGTGAGGGTACAAACTCAGATGCCTACAAGGAGCCAGGCAGGCAATAAAGGAGGGGAGCAGGCTGAGCAAAGGGGGGTGGCTTTGCAGAAAATGCCATTTTAGACATTAAAATGTTAAACTGTAAAAAGGTGTGCAAATGTTAAGAATCAGAAAGTGGTTGCCTGAGAGGGAGTAGAGGACAGTGGAGTTGACTAGACAGGAGCAGCATGAGGGAACTTTCCAGAGTGACGGAAATGTTTTGCATCTTACTTTGGGTGGTGGTTACTCCGTGTACACATTCATCAGATAAACGTCATCAGATAAATACTTAAGATCTGTGCATTTTATCTTATATTAATTATTCCTCTTTTTTTCGTTTTGGTTTTGTTAACCCTCATCAGGATTTTTCCCCATTGATTTTTAGGGAGAGTGGTTAGGAGGGGGGGGAGGGAGAGAGAGGAGAGAGACATCCATGTGAGACAGACACTTCGACTGGTCGCCTCCCGCACGCGCCCCGACCGGGTCGGGTATTGAACCCGCAACCAAGGCACGTGCCCTTGACCGGGAATCGAACCCGCGACCCTCCCGTCCGCAGGCTGACTCTCACCGCTGAGCCACACCGCAGGGTATTTACCTCGTTTTTCAAGTTGGGCAAGTGTAAGTCTATCTGTAGGATGACTTGGCGCTCTGACTACATTTGCAAACGCCTGTCCGGACTTAAACACGCGCGGACTCAGAGCCGAGCCGAGGGGGAAGCGGTTCTCGCCGGGGCGCGCGTGGGTCCCGACGGCTGCGGCCGCCCGGCCCGGGAAGGACGACCGCGGGGGGCCAGCCGCCGCCGCCTCCGGCGCAATCTCACGGCTTTGCCTTTGGAGCGGGGCCAGCGGGCGGCAGCGCGAACACAGCCTCCCCGGGGCGGGTCCCAGGGGGCACACAGACGTCTCCGCGGGACCCGAAAGCGAGACGGTCACCTAGAGCCGCCCGGGGGGCGGGAGCGCGGGGAGCGCGGGGAGCGCGGGGCCCCCGGGAGCTCGCGCCGGGCGCGCAGGTAAATCACCGGCACCGCGGCACTGACAGCTCGGGCTCGGCACCGAGCGCCAAAAGCCGACGCAGACAGCGCAGCTCCGGGAAAAGAAACCCGATCCCGGCGAGGCGGCGGCGGCGCAACGTGGAACCCCCCGGAGGGGTGGGGGTGGGGGCGAAAGGGGGGGCGGGGAGCGGCCGCGGGCCGGGCCGGAGCCTCCCCTCCGGCGGGCGCTGCGGGCAGTCACCTTAGTCTTACTTGGCCCCGGGAGGTGCAGGCACCTACCTGCGCTTTCAGGTGAGAACACCGAGGCTCACCGCAGCGCCACGGAGCGACCCAAGGACTTTGCGGGGACTCCACGCCCCGCTGTCTGCCAACCCTTGCTCCTGCCTCTCCCCGACCCAGAGGCGAGTAGGGATCTGTGACTCCAAGCCCATCACTAAACACACGTGTTCCCAGCGCCGACGCGGGGGGCGCACGCGAGGGGAAGCGGGGCCGAGCCCAGCGCGGGAGGTGGGGGTGGGGGAGCGCGGCGGCCGCCTCCCCCGGAGCGACCCGCCCGCACCTTCCGGACGCACGGAGCCGGGCCTTCCAGCGGCGCCCGCACTGATTGGCGCTCCGGCCGGCCCGCCGCTACTCACCTGCCCCGCCCAGCCAATCGGGGCCACCAGAATTGGGGCTGTCGCGGGAGGGGGGTCGGGGGGGAGGGGTGATGCTGGCTGGAGGCTGAGCCGCCCTCCCCGCCGAGTTCCCTCCGGGCCCGCCCCAGTCCCGAGCCTGAGCCGCAGGCTGCGCGCCCCACGCCCCGGGCCCCGTCGGTGCCGCGCTCCCGGCCCCCGCGCTTTAATGCTCCCGACCCGGCTGCGCCCCGTCTCCGCGGTCTGGCACGCGCCCCGACGGCGCCCGGAGCGGTCTGCAGACACCGCCTCCCCGCAGCCGCCCGCCGCGCGCCCGCCCGCGCCGGGAACCCCGCGTCCTCGCCGGCTCCGGGAGTGGGTGGGCCGGGCCCGGGGCAGGCCCACTGAGGCAGGATGTTCACGTCCAAGTCCAACTCGGTGTCGCCCTCGCCGTCCCTGGAGCAGGCTGACTCGGACGCGCTGGACATCAGCACCAAAGTGCAGCTCTACGGCGTGCTGTGGAAACGGCCCTTCGGGCGGCCGTCAGCCAAGTGGTCCCGGCGGTGAGTGCGCCCTCCGCGCCCCTTGAGGACCGCCCGGGAAGGGATCCTAGGGCCTAAGGGCTCCCTACCGCCCATCTCCTTCGTTGCCATCCTGCCTCTGCCTTTCTTTGTGACCTTGGCCTCGCCCCATTTCACTCCAAGCTGGCTCCCCTGGAAGCTTTGGATCCCAGATTGGCTGGGTTGGTCTCTGCCCGAAGGCTGGGGGAGCTGGGGAGTGACCCCTGGTCTGGGGATGGAGGTGGGGAATTCTCTGTGGGACGGATCTAAGTCTGGGTGGGGAGGTTAGGTGTGGGCTGAAGAGATCGTGGCCGTGGTAGGAGCCCAGCTGGGTCAGGTTGGGCCAGACTGCTGCAAAAGAAGCTCCATCTCCAGGCAAGGATAGCCTCCTGGGACCCTCATTGCTAATTCCGTCGTCTTCACAACACCCCTCCCCCAGGCCATCGAGCAGGCTTGGAGGTGGGGCCCGGGTGCCCTAGCCCCCACCCTTCTGCCCACCACCAAATGGGGCACACTGAAGGAGCTTCTGAAAGACTCAGGCCAGGGGAGGGAGGAAGGGCCAGGAAGGATCTATGCCCAGCCCTGGAGGAGCTGGCAAACCCTCCAACTAGCCCTTGAAATAACCTGGGCGGAGGGAAAAGAGATTCCAGCCCTGGCCAGTGTGGCTTCATGGTTAGAGCCTTGGCCGGGGCACCAAAGGGTCATGGGTTTGATTCTCTGTCAAGGGCAGGTACCTGGGTTGCAGATTTGATGCAGAGCAGCCCAGAGCTTAGTCTTTCAGCACCAGCTTCCTGGTCCCTAACTCAGGGGAGTCAACTTCCCAGATGTCAGTAGCCACTTTCCACTTAGAATGGGCCTGAAAGGTATAGAAGGAAGGGGGAGCTCACAACCCTGAACTTGCAGAGAGCTCCCAACGCTGGTTTCAGGAGCAATGGACCGTCTTCTGGACAGTTTCCACCTTCAAGCCAATCTTAGTTCTGAGATTCTCTGCTGGAATGGCTTATAGAACTGGACCCTGATCCAGCTCCCTGGAGGTGTGACCCTGTCAGAAAACTAAGAGTGTGTCCAGCTGCTCCTTCCATCCCAATCCATGAGTCTCCCCCTGAGCAGGGGCTGCAAATGTCCCCTGGACTGCAGATCACGGGATGTGGTCGTGGTGGTTCTGATGTTCTATTTTGATGAATAATTTAATATTTCTACAAGACCACAGAAAAAATGGAGCTGTGGATGGTGTTTCACATTTTACATTGTTGGTTTCACGTACACAATTTTATTAGTCCTGCCAGGTTTCTGAGATTTAATGGGATATAGGCTCCTTGAGTTCCTCCAAAGTTAAGCTTCTCTTTGATCTCCTGATTGGAGGCCTGGGGCAGTATGGGGAGCATCCTGTGAGGGGCTTCCAGCATTGTGCTATCTGAGCTATAGCTCCCAAGTGCCAGGAGCAGCCTTGTCTCTAGCAGGACACTCCAGTGGGGGCAGGAAAGCTGCTTGTAGGTTCAGATACCATTAGCAGCATGCCTCCTACCCTTTTCTCTTCTGCGTCTGTTGCTCCAGGCAGCCAACACTCCTCCTTTGGGACTGGCTGTTGTCCTTGATATTGCTTCTTGGTCTTGTCATCCAAGACTTGTCCCGCCAGGCATTTTCATCTGATTGCATTCCTAGTAGATGCTAGGAGTCTGTGACCCTCTAGGGTACGTCCCTGATCCCTCTTCACCCACAGTTGTGGGGACCTGGCTCTTTCACCCAGAGTTGATTCCAGGGCTGGGAGGTGTCAGGGACAAAGGCTCCCAGCTAAAAACACGGTAGTGAAGCCAGGGAGGGCTTGGAGAACTGTAGCACCTCCCTACTCCAAGAATTTCCCTCAGTATCCCCACAGCCACTCAAAATACCATCCAGTCTAAGAATTCTAGAGCTGCCATTTTGCAAAGACTTGTTTTCCTCTGGGGCTCAGGAAAGAACTAACATCCCATCAGCCCACTCTGGCCTCTGGCCTTGTCTGCAGTTGTGAAAGTACACCACACACAGACACACACAGTTTAGTAGCCTTGGGTCAGCAACAGAGCTGACCAGAAAGAGTCTGGGGGTGGCATGATGCTAAGCTTAGACCTCTCACTTCCCAGCAGAGCCCCTTGGGCCCCAGTTCCCCATTTGTGAAATGGAGTCTCTGGGCCTCAGCTAATTAGCAGCCACAGGAAGGCTTGGGGAGGGGGCAGCTCAGGCCCAAACCGCAGAGCTGTGCCATTAGGGCGATCAATGCCCTCGCTGGGCAGCCGAGAGGAGGGGGCCTGGAAAGGCTCCCATCTGCATAAATAAGAGATGGGCAGAATGGAACCGGCTGTGACCAGCGGGGTTTCATAAAACCTCTTTTGCTCAGGGTCTGTCTCAGGACCTCGAACCCCTATGTCCAAGCAGCCCTTCCCTTCCTGGGCTGGGAAGATGCCCTTGAGCTAAAGGGTCAGCTTTTTCCCCATGGGCAACAAAAGGAGACAGGAATCAAAAGCATTACTTAGCAGAGATAAGACCATCAGAGAGAGGTGCTTAGAGGGGAAGGTTGATGGCTGTCCTCCCCTTAGTCTGTGAGCAGTGGAGACACCGGTGCTGTTGGCAAAAACCTGGGCAGCTGAGACAAGGAAGAAAAGACTGGAGCGTCTCAGCCTCAGCTGGGGTCAGCCCCATGTGGGCTGGTCCAGCACACAGGGGAACTCTTCACCAGGGTTTAGAATGCCGTCCCCAAAATACTAGTCCCTCTCCCAAATCCCTTCTGAGCACCTTCAAGGCTGGAGCCCCTGATGAGGAGGGCCCAGCCAAGTCCTTCCTACAGCAGAGGCATCTGTACTCTCTCTTGCCCCTCCTTCCCCCCAGGTGTAAGGTGGCCAGTGGGCCCTGCGTCCAGCCCAGCCCCGTTGGAGCTGGTGGCTGCAACCCCCAGACATCCGTTCTGTTCCTTTAGTCTGGAATGCATCTTCCCCTTCCACTTTCTTCCAGATCCCTAAGATACTCCTATTCATTCTTCAAAACCCTCTTCTCAGAATTCCCTTGGCCAGACACCTAAGCCATTCATTCCTCACTGGTCTGCACTCTTCCTGTATCTCATACAAACCTACACTGTCTCAGGGTATCCTGATGCTTTACAGTGTCACTGTCATGGTGCTTTACAATGTCACAGTGTACATTGGTGCTTTACAGTGTCTCAGTATATCCTGATGTTTTACAATGTCACAGTGTATCCTAGTGTTTTGCATGTCACTGAGTGTCCTGGTTCTTTACATTATTGCGATAAACATTTATAATTGCCCCAGCTCCCCACTTACCAGCTGTGGGATATGGGGCATATTATTTAACTTTGTGCTCATTACCTCATCCAGCTCATGTGAGGAATGAATGAGTTAACACACATAATGATGTTACTAAAACAGGGCCTGGAACAAAGAAAGAGCTCAAACATTAGTTTTTAAATTATTGATATCTACTCTCTTTCCCTCATTTGACTATACACTCCTTGAGGGCAGGGACTCATCAAGCCCCAGGGCCCAGCATAGCACCTGCTGTATCAGGTGATTTCTTAATGCTTCCTGACCTGAGCCGACCAGAAGCTCGCAGTCACAATGCCAGGGGATGGGGGGGCACAGCAGAGGAGAACAGGGGCTTTGTCAGCAGGCAAAAGTCCCACTTTGCCGCTTACTAGTAGCTTAATCTCTCTGTTCCTCTCTCAGTTTCCTCACCAGTAAAGTTGAAAAACAGGTATCTCCATCTTTAGAGTCATTGTGAGGTATTTACATAAGATAATGTCAATAAAACACTTAGCAAAGTATGTGTCTTGGCACCTTGTAAATGCTCCTTAATCTAGAGGTGAAAATGCCACTTTTTAAGACTAGGGAGAGGAGGCAGCCAAGGTTGACACGGACCCCTTACCTCACACATACTCTCCAGCCTTTACCACAGCCTCGTGCATAGACAAGGAGAATCCTGAGGGCCAGGGCTAAGACAGAGCTTCACCCAGGACTGCAGTTGGGCAGGGAAAGTGCCGTATGTTTGGGTCACAGGGAGCTGGCCAGCTGGGCTGGCGCCAAGAGCTTCCGCTGGTAGAACTGTGGGAGCACAAATGAGAAAGGTCAGGGGAGGCTGCAGCAAGCACTGAGCTTAATAATAAGAAGTAATAGTAGTACTAATAAAAGTCAACATGTATTGAATATTTACCGTGTGTCACACAGTGTTCTGAGCCTTTATGTGAACAAGCTCATTTAATTATTTGGACAATCCAGAGAGCTGTAGGTACTATTAGTATCCTCAAGTTACACTGAAGGACCTGAGGCCTAGAGAGATTAGGTGACTTCTGGTCACACTGCTGGCAAGTGGCAGAGTTCTGACCCTTGACTACCTCAGCTTTGCTACCTATCACCTCTGGCCCATCTGTTTCCTGCCAGGTGCCAACACAGAGAGGAAGCAGCGCCTTAGGCAGTGTGATGTGAGGAGTAGGAGCAGGGACTGTTGTGGGTTGCAATCCTAGCTCCACCTCTGCCCTAGCTATGTGACTTTGCACACATTCTTTCAACTCTGAGCCTCAGTTTTCTCATCTGTAAAATGGGAACGAAGAGCCCTACCTTCCAAGAGAATTACATAGATCGAATACTCTGATACTTGTAGAGCACTTAGCACAGCAGCCTGCACAGGAGAACACCTAAATTAATGGTGACTGTCTCCAGCCCTTGCACAGCCAGCCCAATTCTGCAGGGCCCATTCATCGAATCAATGAATGAATCTTCACAGCAGCCCCAAGAGACAGATTTTATAGAGGAGCTTGGAAAGGATGACTTAGCCAGGGAGCTTGCCTGAGGCTGTGGCTGGAGGGAGGGAGATCATTGGATTCCAGAGCCCCTGTTCTCTCCCTGCCCATGATCATCTCTCTGCCACCCCCACCCCCACCCCTACCCCCCAAGTCCCTGACACAGTGTTTTGCCCTGAGTGGGGAGGAGGCTCCAGAAGTATCAGGAAAGCAAGAAGGTATTTGTCTTTGTCAGCTCAGGCTCCCATAACAAAATACCATAAATGATCAACATCTGGTAAACTGTTCAGTTAAACAACAGAAATTCATTTCCTCAATGTTCTGGAGGCTCAAAGTCCAAGGTCAGGGTGCCAGTGTAGTCAGGCTCTGGTGAGGATCCTCTCCTGGCTTGCAGACATCTGTCTTCTCACTATGTCCTCATGTGACAGAGAAAGAGAGAATGTCTCCTCTTCTTATAAGGCCATAGTTCTGTCACATTGTGGCCCCACTTTTTTGACCTCATTTAACCTTATTACAGTAGGTCCTCGAATAATGTTTTGTTCAGTGTCACTTCATTATAGTGTTGATGAGGCGCCATGGGAATGTAACTCTTGTTTATGTAAATTAGCCTGTGGTAAAAGGCTCTATTTCGATTCGTTTAGTTTCAAGTTGCAGAACCTATCGACAGCAGTAAGCAAGGACTTACTGCACCTCCTAAAGACTCCATCTCCAGATACTCTCACACTGGGAGTTGGGCTTCAGCATATGAGTTTGGGGAGGTAGGGGCATAGTTTATTCCCTAATAGTATTTCAGAAGCCATTGGAAGGGGAGGAGAAGGGGCCCCAAGAGGCCCCCTGTGCTGCCTGGCTCACAGTTCCCTGTGGGTGATATGATTTCAGACCATGGGATGAATCACTCGGCCCTGTCCTGGAGCCTCTGCAAATTGGCAGAGTGGTAAGCACAGTCCCATTTGATCCTCACAGTGATCAGATGAGGTAGATGTTATCACCCCCATTCTACAGGTAAATAAACTGAAACTCAGAGAGTGAGCTTACTTGCCCAGGGCCCCCGAGCTGGGAAATGGCAGGTCTATGTGATGCCAAATCTGTGTTCTTTCTTTCTTTTTTTTTTTTAATATATCTTTATTGGTTTCGGAGAGAGGAAAGGAGAGTGAGAGAGAGAGAGATAGAAATATCACTGACGAGAGATTCATTGGTTGAGCCCGCAACCCGGGCATGTGCCCTGACCGGGAATCGAACCCTGATCGCCTGGATCCTAGGTCGACGCTCAACCACTGAGCCATGCCTGGCCGGGCGCTAAATCTGTGTTCTTAATGACGGTGATGTACCCTTGAAACAGGCAGAGGATATTTCCCTCGGCTCACAGGATGGAGGGGGCATGGCCTGTCCTCCAGGAGCCCAACACTGTCCTTGGGACAAGATGGGTACACGGAGTGTGGCAGTGACGTAAGTGCCAGTGCACAGCCCAGTCAGCAAGTGTGGAAGGAGCTCAGCTGGCAGTGTGGGCCGGGCGGGTCACCAAGGGTGAGGAGTTCAGCCAGATGAAGGGGGGGGGGGGCGATGCAGGGAGAACTGCATGGTGTTTGCAGAGTCATGCAGGACATAGGGAGGGTGGGAAGCACTGAGCTCGGTGTTCAGCTGAGCAGAGAAGCCGAAGAGCAGAAGTAGGAGGAAAGCTGATAAGGTGGGCAAGGGTCAGGTGCTGGAGAGCCCAGAATGTTCTCACCATCCTGCAGAGAATGATATTCAGGTGTTTTTCCCCCACTACGGCTAGAAAGGCCTGGGAGAGGAGTTGGTTTAGCCAGATGTCACCTCTGAGGTCCACAGCTCCATTTGGTGTCTGGCTGGGCCAGGAGGGTCAGTGTAAATAGAGAACATGGGTGGGCGTGAGACACACACCAGAGAACAAAGTGTGCTTCGCTTTCCTGGGGGAGGCAAGACGGCAGCTGTCCGAGGTCCCAGGGGCCCTCCCTGCAGCAGCTGTGGCCCAGGAAAATCACATGACTGGGGGACCTTCAGAGATTCACTGACTTCATCATCCCCTGCAGCAGCTTTGCAAGCCCTTCACAAGAGGTGTGCTGGTCAGTGGTTAACAACGGGCTCCCTTGGGGTGGAACAGTGTTTTGTAGCATCTGATGATTTTCATGGTGTAAATACTCCCACTGTGACTGATATCGAGCTACCAACACAATGTCACTGAACTCAGAGCAGAGGAGAGTCACACTGTTGGCTACTGTGAGCCCATCTGAACCTGCTTCACCACTGCTCCCAGCCCTCCCAGGCCCATCACTATAACAGCAGCATTAGCAGGGTCCCTGGGAGCAAGGAGCCAGCCACTCTGGGTGTCCCTGAGCCCTGGGGCTTTGAGGCACAATGGGATCATCTTATTCTAGTCAGCTTGAATCATTAGTCCTGCGAGGGTCCCACGTGGGCCCACGTGCTCCACATACAGACATCAAGGCTGTCATCTCACCAACAGTCAGAATGCACCAGGGTCCCAGAAATCCTGAGTTAGGCCTGAGTCCCAGGAGGAGGCTGTGGAGCATCCGAGACAAAAGGGCATACAGATGTGACATGCAAGCTGCAGGCTTCGCCCCACAATCTTGGTTCCCACATTCATTTGATCACCAGCTTTCATGATCACTTGTCAAAAGACCCATCTTGGAATCCTGTGTCTTCTTTCCTCCCCTCCTGGAATAGACCCTAAGGGACTGGAGACAATGGCTCAAGGGGCTGAAGGTACCCAGGAGGAAGTGCCATAGATGTCCTCCTGTGCCGAGGGTGGCATCTCAAGAGGGATGGAGGAGCCAGCTCTGGGGATACTCGGGGCCTCCCACTTTAGTTGCCCACTGGTGCAAGAGTTGAGCTGCCTAGGGCAGTGGGCAGCTGGCCAGCTGAGGCCTTCGCCCAGATGTGGGACTCGGTGAGGATGAGCCTTGGTATGCCCATGGGCTCCCCATGTGAGTTCAGGGCCCCCAAGGATGCTCTTGTTGTCCCAAGAAACCTCACTCTTCTCTCCCGGTTGTCCCTTTCTTCACCACCTGCTCTAGGTTTTTCATCATCAAAGAGAGCTTTCTTCTTTACTACTCTGAAAGTGAGAAAAAGAGCTTTGAAACCAATAAATACTTCAATATACATCCTAAGGTGAGGGGACTCTCCCTAGAGCCACAATGGGGGAGGGCCCAGTGGGACGTTGGGGAAGGGTATTCTGTTAGGGTAGAGGACTGTCCCTTCTTGCTGTGGTCTAGCAGAGAGTCTGGAGAACAAATCCTTCCTAGGGCACAAGGCCCCCCTGCCCCTCCTGGGCTGGGCCCCCGACCTCCTGTGCCCTGGAGCTTGCCCAGCCCTGCCTCTCCTTTCTGGGAGAGTTCTGGTCTGGTGCCCCAGCAGAACCTGGCTTTGGCGAAGGGCTTCCACAGGCCCTGAGTGACCTGGGCTGGGCAGGGTGAGAGCTGCCTGTTCTGGTTCTTTCTCAGGGCGTCATCCCTCTGGGGGGCTGCCTGGTGGAGGCCAAGGAAGAGCCCAGCATGCCCTATGCCATGAAAATCTCCCACCAGGACTTTCATGTGAGTAAAGCTCTCATCACAGCCTGGGCTCAGCAGGGACAGAGCAGCTTCTCCTGGATCCCACAGGTCCCTGGGGGCAACCCTGCAGGGGCCTGGCCTGGGAGGGGTGTCAGTGCGAGAGGGATGTGGGCCGGGGTGAGCAAAGCCGGGCCTGCAGGGGCCTGGGGCGGCCTCCGTGTCCTCAGAGCGGCCTTCTCTCAGGTGCACCGTGGCCCCTCTTCCTGGCAGGGGAACATCTTGCTGGCAGCGGAGTCCGAGTTTGAGCAGACGCAGTGGCTGGAGATGCTGCAGGAGTCGGGGAAGGTGTAAGTGCTCCCAGCAGGAGGGGGCCGCCTGAGGTCCAGAAGGGGAAGGGGCATGGGCTGGGCTGACCCTGATCTCTCTCTCTGCTGGGATCCCAGTGGGCACTGAGGGCCCCAGGAAAGGGTAGGGTGGGGACAACAGGGCTGTGGTTGGTTAGGGTAGGCGAGAGGAGGTATAGGCCAGGTTTAGAGCATCTGTGAGAGGTCTCTTAAGTGAGCTTTAAGCAAACTGAGCCTTGCTTGTCTAGAGTCACAGGTGGCAGGTGTGGACACCATTTGTCTCCAACCCTCAGAGTGAATCCAGCATCATTTGCAGGATTTGGCTGCCTCCCGACCCCTGTCTCCGCTCCCCAGGCCCACCATGAATCCTAGCACAGACAGACCAGAGCTTTGTAAATCAGGGCCCACATCCAGTCCGACACAGTTCATTTGCACATAAACCCTGGTCCTGGAGCCTGCCTGTTCAAGTCAGGTTATGCTTTTAGTTCAACAAATAATACTGAGTGCATGCCTCGTGCCAGGCCTTGCTCCGGACGGTGGGCATTCAGTGCTGTAAAAAGCAGCCAGGAAGCAATCTCTGCTCCAAAAGTGCTGTTGGCCCAGTCCACGGTGGCCCACTTTGCAGCCTGGGCCAGCCTCCAGGGACTGTAACCGATCGATGCTGGTGGCATGCCCAGAGCCAGGGGAGCCAGAGTGGATGTGAGCTGGGATTCTGGAGAGATGGGATGGGCGAATACAAAACACATACATTCCCTTTCTCCTGTACCCCTCTTTTTTCATGATTCTGTGTTTCTCCCTCTTCTCTCCTCTGTCCCATCTGCCCTCCCTCCCCAGGACTTGGAAGAATGCCCAGCTGGGAGAAGCCATGATCAAAAGCCTGGAGGCCCAGGGACTGCAGTTGGCCAAGGAGAAGCAGGAGTATTTAGGTGGCTGGAGGGATGGGCTGGAAGCTGACATTCCCTGATGGTAGCAGGGGCTTGTTGGTGGACCCAGGCAGGTGTCTTGGGTGGGGCTTAGCAGGCTCTGAGGATCCAGACACCATTTTGGAGCCTGGAGAGCTTTATAATCAATGTCCTGTTGTCCAGCCTGACAGGAGGCAGGAGAGCCTGATGGTTAGCAGCCTGGACTCTGGGCCCAGCTTTGTCGCTTCTCTGTCAATTCTGTATGTCTTTAGGAAGCACAGCCTCTCTAAGCCTCAATTTCCTCATCCTTAAAATGGAGACAAAAATAGTCCCTAGCTGTTGGAGGTGGTATGGGGATTGGCTTAAATGAGAACATGCCTATAAGCACTGTCAGGCTCACAGTAAGGGCTCCATAAATGGAGTTGGTGGTGTTACCCTGCCCTGGGCCCCCAGGTCCTGGGCTTTCCTCCAGCTATCACACCCCAGCCCACTTGAAACCTCACCATAAGCTTCCAGGCCCTTGTGCCCCTGACTGACTGGTTAACATGCTGTTTGGGAAAGAAGAAGATTCTGGGGTTTGGTCCTTCGCCTGGGACCCTCTTCCCTGCAGCCTCCTTACACGCTTGGGGCCCCAACACTGGTTCCCCTCTGCCTGTTCCAGACATCCCTCTACCCCCAGGACCAACCCTTCCCCACTAGCCAGACACTAGTGCAGAGGTTAACAGCACCCCTGTGGGTGCGGAGAGTCACTCTGAGCTTCTAAGGGTAAGGCTGTGCCTGACTTGTGAAAGCACAAAGAAGGGACAGTGACAGGAAAGGAGTGTAGCAGCTTCCATCCCCAGGAGCCGGCCCCACCCTTTGGCTGGCCTGCTGCGGCAGTGCTGACCTCTTCCTTGGGAGATGCTGGAGGTGACAGAGGTGACTGTGACACCAACCCATCAGGCCCGGATCTGGAGTGGCTTTTCATGAGAGTGTGTGTATTCTCACTTTGGCAGACAAACTGATGGAAGAGACCGAGGAACTCTGCCTGCAGAGGGAGCAGAGAGAGGTAGGCGCCCACTGGGGCCACTCAGAATTGCTGCCTTCCCCACCACCGCCCGCTCTGTGAGCCCCTGAATAGCCAAGGTGTACTGGCTCGTGTTTCTGGCATTAGGGAATGACGTGGGAGAGCTGTGCACCCAAGAACTGGCTGGAAAATCAGACTGGCAGAACAGGGAGGCCAGTGAGATGACAGTGCTTGAGATTTGGGGTAGCTTCTTGGCAAGAAGTGTATGTCTTCTGGCTGGCCCTGGGGAGGAAAGTAAAAAGGGTAGGTGACCACCTTCTAGAGAAAGAGCCATTCCAAAATTTTATTAGCCATGTTGGTAGGTAATGAGCTGCTTGCTGTTGATAATATTCAAAAGAGGCTGGGATGGACTCTCATTCATAGAGGGGTTTCTGGCACCTTATGGGTGACTGGGTTGGATAATCTCAAGGGTTTCTTCATTCTCTAAATGTCAATAATGCAACTCCAGAGGGAGCCAAGCATTGGCCTGAGGCAGCCTGTGGGGTAAAGGAGACCGTTGCCTCATTTGAGGGTGGGGAGCCACTAAAGTCCACGTCATTTGGAATCTTCATCCAACGTTGGGCCTCCTTGGAAGGCAGAGTAGAGTAGTGGTTAGCATTGTGGACTCTGGAGCCAGGCTGCCTGTGTATTGGACCTTCACCACTTCTACTGTGTGATCTTGGGCAAGTTACCTAACCCCTCTGAACACCAATATTCTCACATGAACAATGGGGATAATAATTGAACCTATCTTATTAGGAATGCTGTGAGGATTAAGTGAGATGTTAAATATAAAATGCTTGCCCAGCCGGAGTTGTTCAGTTGATTGAGCATCGACTTGTGCACTGAAAGGCTGCCACTTCTATTGCCATTCGGGTTTGATCCCTGCTCGGGTCATGTATGGAAGGCAGTCAATCAATGTTTTTCTCTCACATCGATATTTCTCTCTTTTTCTCTCTCCTTTCCTCTCTCTAAGCATGTCCTCGGGTGAGGATTTTAAAAAAAATAATAATAATAAAATAAAATGCTTGGCACGTAATAACGTGCTTAATGACTATCTGTGTTTGTTAGTTTATAATCATGTTGTTATTAATTACGGGCCCATCCTGCATGTGAACTGCCTGAGGCCCAAAGCTGCAGCGTTGCTGGCTTGCCCAGAGAAGTCCACAGAGGGAGGCCACTTTTCTTTGCCCAGTTGCTTTTCCTTGTCTTCTCCCAGGCAGTCAGCCTCGGCTTAGTGCCTGTCTCTCGACCTGACTCTTGCTAACTCTTCACCCTCTCCAGCTACCCCGTTTATTGGGCTCTGAAACAGGCCTTAGAGTCATGCCCCATAGTACCCCAGACATCCCCAGGCCTGGCACGGTACCTGGCCCAGGCTAAGCACTTAAATGTTTGTGGAGTGATTCAATGAATGAACTTTTTTTTTTTTAACTTTAAATATTTTTTTATTTTTCACTTATAGTTGACATACAATATCATATTAGTTTCAGATGTAAAACCCAGTGATTAGATATTATATAACTTACTAAGTGATCACCCCAGTAAATTTAGTACTCACCTGACACTATACGTACTTATTACAATATTATTAACTATATTCCCTAAGCTGTACTTCATATCTCTGTGACTATTCTGTAACTACCAGTTTGTACTTCTAAATCTTTTCACCTTTTCACCCCTCCCCCCAGTACCTTCCCATCTGGCAACTCTCAAAATGTTCTCTGCATCTATGAGTTTGTTTCTGTTCTGCTTGTTAGTTTTGGTTTTTAGATTCCACATATAAATGAAATCATATGGCATTTGTCTTCCTCTGTCTTCTTATTTCATTCATCGCAATAACCCTCTAGGCCCATCCATGTTGTTGCAGATGACTAGATTTCATTCATTTTTATGGCAGAGTCATTCCATTGTATATGTGCACCACTTCTTTTTTTTTTTTTTTTTTTTTTTTTTTTAGAGAGAGTGGAAGGGAGGGAGGGGGAGAGAGAGAGAAACATCAATGTGAGAGAGACACACATCAATTGGCTGCCTCCTGTCCCAATTGGGATGGGGAGAACCTACAACCCAGGTACGTGCCCTTGACCAGGAATCGAACCCATGACTCTTCGGTCTGAGGGCCAACACTCAACCACTGAGTCAAACTGTCTCGGGCTGTGCACCACTTCTTTATCCACACAGCTACTGGTGGACACTTAGGTTGCTTCCATATCTTGGCTACTGTATATAATACCGCAGTGAACATCTAGATGTATAAGTCTTTTTGATTTAGTGTTTTGGGTTTCTTCAGACAAATACCCAGAAGTGGAATTGCTGGGTCCTCCTTTCTCTCTTTGTTTTAAAGTCTATTTTGTCTGGTATAAGTATTGCTACCCCAGCTTTTTGTTTGTTTCCATTTTCATGAAATAATCTTTTTCCATCCCTTTACTTTCAGTCTGTGGGTGTCTTTCGGTCTGAAGTGAGTCTCTGTGGACAGCATATGGGAGGGTCTTGTTTTATTGTCTAGTCAGCCTCCATATGTCTTTTGATTGGAGCATTTAATCCATTTGCTTTTAAAGTAATTGTTGATAGATATGTAGTTATTACCATTTTATTATTCATATTTTTAATCTTTTTTCTTGTTCTTCTTAAAGAAGACCCTTTAACCATGATTGAACATTTTTGATTCTTGTAATTTTACATTACATCCTGACTTTAATCCAGTGGGATAATTCACCCTCATTTTTCTTCTTCCAACATTTTATCAGATATTCTTGCTCATTTATTCTTCCAGCTGGACTTCAGAATCATTCTGTTAATTAACAACAATAAAAAAAAAATTCAAACCCAAACAAACAAAACTCCCAAAACAAAACTTGTTGAGGATTTGTGTTACGATTGCACGATTTGAGGACTGGCATGGTGACAGCGTTCGGGCCTCCGCGTCTCCAGGTTCTCATTCTCGGTCCTGCATTAGAGTTTTGGCATTTTTTCCATACAGTGCTGTACGTTTTGAGAAGTGAGACTTCTGGTAGATTGTCAGTGACTTAAAGACACGTAACTCAGGAAGCCAGGGGATGGGATGGAGTGACAGACACAGCCACTAGCAGGGAAAGAGACAGACTTATCCATCAGAGAGGCCAAATCTGGGGCAGCAGTCAGCTGGAGGAAAATTTAGACACTCTATCTAGGTCTTTAGCCAGGAAATGAGGACAGTGGGGACCCACTGCACACAGGCCTCCCTTAAAGCCATAGCACGCAGAAGGAGGGAAGCCTCTCAGCTGTGAACTCCCTGTTTTTTTGGTTCAGAATATGAGTGAGACTCACTCAGGCCCAGCTGGTTCCTGTGGTGAAGGCTCTCTGGGCAGGCAGGAGGGAGAGAAATGTGCCCAGGCTCGCAGCCCCTTGTCAGCTGCTTGCTCCAGATCAGGAATAGAACTCACTGAGTCATTGTGTCAAGGTTTCTCCTTCCTTAACTTAATTATCCATATAATGGGTCTGCCTGTCCCCTGCGCCTTTCCTTTCTCCACTTCAGGTCACAGACATTAGCTGATTGCGCCTTATGCCGCTTAGAAAGGCATTTGGGACAATGGCCCAGTGATGAGATGGAGATTCTCTGGTCTCTAAGAGGCTGATTGGCCTAAAGGAAGACTCAGGGTCTGGGATCAGGAGACCCAGATTAGAGTCTCACCTCACCACTGACTTGTGGCCTTGGACAAGTTAGCCTCTCTTACCTTCAGTTTCTCCATCTGTGATACTCGGATAAGAGTAATGGCAGTGCCCGCCTAGCACCTGGGTCGCTGGGAGGCTCCGTGAAATAGAAAGCAGGGCCGTGCTTGGTGGACTGGCAAGGCCCATGCAGATGTGTGCTGTGTGATGGTGCAGCCCTGACGTCCTCTAGGTGGCAGAAAGGGCCTGGGACTCTGGAGCATGAGCAGAGAATGCAGGGACAGCCGCCCTGGGCTCATCTGCCTGGAGCCAGAAGACCATGCCCTTCCTTGATCTCAGGCCCCTCTGGTGTCTCTGGCTCCCTGTGGCCTCATCTCTCACACCCCCTGGTGCGAGGGCAGCCTGCCTATTTTTTCTTTTCTGGTTGAACTGTAAGAGCTCAGCCTTGCACATTGGTGGGCACGTGGGAAATCAGAAATGCCTAGGGCCAGTCAGGCAGGGTTCTTGCCACCGGGGGGTGCTCCAGTCAGAACACAGGCTTTTGGAATCGAAAAGTACCTCCCACTTCAAGGTGAGGCTCTTTGCTGACCTTCCTGATGGATGTTGATCCTGATCCTGTGATGGGCAGCTCACTACCTCTGGAGGTAACCTTTTCATTATTGCTCCATTATTTGAAATTTCTTCCTTTCACTGAGCTGGAATTTGCCATCTAGTGACTTTTTTCCAACCTTATACTCTTGCAACTTAAGTCAGGCCCAGGAGTCAGAAGCACTGTATGGTGGAGAAAGGCTTTAGGGGAAGCAGATCTTGGCTGACCTCAGTCTGTAGCAGGGTTGCTGTAAACACTCATACCATCCTGGGCTGTAGGAAGGTTCTGGCTGCCACCTGTGCTATTGCTTTGCAGATGCCGTAAGAAAAAGGAGTTCTTAGTCTCTGACTTTTGGGTTGGTAGTGGCTTTTCTTTCCACTTCTAATAGATGTCGCTCCAGGGATCTTTAATGTAAATACACTCACCACTTTGTCCTTCAGGGCTTGAGGGCCAGCCAGCGTGCCTTCGGATGTGAGTGACATATAGAATTACTGCGCCTAGTTGCAGGAAATAACATTGGCGTCATTTCTAAAGCCTGCCTTCAGCTTGCTAAATGTGTTTTAAGTGAGCCCAGGTCACAGATTCGGTTATGTTGAGACTGTGTGTCATTGAGGGGGCCTGGACTCCGCAGGACTTAATTTCAAGTTTGGTTCAGCATATGCCCCAGGCTGTGCTGAATCCCAGAGGGCCTCCTGGGTTAGAGTGGGGGTTCCCTTTGCTGCCGGTGACTCCTCTTTCTCTCTGTTCTCTTCAGGAGCTCGAGCGCCTTAACCAAGTGCTGGAAGCTGAGAAGCAGCAGTTTGAGGAGGTGGTGCAGGAGCTGAGAATGGAGCAGGAGCAGATCAAGAGGTGGTGACAGTCCTGGAGGGAAGCGGGAGGAAGGTGCAGCTGGGCTAGGGCACCTAGAAACCACGTCCCTGGTCAGCCCTGGAGAGGCTCCTGTCCAAGAGATCCTCACTACTTGTTGGCTTGGTTTGGTCTATCTTCTCAATGCTCCAGGCTTTGGGCTGTGCCCAGAAAAAGCTGTAGATCCCACACAAATGTTAAATGATTTAGCTGGGGCGTGCGGCATGGGCAGGTGCAGACAGACAGCACCCTAAGCAGTAAGCCCTCCTTCCTCTGTCAAACTTTCCTTACCCAGGGCAGACAGAACAAGCTAGTCTGGAGGAGCCACTGGCCAAGGCCCCAAGCATTCCCTGTCTTTCCTGCACAATCCCTTTACATCCTGACTAGTGACATCTCTTGGGATCTTTAGTCCTGTGTATGGTTTGCAAACCAGTTGCACATTATAATCATTTAATAGAATTAGAATCTCCTAAAGGGGGAGCCCAGAAATCTATAGTTTTAAAAAGCTTCCCAGGTCATTCTGATGCAGCCTGTTCAGGAATTTGGAGACTCCTGCTCTGGGAACTGTTGGTGGTAGTGTGGTTATCATCAGTCAGCATTATTATCACCATCGTCATCACTATAGATCATCAGTGGTAGCCCAGAACACTTCTTGCAACAACCTTGTAAAGGAAGTCATTAGACATATAATTGGGGAAGGGAGAAGCTCAGAGAATCTTACCAAGTAAATAGAAAAACACCTGCTCACTTCCAGAATTATGCCAGATTCTGGAATAGACTAGTCCTTTCCCTTGAGGATTTGGTTGGGAAAACCAGACTCACACCCAGGAAACATCAAAACAATAATATATAACCAAGTGCTAGGAGGCATGGGGCAGATTCCCTGTATTACAGGAATTTAGATATATGCATAATCCATATGGGTTTAACAGAGATTAGATTGAGCTGGGCCTTGAAGATGGATTTGGAAAATTGAGCACAAGAAGGGAAAGATATTCCAAGGAGGAGGAGGGGAAACCAGGCATAAAGGCCCGAGGTGGCCCCGGCTTGTTAAGAAAGCAGCAAGGAGTTTGTCACCCCAGAGAAAGGCCTCAGCCAGGTCCCATGTCAGAACGAGTGTGGATTCTAGCAGGGACTGTCCAGGGAAGACAGGGTGAGGCTAGGACCCCTATTTTCCCCCAGTGCTTCTTGGCCTGTGGGGGTGGTCCTGGGTTTATTCCCGCTGACAAATGCATGAGTACCTGGAGCAAGTGACTTCACCCCTGTTTGGCTGGGATCTCCTTTCAGCCCTGGGTCCCTACAGCTGCTGGCAGGACCCAGGCTTCCAAGGACCTCACTGAGCCTTATTGGGAGGTGAAACAAGCTATTCTGTGTACAAAGGGGGCTAGGAAGGGGGCACTACCATACCCATACCTTTTGTCCCCGCAGGGAGCTAGAACTGACTGCAAGATGCCTCAAAGGTGTGGAGCAAGAGAAAAAGGAGCTGAGGCATTTCACAGAGTCCTTGCAGCAGACGCTGGAGGTGAGGGGCCACTGGCAGGCTGGTGGACCCAGAGGCAGGCTGGTTGGTGGGGCCACATGATACTGTTTTTTCTAATAGTGTTTCCCTAGTTACTGAGCCATCTGCAAGGGTAACAGGGCCCGAAGGGGTGCTGACCTAAGGATCTCTTCTCTGTGGACCTTTGGGAACTACAGCCAACTTATGAGGCCCAAAGCAGGACCCAGAAGGGCAAGTTCAAGTTTGCCCTTGCTAAGACCGTGGCCTCAGGAAATCTACCTTCTTCAGTGCTTATGTTTTTGTACCAAATGGGGGATTGGTTAGGATGGTTGGCGGGGCTGCACTCCACTTCCTTCTTGTGGCTCATTCACTCAGCTGCTCCAGGCTGAAATTGAGCTCGAAGGGAAATCAACTGCCAGGTCACCTCCATTTGATACCACAGAAACTGCGGGGGGGGGGGGGGGGGTGGCATGTGTCAAGGACAAAGTGCCAATTCTCCAGCATGGCATGCAAGTGCAAACTCTGGCGCCAGCCTCTCCTCCCGTTGCCCTCTGCTGCCCACTCACACCCCGATCAGACACCCCAGCCCCCACTCCACACTGCTGAGCTCACGTGCCCCCGGGAAGCCAAGCTCTCACCTCCCACCTTTGCCCATACTGTCCCTCTACACAGTGTCCTTTCACCTCTTACCTGCCTGGGGGCTCTTTCATCCTTCTAAGGCTCAGCTGGACATCACCTTGGTCAAACTTGCCTGACTCTTCTCGGCAGGAATTTGCTCTGAGCTCTGGGCCCCCACGGTGCTTTGTACATCTGTTACGGCACTTAACACGCTAGGTTGTGTTTTCCAAACTGTGAACTTCACTAGGCCGTGTCTGAAGGTCTTTCCAAGCCCAGCACCGAAAGTGAGCTCGGCATGTTGCGGGGATCCTAACGTGTACTGAATTCATGCACTGCCCGGCAGACTGCGAGGGTTTCTGTTCTCCCTCCAGTGCCTGGGACTTTGTTTGTGGTGCCTTTGTTTATTTTTCTCCGTTTCCTAGCATGGGAGGTGGTTCCCACGGATGGTTTCAACTCCAGAATTTCTGGGGTTTGCAAGATCCTGGTCTGATTAATGGGGAGAACGTAAACCAGCTCTTGGTCTGTTCCTGTTGGGTGTTTTTCACATGAACCCAACACACTCCCTCACTTGCCCCTGGAGCAAGAAGAACCCCAGAAGGTCACGGTGCCCTTGGGTCTTGGGGCCCGGTTATAGCAGGCACCACCTCCCCTGGGAGCCTCACTGGGCTCCGCTCTGACTCCCTCAGTGGGGGGCAGCCTTGCCTTGTTGTGAGTTAGGAGGCCTTGGTTGGCCTTGTACCTCAAGGGAAGAACAGGGACATGTCAGGTGTCCCTCGTACGGACCTGGGAGTGGGGGCACCCCTCCCTGGAGCCAGAAGGCCGGCGAGGGCAGCCGTGGTGGACCTAAACTAGGCTCCTTCTCCTCCTCCTTTCCCGCCCTGCGTGCCAGGAACTCTCCATAGAGAAGAAGAAAACCCTGGAAATGCTGGAGGAGAACGAAAGCCAACTGCAGACGCTGGCCAGTCAGAGCGCGCAGCCCCCTCCCAGGGGGGGGCTCCACAGCAACCTGAGGCAGATCGAGGAGAAGATGCAGCAGCTCCTGGAGGAGAAGCTCCTGGCAGAGAAGCGGTGAGGAGCCCGGGGCCCTTGGCCCATGATTGGCTTCAGGGGTCAGTCATTTTCCTTGAACTGGATGCCTGGACTTTTGGGTTCTAGTTGCCATTGCTCAGATAGGTCACACACTTCCTTTTGCCTCGGACTCAGTTTTCCCACCAGGCAAATGGGAAGAGAACCTTCGCTACCCAGAACTGACTGGGTCATTATCTCTTGCGGTGGTGTGAGCTGTACAGTCATTATGTCCTTACAACAATGCTTTGTGGCCGGCTGGGAAGGACCTTTTAGCCCCTCCATACAGATGAGAAAACTGAGCCTCGGAGGGGTTCTAGGACTTGCCTGAGGTCATAGAACCGGCAAGACCTGGATCCGGGACTCAGGTCTTCTGACCCTAAGACTAGGGCTCCCCTCAACCCACCCACCACTCCCCTCATCACCTAGGTGACAGGACCCTGAAAGGTCAGGGGCTCCTGAAGCCTGGGTCTCGGGGCTCTCCAGCCAGGTCTCTGGGAGGGGCTGCAGAGCCCCGCTGGTGAGTGAGCCCTGACTGAGTGCCCCCCCCCCCCCCCCCGCAGGATGAAGGAGAACGAGGCGCGCTCTCAGGCCCTGGAGGAGGAGCGGGAGTTCTACTCCAGCCAGTCCCAGGCGCTGCAGAACTCGCTGCAGGAGCTCACGGCCCAGAAGCAGCAGGCCGAGCAGGAGCTCAAGGTGCCTCCCCTCACCTGGAGGCTCCCTCACATCCCTGTTCTTTACGAGCAGCTACCTGAATGATCTCTGCCGACCCACCAGCCAGGTGCAGGCGATGCAGCCACCTGAGGGGAAGCAGTGGGCCTGCCGCCTCCGTGGGACATCGTTGCTGGGTGTGGGGGCTGAGTCCAGGCCATCTGGTCAAGGGTGCAAGACGGGAGGCAGGAGGTGGTAACTGCCACCCATGTTCAAAGGCGAATAAGCCCACTGGAGACAGGGGTGACCAGGGAAGGCTTCCAGGGGAGGTGGCAACTGCTCCCTAGGACCCCACATCTCTCTCCTTCCCTCTCCCCGCAGGCTGAGGTGAAGGTCCGTATGGACCTGGAGAGGCGTCTGCGGGAGGCCGAGGCGGCCTTGACGAGCCTGGAACAAGGGCTTAACTCCAAGGTTCGGAACAAGGAGAAGGAAGAGAGGATGCGGGCTGACGTGAGCCATCTGAAAAGTAAGCCCTGCCCTCTGCCCCGCCCCCTAGCCTTGCCCTCTGGTGCCCTGCCCCTCAGTCCCCGAGCTCAGCCCCAGCCAAGTCCATGCCCGGTGGAGCCTGGAACAGGGCCTAGAGCCCCGCACAGGGCCGGTGTGCATTATATGTTCTAGATATTGATGGAGTTTCTCCAGATTCCTGCCTACCAGCATCTTCTCGATGCGGTTTCCTTTTAGCTGTTGGACCTGGGAAGGGGCGTAGGGAGGAAGCCTGCAGCTCTGCCCCTCCAGCAGGTGGCTCTGGTCTCCCAAGGGGTGGGGTCTGCGTGTTTCTCACTCCACCGCACCTAGATCCTGGGAGGGGCGGGCGGGGCAGGAGGATGCAATGGAGCTTGGCGCAGGGTTCTTCGAGGAGTGCATCCGGAACGCGGAGCTGGAGGCCAAGATGCCGGTCATCATGAAGAACTCCGTGTACATCCACAAGGCGGCCACTCGCCGCATCAAGAGCTGCCGTTTCCACCGGCGCCGGTCCAGCACCTCCTGGAATGACAGTGAGTGTGGGCGTCTGTGCCCGGGTGCAATGGGGATGGTCACAGGCCACCAGTGACAGGGCAGGAAGAGGGCAGAGTGCAGAGTGGGAAGGGCTGGCCCGGCTCTGAGGCCCGACAGTGTGGCCTTGAACCTGCTCCACCAGCCTTGGGTTTCCCCAGGATTCGGGGAGCCTGTGGGTGGGAAGGAGCTGGGAGAAGCTCAGCAGCATGTGAGTGAAGGAGGTGGCCTGGGATTGGGGACAGGGCCAAGCCTTGATGGAGGAAGGGCTGTTCACAGCGGGTGGGGCCATCATCTCCCCAGTGAAGCCGTCCCAGTCCATCATGACCTCCCAGCTGGAAGCCAACAACATAGAGGAGCTGAAGGAGGTGGCCAAGCGGCTGAGCCGAGACCAGCGCTTCCGGGAATCCATCTACCACATCATGGTGACTCAGCCCGGACCGTCCTCAGCGCTTCCCCGGGGTGGAAAGTGATGGGCTCTCCTCCCTGCCTCCCAAGTCTTTCCTGGGTGGGGGCTGGGAAGGGGCAGGAGGGGAGGCTGACTACCTGGCTTCTCTCAGCTCTCCTCTGGGCCAGAGCTGCACCTCACCCTCAAAGGACAGGGACGCCACCTCCCTTACCACCCCCACCCCAGACCCTACCCTTGGGGCTATACCAGGCCCATGCAGGCTCCAGCTGGGTGCTGCCTTGCTGTCAAGATGAGGCCAGGAAGAGGCCTGGTTGCATTGGAGGCTTTTTTCCGGTTGGGGAGTGTGGTGGGCAGGCCCACAGCTCTCTGTCAGGCCCACTCTACCTCTCTGTGACTCTGCCACCTGCCCATCCTGGTGTGTGAAGGCCTCCCCTCCCCACCCTGACACTTGCTTCCCCCCCCACCCGGAGGGGCTTCCTAACCCTCTCTTTGCTTCAGCAACCCATAGACATCCCTCCAGCAAGGGCCTTCACTTTGACCACATTGTGAGGTAGGGAAGAAGGGGACCTAGCAGCAGCTCTGGGTCCATGGCACCCCCCCACACACACACAGTATCACCTTTCCCGAGGTTGGGCCCTGGCTGTGGGATCACCTGCTCACTCCCCTCCTCAGATGAGCTCACCCACCTACAGCCTCAGCACCTGTGAGGGTGATGTAACTCCTCTCCCCCGGCATCCATGTGTACCTAGGGCCCTGGGCCCTGGCTGGTAGCTGGGCAGCAGCGACACTGAGAGCTTTCCCAGAGGATGCGTAGCAGGTCAGGGAGTGTATGAAGGTGGCCCTGGTTCCTACCCTATCTTCTCCTGGTTAGACAGGGAGGCAGCTCCCTCTGGCTATAGTGGCCCTGCTGTTCCTTGGGGTCACAGATGACTCCCTCGCAGATGCCCCTGCTTTTGGTGGCCTTGTTCCCTCCTCTCCCTGCAGAGGCTTTACCCAGTGAAGCAGTGTGACCATGAACCCTGGAAGATGGGGGCCTGTGCCTGTGAAATGGCCAGTAGCCATTGGTTGGCCCCCTGTCATCAGGGATGAAGCTGAAACATCTGCAGCCTTTGTGGAAAACCATCACCCTCCATGAGGCTGAGGGCTGTGGGGTGTAACCCTCACCCATAGACAGTCTACCTAGTCCTCCCTCAAGGCCCACCCTCCAAAGCTTCCTGAGTCTGTTGGTCACTCCAGAAAGGAGTCTCTCTGGGATCAGGGTGCTCAGGGACACTGG
Source organism: Miniopterus schreibersii (assembly GCF_964146895.1). NCBI lineage: Eukaryota > Metazoa > Chordata > Mammalia > Chiroptera > Miniopteridae > Miniopterus > Miniopterus schreibersii. The sequence goes on from NC_138101.1 coordinate 178,211,057, forward strand.
TGGTATTAAAGGTGCTGATTCTTTGCTGCTTGGAAAACTGAGGAGCCCAATATGAGAGATGGACAGATAGCTGCAGGGGAAGTCCCCACAGAGGTGCAGGTCCCTGGAGACTTGAGTGGGACTGTTCTGTGGGAAGAGGAGTGTTGCTGACTCAGAACTTGGGCATGTCCGCTGCTCAGTGCTCAGACCTGCCAGGTGAAGCTAATCTCGGCTGTCCTTCCTCAGTGGTGGGTGGGCTTTGATGGCTTCAGCCAATCTCTTTGGAGTCTAGGTGGGGACAGAGGGGGAGGTGCTTCAGAGTCAGTGCATCTAAATGAATCGGAGTCTAAATGTAAAATCTCTAAACATGTAGCAACCTGCATAAACTCGCAAATAATTTATCTAACGTGTATGTAGGATGGACTTTGAAATGAGGGGGAAGATTGATAAAAACCAAGATTACTGTTTTATTTTTTTGTTTCTTTGTTTTTAAAGAATTCGATTAATGATGAATGGTTTGCCCATGGAGAAAGATCTTTTGGAAATTTTCAAATGAATTTTTTCCCCCTGGGCAAACTTAACCAGAAAGGAAAGTGTTTTCCACGCACATTCACCAGTCCCTACTTTCTTTCCTCCTGTTTTACCCTGTACTTACCATGCCTCAGGCAAGTCTGGATTATCTTCAACCAACTGGTCAATTCATAAGTATTTATTTGTTAAAAAACTCACTATGTATCTAGCTCTGTAAATAGAAAAAGAGCAAAATCCCTCTATGAGAATATGTAAAGGTGGAAATTGCTTACTGGAAATATATTGATCTGATTTTTTTTTTTTTTAAACAAAACCCTTATTCCTTGGCCAATTAAATGTTTCCTGCAATCACTTGTGGCTGGTCATTGCTGAAGAGCTGTTGCCCCCTGCAGGCCACACATGGCATTACAGAAATGCTGGCTTCTACTCTGCAGGCTGAAGCACTCCCTACTGCGCACCTCCTGGGTGTGGCGCTTAACAATTAACTGAAAAATCTGTTCCAAACGGTCTTGGTTTGTGCTGTTTCTCAGAAAATTATGAATGGCTCCCTGTTTGCTATCCTAAGTGTCCCAGTTTGGATGATAGTTCCTTGGTCATCGGCTTTCCCCCAGTGATGTGTTAATGGATGGTGCATGCGATCTGTAAAACACTGGGTTCTGCCCCTGGGAAGGACATACTGGCTGTACTTTCTGGCAGATGTAATTCTGGCCCCAACCCATCCTATCCCACCCAGCTCCACACGACCTGGGCAGCCCGTAGGTGTTCAGATACATCCATGTGACATTTGGAGCCCTTAATAAAAGATGATGGTGGCCCTGGCCATGTGACTCAGTTGGAGTGTTGTCCTGTAATCAAAAGGTTGCGGGTTCAATCTCCAGTCAGGGTGAGTTTCTCTCCCACATTGATGTCTCTCCCTCTCTCTCTCTCTCTCTCTCTCCCTCCCTCCCCCCTCCCTCTCTCTCCCCCCCCTTCCTCTCTCTCTCGGGGGGGGGGGGGGGGGGGGGGGAAAGAGAGAAAGAAAGAAAAAGATGACATTGGAACAGAAACTTGTTTGAGTCTCAGGGTATGTCAGATTTGGTCTAACTAGAAAGTAGGAGTGTTTCTCTTCAGAATGTATAAATCTTTCGCATTTTACTAAACCCACCAGATGAGGGATCTGCTCTGGAACCCTCCAGTAAAGGCCAGCAGCCCCTGGGGAACCTTATGCTTCTGTGATGAGCCAGGATGAAGCTGCTCAGACCCCTAGGCCACTGCAAGGGCTCCTGAAGGGCTCCCCAAAGTGAGAAACCCTGCAGCTTTGATAGGGCCGGGGTTTGGGCAGCAGCTGACTTCTCTTATCTCAAACCACCCCTGGAGATTGAGGGTGGAGGAATGTACTTTGCAAGGCTTTGGGAGAGGATACAGTGTTGTTCTTGACACTTGGAAACAGAGATCCACTCCCAGATATCCAAAGCAACTGGGAGAAACTGGTTGTTCAAACTTCCTAGCAGGTGTGGATGGGTTCCTGGCTCTTTGCACATCCCATTTCCCCTTCCCATCCTTAGACTTGGACTTCTGCTCATGGCTACCAACTCCTGTAACCCAGAAATGAGCTCCCTTCTCCATTCTGCTGGGTTAGAGGTGTTCAGGGAGAGTTTAGGAAGCACTTTAAGCCCAGGAATCCTAAGGGTTGTGGGTCAATAAATTAAATCCCCTTGTGAATTCTGCCTACAACTGTCACTAAATGTTTCAGTATGGTCTGTGTCCCTCTGGCTTTACCTCTGGGCGAGACTGGGGGATCAGGCAGGGAAGTTGGAGGGAGACAGGGCTGCTCAAAGGCTCAACCTCAGGGCCTCCGGGAGATATCCAGGCAGTTGCAGAGCCACCTGGCAGTGCTTTGGGGCTCATGTGCTCTTTGCACTCTCCCTTGCTTCCCCTGGAGGATATGACACCTGTCTCAGGGCTGAGGCTCAACTGCCCTCTTATCCCATGGCTGATGGGCCTCATAGAAGTGGAATTGTCAGCATTTGTCTTTTCTGTAACTAGCTTATTTCACTTAACACAATGTCCTCGAGGTTCATCCATGTTGTAGCATGTGTTGGAAGTTTCTTCCTTTAAAAAAATTTTTTTAATTGGTTTTTAGAGAGAGGAAGGGAGAGGGAGAGAGAAAGAGAAACATCAATGTGAGAGAGAAACAGCGATCGGCTCCCTCCTGCAAGCCCCCTACTGGGATCAAGCCTGAAACCCCAGGCATGTGCCCTGAACAGGAATCAAACCTGAAACCTTTCTGTGCATGGGACATGCCAACCAACCGAGCCACACCCGCCAGGTGCAATTCCTTTCCCTTTTAAGGCTAAATAATACCCTGTCACTTACTTTTCAAAAGAAAAATGTATTGGAATCTTATTTTTCTGACAAACTCTTGGCCAGTGGTGCGTGGGCTGTCTTAAAGTATAAGAATCACAACTGAGGGCAAGTGGGGTCCGGTGCTTCCCCCTTTCCAGGTGGTTCCTACAGGCGAGTATTAAGGAATGCTTCGGCGTTACTTCTCCCTTCTTCCCAGCAGAGGGCAGCATGCCCTGAGCTGGGCCAGCAAATTCCCGTTGGAAAGTGCGCCACTGCCGCTGGAGAAAGGGGAGGGCCCTGTGACACACTGAGGTTCTGCATGATTGGTGTTGAATCTCCCAGTTGTTCTCTCCTTTAAGATATGAAACAAAAGTCTTCACCTCAACAGTCATTTATTGAGAGTCTGTTGTATACCAGTGCTTTCACATTGATTTATCTTTTTTGTTCTCACAACATTCCTCTCCTTGACTTGTAGATAAATGAAACCCACGGAGGTTAAGGGATTTGCTCAGTGCCACATAGCTTCTAAGTGGAGGTTCAGGTATTTGAGTTCAAGACCAATGTGCCCTCTCCCCCCTTATCTCTTCCCTTCCCTCCTGCCCTCCCCTCTCTCTTCTTTCTCCCCCCCCCCCTTACTCACTGCCCTATCCATTACTAGCACAGACTGAAGAGGCTAAAAACTGTCACCTTTGACCAGGCATCTCAGGGTACTGTGAGAGATGTAGGCATATGGTTTATCTTGCCTGGGTCTACACAGCATGGAGCCCAGGAGAAATTTCCAGAAACAGGCTATTAGGGAGCTGCCAGGCCAAAGCTAAAGTAAAACTCTGAAATTCATCATTATATCTCCATAAGGACCAGAAAGAAAAGGGATCCAAACTTCTTCAGGGGATAAAAAGAAATCAAACTGAAGAAACTCCCAAAGTAAAATGTCCATCATGATTTCAGTTATATGTGGAATCTAATGAACAATGTAAACAAACAAACAAAATAGAAACAGACCCAGAAAAGACCAATGTTCTTTCTAGCATATGCAAATATGCAAATAATTTTACATTAATATGTAAATTATTTTATGAACCTTTTAAATTCGTTTCCTCCCTCCCTTTCTCCCTCCTTCCCTCCCTTCCTTCCTTCCTTGCACAAATATATTGGACTCCTTTCCAGAGAACTCTTCCTTTCGGGAGATCTGTCTAGTCCAACATAGCAGGGCCTGAGGGTTGGAGCCTCTCATCGTAAGGACTTTGCAAAACAGCCAGGCATTTTCTTGCTGCCTCCAACCACTTTTAGGCTGGTAGTCTCTTGACCTTCGTATTCCTTTGCCCTGCCTGGCGCATCCAGTCCAGTGTCCTCTGGAACAGAAGAATTCTCTGGGGGAGGCGGGTGGAGAGCAGCCAATGGGAGTGTCCTGAGCTGGGAATCTAGAGGCCTAGCTAGTCCTGCAGAGCCAGTGATTAAACCTGAGAGAGGGGCAAGCCATCTAACGTCCCCTTTGTAAGATGAGGGTATAGAGAGGGATGCTCTCAAAACCCTTCTCCAGTTCTGGATTGCTCATCTCTGCTGGACATTGCTTTAGGAGTGGGCATGTGCCCAGGCTAGCCAATGAGATGAGAAGTCTGCTGGGGGACTTAGGGGACAGGTTTTCTCACTTTTAAAAAGTCATAGGGAAGATACAATCCTTTACCTACAGTGGATATTTTGTGTCTGGATATGACACCTAGGACTAAGGCAACCAGTTAACTTATGACAATGAGGGCAGCTGGTCAGAGGACCAAGCCAGTGTGCCAAGGGTAACCGGGAGGAAAGACTATGAGGAGCTGTGGTCCTTACTGAGTTGTCCTGAGTCAACCAACACTGGATCTGCCCTATTTCAGGACTTCTTGTTATCTGAGCTAATTTATCTTTCCTTATTGTTTAGGCCACTTGGATTAGTTTTCTGTTATTTCCAAACAAGAGCTGCCTAATTGATAGTCACCTTAGGGTTTTCAGAATTGTGTGATCCCCAAAGTCTGAAGGCCCTTTTTTTTTAATATATCTTTATTGATTTCAGAGAGAGGAAGAGAGAGAGATAGAAACATCAATGATCAGAGAATCATTGATCGGCTGCCTCCTGCACACTCCCCGCTGGGGATCGAGCCCGCAACCCAGGCATGTGCCCTGACCGGGAATCGAACTTCGATCTGGATCCTAGGTCAATGCTCAACCACTGAGCCATGCCCGGCTGGGCTGAAGGCCTTTTTTTAAGGAGGTCAAAACATATTTCAATCACAGACTGGGAATTAGACTTCATCTATTTATTCATTCGACAAATATTTATTGAGAACCTACCATTATATTTTTTTAAATTCTTTTACTCATTTTCTTCCCATAACTCAAAATGCCTGAAATTGAGATGTATCTTAAATAGATGGCATCTTGCGATCGCTGCTGGCCACGTGGCTTTCTTGGTGAGGTTGTCATTGCCTTTGCAGACATCAAAAGTTCCAGCACCAAAACGTGCAGAATGCATGTCAATATTTTGGCCAAAAAAAAAAAAAAAATTAAAATTAAAAAAATCCCAAATACTCACAGACCATGTTTTTAATAAATAAGAATTAAATGGTTGTGGGGAAGGTGGTGAATCAGATATGTTTGGCAGCACTTATGATATAGCCAGATCCCCAAAATTGTAAAGCTTGCTTATGAGCCCAGCACATATGATACCTAGTTCTTTTATGGATTCTTTTGAGAAATGCTGCATCACTCTGCTGCTTGAGCACAGCAGCGTGTGAAAAAGACGGGACTCAGATTTGTAATGAGAAGTTCTAGAAATATCTTAGCCCAGTTATTTCACTTCTTTTTCCCATTGCATTATGCACAAGAGTGATTTATGATGAAAATCTGTGACTAACCAAGTCTAAAAGAGCTCCTTCAATAACTGCAAAATAAAAATTCAGAGTGAAAGCATAGGGTCATAGCTTAACTGGCAGCATTTTTAGTTTCTTAGTGCTACATAAAATAATGGTGTGCCTAATGCTCAATGATGTCTTAAGTTGGATGATATGTAGTATGTGCCAAGCACTGTTCTGGTGCAGGGGATATGACAGTGAACAAAAGTCAGAACCCTGGTTGTTTGTTCAGGTTGTCTGTGGAGAGAGTGCTTCACACGTCATTCAGGGACCTACATGACAGCTACTTTTCTGTTGTCAGCCGAGGCTTTGCCCTGGGGTCAGAGTCTTCAACCACCCATAAGTATTCCTTTAGTCCCTCATGGTGCCTGGAACTGGCCGGGAGCATCTCTGTTCTCATTTAATTGTCTGAAACTCAGTCACATGGCCACATTGCCCTGCAGGAGGGTCTGGGAAATGTAGTCCAGCTGAGTGCCCGCTAAAAAGGGTAAACATTGATGCTGATGAGCTGCCAGCAGTCTGTGCCGCACACTGTAAGCAACACTGTGGGAGTGGGGGAGAGTCCCAGCAGCCCGGAGCCTCCCTACTGTCTCTGAGGATGCTGTCCCGAATATCAGACACATCACTGAATAGGAAGATGTATAAGACAGAATATTAACCCCCTGGGTAACTAGATTTTAACAGTTAATGGAACCTGTGGTGCATATCTTAAATCACGAATCTCTGCTTCAGATATTTTGGAGCAGAAGAGTTTTTGAGGAGTGCCCGTAAGGCCCGGCATTTAACACTGCTGATCCCACCACTCCGCCTGCTCGGGGAGCTGGAGGGGACGGTTTGCTTGCTCAGTAGAGTATGTGTTAGACTGGGAATGCAGGGCCCCAGCCCCCAGGATACAGACCAGAGTGGCAACGGGTGCAGAGGTAATCAGAAGTCCTGCGGAGGAGTTCAGGTTTCACCAATTACAAGCTGTGTGACTTGGATAAATTACTTAATGTTTCTGGCCATTGGATTCCTCAGTTGTAAATGTAGATTCCTCAAAAGCAAATGCAGCCATGATCCTGCCCTCACTACCTCACAGGCTGTTGAGAGGATCCAGAGAGCTGAAGTTACAGGAGATCTTTGTGGATGGCAAAGCTTTTTACCAACACTATCTCGTGTTGACGATGAGAGCACAGCGACTGCACTTAGGAGAGGCCGCGTGAACCCTCCTGGAGTGACCATGGTGGTCTTGCTTATGCTCACTGCATCTGATTTTCCATTCCTAGGCATTTGTTTGAAAGCATTTCCCTCTCCATCTGTCTGTCTGTCTGTCTGTCTGTCTCTCTCTCTCTCACACACACACCCACAGTGCAGCCTGTTCCATTTGGTGTGCAGGGCAAAGCCTATAAGCCGGGGCCAAACCTCAGGGAAGGGAGGGAAGCTGGGGCTGGGCCTGCTTTCTCACCCCGTGTGATCACAGAATGCATTTTCTGTTAGCAGTGGTTGGCAGTGGCAGACAGTGCCAGGAGGAGCCCACATGCCAAGTGCCACGACACACAGCTTTGCCTCCCCTCCTCCTCTCCACATGAACCATTGCGATCATTCCCTGAATCCTGTGATGTATTCCTGAGTTCTGGGTCCTTCAAACCTTCCTGTCTCCTCTGGCTCCTTTAACAGTTACTAGAGTAAAGAGAGGCTGGGAACAAGATGCACCCTCCCCATTAGAGCTATGCAAATATGGCACAGCCAGGGGCAGGGATCTCTTCAGCCAAAGAGGTGGATGGCTGGTAACTGAGAAGAATTCACTTGGAAAGAGAGAGGACCCATCTGGAGCCTTCTGTTTTGATGATGGAACACCTGGCTTATGAGGCTGGGAAGGACTCTGAATCAAGGTATTATTGGCCACAGGAACCAGGACCTCAGGGCCTAGAACTGGGGACTCTGCCCCTGGGATGTGGGCTCTCTCTCTGCTTGTCTTTGCTTCTCTTTGTGTGTTGACCTTGCTCTCTCCCACTGCAAACACCTGGAGAGGACATGGCCACGGGCAGCCCCAGCTTGGCACCCAAGAGGAAAGAAAGAGGGCCTTTCTTGAGGTTCCCCATATCCATCCCAGGGAATAAACTGGTCCTGCCGCTCAGGTCATATGCCCACCACTTGGCCGAATCACTGCTGTGGGCGGGGAGAATGTGGATCTGTCATTGCCCAGGCAGTCCACCAGTGCAGAGGGACGTGGGAAGAATATGTGCAGAGGACGGACGCGGAGGAGTGTGAGAGAGAGTGTGTGTGTGTGTATGTGTGCGTGCAACCCATGGGGACTGGGGTGAGCAGTGTCGAGCAGCAGCAGCAGCAGCAGGACCACATCTCCCCTAGGCTCCAGCAGCTTCCCAAGGGCTGGGTCGGTCATGGCTGTCATGGCAACAGCCTGATGGGAGGGTCTGAAGGAAAAGAGTGAAGCAGGAATGTTTTGAATGACATTTGCCTGTAGACGAGTCCTCTCTTGCCCAGAGCCAAAAAGTGACAAAGCCCAGCTATTTGGGTCCATCTCACTGAGTAGAGGGTTGTGGGGTTGAGTTTGGGTTTCCTTCCCTGAAATTGCAGGGAGGGCTGGCACTGGCACAGCAGGGTTGAGCAGAGCAAAAACCTTGGAGTCTTCACAGGATAATTAATAACGAGAAAACTCCCAGAAATGCTCCACCAGGCCTCCCAACTCTGCAGGAAAGGGACACTGTTAGTTTGAGATTCCAGGCTCTCATCTGCATTGTGAGGGGAAAGGCAGCAAAGGGTCGGTCCTCTGGAGGAATCAGGGCTCTGTGCAGACTGCAGAGGTGGAGCTCAGGAGAGACCACCGGGTCCTTGCTTCCCTTCTCTCTCTCTTGGAGGCACCCGGTGGCCTGGCCAGGGGACACCAGGCGCCCTTCTCCAGTAATCCTTCTGGAGAAGGTCCTTACATTTCCTTCTATAGCTAAATAGATCTTCCTATATTCAGTGAGGTGCACCCCTTACCCCAGATCCACCCTCAGAACTTGAAAACAATAAGAAAACAACAACTCTGTCACTATTGCATTTTGTGCCTCTCCCCACCCCCTCCACCCACAAAAAGGCATTAGCCCAGAGCCTGCCACTCCCGATGCGCGTGGCATTGGTTCACCGTAGCGCAAGTGAGGCGGTCCATTTGAAGAGGTGACCCTCGAACAGTGATTCACAACAAAGTGGGAATGGAAGGGAACATTCTTCTGGGAGGGGGTAGGGTGGCACCATGTGGACTGTGTAGAGCAGAGTTTGAAAATACATCCAGTGTTCTAATATAATTTAAAATAAAAATAGTAAGAATCCAGCATTTTTGTCACCAAACCAGAGATAGTAGTAAAGCTTGACTGAATCTTTGTGGGTGGGCAGTGAGTTTTAAAATGTTGAGAATCGGGGTCTAAGAGATTGTTTGCCGGTAAGTCCCTTTGGGGGGACGGAGTCTCCCCAGAAGGGTAGAGGTGGCCCTTGGGACAGTGACCGCAGCTTGGCCAATTGCAGAAAGAATTGCTGCTCCTTGGGGCTGGAAGCCTGGGGACAGTGCCGGCAGTTCTTGGAGATTGGCTCACAGTAAATAAATCTCATTAAGGAGACCAATGTCCAATGTGGGCACACCACCAGGTGAACTGTGATCGACCTGGCTGTGTGTTTGCTCGGCAGAATGGTTTGTGGGGGACAGAAAAAGGAGAGCCACAGGACTGTCAGGAGAGTGGCTGTTCCCCTCCAAATGAGGACTCGGGGTTCCAAAGACGCCCAGAGAGAAAGAGGCTGCATGAGAAGGGCATGGAAGGCAGTCACCGTGCAGCTGTGATGGAGCAATAGGTGATGCCCCGTGAGGCTGACCATTACCCTCTGGTTTTATTCTTTTTATGAGAAAACGCTTGAGTGGATTAGTGCCATCTCGGGAGGATGTGTGCTTTGTGCAAATGAGTGTGCTTGTCCACTGTAAACACTGCAGTGCCATCTGGACTGGGGGATGATTGACATGAACCTCTTTTCCAGGGCAGGTCAGTTTCTGAAAAGGTTTTTGGAACCGTGGAATTAAAGGCCCAACTGGGAGTTGTGGTGACTCCGCCAAGGTGTGGAGGATGCCAGGTGCCTGATTAGAGGAGGCCAAGGGACTCCTCTAAAACAAATATGCTGGCCCTGCCTGGGTAGCTCAGTTGGTTAGGGTGTCATCCCAATAGGCCAAGGTTGTGGGTTTGATCCCTGGTCAGGGCATATACAAGAGACAACCAATGAATGTATAAATAAGTGAACAACAAATCTCTCTCCCCCACTTTCCTCTCTCTCTAGAATCAATCAATAAAAAATAAAAATAAAACAAGCATGCTAACTGCATACAACCACCTGCCTGAAGCAGTGAACCTGCCCCAGATTGTCTGCCACCACGTATTGTTGCTCAGGTGTTGCAGGAGTGTGTTTTGTTCCCAACAAGCACTTGGCAGCTTGTAGGCAGGGGCTGTATTTCATAAGCTGTGTGCCCCTCAGGGGCCTGCTGCAGCCACAATACACTCACTCTCCACCTCCAGCCCAGAGAGGGCTTACTGACACAGGGACTGATGATAATATTGTGACGCTCCTTGCTGTTGATGGCACATTTTCACCTCCATTGCCTCAGCTTACCCTCCCACACCCACCAGTCACCCCATAAAGAAACAGGCTGGTGCTCTTACAGTTTCCATTTTAAAGATGAAAAACAGAGGTCAGAGACTGCTGGCTTCAAGAGAAGCTTGACATCCCACTCTGCCTAGCCCTAAAGAACAGGATGATGCCAGGAGTGATGCCAGGAATGCTCTAGGCCTACAGGGTGGGAAAGGAGGCCTCCTTGGGCCCTTCCCCATGCCCAGGACTTCCCTCCCGGAGTGAGAATGAAGTGTGCGGATCGGGCCTGCTCTGCCTGCATCTTGGACAGAAATTCTTACTCCCTTTTCCTTGACATGTTTTTCCTGGGACTCACCTTTCCTTACTATGGGAGTGTTAAGTAGTTTTGTGGATTCAAGAGAATCCACAAGAAAAATTGGCTCCTTAATTGAGGCTCCAGCCTACATTAAAGAGTTTCTCACAAAGGGCAGCTTGGCAAACAAGCTTCAGTAATAAGCAGTTTGCATTTTCTGCCCTGTGATAGGATAGGGTTAGAGGGTACAGTGACTCTACCCGTATACTGCTATCCTGTCCTTACCCTGCTCACACCATGCACTAGTCACCTGCCCAAGGTCCTGCTGCCACGAAAGGTAGAACTGGGGCTGGAACTCAGGCTTTGGACCCAGGTATCTGTCTCTTCTAGTCTTGACACAATGCCAAGCCAAGATGGGGGGACGGTCCTACAGCCTTGGACAGTCTGTGAGGAGCTTTGCACACCGATTCAGGGTTTCTACCTGAGCTCCACACTCATTTGTCAACTGTCCTGCAGCTGCCCTGGGAGACAGGGTGGCCTGTCACCTGAGACAGCTCCCACAATCTGACCACAGCTCTTTCCCCAGAGCCTGTTACCCAGTGTGACTTGAAGTCCCTGGGAGCTTCTAAAGCTGCTTGAAGCAGGAAATTATTCTATATCTAACTTTCCTTCTCCCTCCTCACCCTCCCTCCCTGTCCTCCTTCCTTATATCTTTCCTTCCCTCCCTCTCTCCTTCCATCCACTCAGATCTAAGCAGATGTGTCCCTGCAGCATGCTATCCACTATCTCCTGTAGGGTAAGAAGCACTAGAAACCGAATACTTCCCCTGAGTTGTGAGCCATGCTGAATTATTCATAGACCAAATCCGTTGCAAATTGCAGAGTGATTTTTCTTCAAGGTTGTGGTTGTGAGGCTACGGGGTGAAAGGATTAATGAATACACCTAACATTCACGGAAGTTAGAAATGCTGTCAGAAATCAGACAGTCAAAGGTCTCCATTTCATGATGCCCTAGGCCAAGCGCAGGGAAGAGAAATTCCCTGTGAGGGACTCACACAGCCTTGGCCTTGCATGAATGGACTCCTGGTCTTTCCGAACTCTTTGATCTGTGGGTTGATGAATTAAACACGCCAGCAGATAGCTGGCTTCACTCAACCCCTACGTCTGTGTGAAACCCATCTTCCTCTTAGCTGCACCATTTAGAAGGGGGCCAAGGTACCCAGAGTTTTCTGACCAGCACTAGCTGGAGGTGGTGAGCTCCCTGCCCTGAAAGTGTTCAAGGTGCTGTGATGAGCAACCGTCAGGCATGCTGTGGGCGGGGCTCCTTCTTTGGGTGAGACTGGACTAGATGTCTGTGGATGGCCATTCAAAGCCATCCTGTTGATCAGCTTGGGGATTAATTAAGATCATCCCCACATTTGAACATCTTGAGATTCTAGAATTCAGCTACCTCTACTGAGAATAATTTGGTCTCAGAGCAAAATCTAAACTTTGATCCTCTTAGACTAAAAAATTGGTTGGCTTTATCAGATGTTGCTTCTTGGTTTCACCTGCCACCTGTTGTCAATCCCCTCCCTGCCTCCTAGTCTTCATTTACTCCCTGCACGCCCTACTGTTGGCACCATTCTGCCAGTGATTCCCGGAGTCTCCCACAGCCTCTCCTACCTTTACAGCTGTGTGACCTTGGAAAAATCCCCTAACCTCTCTGACCTTTTCTATTCTGTAAGATGAAAATGGTAACACTCCTTATTTACAGGATTATGAGGTTTAAAGGAAATAGTATAGATAAGGCACTTAGTATAGTGCATAGCACATCCTTCCCAAAATCCATTGTACATTCTTTGGACTTTGCCCTTGACTGTGGTATATGCTGTTCCATAGACCACTCTCTCCTTGCTGTGGCAGAGACTTCTAATTGTCCACAGTGTCCATTCTCTCCTCTTAGTTTAAGCTTGACACATGGCTACTTAGCCAGAGGCTGTATTCTCCAGTCACGCTGGCAGCCAAAAGTGGCCATTTGACTAAGTTCTAGCCAGTGAGATGGAAGCAAAAGTGATGTATGCAACTTCTACGGGAGGAAATTGTTGGCTTTCCATGTCTTCTTTTCTCCTGGAATGTAGAAGTTGTGCTGGAGGGTTAGCTTTGATCATGCAAATAAGACAAGGTAAGATAGAAGGAAGCTGGTCTCCGGACAGCCTCATGCACTGGGACCATCTACCCAGCCTGGACCACTGACCTGCCTATAGACAATCATGCAAGAGAAAACTAAGCCTCTCCCAGCCTTCTGCTCATCCCTTGGCCCTCAGCTCGGACGTCATTCTCCCTAGGAAACTCTCTCTGACCCTCCTAGGACCAGCACTGCCTGTGAGCTTTAACCCACATCTTCACTGGAGCACACATCACAGGGTTCTAGAAAGATTGTTGGCATGTTTGCAACCCCCACCAGACTGGGAGTGCCTTGAGGCAGGGACCATAATCTCACCTGCCTTCTCTTCTTAGGATCTGGAATATTGTAGACACTTAGTAAATGCTGAATGAATCAATGGTAGTACCACACACTTAGAAACTGCCTTGGCTTTTGTCTAGGTCTGTGGGGTGTAGCAGGAGTCACCCTCATGACATTATTTTTGCCTTGAAAACCTGAGAAAAAATAGAGTATCTTGGTAAACAGTGTGGGGATGGGGTGGAGGGAGAACCCATACATCAAATTTAATTAGAAAAGGTATGCAAACTCCTTTATAATTTGTCTTTAATTTATATACAGCTATGGAGTTCTGTTTACAAATCTGGGATGGGGCCGTTTGGTGAATTTCTCTGGTCACTGTGTAGAGGGAACTCTGCACCTTCCAATGGACCAAGGCCTTGGCAGCTGACTCTGAAAGCTGGAGATCTGGCCCCATGCCAGCCTTTCCTTGATGACACTTCCCAAGAGCATTGGCCTTGGCAGCATTTAGATGCTGCTGCTTTTTATTAGTGCTTCCTTCTCTTTTGCCAGCTCCTTTTTTGGGGTTCCTTGTGCAGACAGCAGCTCTCACTGAGGCCTGAAAGTTGAGAAGAGCAGTCTGCCTGCCTCCCCACCCATTAGCCTTGGCTTCAGGACCTAATGCACAGCACCCCCCAAACCGACCTCCAAACATGCACAGTTGTGATGCCACAGCTCAGGAGGCTCAGAAACCCCGCCCACAGTCCTGAGGGCTCAGGGGGCTCAGGGACCCTCAGCCTGGCCTGTAAGCAGGCCTGGAGGGGTTGCATTTGCCCCAGAGCAAGGGGGCTGCATACTTTAGCCAAAGAAGAATGAGACCGATGCTTTTGAGAAGAAGGAACCACCACCTCAGAGCAGGGCATTCAAACCCCACATTTGCTTGTCTCAGGCATGTCCTCTGCTGTGACAAGTAGATTATGGTGGTTTAACTGACCCTAGTCTTTGAGCCAGAATCCCACCCATTTGTGGAGAGATATAAAGGGCTGGGCTTCCTAGGCAAGATTTCCTTGCTCAGATTACCTCCCCCGTGGGGTACAGGGGAAGGTGGGTGTCATGAATCTTTGTGATCTTCTATTTTAAAATATTCAGGATATGTTGGTTCTATGTGGTCGCCATTTCACACTACATTCTAGTATAACTATCGAGACACATGCACAAAGGTCTTAAGAAAAACTGCACCGGGGGAAATCTAAAATGGACAGTTTTATGCTTTAACTTAATTTTGTCTGAGAGTTAGAAATAGAACTGCCTTAATTCGGCTTTTGGGGCGCAGGTGCCTCCGGAGCTTAGTTGAGGGTGAGTGATCCCACCTAATGGACTGACAGAGTGTGATTTGGGTTGAACATGGAGACCTGTAGCCAGGCTCTCTGCATCCCTTCCTTCCAGCACTTCCTCTCTGAGAGTGAAATTAAGAAAAATAGTTCACATGGTTGGTTACCTTTATCTCAACAGAGCTCAACTTTTAGAACCACCTAATTAAAAATAAGATTAAGAGACCGCTGTAGCCAGATGGCAATGGAGCGAGGGCCCATAGGCGGGGAGGCGCTGCTGCGGAGCATGCAGCCCAATGCCCTTCATAGAGCACCCAGAGCCGGAGCCCTGGGCGCTGCCAAGCACGGTGGCCCAGGGGCTGCTGCCCACCCCTACCCACCCCGGCCTGGGCCTCGGAGCCCAGCTGGGCTGCATGCCTCGCCCATGCGCCCCTGGAAGCCCCCACACAGCAAAAGAAACCATCAATAAAGTGAAAAGACAATCTTCAAAATAGGAAAAAATATTTGCAAACCATATATCTGATAAGGGCCAAACTATATAAAGATGTTATACCACTCAATAGCAAAAACCCCCAGAATAAACCAATTAAAAAAGGGACAAAGGACCTGAATAGATACTTCTGCAAAGATTTACGAGGCCAACATGAGAAGATGGGCAATATCACTAGTCATTAGGGACATGTAAATTAAAACCACAATGAGATACCACCTCACACCTTTTAGAATGGCCACCATCACAAAGACAGATAAATACTCCAAAGATGTGGAGATGCACTGATGGTGGGGATGTGAATTGGTGCAACTACTATGGAAAACAGTACAGAGGATCCTCAGCATATTAAAAGCAGAACTGCCATAGGGCAAGAGTAGGTTTATAGTTGTGAGTCTGCAAAACACATCGAGTTTACTATTTTATTATTATAATCATAACCTACAAGTGTTTTTCCATTCGAACAGCTGTAGGCCTACGTTAGCCCACCCCTGTATGATCCAGCAGTTTCACTTTTGGGGATATCCAAAGGAAACAAAAACGCTAACTGGAAAATATGTCTGCACCCCCATGTTTATGGCAGCATTATTCTGTGACAGAGACATGGAAGCAAAACCTAAGTGTCCATTGATGGTTGAATGGATAAAGGAATTGTGGACAGTGGAGTATTGTCAGCCCGAAAAAGGGAGGAAATGGTACCATTTGTGACAACATGGATGGACCTTGAGGACATTATGCTAGGTGAAATAAGTCAGACAGAGTAAGACAAATACTATATGATCTCACTTATATGAGGAATCTTAAAACAAAAATCCAAACTCAAAGAGATCAGATTTGTGGTGCCCAGATGGTGGGGTGAGGAATGCAGTTAGAGGAATGCAGTCATGAGATACATACTTCCAGTTATAAGGTAAAGAAGTCCTGGGGATGTATTGTACAACATGGTGACTATAGCTAACACTTAGGAAAGTTAAGAGAGGAGATCCTAAAAGTTCTTATCACAGGAGAACATTATTTTCTTTTTTCTTTTCTTTCGATTGTATCTATATGAGAAGAAAAATGTTAGCTGAACCGATTGTGGTAATCATTTCATAGTAAATATAAACCAAACCTTTAAAAAAGGAGCGAGAGAATAATAGTAAGAGCTTTTGACTGAGCACATATTAGGTGCCAGGCACTGTGCTGTTCCCTCCTTGTGCTTTATTTCACTCAGCCCTCACTACAACCTGTGAAGTAGGTACCATTATTGTCCCCACTTTACAGATGAGGAAACTGAAGCTCAGAGAAATTATGTAATTTTGCCCAAGGTGACCCGAAGACCAGATGCATCTGACCCTATAGTTTTAACCATTACACAATTTTCAAAAGAGGACTGATTCTCTAATATCTTATTATTTTTATTTTTTCCATTGCTTTTCAGAGAGAGTGGAAGGGGGAGAGAGAGACACATCGATGTAAGAGAGACATCAGTTGGTTGCCTCCCTCACGTGCCAGGGCTGGGGATCAAGCCTGCAACGAAGGAATGTGTCCTTGGCCGGAATTGAACCCGGGACCCTTCAGTCCATAGGCCAACACTCTAACCACTACGCAAAACTGGCCAGGGCAAGAGGGCTGATTGTCAATGAAATGGACAGAAACCAGGTTCTCCCACTTTGGAAAAGGCTGTGTCCTTTTCCATGCCTGGTAGTCATGGAAAAACACTCCCCAACCCTTGTATTCACGTGTAGGGAAGGAGCTGAAGGGGAATTAAAGAAAGAAAAACAACAAAATAGGGTGTCTGCATTTCTTTGTCTAATATGAGACTGGCTTTGCCACTGTGAAAGTCCTATTCTACCAGGTACAATGATTTGGCACACGCCCTGACGGGGGCCAGGGATGGAGCCTGCAACCGCAGGATGTGCCCTTGACTGAAATCAAATACGACACCCTTCAGGTCTCGGGCCCACGCTCTAACCACTGAGCCAAAACGGCTAGGGCAAGGCCATGCATTTTCATTTTGCACTGGGACTGCAAGTTATGTAACTGGTCCTGTAATCTAGGAGATAAAAATAACCCTGTTTGACAATGAGTAGCCACAGCCATGAACTAGTTACCCAGAGCCAAAGCTGACATGCCTGCGGCATCCTTTGTCAACTCTCTTTGTGTGGAGTAAGTGACCATGGGAAGCAACCCAAAGGAGACATCCGCTGCCCCACCCTGCAGCGAGAGCTGGTGGTGACATCAGAGCAGGAGCTCAGCACTAACCCCATCAGAAGAGTAAAGGGGAACAGAGATGGAGGGAGCCCTGGTCCTATTTGAAAATCCCAGGAGAGTGGGGATAGGTGGCTCAAGGCTCCATGAGATTGGGTTTGCTTGATGCCCTGACTAGTGGCAAATGGTCTGCTTCCCATGCCTCTGACGTGAGTATGCCCTGCTAATTCCGTTGGAGCTGAGAGCCTTTAGTATCCCCTGTTTTGAAACCAAATCAGTGAAACACCAAACCATTGAAGAGGGCTCTGCAGTTTGAGGAAGGCAGGGGAAGCCCCTGGCTCCCACAAAAGGCTGCCCGCAGGTCTAGAGTCCTGCTTCTGGTTTAGCCATAGAGAAACTAAACCAAACGGCAGAGTTGGAAAGGAAAATCGGTGCCATCTGGTTTGGCTCCTGTCTTCACCTCTGTTTCCAACTCAGAGATATGCCCCTACCTTGCTCCTTTGGCTTTCTCACTTGTTTATAATTTTTCTTCTTCCTTTCTTCTTATTTTTTAAAAAAGTTGATTTTAGAGAGGGAGGAAGGGAGAGAGAGAAGGAGGGAAAGAGAGGGAGGGAGAGAGAAAGAAGGAGACAGACAGAGAGAGAGAGAGAGAGAGAGAGAAACATCAATGTGAGAAAAACATTGATCAGTTGCCTCCCCTACATCCCCTGACTGGGGATTGAACCCGAAACCTAGGTCTGTCCCTGACCAGGAATTGAACCCAAGACCTTCCAGTACACTGGACGATGCTCCATACAGCTGAGCCACACCGGCCAGGGCTATGATTTTTCTTGATGACCCCACACACTCCCCGCAACAAGCTGTCTCCTAGGAAGTTCCTCTGTGGGTGCTGGATCTCAAGCATCCATTTCTGCTGTGCCTGACTTTCCACGCCAAGGTTACTGTTGTCATTAAACATTAGGAGGGAAAGGAGAGATCCTGGTTCACAGGCTCTGGCCACGGTGAGAGCAGCTGTGACTGAGAGTGAGATGAGGGTGGGGAGAGGTGACATCTGTTGAGTCGCACCATCTGGACAATACTTGAGATTTATAAAGAAACTGTCCAACACAAAGCACTGGCAGCCAATTAAAAAGCCCAGGTTCTTCTTTTCTGGAGTCTCATGATTTCCCACCTCTTGTTCATATGCAAAAGATCTTGTAAGAAGAAAGTCCAAGCTGCTCTGGACTATTTGGCTTCTGTCCTAAAGTCAAGGTTTATGAATTATCATTGTTGGGCATCTGTAGACATGTACTCACTGCTTCCCCAGAAGTTGGGGCATGTTAACCCCTGAACTGCCTTACTGCTGAGGCAGAATTTGGTCATCTCCAGCCGCCCTGTGCTTTCTCTATGTTGTCTGCCCCAGGGCCATTCATTGGCTGGCCCAGAGCTGGCAGCCTGCAGCCCTGCGTTGCCATGGAGAAAGTTTTAGAAACATATTGTTGGATTGTGGGCCTATTTCCACCACCTTGAAACAAGTGGGTTTGTAGAAAAGCCGCAATGGATGGAGATGAAGGGCCTTTAGAGAGCAGAGCTGGTGCCCGGGTAGGAGCTGTGGCAGGGACGGGAGCCTGCGCTGCTCTTGGCTGTTTGGTGTTCCAGACAGGCTGCGCCATGCTGATCAGCTCGCTTCCTGTGGGACTCCTGGGAGCATGCACCACACAGAAGGCCACAGCCTGCAGGGAAGTTTGCAGATTCTAGGGAAATGAACTGCCCTTCAGCCCGGTCTGTGGAGGGAGACTCCCATTTAGATGCACTAGCATAAATTTATGCTTCCTGCAGGCAGAAAAGCTGCCCTTTGCCTGTGCACGCCAGCAGGCTGCCCTTGACCTGTCTGTGCCACCTCCTTAAGGGACATCTTTTGCCATGTGAGACCTGGATATCCTAGCCATCTGGACATCTCCCTCCTACCCCCAGTTCCTGCAAGGGCTTCAGACAGTCCATTTAGGGCACCAGTCACCCCATTGTCTGCTGCTTTGTAGGTCAAAAAATAGTTGAATATCAACAATTTCATATTGTTCAGCCTAATTGAAAGTTTCAGGTCAATCTGGCATCGAAAACCAGTAATCAATTTTTCTCTTGCCCAATAAATATAACCGAAATCATTCTAAATTCTAGCACTCTGTGTACATTTTGTTTTCACCTTCTCAATGATGTACCTATTACTAATCACTCCCTCAAGCAGACTGCCTTTCCCTTGAGCTTTGTGTATGTTTTCTGCTACTTGAGGTAGGAACTAGATCAATTTTGGTGCCCACAGAGAGAAAAGATATCTCAAAAGTACCTTCTAGAGGGTTCCATGGATTTGTTAACTGGTTTAATCGCAAGCACAAGGAACTGTAGGTTTTTGTTACTTGTACATGCTTTTTTGGTGGTGGTGATGCTTAGAAAGCCCCTTAGAGTCAGCTTGCCTACCATTGTCTATGTGGACCTGAGACCTATAGACTGAACACATTTTGAGTTGGGACCTCAAGAGCAGCCGTCAATGTTTAAGGCACCTGCTTCCTTTTCTCCTCCCTGGACCTTGCTTCAGCTGCCTTAGATGGCTGCAGGAGGAGCCTGTCATTCCCCCGCAGAGGCACTCACTTATTCAGCGGTGCTCATATGTGCTCACAAGATATATATCCTGCCTGAAGTTTTCTGTCTGCGGCTTCATCCTAGAATTCCCCAGCCTATCTCTCTTTTTACTTCCCTCCTTTATTTCTGTGCGCTCACTGCATTTCCTCCATTCTTGAGCATAATGATGCTTTTACTTATTTTAATAACCATTCATAAATCATCCCTTCCCCTTCCCGGGAAGCTCACTTCCCTCCCTCCCTGTCATTTGTTTTCACTTCTTTTAGTGGCTGTGTGGAAGGCAGTTAGACAGACAGGAGCTGAGCAAGGACGATGGGCCTGGTACAGAAGGTCACCAGGGTGGAAAGCCCCGGGTGCCTAGCAACGAGCAACCTGGGAAAACACCCCCAGGGTGACCTTTCCTTCCCTAGCGAGTTGCTGGTCATGTGGATTAGACCCCCCTGACCTTTCATATCGATGGTCACGCAGCTTGGACCCTCCCCTGACCTTTCCTCCCCTGTCATGTCACTAGTCATGTGGTAGAACTAGACCCCCTTGGAGAAAGACTGAGGGCTGAAGAGTGGCCTCATGTGACTCCCATGTAGGCCCCTGCATGACCACTCCCTTAAGCATTAACCCCCAGGGATGACATCTAGGCTGCAGTTGTGTTTCAGCTCCAGGCCCAGAAAAGCAGCAAAACCAGACAAGCAATGCCGTGGCTGACGTCAGGACCAGCTGCATTGGGTAGTGCCCCCTGCCCTGGTGGGGACCAATCGGTGGAGACCATGACCCTGAAAGGACACACCTAGGAAGCTGATGGATCTTCTATTGAGATCCTCCCCTGGGACCGCCCCTAAAATCCTGCCCTTAAAAGCCCTTAGGACAGAGGACCCAGCATGGCCCTCTCTCTATGGAGGACCAGGTTCATTTTTCTTTCTTTCTTTTTTTAAAGCCACTATATATATTTTTAATACTCACCTGAGGATATTTTTCAGAGAGTGGAAGTCGGGGGGAGAGGGAGAGAGAGAGAGAGAGATGCATTGATGTGAGAGAGACCCATCAATTGGTTGCCTCCAGCACGGACCCTGACCCCGGGATCAAGCCTGCAACCGAGGTATCTGCCCTTGGCTGGAATCGAACCTGGGACCCTTCAGTCCAAGGGCCGGTGCTCTAACCACTGAGCCAAACAGGCTAGGGCTGGTGCATTTTTCTTGCCTCTCTCTTTCTCCTAAGTTCCAAGGGCCCTTCTTTTACCTCTGTAACTTGTTTCCTAAGCCCACTTCTAAGGCTCACTTCTTCTACCTCTGTGACTTTCTAATTAAATTTTCTCTTAGTGTTGAGTCTTGGCTCTGAGTTCTTTCTTAGGCAGAACTCAAATACTGAGGTTACTGAACTGAGGTCTAACACCTGGTGCCGTTTCGCCGCCAACAGCTGCCGGAAGTGGGAGCCCAGGCAGAATTCTCAACCTTCCTAGGGCAGTGGAGACAGACTATGAAATGTAAGGCCAGAGCTTTTGGCTCAGCCAAGTATACTAGTCATAAGCATTTGCTGTACAAGCATTTGCCAAACTAACAAATCCAAGCTCAATTCTGCCCAACACTAGGTGTGTAACCTTGGGCAAGTCACACACTTGGTGCCTCAATTAAACTTGGTGCCTCAATTTTCTCATCTGTAAAATGGGAATAATAATATACCTACCTCATAGAGATCTTGTGAGGATTCAGTTCTTAAGACAGTCATCTGCACAGTGTAAGTGCCTAGTACACGTTAACTATATTAGCACTGCAATCCCAGCATTAGCAAATCGTTCCCTTTGGCTATATGTTTTGCTCACCCTGCAAGTTCTCTTCAAACAAGCAAATGTTCCTGGGAGGCACAGTCTGCCTACCTTGCTGAGGGCTCAGGAGGCCTCTAAGGTCCACTGGGGCCTCCCCGTAGGGTATCCAAAGGGAATAGAAAGATGACAAAGCAGAAGAGCTCCCTGAAGCTTGCCCACTCTGTGTCCTCACTTCCCGATGCACAATGAAAGCTAGCACGGACCCGTCGGCCTGTTCAGTACCTCTGTGCACTGATGCGTGTCCAGAGTGGGGGGGGGGGAAGACTTCTACAAGCCCCCTCCTGCAGCTAATCTCCATGCAGCTGTCTGTAGGCCGGGGGGGGGGGGGGAGGCAGGAAGGGAGGCTGGGGCAATTTCTTAGCCTTCTCAGAGGAAGTCATTTATTGAGGATGAAGTGATGCTCCAGCACACCCACCTCTCTCCTTCCTGCCCCAACATCTGTTGCTATAGTGAGCCCATCAGCCCTCTCCCACACTGGGCTTGTCCTGGACCCTCTTCCTCATTCCCATGTGGCCACAGCAGAGATGCCTGCTTGTCCCTGATTTCCTGCCACATCCTGCAGTACCAGAGCCCCCAGAACAGTGGTTCTCCCAAGGCCATTCCCACTTGGTTCTGCTGAAGTTGCTTCCATAGAACTTGGTGTCATCGGGACCAAAACACACCCTCTTTCCCCCAAGAAAGATATACAAATTTTAAAACATCATGTTATTTGAGACATCATTTAGGAAGTCGTAGAATAAAATTTCAAATATAATCATTGGATGTCAATTTTATTGCCAAACATTTGGTAAACAAGGTTCACCCTTCTCCTCCCCCCAGCCACAGACTACAGCACATTCCCGGGGACCCATTATTCCAGAGCCCCTTCCTTTGGAATGGCTGGGGGATGCCACACAGCCAGGGATACAAACAACCACAAAGGGCTGCCACCCAAGCCTGGTGTCCACCAGTACCATCTTGCCGAAGGTCAACCTACCCCATTCTTTCCCTTACCACCCTCCCAAGTTCAGAATAACAATATCCACAAATTGAGTGCTATCTGCCAGGACTGTGCTGCTTTCTAAACATTAGCTAATTTAACAACCCCCTCCCAAGTAGAATTTATTGTCCCCACTTTACAGATGACGAGAGAGGCATGTGGAACAGCGGGTAAGAGTTTGAATAAACCAAGCCGCTTGCTCCTTTGCCTTGAAGGTATGGTGACCACATGGGCTGGATTTTCAGAATTTTGTAGATATTAGCATTCTGTCACACTGTGTTCCGAATATCAACATTTTGGCTTTGAAATTCCGTTTCCCAGTTGGCCTCTCATACTAAGCAAAAGGAAGGAGAGGTGTAGTGACAGCATGAAAAGTCTTTGTCACCACATGGCTCAGTGCTGGGACTTGGGAAATATAGACACCATGCTTACAGGCCAGAGCCTGCAGTGGCCTTGGGGCTGGAGGTAGGTGAATCAATGGCCCCCACCAAGGGGCAGCTCAGTTTTACCAGAGCTTACCATTCCCTGCAAAAATAAGATGGTTACAGGTTTCCTTCCTCTGCAAGAATGCTGATGCTGGGATCAGTAGGAGTGTGTGCACGCATATGCCTGTATGTGCACACGCAAATGCAGCAGATACACTTTCTGCCAGTCCCATGAACTGTGCAGGTGTCTGACACAAAAATGTGCTATTGAACACTTCAAAATGGCACCTAATTTAAAAATCACTATGAACTAGGTTTTTGTGCTCATGCTGGACGTGACAATATTTGATGACTCACACTGAAAACAATGATTACCAGTGTTCATCAGAAAGAAACCACCCTCCCCTTCTATATCCTAACATCTTCTGCTAACCCCACCCTCTGCCCCGGGCTGACCTATGTGAAGCCAAAGCAGCACCAGGGGCAGTGGGAAAGGCTGGGGGTGCACGGGGGAGGCACAGGGCTGGGAGGAGGTGTGTGTGGAGACTGCATGAGAGCTCACTGGGATAGAGCACATATGTGAGCAGACAAGATGCTCTTCTCCAAAGCACGTGATCGGGTGTAATACTGTAGGCGCTGCATCTGACATCCAATGCCATATGTGTCACACATAAGGCCTAAACAACATTTCTAGAACTATATGTTCTCTGCTGGGTCCCTGAAAGCCCCTATCCAGCCTGTGTCAAGAAATACCAAGCTTCTTTATGTTCCTTTGACCAGAGTGCAGATACAGTCATCCGGTGAAACAGAGGCAAGTCTCCACAGCAACCTAAGTGTCACCTTAATCACCTGTAAGTCTTAAGAAGTGGGATATTCTGATTCACTAAACTTTTTCATCAATTTAGTGTTGCGCAGAAATGTCTTTTTGTTGGGACTTTAAAACTGGAAATGCTGAATTTCTTGTCTCAGCAAGAACAGTTGAATGATGGAGCTGGTCCTGTTTTGGTAATCTGGGACTCTGCTCTGCCTGAGGCACGGTTCTCTAGGTCCGGATCATTAGTTATGGTGCCTCTGCTAAAGGCAATGCAGATAAATGCCCTTGAAGGTAATTAAGCTCTCTCTTTTTTTTACTGTAATTTAAAGCTGATCAAGTACATGACCTATGAATTTGACCTGATTAATCAAGACTCTTCAGTGGGAAAGAGAACAACAATGACTTAGGTGATGGTTGTTTGGCAGATGAAGTGTCCTCAGGGAACTGGAAATGCTTGAAATTAGTGCTCGAAGGACCATCAGGTCTGCCTGTAAATAGACACCAGGGTGGGAAGGTAGCTAAGCCCAATGGGGAAATTAAGGTGTCTACTCATGGCATTACAGCATAAATGGTTCCCAGGGTCAATGATCAGAGACTGTTTCCCCAGCAGCAAGAGTAGTGCCTGGCACATAGCAAGTACTTAGTACAAATTTGTTAAATGAATGGAGGCATGTCCATGTGACCTATTTTACACAGATTTACCCTTGTCCCCACTCATTTGCCTGTCATCCATCCATTGTCTATCCCTCTCTCCATCCAGTGGTTATGTGCTTACCTTATATGAGGTGCTAAACCATGGGCTACAGGGGAATTAATGGTAAACAAGATATAGCCCCTTATGAAAAGTCAATCATTCCTGTGTTTCAATGGACTTTTGAAAGGTGAGGGAATAGCATGAACACGAGCTGCACTCTCATATGCCTTATAACCCCCAGACTCTTCACCTTTGGCAAATCCTGCTTACTGCTCCCATCGAAGACCACAGTCTGTGTGCTTCCGAAAGGAAATTTCCATCTTCCTGTCCAGATGTGGTGTAAGTATTGGTCACTGTCTGAGCAGGACACTGGGCTAGCTTCATGGGTGATTCCATCTAAAACAATGCCCCGCTTGTTTCCTTGGTAATGAACCAAACTAAAGTTTCTTCCAGCATTTTCCATTCCTCCTCAACTCACTTCACAGGATGTTCCAAGGGGGCAAATGTGAAGGTCTTGGGCCACTTCATGGTAAGAACTGGATTGTAAGAAATCCCAGCATGGTGCCCTGAGGCAAATTCTGGGCACTTGTTGCAATGTTCACATCAGGAGAAGCAAGTCACTCCCCACCATCATCTCTGCCATACCTCCACCTCCGATTTTCTCTTGCTGGTTTTTAGAATACGAAACACTTCTCCTCTCTGGCACCATTTCAAAGAGAAGACTATGAATAAAGGGCCCAACAAAGAATCTTGGAAATTGCTCCTCCTCAAAGAGCAACATGACCACTTATGCTAGAATATAGAGGTGTGTCTATATTGTAGAGGATGGTCTGAAATTTGGAAGAACCATTCTTGAATATTACTAGGTTTGGCTTCTGTGTTTGCTTTAATTCTACTTAGCTATATGGTGTGTTTTTTCGTTGTTGTTTTTTCATTGATTCCACAAAGAGAGGTAGGGAGAAAGGGGAGAGAGAAACATCAGCTGGCTGCCTCCTCTTTGCACCCTGACTAGGGATCAAACCAAAACCTGGGCATGTGCCCCGACCGGTAATGGAACTGGTGAACTTCTTGGTGCATGGGAGAATGCCCAACCATCTAAGCCACACTGGCTAGAGCTGGTGTGTGTGTGTGTGTTTTTTAAGAATACAAAAGTTCTTTCCTTTATATAGCACTTTTCTCTACATGCAAAACTCTCATTTGGTGACATTCAGACCTGGGCCTTTGCATCATGTGACACTGATCTGCAATGTGCTTTTCGAGACCATTCCTTTCTGCACTAAGTCACAACAGTACAATAACTCTCTAGGCATAGTACAGTCACATGATCCTCTCTCTTTACAGTGACTGCACCTACAGTTCCAAAGTCATAGCACTGAGAGCACCATTTGATTCTGACTCACACTCATAGTGTTTGTGTGAGAAGAGGGCAAAGATCATGATCTCCTTGGCCATGAAACCAAGGCACAGAGAGGTGATCTACCAAGTCACTCAGTAAGTCAGAAAAAAAACCTGAATAAAGGGCCAGGTAAGATGCCCTATGTACCTTTCAGTGTCTTATCCAAAAAAACCAGATTGTGTCCTGCTCATATGAATGCACCTACTTTGGAAGTAAGTAGTTTTAGGTAGAACCTCCTATTAAGGTTTCAAATGCCCTCTAGCAAATCAGGAACCACAAGGTAATAACCAATATCACATCAACATTTTAGTTGAAAACCCCTGACTCACAGACAATGCCAATAATTATAGCTCACTGATATCCTGGTTACTGATAAGAAGAAAATTTGAGGAAAAATCCACCCACTCAAGAAATAAACCTTGGCACATCTCCTTTCCTGGTTTCATAACATCTTAAGTATAACACCTAAGCACAGCTTCCTTCTACACAATATTCCTGCGCCTGTTGGCACATGATTGGGGGTTGGGGGAATGATGAAGCGTGTGTGTGTGTGTGTGTGTGTGTGTGTGTGTGTGTAATACCAGACATTTTAAGGACAGTTCTGCCCAGCAGAATATACATGAAATATGCCTCACACAGTATTTCTCTACCCTGATTTTTTTTTTTGTAACTTTTATTTCCTGATCCTGATTTAATGTAAAAAGTAATGTTTTACTTCCCACCTTCCCTGATGAAGGTAGAGTCAGTGAGTGGATACTGCTGAGGGTTGATTTTGGCTTCATGAAAGGGAAACACCTCTAAGGGTTAAAGTTGCCTGAAGACAACTGAGCAGGACTTTCTGGACCAGGAAGTGGCCTGGTCTTATTAGTATTTTCCCTCAGAGGCTAAATGACAGTATGTCTGTGACGCACTGCTCCTTCCAATGCTAGGAATGCATATTCCCAGCAGCAAACCAAACCAACAGCAGCCCGCCTGCTTCCCAACTCCAGGTCAAGAAAGGCACAAAGAAAACCAACAAATAATACTGAGGTGGCGCTTTGGATCTGGGAGACCTTGAGGTACCAGGAGAGGAGTACTGGCAAATGGGAAGGTGAGGCACAGAGAGACCGATTAAATACTTTCAGTCATAGGTGAGAGGGAATTTAAAGGGGGAGGAGAGGAGAAGATGCATTACCAACAGTAATGAAAAGACTCTCAACAGCAAAGAGGCAATTCCAGCTCTTCAGCCACCACAGTCAATTGCCTTCAGAGCCATTGTGAAGATTCCTTCACAGAGGGAATCCTACAGTCCAAACTCCCTGGGGCCCCACACCTGGGTCTGCATCCAGGGCTGCAGATTTAGGCCTGGGCAGGCACATAAGGTTGCTCTGCTTCTTAAGGCATGGCTGCTATCTGTGAGGCGTGAGCTTCACACTGGGAGGTGAACATCAGACACCTCCTCCCCTGAAACTACCCTGCAAGAATCCGGTGGAACACTGCTGCCTAAGGAACCCGCCTCCCCAGGGGCTGGGGGCCTTCACTAAAGCTAAACAGCATTACCAAAGCAACTGATTTTTGTGTGTCAGTTGGGAGAATAGGAGAGAGAAAAAGAAGTCACAAATTGATAATTATTTGCAGATGATTGTCTAACTAGAAAACCTGGGGGGACTCAAAAAAACTATTAGGACTAAGACCAGAATTTGCTCACGTGGCAGATTAAAAATCAAGCATACAAAAATCAATCGCTTTTGGGGTCACTTGGGTGTGGCGTAACACCTTCAAAGCACTGTGCTTTTCTGTGTGGCCTCCAAGGTTCGTGAAACTTGCCATATTTTAAAAGACGGAGGTGAGCTGCAGTAAGGGCAGTGGTCTCCGACACCAACATATGCAAGGTGCCTGGGGTGACTGCTGCAGAAAGGGGTAATCACCCCTGCATTCTCTCCTAGGGGGTCCCAACTCAGCCCCTGTCTCCAAGCTCTTTTCTATTCCAACGAAAAAGACACACAAGGAAGCTTGGCAAAAGCCGGTGTGGGAGCCACCAGGAGTGGACATGGTCAAAAGATTGTGCTATGTCGTTTCCATACGAAGTCAGTTTTCAAAAACAAAGGTCTCAAACGGACAGGTCTGGCGTGTTGGTCCTCTTATTGCCTCATTGGTAGGAAGCTTTGAGAGGTGTGCGTGCTACGACCGGACCGGGGACTCCCACGGTCCGGTCCAAGTGGTCAAGGGAAGCCCCACGGGGCTGAGTGTGGCAGTCTGGCCCCCGCAGCACGGAGGTCATTTGCGGTCCAGGCTGGCATGCAGCTGGGCCTCCCGCACCATGCGGTCGAAGGAGCGCGTGTTGGTTTCCTCCCGCACCTTCTCCCGCACGTGGAAGGAGGCCCGGGCAGTGGAGCGGGCGCTCTCCAAGGCGCTACGCCGCTCCCTGGACAGCTGCTCGCTGCGCTCCAGCTTGCGCCCGATGGCTTGGAGCAGCTCCCGCCGGCGACAGTCTTCGTCCCTCTCTACCTTCTCCTTTTTGGCGCGCTGGGCTCGCTCCTTCTCCAGCCGGCTCTGGCCCACGCGCCGCGCCTTCTGCTGCACCGCCTCCTCCGCCACCTGCGTCGCGTGCTGCAGCCGCCGCTCCCCGGCCCGGGCCAGCGCCTCCAGGTGCGCCTGATGCTCGCGATCTTTGCGCTCGGCCGCCTCCTTGGCCCGCCGGCCCTGCAGCTCCTCCTTCCGGGCCCGCTCGCGCAGCTCCCGCGTGCGCTGCTCCACCAAGTGCTCGTAGTTCTCCTGCGCGCGACCCAAGCTGGCCTCCAGGGAGCTCCGCAGGCCCTCGCGCTCCTCGTGCTCCTGGCGGGCCCGGCCTTGGAGCAGCGCCTGGTGGCGCGCCTGCTCCGCCCGGCTCAGCTCCCGCTTCTCCCGCTGCAGCTGGCCCTCTTGCCGCTGCTTGGTACAAGCCGCGCGCCGGGCGCGCTCCCTGCGGACCTGCTCGGCCCGCTCGCGCCCTTCCTGCAGGCCCTCCTCCCGCTGCTTCAGGTTCTGCTCCTGCTGCGACTTGCGCAGCCGGTCCTCGCGGGCCGCGCGCTCAGCCCGCTCCCGCCGCAGGAGGCTCTGGCGCTCGGCCAGCTCCCGCCGCCGCTCCTCGCTAAGCTCGTACTGCCGCTGTCTCCGCCGCGCCGCCTCGCGCTCCTCGCGGCCCCGGCGGCCGCGCCGCTCCTCCACCTGCGCCGCCCAGGCCCGACGGCCCCGCTCCAGGGCGCGCTGCTTCTCGCGGCCCTCGCGCTCCCGCCGCAGCTCCGCGCACACGCGCTGCCGCTCCCACTGGCCGTGGGCGGCCGCGCGCTGCTCCAGCAGCAGGCGCTCCTCCTGGTGCCGCGCCAGCATCAGCGCCGCGATCTTCCGGTCGCGCTCCGGGACCCCGCGCAGGCCGCGCTCGGCGCGCACTTGGCGCACTATGCGCTCCACGTGCTGGGCGGTCTGCGGGGAGTGGCTCAGGTCGCCGAGGCTGAAGCTGCGGGCCGTGAGTGGCACCAGGGCCAGGGCGGACGGGCGGCCCAGGGGGTGGGCGGCGGAGGACAGTGATCCTGCGGGGCAGCTGCTCCTGGCGGATGCCCGCGGGGGCCAGCGCAGCTCCCGCAGGCTCTCCCCGCTGTAGGACGACGACGACGCGCCGGACTCGGAGCTGAGGGCGCCCTCGCGCCGGCGCGACAGTGAGTCTAGGGAGTGGCTCTTTCTCCCGGCCCGCGAGCCCGCGGGCGGAGGTGGGGGCCGCGCCGGGGACGGGCTGGAGGAGGCCTTGCGGGCCGCACGCGGCGCGGGCGAGGCCGGGAGGCTGGCGCTGCTGCAGCTGCTGCTGCTGCCGGCGCTGGGGGCCGCGGCGGCGGGGGGCGCGGCGGCCGCGGGGCCCAGCGGGGTGAAGAGGCGCCGCTTCTCCTCGCGCACGATCCGCTCGCGCTCGGCCCGGCACTGCTGCAGCTTCGCGCGCCGCTCCGCCTCGTACGCCTCGTACAGGCCGGTGGCCACGCGCATGGAGCGTCCCGGGGCCTCGCGCACCAGGTCGGCCAGCGCCCGCGGCAGCAGCTCCACGGGTTTGACCGCGCAGCGGGCGCAGGCCTCGAGCGAGCGCGGGCTGGTCAGCACGTAGCGGCTGCCCTCGGCCTCCGGACAGTCGAAGTTGAAGAGGTCGAGGTGCAGCAGCGGGGACTGCTCCCGCCGCGCGCCCTCGGCAGCGCCCGGGGCCTCAGCCTTGCGGGGCAGCGCCACGGAGGCCGAGGCCAGCGAGGCCGCGGGCTGCTCGGCGCCCTGGGCCTCGGGGGCCGCAGCCCCGGCCGCTCCGTTTCCTCCGGAGCCTCCGGGCCCCGCTTCTGCCTTCTCCTCTTCGGGGATGGGGTCCACCATGGCCGAAACGTGTCCTTTTGCGGGGTCTCTGCGAATGACAAGTGAGAGACGTCGCGGGGTGCGTCTGAGAGCAGCTCCCCCTTCTCATTCATATCCACCCAACCCCCACTGAATCCGCTTTGGGATCAGGTTTAGAGGCCCAGGGGAACGTGAAGCATAATAGGATGCCCTGAAAGCCCGGGCAGCCCCGGGCGCGGCGGGGGTGGGTCCCGGTGCACAGGGAGCACCCTCAGTCTCCCTGCGCCCCCGGGCGCGGGCGGAGGCCGGGGCCCAGCTCCCCGGGCCGTCGGGCCTGTCAGACGCCTCATCTTCCTGCTGCAAGTCGGGGTGGAAAAGCCGCGGTCAGCGGTGGCGGGCCAGGGGCGCGCTGGAGGATTCCCGCGAGGATTAGCCTGTTTGTTTGTAGCTTAGGCGGCAACGGGGGATGCGGCTTTGCAGGAACAAAAAGGAGAGGCCTGCCA
The DNA here is from genome assembly GCF_964146895.1 of Miniopterus schreibersii. Taxonomy (NCBI): domain Eukaryota; kingdom Metazoa; phylum Chordata; class Mammalia; order Chiroptera; family Miniopteridae; genus Miniopterus; species Miniopterus schreibersii. The sequence goes on from NC_138101.1 coordinate 178,241,672, forward strand.
TCCCCCACCGCGCATTGCCGCCGGGACCCCGGCTGCCTGGGGAAGAAGTTACGGCTGATTTCCCGCTGCCAAAGGAGACGCAGGCGTGGGGCCCAGGGGTGAGGAAGGGCTGGGAGAAACGCCTCCATCCCAAAGGGCCTCTCCGAGGGGCAGTCGATCTTGCTCCTGCCTCCTGGGTAGGGTTTGCTAGGAGCGGTGCCCGGCCCCCCTCCCCCGTGTTTGCCGGGGATGGCGCCTCGGTCCTCCCAGATGCATCCAGTCCCTTCCCAATCTGATGTGCTAAAGGCACCCCCCGCCCCAGGCGAGGCTCAGACGCCTGCCCCCAGATGCCCTCCGAGCCGCCCCCGCCCCCGCATCCCCGCGAGGTGGATTCCTGGGGCTCACGTAGCCCCGCCGCTCTCGGTCCCCGGGCCCGTTCACTCACCGCTCGTCCCGGGATCGGCCCCGCGCCGAGGGCTTTTGTTAGCAGCTCGCTTCCCTCCCGGGCACCTCTTCAGTCCCCGCGCCGGCGGGGTCGGATTACCGCCGGCTGCAGCGGCGATAGGAGCCCCAGCTGCCACCGCAGCCACCACCAGCGTCTCGCCATGAGGCCCGCACCCCCCACGCGCTACCTACACGCGGGAGGGGCAGAGCAACAAGGTTCCCTAAAATAACGCAGCTCTGCTCCCTTCCCTCTCACTGATTCTTAGAAAAAGAAGCGGTTCCATCGCTGCTGCATCCAACGCTGCCTCTCCAACCGTGAAAGTACCGCAGGTTTTTAGGTACCCCTGGCTCCTCCTGGTGGACGCTCAAGGGTGTTGGTTTGTTTGCTTACAGGGTGAAGAAGAGAAATTTAAATATATATTTATATGCACACACATGTAAATGTATATAATATACATTTATATATTATATGCTTCATTCAATACCTTAACTGGGTCGAATGAAGGAGCAGCTTGGTTTGTTTCTCTTTTTTTTTTTCTTTTTCCTTCGTGTTTTTTTTTTTTTTTATCTTTATTGTTGAGAGTATTACAGGTGTCCCATTCCCCCCCCCCCAATTCACCCCCTCCACTTCGCTCCCACCCCCTCCCCAGGCCTTCACCCGGTTACTGACTGTGTCCATGGGTTATGCACATATGCATATAACTTCTCTGGTTAATCTCTTCCCACCCTCCATCACCCTTCCCTCTTTCCTCTGAGATATGACTGTTGCATGTGTCAATGTCTCGGGATCTATTTAGTTCGTCAGATTCTCTTGTTCATTAGCTTCTTCTTAAAGAAGACCCTTCAACTTTTCCTGTAGTGCTGGTCTGGTGGTGATGAACTCCTTTAGCTTTTTCTTATCTGTGAAGCTCTTTATCTGACCTTCAGTTCTAAATGATAGCTTTGCTGGGTAGAGCAGTCTTGGTTGTAGTTCCATGTTTTTCATCACTTTGAGTATTTCTTGCCACTCCCTTCTGGCCTGCAAAGTTTCTGTTGCGAAATCAGCTGACAGTCATATGGGGGCTCCCTTGTAGGTAACTAATTGCTTTACTCTTGCTGCTTTTAAGATTCTCTCTTTGTCTTTAACCTTTGGCATTTTAATTATGATGTATCTTGCTGTGGGCCTCTTTGGGTTCCTCTTGTTTGGGACCCTTTGTGCTTCCTGGACTTGTAAGTCTATTTCTTTCCCCAGGTAGAGGAAGTTTTCTGTCATTATTTTTTCAAATAGGTTTTCAATTTCTTGGTCTCTCTCTTTCCCTTCTGGCATCCCAATAATATGAATGTTGGGCCTCTTGAAGTTGTCCCAGAGGCTCCTTATATTATCTTCATATTTCTGGATTGTTTTTTCTTTTTGCTCTTCTGGTTGGGTGTTTTTTTCAAGGGGATCTTTGAGAATCAGACTTGATAGCAAAGAATGGGGTAGACACTGCAGTCACCCAAAGCAGGAATGATTAGGACCTTAAGGAGAACAACAGTAGGAGCAGCCTGGTGAGAGGTGGGGGTACAGATTCCAAACTGATATTATTTTTTAAGAAGAACTAAGGACATTCAGATAGGTCTGAGGCAGGCATAAGATGTGGCACTAGTGCTTAATGCAACATTTTAGGGCTTCCTGGTTCAAGATAATACAACTTAGTGCCATTTGATGAGTATTATTTTGAGATACCTCCTCCCCACCTTCTCCCCTCCCATTTTGAATGGTAGTGGCTCTAGGAGTCAGAAGGGAAGAGTACTTGAGAGAGGGGGTTGGAGGTTGGGTAGGATATAGCATTAGAGAGCGTGGTGACCATGTTAATAACCTTGACATTGTCAGGCAGTGAGGAGCAAATGAAGGGCTTAAAGCAGGGAAATGACATGCTTTGATTTATATTTCAGGACTATAACTCTGACAACAGTGGAGTGAGGGCTTTAAGAGGGCCAAAAGGAGGGAGAAGCCCAGTTAGCTGGACACTGCAGTCACCCAAAGCAGGAATGATTGGGACCTTAAAGGGAACAACGGTAGGAGCAGCCTGGTGAGAGGTGGGGGTACAAACTCCTAAAATAGAGAGTAAAGCAATACTCAAAATGTAGATTGGCTGTGGGGTGTGAGGAGCAGTAAGGGGTCAAGGATGACTTCCAGGAGCAAATTGGTGGCTGGGTGTATCACAAATGGAAAGCGTGGATCCGAGAGGGAGGATTAGGTGGTTGGTGTGGAGGGCCAGGGAAGGATGGGTTCCTTTAGCACCACTTGAGTTGGAGGTGGTGTTGCTCAGTAAGTGGCTGGGTAAGTTGTGTCAGAGGCTTGAACTGGATCTAGAGTTTAGGGCATCATCACCATATTTGAGGTTCCTAAAACCAACAATGTGAGTGAGATCAACCAGGGAGAGCAGGTGGAAAAATGGGGATGTGGGCAGGTCATTGATGGGTCTGCTAAGGACAAGTAAGGATAGGCAGGAAAGCGTCATCTCATGGAAGCTAATGGTAGAGCCCTTCAGAAGGAGGGTGTGCCGAATGTTAAGGCAGCAGAAGTCCAGAAGATTTTTCCTGGAATCAAATACCCACTGAAGCTGGCAGTCAGAGTGTTGTTGGTGACATCAGGAAAAACAGCTGCAGTATTGTACTGGGGGCTGATGCCAGACCACAGGAAGCTGAAGTGCAATTGGAGATGAGAAAGTAAGAGTTGATGACTCTTGACATTTGGATGAGAATGTTAGAGACTGTGAAGGGTTTGAGATTTTGTACTACTTCCATGAGAACAGGGTCATAGATGCTGGCAGAAGACATGAGACTCTTGGATCAGAAACAAAGGACTTGGTTACATACCTCAGCAGGCAGCATGAGGTTAATGGTTTTGTTGGTTCACCTTGCTCCCCAAGTCCATGGAGCAATGAAGAGGTGGGCTCAGAAAGATACTGTACATATAATGGGTGTGTGTCACAGTTGAATGATACTAAGCTTAGTAAACCCTAATCTTTTTAAAGGGGGATACTAGCAAACCTGTTCAGCCTTTTCTCCAGGGAGAGGCTTATAAGTTAGACACATTGTTCGACTGCCAGCTCAGCCAGGCTGTGTGTTTTGAGGCAAGTTTCTTAGCCCCTCTGAGCCCCAACTTCGTCAAAAGAGGAATGAATAATATAGACAGAAATATACCCCTAGAAATACTAATTTATTAAGTGCCGTGTTAGATCCTTGAATGTAATAGTTCACTGTTGGTTTGGGCTGCTGTGACAAATTACCATACACTGAGTGGCTTAAACAACAATTTATTTCTCACAGTTCTGGAGACTGGGAAGCCAAAGATCAAGGGGCTGGCAGATCTGATGTCTGGTGAGGTCTTGCTCTTTGGTTTTCAGATGGCCATTTTCTTGTTGTATCCTCACATGGAGGAAACCAGAGAGAGAGCAAGCTCTCACCTGTCTTTCTTATAAGGGCACTAATACATCATGAGGGATCCATTCTCATGACTTAGTCACCTCCCAAAGACCCCATCTTCAAATACCATTACACTGGGGATTAGAGTTCCAACATATGAATTTGTTGGGGGAGACACAGACATTCAGGCCATAGCACTCACTTATTTTGGACCCCCAAAAAACCCTTATATAATGTATATATTATCATTTAAATTCCTTCTGATCAGCCCCCATCACTCAGCTCTGAGCACTTGTGTTCATTCCCCTTCTTAACAAAGTTCTGTTTACAGAATAGAGATCATTCATTCCAAAGTTCTAAATCAGGAGTTGGTAAGCTAGGATCTGTGGGCCACATCCACTGGCTGTTTGTAAATCAAATTTTATTGGAATACAACCATGCTTATTTATTTACATATTGTCTACACTGCTTTTCCGGAAACGATGGCTGAATTAAATAGTTTTGACAAAGATTGTATGACTCCCAAAGCTTAGAATATTTACTATCAGGCTCTTTACAGAAAAATATCACCAATACATGTTATAGTGACTGATAACAGCTTGTGGCAGTTATCAATTTACTGCCTTACACCTCCAAATTCACTCTTCACTACCTGCTCTGGGATAACAGACTGTATGCATTTTCTACTTGACAGTGAGCATGACGCTAAGGTTGGCCAGTAGAGGGAGCCGGAGGGATGTTGCAGGAGGAAGGTGCTTCTCTTTCTGGTTCCTGTATGCTGTGCTTTTTGTTTTTTCTTGCTCCTGCCGCATGATGAGAGGGGCAGATGTTTGGGGACATCCTGTGGCATCCTGCTCCAGCTGCGTGCCTAGAGCAGTTTTTTGGTGATCTTGCAACCCAGGCCCAGGCCTGGTAAACACCTTCCCAACTGAGTCTTCCTGAGGCAGACACCATGTGCTCTAAGCCTTGTGCCCTGACCCTGCTCACTATCCTCACTTCACCTTTGAAGATTATTTCCTGCTTGCCTGGCAACTATGGAACAGATATGCCCCATACAAAATTCTGTGCTGCCCCGATACACTGCAATCACACCTTCTCCAATGAGGTGTGAACCCCAACCTTTCAGAAGGGGCTCCCTCCCTTTCCAAGTTTTCCTTCCCTCCCTCAGCCTTAGGGAACCCTTGAGAGTTCTCTTTATATCTTTATATTTACTCTCGGTTCATAGTTTAATGCTTCTTTATATTAAGCTTCCTGTGCTTAAATTACTGTGTGGTTTCTGTCTCCTGATTAGACCCAGAATAATACACAGTGTAAAGTATAACCACCCCCAGTTCTTGCGACTAAAGCCTTCAGAAGGAATTTAGGACACAAACCAGAAGTTAAAGGTAGTATTTGTTAAAAGCAAAGCATTCTATTTCATATTTTAATGAAGTAAGTAATATATGTTCATTACAGTAGGAAGTTAAAAAATATAGAAAAAGGAAGGAAAAAAATCACCCAAAGACCACTAGCTTAGTGTGTAAGTGACTTGGTGTGTAAGCTGCAGGAGAACGGGTCTGTGTCTGTTTCTGCTCATAGCTGCTTAGGGCCTAGTACGTAGTAGGCTCTCCTGCTGAATGCGTTGAGAGGGAATGAGGTCTTAAGTGCTACTTTTCCCACCATATGCACCATGAAACTGGCCTTGTCAAAATATTTTGAGCCATTAAGCCACTTTGAAAAATCCTCAGAGTTAGGCATCTTATGCAGATGATGCTCATGTTTGAGAACATGACATGAGAGACCAACTGGCACTAACCCATGGAGTTAGCAAGGAAACCTAGAGGGAATCTTACAGTTGAGCTAATGGGAGTTTTCTCTCACTTCTATAAGGGCCACATCCCATTTGATTTTGTATGATACTGGAGAAGATTCTTCATTCCTGAGTGTGAACATGCACTGAGGGTGCTGCCCTATGGACATTTGTCTATGAGACATTTATGGATCCACTCGAAAGAGTGGGCTGTTGCTTAGGAGCCAGACTTGTTCCCAGGTTCTCTGCCTCTCTTACTGGGCCATCTGCTCCTGGCATGAAGCCACCTACCTGCTCCATACTGTAGGCCCTTTCTGTTTTCCAAAGGGCTATTCTGAAGTTACAGCTCCTGTTCCCACAGGCCTCTTCTCCTGCTGTCTGCCAACACACACACATGCCTTTTTATAAAAAGTGGGCAATTCTCACTTCAAACACTGTACACCATTGACCTCCATAATGTCTTAGACCAGTCCAGTCACCAGTCATCCTGGTATTTATATTTAGAGATTCAGAGATAAGTCATATCCCATTACTGGAGATGGTGGCCCCTTTTTTGCATGTTTTTCGTGAGGATCAGGAATCTGCCAGCAGGCTCCTTTTACCCTTTCAAATGTGTCAGTCAATCCCACGAGAACAACAAAAAGTGCCTTGAAGACTTATTGCTAAAAAGTACCAAGCTTAGCTAGAAAGTCTGGGAATACTGAGAAGGGTAAGATAGGGTCCTTGTCCTGAATGCGTTGAAGTAACAGTACCCAAACATTCAAGAAGTTTAATAAAAGAGTTAAATCAGTTACAAGAGTTGGTACACAAGAGTGATGATAAGGCAGAATATGATTAATGTATTCTTAACTAGTGCATTACTAATTAATTATTGCTAATTAGTAATTACTAGCCAATTGGGAAAGCTCTTCAACCTCTGAGTCTGATTTCCTTTCTTGTTTGTATTAATTAGCCTGCTAGGACTGCCATAACAAAATACCACAGACTGTGTGGCTTAAACAACAAAAATGTATTGTCTCAGAATTCTGGAGACTAGAAGTCCAAGATCATGGCATCCAGGGGTTTGGATTCTGTGGTCTCTCTCTTTGGCTTGTAGGTGGTTGCCTCCTTGCTGTGCTCTCATGTGGTCTTCTCTCTGTGTTTCCTGTGTCCTAATCTCATAAGGACACTATTCATATTGGATTAGGGTCCACCCTAATGATACCACTTTAACTTAATTACCTCTATAAAGGCCCTCTGTCCAGTGCCATTCTGAAGTACTGGGGGTTAGGACTGCAATATATGACTTTTGAAGGTGCCATAATGCAGCCCATAACATCGATGACATGAAAATAATGATTCCTGGCTATTTTTGGTCAAATATTGATTGAATGCTTATTTTGTGCCAAGCACTGGAATCACACTGGCGGAGCCCTGTCATCATGGATTCTGTAATGGGGAGATGATTATAAATCTGTCACAGAAGTGCTGAGAAGGAGAGGGACTCCTGGGAGAGCATCTGTTCAGGCAAGAGATGGCCATGACCTGAATGAAGGCAGCAGAATTGAGGACAGCAAAAACAGAAAAATGTGAAAGGTATTTATGAGAGAAAATCAACAAAACTGGTGAGGGATTAAGTGTGGGATCAAAACTCTTAGGTGTCTGGCTTGGGCAACCGGATGTGGTGGTGTGAGGTTGGGGGTTGGTGTCATTTGCTGAGATGGGGAATGCAGGAGGAAGAACAACTTTTAAGCCAAGATGAGGAGTTCCTCCTTGGACCTGTTTAATGGCCATGTCCATCAGGTGTCTAACCCAGCCATTGAGAGCATGAGCTTCTGAGTCCATAAACCAGAGTTCAAATTCCAGCTTGTCCATGTCCTGGCTGTGTGATCCTGGGAGTGTTAGTTAACCTCTCTGAATTGCCCTTTGTTCACTATAAAATGGAGTATAGTAATATCTCCCTTATAAAGTTGCTGCTGAGAATTAAATGAGGTAGAATACGTTCAGCACATAGCACAGTGTACCCATGTACGTGGTGTGTAGTAATAACTCAAAAAAATGGCAGGTCATTATTATCTTTATTAAATTTGAATGAAACGATGAGCTTTCTTTGGTTGAATTTCTATAGATCATGTCTCTAACCTGGATTTTAGTTCCTCTGCTCTATTTGGAGACATTGCTCTATACTTGTTTTACCTTTTGTTCTTGGCGATCAAAGGATTTCCCTGATGCTCAGCTCTTTGATAAAGCTGGGTAGAAGGCACAATTATTTTGTTTACCTAAGGAAATTTTGAGAGGGGGTCTCAGTGCTCACTCCGCAGTCTCACTGCAGGTGGCGCCCGTCCTCTGCTCATATGCCTGTGGTACTAATTCTCTAAAATCAGAAACCAGGTCTGAAAACAACAAACCAAATCCTAAAACTCAGAGGAATGCCCAGTGCACCTGAAGGACAGTTTCACAAGGGAACTTGAAGAAAATGTCTTCCTCATTTTAGCTATAGAAATTGACTTGTACCTACAATTCTCTAAGCAAGGCCTGCCGTTTCATGTTCCTCTCTCTCTCTCTGTGCATGTGCCATTTGCTGGCAATATTGTTCCATACGACTTTGCCTCATTAACTCCTCATCTAGCAAAACTGAACTCAGATGTCACCTCAGTGAAGACTTCCCCGATCGGCCTTTTAGCTGAGTGGAGTTGGGTGCCTCTTCTCTGTGCTTTGACCACGCCTTGAGCATTTCATTTGGATGGAGCTATAATATATGTTTTTATTTATTGAGAACTTCCAACATAAAAAAATAGAATAAATGATCTAATAATGTCAATCTTATAGAATTGTAATTTCTGATTTTCTTATTTGGTTCCCCTACTGAATAGTCACCTCTGTGAGGAGTGGACCGACCTATATTTTATGACATTTTGTCCTCAGCTCGTGTGCCTGGCGTAGATACTCAATGAAAGTTTGAGGAATAAGTGGAAGTACACTTGGTCCCATGTCTCTGTTCACATTCTTCCCCCCTTTCCTTCCTCCTGTTTTTGGGAAGCTCTCGCCATTTATACTTCCAGCCTTTGATGAGCAGCCATGGACACGCCCAGCAGCACTCAGGACTAAGTGTGGCTCACATGACACCCTTCACCAGTTTGGAATGGGCTTTGGAACCACACACAAGTATCCACATTTCAGCCATTGTGTTGTTTTCCCTTTTAATGAACATGGCAAATTATTTAATGTCTCTGAGCCTCAGTTAATTATCTGTAAAAATAAAACTTGTTTGCTTTGCAGAGCTGTTGCGAGAATTAAATAAGATACCCAATTGCTTGGCACATAGTAGGTGTGCAGTAGATACTAGTTTCCTTTTCTGTGGGTTTTTTTCTATTCTAGGAAAGTGACTTCATCCCTGGGGAAGAATGGCTGTGATTCATTATGTAGCTGGGACAATGACAACATGGATCTTTGGGCAACACTGGACTTCCCTGCCGGGCACAGGAAATGGGACATCAGCCTCCCTGCACACCCATGCCCTCTGATTCTGATAACGGAGGCCAGACTGGCCAAGGAAAAATGAGAAGGGCAGCAGGACCCCTGCACTGTGCCCTCCCAGTTCTGTTTGTTGATTCTTCCATTCACTTATTCACCCAACACTCCATATTCTTGAGTTCTTCTGTGTGCAGGCACGGGGCTCAGTGCTGGGGCTCGGTGGTGGAGAGAGGTGCATATTGCAACAAGGGATAGGACTATGAATGAAAAGTGTGGGATATGAGAGGGAATTACGGTACTCTAACCTAGTCTGGGGGATGGGAGGGCTTCCCTGAGGAAGTGACCTTGAAGCCAGGATATAAAGGACAAATGGGAATTAGCAGACCAAGAGAATGGGGAGAAGAGGGCCCTTCCATCCTTCATTGCAGCTCATCTTCTTTCCCCATTCACTCGTGGGGTGCCCATGTGCACTCCACCCAGAGCTCCCTGTCACAAAGCTCTCCCTGTGTGTCATCTCCCAAACATCCTAGCCTAGCCTCACTGGCCCTCTTCTCAACTGACTGCAGGAACTGGTCTTCTTCTCACCAAGGAGGTCACCCTAAGATGGCAGCTGAGAAATGTGACCCTTTCAAGGAGCACTTGCCTTCTCAAAGATGCATTCAAAAGAACTGTCTTTAAGGAACATATTCCAAACACTGGGAATCTCAGGCTCTCTTTCTTTCTCTTTCTTTCTTTCTTTCTTTCTTTCTTTCTTTCTTTCTTTCTTTCTTTCTTTCTTTCTTTCTTTCTTTCTTTCTTCCTTCCTTCCTTCCTTCCTTCCTTCCTTCCTTCCTTCCTTCCTTCCTTCCTTCCTTCCTTCCTTCCTTCCTTCCTTCCTTCCTTCCTTTCTCTCTCTCTCTCTCTCTCTCTCTCTCTCTCTCTCTCTCCCTCCCTCCCTCCCTCCCTCCCTCCCTCCCTCCCTTTTTAAAATATATCTTTATTGATTTCAGAGAGAGGAAAGGAGAGGGAGAGAGAGATAGAAACATCAACGACGAGAGAGTCATTGATCGAGTCCACAACCTGGGCATGTGCCCTGAGTGGGAATCGAACCCCGATCGCCTGGATCCTAGGTCGATGCTCAACCGCTGAGCCATGCTGGCTGGGCTCAGGCACTTTCTTGAAGAAAGACAACCACAGGGAAGTCTTTCTTCTCTCCCTAGTCACTGGACCCATTAGCTTCCTCCCACCAGAAACACCCAGAGCCTGTCCTTCCTGCCCAGGAGACAGGGAGGGCATGCAGGTGTTTTGTTGCTGGGCAATGGTGCCCAGCCCAGGGCAAAAGTGAACTTGATGTCAGCCCTGGGTGAGGTCAGCCAACAGATGGTCTGTGAACCTCAAAAGAAAAAGAAGCCTCACCGAGAACAGAGCCAGGCTGCTTTCATTTCCTCTTCTTGAGCAGGCTGGCAGATCAGGGCATTGCTTGCAATCAAAGGCAAGATCCTGGACACGCTTCATGGGTGGGACAGGGAAGCATGTTCCTGGTCAGACTATAGCCAGATGATGTCATCTCTAGTGGCAGTGCTATCCCGAATGCTGTGCTATTCAAGGGTTTTACCCACAACTTGTATGTAGACAGGACGATCAAAGATGATGTTAATGTGGGCAGAGAGAATAAAAACGATTGTAGCTAGCATTTATATGCCAGGCACATTTCACTTGGCCACATACTTCTTACTTTTTATTTAATGCTCATGGTGACCAGTTGACAGATGAAACAGACTTGGGTTAAAATGTTCAAGGTCACACAGCTAGCAAGTGGTGAGATGGGCTTGGAAAACCATCTAAAGCTCTTCACCAGCATTGATAAGCTTCATTCATTCATTCATTCATTCATTCATTCATTCATTCATTCAACAGAGAACTTATTGAACTCCTTCCATGTCCCAGGCAGTGCTTGAAGTAAGGCAGATAGATTGTGCTCTCATGGAACTTACATCCTAGTGAAGAATAAAACAAGTTAAAAGGATAGATTTATAGCAGCGCTATAAAAAATAAAGTGGGATAATAACAGGGCCATTCTAGACTGAATGGTCAGGGAAGATGGTTCTGAGGAAGTGACATCTGTGCAGAAAGGAGCCACGGTGGCAGATCTGGGGGAAGGTCCTTGGGCAGAAGTGGGTTTGGCACCTTTGAGAAACAGAGTGCTGGACTTTAATGGGTTTTAAGTGAGCCATAATTCTGAGTTCCAAGAACTTCATTGGAATAAATGTAAAATCTTGTAGTTGGGCTCAGAACAGCAACTGCCTAAACACAGGACATGATGGACTTGCTTAAACTGGGCTTGGGTGAGAGAAGCCAGAGTTTCAGTTGATGTGGTAGTTAACATAATCTTTTATTTATTTTTAAGTTTCTTTATTGTTGAAAATGTTGTGGATGTCCCCTTTTTACCCCATTGATCCCCTCCACCCTGCATCCACCCCACCCCAAGGCCTTCCCCGAACAGTGTCTGTGTCCAAGGGTTATACTTAGAAAATATAAGTTCTTTGATTAATCTCTCCCCACCCACTCCCCCATCCCCACCTTCCCTCTGAGATCCCTCAGTCTGTTCCATGCTTCTATATCTCTGGATCCATTTTGTTCGTGAGTTTATTTTGTTTATTACATTCCACATATAAGTGAGATCATGTGGTACTTGTCTTTCTCTCACTGGCTTATTTCACTTAGCATAATACCTTCTAGTTCCCTCCATGCTGTCCCAAAGGATAAAAGATTCTTCTTTTTTATAGCTGCATAGTATTCCATGGTGTGAATGTACCACAGCTTTTTTATCTACTCATCTACTGATGGGTACTTGGGCTGTTTCCAGATCTTAGCTATTATAAATTGTGATGTTATGAACATAGGGGTGCATAAGTCCTTTGTGATTGGTGTTTCGAGTTTCTTAGGATATATTCCTAGAAGTGGGATCACTGGGTCAAATGGCAGTTCCATTTTTAATTTTTTGAGGAAACTCCATACTGCTTTCCGTAGTGGTTGCACCAGTCTGCAATCCTGCCAGCAGTGTACTAGGGTTCCCTTTTCTCCACACCCTCGCCAACACTTGTTCATTGATTTGTTGATGGAGCCATTCTGACAGGTGTGAAGTGATACCTCATTGTGGTTTTAATTTGCATCTCTCTGATGATTAGCGACGTTGAACATTTTTTCATATGCCATCTGTATGTCCTCTTAGCCATCTGTATGTTCTCTTTGGAGAAGTGTCTGTTTATTTAGGTCCTTTGCCCATATTTTAATTGGATTGTTTGTCATCCTTTTGTTAAGTTGTATGAGTTCCTTATATATTTTGGATATTGACCCTTTATCAGATGTGTCATTGGCAAATATGTTCTCCCACCTAGTGGGCTCCTTTTTGTTTTGTTGATGGTTTTTTTTGGCTGTGCAGAAGCTTTTTATTTTAATGCAGTCTCATTTGTTTATTTTCTCCTTTGTTTCTCTTACCCTAGGAGATGTATCAGCAAACACATTGCTACGAGAGATGTCTGAGGTTTTGCTGCCTATGTTTTCCTCTAGGATTTTTATGGTTTCACGTCTTTCAAGTAAGTCTTTTATCCATTTTGAGTTTACTTTTGTGTATGGTGTAAGTTGGTGGTCTAGTTTCATTTTTTTGCAAGTACCTGTCCAATTTTCCCAACACCATTTATTGAAGAGACTGTCTTTACTCCATTTTATGTTCTTGCCTCCTTTGTCAAACATTAAGACCATAATGGCATGGCTCAATTTCTGTGTTCTCTGTTCTGTTCCACTGATCTATATGTCTGTTCTTGTGCCAATACCAGGCTGTTTTGATTACAGTGGCTTTGAAGTATGCTTTGATATCTGGTATTATGATCTCTCCAACTTTGTTCTTCTTTCTCAAGATTGCCATGGCTATTCGGGGTGTTTTTTGGTTCCATATAAATTTTTGAAGTTTGTTCTAGATCTGTGAAATATGTTATTGGTATTTTTATATGAATTGCATTGAATTTATAGATTGCTTTGGGTAGTATGGACATTTTAATGATGTTAATTCTTCAAGTTCACGAACATGGTATATTTCCCCATTTGTTTATATCTTCCTTTATTTCTTTTTAAAGTGTCCTGCAGTTTTTCGAGTATACATCTTTTACATCTTTGGTTAAGCTTATTCCTAGGTATCTTATTTTTTTAGTTGCAATGGTAAATGGAATTGTTTTTTTAGTTTCTCTTTCTGAGAGTTCATTATTGGTGTATAAAAATGCCATCGATTTCTGGGTATTAATTTTGTATCCTACTACCTTGTTGAATTCATTTATTAAATCTAGTAATTTTTTGGTGGAATCTTTAGGATTTTCTATGTACAATATCATGTCACCTGCAAATAATGACAGTTTTACTTCCTCCTTTCCAGTTTGGATGCCTTTTATGTTTTCTTCTTGTCTGATCACTGTGGTTGGACTTCCAGTACTATGTTGAATAAGAGTGTTGAAAATGGACACCACTGTTCCTGTTCTTAGGGGAAATGGTTTTAGTTTTTGCCCATTGAGTATGATGTTGGCTGTAGGTTTGTCATATATGGCCTTTATTATGTTGAGGTATGATGCCTCTATTCCCACTTTGCTGAGAGTTTTTATCAAAAATGGGTGTTGGATTTTACTGAATGCTTTTTCTGCATCTATTGATATGATCATGTGATTTTTGTCTCTCAATTTGTTTATGTGATATATCACGTTTATTGATTTGTGAATATTGTACCAGCCTTGCATCCCTGGAATAAATCCCACTTGGTCACGGTGTATGATCTTTTTAATATATTGCTGGACCTGATTTGCTAATATTTTGTTGAGGATTTTAGCATCTATGTTGATCAGGGATATTGGCGTGTAATTCTCTTTCTTTGTAGTGTCTTTATCTAGTTTTGGAATTAGGCTAATGCTGGCCTCATAAAAAGAGTTTGGAAGTGCCCAGCCGGTGTGGCTTAGTGGTTGAACATGGACCTATGATCCACGAGATCTCGGTTTGATTCCTGGTCAGGGCGCATGCCCGGCTTGTGGGCTCAATCCCCAGTGGGAGACGTACAGGAAGTAGCCGATCAATGATTCTCTCTCATTGTTGATGTTTCTATCTCTCACTCCCTCTCTCTCTCTTTCACTGAAATCAATAAAAACATATTAAAAAAAAAAAAAAAGAATTTGGAAATGTTCCTTCCTCTTGGATTTTTTGAAATAGTTTGAGAAGGGTAGGTGTTAATTCTTCTTTGAACGTCTAGTAAAACTCCCCTGTGAAGTCATCTGGGCCAGGGCTTTTGTGTGCTGGAAGTCTGTTGATTACTGCTTCAACTTCATCAGCAGTTATCGGCCTACTCAGGTTTTCTGACTCTTCCTGATTGAGTTTTGGAAGGTTGTATTTTTCTAGGAATTTGTCCATTTCATCCAGGTTGTCCAGTTTGTTCATAGTATTTTCTTACAAACCTTTGTATCTCTGTTGGGTCAGTTGTTATTTCACCTTTTTCGTTTCTGATTTTGTTTATTTGGGTCCTCTCTCTGTTTCTTGATGAGTCTGGCTAAAGGTTTATCAATCTTGTTTATCTTTTCAAAGAACCAGCTCTTGGTTTCATTGATCTTTTGTATTGTTTTTTTAGTTTCTATGTCACTTATTTCTGTTCTGATCTTTGTTATTTCCTTCCTTCTACCTACTCTGGGCTTTTCTTCTTGTTCTCTTTCTAAGTTTTTAGGTTGTAGGGTGAGAGAGTCTATTAGAAGTTTTTCTTGTTTTTCAAGGTAGACCTGTAGTGCTATGAACTTCCCTCTTGGGACTGCTTTCATTGTGTCCCATATATATGGAGTTGTTGTATGTTCATTTTCATTTATTTCCAGGAAGTTTTTTTATTTTATTATTTTATTTATTTATTGTTTGTTTGTTTTTGTTTAAAATATTACAGATGTCCCCAATGACCCATTCCACCCCCTCCCTCTCCCCACCACTGTCCGTGTCCTTGGGTTGTGCATATATGCATATAAATTCTTTGGTTAATCTCTCACCCTCCACCCACCCACCCTGCTCTATCCCTCTGACATTCGTCAGTCTGATCTATGCTTCCATGTCATTGAATCTATTCTGTTCATCAGTTTATCAAGTTCTTTAGATTCCACGTATAAGCGAGATCATGTGATGTTTGTCTTTCTCTGCCTGGCTTATTTCAATGATTTCTTTCTTGATCTCTTTGGTAACCCATTCGTTGTTTAAAAACATGCTTTTTAGCCTCCATGTGTTTGAATGTTTTTGAGTGTTTTTATTGTGGTTGATTTCTAATTTCATGCCATTGTGTTCCGATAAGATGCTTGATAAGATTTCAATCTTCTTGAACGTGTAGAGACTTGTTTTGTGTCCTCACTTGTGGTCTATCTTTGAGAATGTCCCGTGTGCACTTGAGAAGAATGTACATTCTGCAGCTTTGGGGTGGAATGTCCTGTAAATGTCAGTTAAATCCATCTGATCTAGTGTGTCATTTAGGTTCACTGTTTCCTTGTTGATTTTTTGGTCTGGAAGACCTATCCAGTGAAGTCAGTGGGGTGTTAATGTCCCCTAGTATGACTGTATTGCTGTCGATCTCTCCCTTAAAGTCCTCTAGAAGTTTTTAAAATAAATTTAGGTGCTTCTATATTGGTTACATATATGTTTATCAGGGTTATGTCCTCTTATTGGGTTGATCCCTGTAGTATTTTGTAATGACCTTCCTTGTCTCTCATTATGGTCTTCATTTTGAAGACCTATTTGGTCTGATATGAGTATTGCTACCCCAGCTTTTTTTTCATTTCCATTTGCATGGAAAATTTTGTTCCATCCCTTCACTCTCATCCTGTGTATTTTGTTCTGAGGTGGGTCTCTTGTAGACAGCATATATTTGGGTCATGTTTTCTTATCCATTCAGCCACCCTATATCTTTTTATTGGGGCATTGAATCCATTTACATTTAAGGTTATTATTGAAAGATAATTATCTACTGCCATTTTATTTCTTTATGTCTATGTTTCTCATTCTCTCTATTTCTATTTCTAATTATAGCAGTTCCTTTAACATTTCCTGTAATGCTGGTTTTGTGGTGATAAACTCCTTTAGCCTTTTTTTTGGTCTGTAAAGCTCTTTATTTCACAATCTATCTTGAATGATAATCTTGCTGGATAGAGGAGTCTTTGTTACAGATCTTTGTTTTGCATTATGTTGAATACTTCATGCCATTCCCTTCTGGCCTGTGACAGCCTTATGGGGGCTCCTTTGTAGGTAACAGATTGCTTTTCCCTTGCTGCCTTTAAGATTCTTTGTCTTGAATTTTTGGCATTTTAATTATGATGTGTCTGGGCGTGGGCCTCTTTGGATTCTTCTTGCTTGGGACTCTCTGTGCCTCCTGAACTTGTGTGACTTTTTCCTTGACCAGGTGAGGGAAGTTTTCTGCCATTATTTCTTCAAACAGGTTCTCTAACCCTTGCTTACTTTTGACCTCCTCTGGCACTCATATAATGCAAATATTGTTACTTTTCATGTTGTCCCACAGCTCCCTTAGACTGTTCTCCTGTTTTTTAATTGTTTTTTCTTTTTGGGTCTCTGATTGAGTGATTTTTTTCTACTCTGTCTACTAATTCACTGATGCTATCCTCAGCTTCCTCTAATCTGCTGTTTATTCCTTCTAGTGTATTCTTTATTTCTGCTATGTCCTTCTTCATTTTCTTCATAGTTTCCATATATTTTTTCATGCTGTTGAGCATCCTTACAATCAGTATTCTGAACTCTTTATGTGGGAGATTGCTTATGTCCATTTTATTTACCTCTTCTTTTGGAGACTTCTCTTATTCTTTCATTTGGGGCTTGTTTTTTTGGTCTCCCCATTTGGCTACCTTTTTGGGTTTGTTTCTAAGTATTAGGTAGATCTGCTAGGACTCTCAGTATTTTTGGAGGGTCTCTGGTACAGACCAATGTCAGACACAGTTTGTGACTGGCCCTGAGTACCCTGTTTGGACCTCTCAACAACCCTCGGCTTGAGGTCTCCTCTGCTGGGGCTGGGTGTGTTTGGACAGGACCAAGATGCCCACCAAAGTCTGCTTTTCCAGAAGCAGATCAGGCAAAGACTCAAAGCACTCTGGAGGTCTACCTCTGCCTGCAGGCTGATTAATCTGATTCTCTTAAGGAGCCTCAGGCTGTAGAAGCTCCACAGGGCGAGGCGGCTGGTTGTTATCAGTCTGTTAATGAACCTCAGGCTGTAGAAACTCCTCTGGATAGGGTGAGCGGCTTTCCAGCAGGGTGGGGCAATTGCTTTCCCCCTAAGGCAAAAGCCGAAAATTGTCCTCCCAAGAAAGGTCCTCCACAGTCTGGGGGAATGACTTGGCACAGAAGTCCAAACGGGCGTCCCCTGATCTCACTCTCCAGAGCCCACAACCCCAGACTCTCCCCACACAGCTCCAGTCTACTCCGCTCCCCCTCCACTGGAGCCCAAGGTGAGTGGCTGCACATAAAACTTTGTGCATTGGCTCTTTAAGGAGATGACTGCAGTTCCAGCTGTCTCTCCCTGGTAGACAGAAACCCTGCTGCTTTTCACAGCCAGATGTTATATGGGCATCTTTCTCAGTTCCGGTGCTCTTGGCTGGGAATCCCAGCCTGGGGTTTATGCCCCAGAATCCTCAGTGGGAACCCCTCACAGCTGAGATCTCCCTCTGGACCTTCAGCTGCCGCCTGTGGGAGCCCAGCCAGCCCTCTCGTGTTCGTACTTCCTTTCAGTCTCTATGGAGCCTCCACTTTTCCTCCTCGGTTATGAGGGTGCCTCCAGCTAGTCTTCAGTTAGTTTTCAGGATGGTTTTTCTATATTTTAGTTGTAAATCCAGATTGGTCCTGGGAGACCAATGAGTGTAGCTTCCACTCATTCTGCTGCCATCTAGGATCTCCCATAATCTTGAGTTGCTCTGATAAAAGTAGGGCCTGGGGTGAAGTAGGGGATGACCCTGTCTTCTCTGAGCAAGTCAGACCCCACCTGGAGATTTGTGTGTGCTCTGGACACTGTACTTTAAGAGGTCAATTGATACATTAGATTGTTCCCCTAGCAGGGATGGGGAATGTCTGGCCCTGTGAAGGCCTCACCAAAGAGAAGCAGTTCCAGCCATCACAAGAGGGTGAGTTAATTAAATGTTTGACCAAATATAGCAGGCTAATTTTTAAGTTGATAATTTTGAATGGCCCTAGAATGATGTTATAAATATCCAAATAGCTCTTGACAGAAAAAAGGTTCCCCATCCGTGCCCTAGAGGACTGCCACACCAGGGTGGAGAGCAGGACAGGTCAGAAAATCATTTTCCTAGAATATTTAGGGAGGCATGCAAGCTGTCTCCAGAAAAATCTAGGATCTATGGGAAGGAGTTTTAAGAAATCAGATTTCTTTCTTTTTTTCTTTTTTTCCCCCTGATAAAATGAATATGTGCAGACATTTTCTAAAGTAGAAAAAAATGGAGATTAAAGATGGTGGTGAACTGAGTGGAAGCTACACTGACATTCTCCCAGGACCAAACTGGAATTACAACTAAAATATAGAAAAACCACCCTGAATAATCAACTGTAACTGAAGATGAGCTGGAGAGCACCCTCATAACCAAGGAGAAAAAGTGGAGACCACATAGAGACTGATAGGAAGTGCAGAGGCATGAGGGGTCTGGCTGGGCTCCCAAAGGCAGCAGCTGAAGGTTGAGAGGGAGATCTCAGCTGTGGGGGGTTCCCACTGAGGACTCTGGGGCATAAACCCCAGGCTGGGCTTCCCAGCCAAGAGCACCAGAACTGAGAAAGGAGCCCACATAACATCTGGCTGTGAAAAGTAGCTGGATTTCTGTCTACCAGAGAGAGACGGCTGGAACTGCAGTCACCGCCTTAAAGAGCCAATGCACAGAGTTTTGTGTGCAGCCACTCACCTTGGGCTCCAGCAGAGGGAGAGCAGAGTGGAGTAGAGCTGTGTGAGGAGAATCTAGAGTTGCGGGCTCTGGAGATAGAGCTCAGAGGGCACCCCTTTGGGTTCCTGTGCCAAGCCATTCCCCCATACTGCAGAGGACTTCTTTCACAGGCAGACATTTACTTTCCAAGAAGCTTTTGCCTGAGGGAGAAGCAATTGCCCCACCCTGCTGGAAAGCCTCTTGCCCCACCTAGAGGAGTTTCCACAGCCTGAGGCTCATTAACAGACTGATAACAACCAGCCGCCCCACCCTGTGGAGCTTCTACAGCCTGAGGCTCCTTAAGAGAATCAGATTAATCAGCCTGCAGGCAGAGGTAGACCTCCAGAGTGCTTTGAGTCTTTGCCTGATCTGCTTCTGGAAAAGCAGACTTTGATGGGCATCTTGGTCCTGTACAAACACACCCAGCCCCAGCAGAGGAGACCTCAAGCCTAGGGTTGTTGAGAGGTCCAACCAGGTACTCAAGGCCAATGAACTGTCCGACATTGGCCTGCATCAGAGACCCTCCAAAAATACTGAGAGTCCTAGCAGATCTACCTAATACTTAGAAACAAACCCAAATAGGCAGCCAAATGGGGAGACTTAAAAACAAGCCCCAAGTGAAAGAACAAGAGAAGTCTCCAAAAAAAGAGGTAAATAAAATGGACATAAGCAATCTCCCAGATAAAGAGTTCAGAATACTGATTGTAAGGATGCTCAACAGCATGAAAAAATATATGGAAACTATGAAAAATGACTAGTCAGAAATGAAGAAGGACATAGCAGAAATAAAGAATACATTGGAAGAAATAAACAGCAGATTAGAGGAAGCTGAGGATTGCATCAGAGAATTAGAAGACAGGGTAGAAAAAAATCACTCAATTAGAGATCCAGAAAGAAAAAGCAATTAAAAAACAGGACAGTGTGAGGGAACTGTGGGACAGCATAAAAAGTAACATGCCAGAAGAGGTCGAAAAGTAAGCAAGGGTTAGAGAACCTGTTTGAAGAAATAATGGCAGAAAACTTCCCTAACCTGGTCAAGGAAAAAGTCACACAAGTTCAGAAGGCACTGAGTACCAAGCAAGAAGAATCCAAAGAGGCCCATGCCCAGACACATCATAATTAAAATGCCAAATATTCAAGGCAAAGAGAATCTTAAAGGCAGCAAGGGAAAAGCAATCTTTTACCTACAAAGGCACTCCCATAGACTGTCAGCTGACTTCTTATCAGAAACTCTACAGGCCAGAAGGGAATGGCATGAAGTATTCAACATAGTGCAAAACAAGGATCTGAAACCAAGACTACTCTATCCAGCAAGGCTATCATTCAAAATAGATGGTGGAATAAAGAGCTTCCCAGACAAATAAAAGGCTAAAGGAGTTTATCACCACCAAACCAGCATTGCAGGAAATGTTAAAGGGACTGCTGTAATAAGAAGAAATAGAGAAACATAGGGATAAAGATTTACAATGGCAATTGTAATCTATCAGTAATAAACTTAAGGACTTTAAGGGAGAGATCAACAGCAATACAGTCATAGTCGTGGACTTTAACACCCCACTGACTTCACTGGATAGATCTTCCAGACCAAAAGTCAACACAGAAACAGTGACTCTAAATGGCACACTAGATCCGATGGATTTAATTGATGTTTACAGAACATTTCACCCCAAAGCTGCAGAATATACATTCCTCTCAAGTGCACATGGATCATTCTCAAAGACAGAACATGTTAGGACACAAAACAAGTCTCTACAAGTTCAAGATTGAAATCATATCAAGCATCTCAGATCACAAGGGCATGAAATTAGAAATCAACCACAGTAAAAACACTCAAAAACATTCAAACACATGGAGGCTAAATAGCCTGTTATTAAACAATGAATGGGTTACCAATAAGATCACGAAAGAAATCAAAAACTTCCTGGAAACAAATGAAAATGAACACACAGCCATCCAAAATCTATGGGACACAGCGAAAGCAGTCCTAAGAGGGAAGTTCATAGCACTGCAAGCCTACCTCAAAAAGCAAGAAAAATTTTTAGTGAACTATCTAACCCTAAAGAATTAGAAAGCTTCCCTGTGAAACCGTCCTGACCAGAGCTTTTGTTTGCTGGGAGCTTTTTTTTTTATTGCTGCTTTGATTTCATCAGCTGTTATTGGCCTATTCAGGTTTTCTGATTCTTCCTGATTCAGTTTTACATGATCTCCCTCTTATGTGGAATCTAATAAACAAAATAGACTGAGAAACAAAACAGATCCAGAGACATAGAAGCATGGAACAGATTGATGAATCTCAGTGGGAAGGTGGGGGTGGGGGAGTGGGTGGGGGGAGATTAAGCAAAGAACTTATATGCGTAACCCATGGACACAGACAATAGTGTGGTGAAGGCCTGGGGTGGGGAGTGGATGCAGGGTGGAGGGATCAATGAGGAAAAAAAGGGATATCTGTAACACTTCCAATAATAAAGATAAATTAAAAAATAAATAAATAAAAATATTTTTAAAAAGTAGACAAAAATATAAAGAAGGAAAATAAAGCACTTTTAATTCCATTATCTAGAGACAACCACTGATAACATTTGGTAATTTCTAAGTTAGGAGCAACCTCTGGAAAGATCACAAAAATGACACTGCAGTTGTTTCTTGGAAGAATTGGTGGGAGACTAGTTTTACTTTTCACTTTGGTACATTGTGAATTTCATACCATGTACATGTAATATAAAAGTATAATTTTATAGCCTGGGTAGTGTGGCTCAGTCGTTGAGCATCAAACCATGCAACAAGAGGTCACTGGTTTGATTTCCAGTCAGGGCACATGCCTGGGTTGTGGGCTCAATCCCCAGTAGAGGGTGTGCAGGAGGCCACTGAACCATGGTTCCCTCTCTCTCCCTTCCTCTCTCCGTAAAAATCAATAAAAACATACATTTTTTAAAAAAGTATAATTTTATATAAATAATGGTCAAGAATAGATTCTTTGGACCATATAAAAAATAAAATGACTAGTCTGTTGGGAATATACAACATTTGGTTTCTTTACGAATTAAGTTTATCCATGTGCATTTGAAGTGTATTTGTAAAACTTTGCCTTAAATATCTCCCTGAAGCAGACCTCTCTGTAAGCAGCCACTCCTGTGTTGTTTCAATGTGGCTGGGAGCATTGTCATAGCAAGTTGGACTCTTACAGATCTCTT
Source organism: Miniopterus schreibersii (assembly GCF_964146895.1). Lineage (NCBI taxonomy): Eukaryota > Metazoa > Chordata > Mammalia > Chiroptera > Miniopteridae > Miniopterus > Miniopterus schreibersii. The sequence goes on from NC_138101.1 coordinate 178,263,874, forward strand.
TTCCTTTGCACTTGCTTTGGAGTCAGAAACCCGTATTCCAATTTTGGCTCCACCACTTATAGCTACTCACCTTAAGTGAGTTACTTAACTCCTCTAAGAAAGAAGGACCTTATTTTACTTAGGTATAAAAAGTAGTAGGGCAGAGATCGCTAATTGCTTACTCAATATCCGTTCTTACCATCTAGCTTAATACAAAACCCTGACTGGTTTTATTGAGACTAGAAATGTGCACAGCTAAGATATTCCGCTTCCTAGCAAATAAAAGTGGCCAATAAGATGTAATTGGAAGTGGCTGGGTGGGGCTTCCAAGAACCCATCCCATTTTCTTCTTACTGCCTGAATGTGGATGTGATGGCTGGGGCTATGGCAGCTATCTTGAGTATGTTTAAGCCACAGTAGTTACATCTCTGTTAAAGGTAATACTAACTCAAGGAATGGCCTAATAAATTGCCTGAAGACTTATAAGTGTCATAAAAGCCCATAAGAGCACACACAAAGAGATGTGGTGCTCATGGAGATATTCCGATGATGTTAGGAACATGCACAGACCTGGCCAGTTTGGCTCAGTGGTTAGAGCATTGGCCTGTGGACTGGAAGGTCCCGGGTTCAATTCTAGCCAAGGGCATGTACCTTGGTTGCAGGCTCGATCCCCAGCCTTGGTTGGGGCCAGTGCAGGAGGCAACCAATCGATGTGCCTCTCTCACATCAATGTTTTCCTCTCTCTCCCTTTCACTCTCTCTGAAAAGCAATAGAAAAAATTTAAAAAAAAGAACATGCCCAACAGGAAGGAGTTAGCTGGCAATCCCTCAGCTTCCATTAGAGCTTGCCATGGAAAAGAAGCACTCAGGAACCTTACTGTGCTCAGTTTTCTAACCAATAATGCCAGTTTTAGGGAGAGAGGAATAAGGCCTCTAGGGTGTGGGTATAAGAACCCAGGAGGGTCCTTGGCTTCCTGGAGAATGTGCGGAAAATGACCAGTCAGGCACCCAATCCTATTGCCAAACCCTACAGGTCCTGAGAGAACCAGTCCTATAAAGCTTGGGATGGGATGGAGTGTGTGTGTGCTGACAGCCTTTGCTCTGAGGGGCCCTGGGGGTGGACTAGACATCTAGAGGGCTAGGGTTAGAGGGCTGAGCCCGAGGCAGGCTATAGGACAGCATGTGGTGGGAGAAAGCCTGAGAGATCCTAGGATGGTTTCTCAAAGTGAATACTTAGTGCTTCTAGAAAGGCTACAGAGGACTCACTGGGAAAGAGCAGGAGGGCTCTTCAAGGCTGGAACTGGGTAGAGGAGTCTGGAGGACTTGCTACAGGTCTGAGGCCAGAAAGACCATGGGGATCTTCAGCCCTGGTTAAATTGTTTGTTGCAAGTCATTGGATTGTTAATTAAGTATACTAGGCTTTCTCTGCAAAATTGCTGTGACCTCTGTCAAATTACTAGTTGTTTTTGAACATCTATGTCATCACTTGTCACAAAAGCCTATCCTCTTCTGAGGCATATTATAAGGCAATACTTGCGTATAATCTGTAAAGCAGGACAGAGAGCAGTACTGTGGAAAGAATGTCTTTGTTAATATGATCACAGAATATTCAAATGCCCTGTAACTAGATGAAAAGGTGCATTTATAGACACCTCTCTTGACTCCAGATTCCACAATATATCTCTAGAACTGACAACTGTCTGCCTGAGGGTTGGTATGAAAATTGAATTTTAACTGTGTAAGTCACACCTGTCGGTTCGCTGGGGTTGTACATAGCCTTCGAGCGCTGGGTGGAAGGCGGGAGCCTGAGCAAGTGTGCGCAGGCCCTCCTTTCTTCTCATCTTTGTGCCTGCTTCCTCCATCCCGGCCCTTCCAGCTCGGTGGAGATCAAAGCCACTCCCTAGACCATACAAAGCCATTGCTGGAAAAGCCACACAAACGCAGCAGCTCTTTGCTTACTGGGCCTGGGAGTGGTGCCAGGCCAGCGATTTTGGAAGGGAAACCTTCCAAATGCTAGATTAAGCCTCTGGAGCAGATGTTGCCTGTGAGTTGCCAGCACTCAGAAAGCTGTGTGGGCAGCAGGCGTGGACTGGGATTTGGGTAGCTCACAAAATTGGCGAACAAAGACCTGTAGACACTGCGCTGATGTAAAGGCCGAGGAAGGGTCAGCTGTCAGGAGTCCAGTCTCAGTGCCCAAGAGACTGGAATCACAGTGAGTCATTTCAGATGGTAAGAAAGGGCACAGAACAAGTGTCCCTGTGGACACTCCCAACCCCTCCCTCACGCAGTACTCAGTGGATAGCCTTCCCTCTCCCAACTTTACACTCAACCTCCCCATTTTAAAAATGGGAACAACATAATTCCTGAAATTGGCAAATGAGTCAGGCTTTGAGAAATGGTAGAAATAATGTAGGCGCCATATCCATAAACCACGTTTTTGCACACAAAGTCCAGCAGCTCAGACAAAGCTGATCTTACTGCCTTTGGGAGGAGGTGATTTAAGGGAACAGACAGGTATGCCAACTGGAGGACATTTCCCTCCATGGCATGTGACAATGCTTGAAATTCCACTTCCAGGTAGTGCAGTCAGGGCAAAGAAGAGAGCAAAAAGGGGGGACCAGGAGGCCTGAGACGACCTGGTGAAAGATGCACTTTGCTGAGTGTGGAAAAGAACATTGGATTTGGAGTCTGGCTGACCCAGGTTTGAATCCTGGCTCCGACATGAACTGGCTGGGTGACTTTGAGCTGGTTACTTGATTTTTCTGAGCCCCCATTTGCCATTGTGAAAGCAGGCTAGTGATTCCTGCCTTCCAGGGCTGTTGTGAATGTGAACATGTTCTTTTTACTGAGACCTTGTGCGCACATGTGATTTATTAGAGGCCATGGCCCCAGAGTCATCCCTGCCAATGCATGTCTGGGGCCAGGATGTTCCATCAGCGAGCAAATTTCTCTCTGCTGTCATTGTTCATCTCAGCCCAAACCCCTGGCTTGTTCTGGGGCAGTTACTTCAGAAACTGAGGTGACACTCCCTGCAAGCTGTTGAGAGGCTGGAGGTTTGGATTTCACTGAAGGCTTCAAAAGGTATTTGCATTTTGAGGCCAGTTTCCCTTTGTCATGTTTTTTCCATTGGTTCTTGGCCCTTGGGAGAAGGTTTTCATCTTTCTAGCTCCCCTGAAAGTGATCTTTCTCTCGAAGTATTTCATACCACCAAGGAAGACCTGGGTCTGCCCCCAGAAAAATTTGCAGAGAGGGCAGGACAGAGAAGGAAGAGGAGAGAAAAAGCTGGCGTCAAGTCAGGGACAGGGACTGGGGTGAGAGCAGCAAATGAAATGCAGGGAGTTAGAAGTGACCCTGCTGACGATTGAAACTGGAGGGTCACTCCCTAAGTGACTGTGGGAACCAGGAGTCCCCATGGAGCTGCTTTCTCGTAGGGTCTCCCATCCCTGCCAGGATGCAGAGCAGCCTGCCCCCAAGGAGCTGTGCAGGGGATGCCTCTGTGTTGATTCTAAAATCAGTGCCATGTTGGCCCATAGAGTCTTCTGGCTTCCTTTTCCATATGCCCTCCAGCTGCCTTGAGAGGACTACAGATTGTTTGCGAAGGCCCATTTCATGCCCTGCCTGTCACTACCCAGTGCAGGGCAGGCTTCCTGGGTGTATCACCTGTGTAACTGTACAAAGTCCCCTGCTCAGAAGGACCCTGCCTTGGCTTAATGCTCTTGTTCTGTCATCATCTTGAAATTCTTAATAATTTTAATTTTGAAATAGATGAGCGTTTTGTAAGTGAAATCCAATGGATCAATGGAGCATGCATGAAATAAGACATCTGGTGACAGCACATGGCAGGGCAGGCAACAGGAACCAAGAGCAGTGGGCCTGGTGGCCCTGCATGTACATGTGTGCCTAGGAAGTCTGGGGCTCTACTGGATCCCAATGTGTCTGGGTAGGACCTGGGCTCAGATTGTTGGCAGCAACCACAGGAGAGTAGAGGGGATCTACAGGGAAGCAGCATTAGGACCCCAGGTGTGAGGACCACTTGTGCCCCTGGAGCCCATCCTTGCAATGTCTATGCAAATAGCTCTTCGCCTGAGCTCCTGGACCAGAATTGCTGGCCTGCAAACAGTAAACTTTGTCAGTAAATTATTACAAAATAAAAGCATATAAATAGGTATCGTAAGAGACCACATTAGGGAATTATTAGAATTCTTCAAGATGTTTAGAATCTTCCATTTTAAAAACTGCTGAGAGCCCTGGCGAGTGTGGCTCAGTTGTTTGGGCATTGTCCTGTGCACCAAAGGGTTGCTGGTTTGATTCCCAGGTTGCGGGCTTGATACCTGGCAGGGAGGTGCAGCCGATTTTTTGTTCTCACATCAGTGTTTCTCTCTGGCTAAAAAAAAAAAATCAATAGCCCGGCCAGGCGTGGCTTAGCAGATGAGCATCGACCTATGATCCAGGAGATTGCAGTTCGATTCCTGGGCAGGGCACATGCCCGGGTTTCGGGCTCAATCCCCAGTTGGGGGGATGCAGGAGGCAACTGATCAATGATGACTCATCATTGATGTTTCAACTCTCTCTCTCCCTCTCCTTTCCTCTCTCTGAAATCAATAAAGATATATATATTTTTAAAAAATCAATAAACTTTTCTTTAGAAAAAAAATAATAAAAACTGCTGCAAAATTGCAAAGCAAGTATCAGAGGCTTAGAAAGAGAAATTAGATTTAAAGGTCATTGCATTCAATGGAAAAGAACACTATATTCATATGAAACTTGGGAAAACCAATTAATAAGCAAGACAATTTGAAAATTAATTTTTCCCTTGTAATTGAAGATACAATGAAAGAATGCATAAATAGGTGTTTTAAATTATATTCAAAAGATGAAATCTCTTTCAGTTTCTTATATGATCTCCACAAGGAAATGTCAGAGGAAACATTAAAAGGCTGTTGTATATGCCTGGCCAGTGTGACTCAGTGGTTGAGCATTGACTCATGAACCTGGAGGTTGTGGCTCAATTCCCAGTTGGGGCACATGCTCAGGTTTCAGTCTCAATCCCCAACAGGGGGAGTGAAGGAGATTGATGACGTTTCTCTCCCATTGATGTTTCTATCTCTCTCTCCCTCTCCCTTCCTCTCTCTCTAAAATCAATAAAAAAAAAATTATTTTTTTTAAAAAAGGCTGTAGTACAAACTTACATTTAAAATAAAATTCAGACTTTTGTGTGAAACTGATATGTATGAAGATTTAAATCTGCTTAGAAAATTGTTCCATGAGAATCATCAGCTCTAAGTGCACTGAAATTTATATTTTGAAATAATGATCAGAAGTGTATTCCAGTGTTGGTTGCCACAGCCCATAAAATACTCTTAACAGCTTCAGTAACAGTTGTATCAGCAGAAAACTCCTCAAAATTAAAAATTATTGAAAATTATTCGCAATCTTGCATTTGCCAAAGAACAGCTAACATCATTCTCAATTATACTGATTAAAAATAAAGTTGCTAAAATTAATTTTTTTAAATTACAAATTTTGATCACCTAATAAGTGAATTTGCAAAAAAGCCAGAAATTCTTATGATCAATCAAGATTGAACATTAATGAAGTATTATTATATATTACATTTATAAAATATGACACCAAAAATACTTTATTACAACTTGTGAGTTTATGTTGTTTTTTTGTTTTTTTAAATATATCTTTATTGATTTCAGAGAGAGGAAGGGAGAAGGGGAGAGAGAGATAGAAACATCAATGATGAGTCATTAATCGGCTGCCTGCTGCATTCTCCCTACTGGTGGAGATCAGGCCCACAACCCAGGCATATGCTCTGATTGGAAATCAAACCGTGATCGCCTGGATCATAGATGGATGCTCAACTGCTGAGCCATGCCAGCCAGGCACCCCTATAACCTTTCATAAGTAATAAAATATTTCTAAAGGCAAAGCTTTATATTGTAGTACCTTTAGCAGCACTTTTTTCCTACTCTTTGAACAAGGGAGTTTTATTTTGCACTGGGCCCCACACATTATGTGCTCTGCCCTGCCTCAGTTCCTTGAAGGCTCTCTAGATCTCAGCAAAGTACATAGACATAGACACTCTTATAGTTTGAGTTCCTCTAGACTCCAGAGCAGTGGTTCTCAACTGAGAGCAATTTTGTCCCTCCCCCAAGGAGACACGTGGCAATATCTGGAGACATTCTTTGTAGTCACAACTAGGGGGCTGCTACTGGCATGTGGCTAAGGATGTTGCTAAACATCCTACAATGTGCAGACAGCCCCCACAACAAGGAATTATCTGGTCTGAAATATCAATGGTGCTGCAGTGGAGAAACCCTGATCTAGTGTCTCCAGTTGTGGTTTTGGGCTAGCAGAGCAGCATCCCTGGTGGGTTGTTCGAAATGTAGACTCTCAGTCTCCAGCCCAGACCCTCTAAATCAGAATCTGCATTTTAACAAGGTCCCCAGGTGATTGGTGTCCACATAAAAGTTTGGGAAGCACTGAGCTACGGGATGTGAATCACTAATGGCAGACGTGGGAGGGAGCCCTTCTCTGCCTCTTCAGTCATGCCAGCCCTACAGGCCCCCAGGGATTATGCTGTTCTTGACACTTTCTTTATGCTTCTTGCTCATCTCCCAACTCCCCCTGCCGCCCGCCCCCCACAGGCATGTGACAGGCAGGCCCAGGTGCAAGAACACTGTCAGTAGTATCTGACAGCACTTCAGTCCCAGCACGCTCTGGTTTTGAACTTGTACCTCTGTCAAGCAAGTATGCAGAGAAAAGACAGCAGGCTGGTTTCAGACCTAGGAATGTCAAAGCTCTGGCCCGACTCCCAGCTGGTCCCAGGCCTCCTTCTGTTGTTCTGGGCCTGAGGACTCTCCGCTGTGCCTCCACGTACTAGGGCCTGGTCCTCTAGCATGCCACTGTTTTCAGGGCACAGCCTTTGAGAGTGCTGTTTCCTTCACAATGACCTTTCCCACTTTAACGGCCTCTGGCTGAGCCTTCAAGACTCACTTGTCTGTCCCTCCTGGAAGCTTTCAGTTTTCCTCAAGGTCCCTATAACTAACAGCAGACAGACCTGTGACAGTGTCCTCAAGTTCCAGGGTCTTCATGGGAGGGAAAGTAAATGAAGGTCAGGTGGAAACTCTGGCAAATGCAGGGGTCCTGAGTCTATAAACAAATGCAGGCCCAGTGTTTACAAAGCTTTGAATTTTTTAAGAGAAGCAGAAAGTCTGGGTTTTTAATGTGAAATCTGATTTTCAAATATTGGCAACTAAATAAAAGATTAAACAAACCACAACGCAGACCGAACCCCTCTGTAGGCGGCTAGGGCCTCAGAGAGACAGTTTGCTGCTGCTGGACTGGGCAAACACCACCTTGTGTTGTCATTATTTGTGGGCATCTTCGTCTCCCCACTCGGCCTGGTGGGGCGAGAACAAAGCAGTCCTCAGCACATCTGGTGAATAAATAAATGAATGCGTGAATGAATGAGTTTATCATTCTGCTACTTGTTCTAAGCTCTGGTTAACCAGTGGGCTTAAAGCCATGGTTTGTAATAGGCAGTTATCACCCTGTAGGGGTTGTTTGGATACTTTGTGGGGGTGTTTTTGGTTGATTGAAAGCACTATTGGCATTTAGTGGATGGGGTGTCAGGGTGATCAAAATAATATCAAGCATCCGTTTTGTGCTCATTATGTGCTAGGCTCTGTTCCAAGCACTTAATTGAAATGAACTCATTTAATCTTTTTATTTTTATTTATTGATTTTAGAGAGAGAGAGAGGAAGGGAGGGGAGGGGAGGAGAGAGAGAGAGAGAAGGAGGGAGAGATATTTGTTGTTCCACTCATTCATGAATTCATTGGTTGATTCTTGCATGTACCCTGACTGGGGATTGAACCCGCAACCTTGGCGAATGGCGACGATGCTCTAACCAACTGAGTTACCCAGCTAGGACCACTTAATCTTTACAATAGCCTTTCAAGGTAGATATTGCCATCATCCCCATTTCAGCGAAAGTGGCGTTGGTGGTGTGGGGGCGCTGGTCCATCTGCAACGGACAGGACAGCCCACACGGCAAGGAACCATCTTGTGTTCCACAGACTCTTCCCCAACTGGATGTTTATGTAGAAGGAAAAAAACCTGTTTATAATGATCAGAAATAACAACACTCGTATATATTGCAGGAAGAGTGTGCTTTATTTTTCAGCACTTTCCCAAGAGCTCAGCATCTCAGAAAAACAACACAATAGGCAGCAACGTTGCTCAAGGTATATGAGTCACTAAACCCATATACCTACATCCATCCACTTAGAGTTGATCAAGTCATGGTGATTTTAGGTGCAATAATTGGATCGATTAATTTTTTTAAGTAAATTCTTTATTGAAAAACTACATACTTCAAAAAAGTGAGTCATAAGTATTAACCTCTATGAACTTTTGCAAAGTGAATACACCCCTGTGTAACCAGCACTTAGATCAAGAAATGGAACATTCTCAGCACTCTCATATTCTCTTCTAGTCACAATTCCCCCTAAAGGTAACAGCCATCCTTTCTACCACTTCTAACACCTTACATTAATTTTGCCTATGTGTTTGAATCTTATATACATGGAATCACATAGTGTATGCTTTTTTTGTGTCTGGCTTCTTTCAGTCAAAATCATATTGTGAGATTCATCCATGTTGTTGTGTGAACTGCTGGCCACTACCTTGGGCAAGAGGCAGGAAGGAGAAACCGGTAATCAGGCTGGAGGGGGAACCTGGGCAGTTATGAAGACACAGCAGGTAGATACTCCCTTTGCTACCTTGGCTTATCCTTGAGTGTAAAATAGGGCTCCTACTTTTTACTCAGCTTACATGGTCTGTATCAGAGACAAAAATGTTGCCAAAGAACAAGTGGGACGACATCAAAATAAGAAGCTTCTGCACAGCAAAAGAAAACATCAGCAAAACGAAAAGAGAGCTCACTGTATGGGAGAACATATTTGCCAATGATACATCTGATATGGAGTTAATTTCCAAACTATATAAGGAACTCATACAACTTAACAAAAAGAAGACAAACAATCCAATTAAATAATGGGCAAAGGACTTAAATAGACACTTCTCCAAAGAGGACATACAGATGGCCAAGAGACATATGAAAAAATACTCAAAGTCACTAATCATCAGAGAAATGCAAAATAAAACAATGAGATATCACTTCACACCTGTCAGAATGGCTACCACCAACAACTCATCAAATGACAAGTGTTGGCAAGGGTGTGGAGAAAAGGGAACCCTAGTACACTGCTGGTGGGAATGCAGACTGGTGCAGCCACCATGGAAAGCAGTATGGAGGTTCCTCAAAAAATTAAAAATGGAGCTGCCATTTGACCCAGTGATTCCACTTCTAGGAATATATCCTAAGAAACCTGAAACACCAATCAGAAAGAAGTTATGCACTCCTATAGCAGTGCAGTTTACAATAGCTAAGATTTGAAAACAGCCCAAGTGCCCATCAGTAGATGAGTGGATAAAAAAGCTGTGGGACATTTACACCATGGAATACTATGCAGCTGTAAAAAAGGCATCTCTTACCCATTGGGACAGCATGGATGGAACTGCAGAGTATTATGCTAAGTGAAATAAGCCAGTTAGAGAAAGACAAGTATCACATGATCTCACTCATATGTGGAATATAATGAACAAAATAAACTGATGAACAAAATAAATACAGAGACATAGAAGTATGGAGCAGTCTGATGAATTTCAGAGGGAAGGCAGGGGTGGGGAGTGGGAGTTGGGGAGAGATTAATCAAAGAATTTACACACATCTGCTGACTGGGCATTGTCAGGTATGTGTAAGAAGGGTGATCCAGACCAGTGGCCAGCAGGGACTGGGACACCAAGCCTGGCTCTCATTGGTTCCTGACATGTCAGAGGAGGAGTGTCCCAGGTGATAGCTTAGGCCCACATATTCAGACAATCTGCTGAACTCAGGATCTTCCTTCTGAGAACTAGGAACCGCCTCTCAGCCGTGCTGGCCCAGCCTGCTGGGTCACCCATCTTGGACTCTGACTTTCTGAGGTGATATGGCCTGAATATTTCCACCTCCCCTGGGGCCAAGCAGATTTACTTGTTTATTTCCTTGGGGTTTTGAAGGCTGCCCAAGGAATCTTGAATCAAAACAGGTAAACCCCATGCTAACTCCTGTCTCAGGTCAGACAAGCCAGTCATCTGCTTGGTGCCTCAACTTCCTTATAGGTAAAACCTGGGAACAATAATGTCTCATTTTATGAGGATGTTGTGCAGATAAAATGAGCTGGTGTGCAAGAAAGCACTTTTTAAAAGATCAAGAGATATGTAATGACAATTTAAGTCACTATTTGCTATTTTTATTGGGAGTAGGAGGGGCCATATATTTATTAGAAAAAAGTGTGATTTTTGGAACAAACAAGAATGAATTCTGGTTTTGTAACAACATACATGCTATGTAGTTATTGATGTCATAAAAATCTCTTTGAACCTGTGTCTTCATGTGGAAAATGGTGTTAATGATACTTAACTTGGAGGATTGTTATCAAAATTAGTTGTGAATAATAGAATGAAGAAATAAAATGGAGTCCCTATAGTTAAGCCACTAAATACTAAAATCAAGTAGGTTGAGGCATAAGGAAAGGATTCTATTCTTATTTTAACTAGTCTGGAAACTTAAACTTTTGAACTTCCTAGTCCTGTACCAACGCCTGGTTATATATCAAACCTTCAAATAACCTTCTGATTACCTCCTGAAGGACTAAGTAAAAAATGTGCAGCTATCCAGACCACAGATCATCTAGAGGATTACCATCTCAGATTAATCCAGAGTCTAAGAATGCAGAACTGATTCTTGTCAAGAATGTACTTTTTACTATAAGAACTCTTAGTTTTTCTTTCTTCTTAGGAACACTCTGGGAATGTCCTAATTGTGTTTTAGGTTTATAAACCAAAAGACCCTTTAATAAATCTTTATCATTTATTTCTAGCCAAAGCCTCCAGGCTCTTTTTGAGTTCATTTGATAGTGGTTACATGTATAAAAATCCCTACCCAGGGCCTGGCACACAGTAGGTGCTCAATAATAGATGCTGTCATTCCTGTTCTTATAAGTAAAAACGACAGCAACAGAGATACAATATACTAATTCTGAACCTTTTCTCTCCTTCACTTTCAGGGAGCCAGGCTCCTTTTTCCTGTCCTCTAAGTGGTCCAGGCACAGGCTACTAGTTAGATTTCTGCAAGAGAGAGAAGGAATACTGTGCTTTCAGACATACCATATGAGTGACCAGATTTTCCCGATTTGCCCAGGAGTGTCGTAGTATTAGAACTGGAAGTCCTAGTTCCTTGAAATCCCTTAGCCCCAGTCAAACTGGGACGGACTGACTTCTCTACAAACTGCAGCAAAGGCTGAAGTCTGTCCAAATGCAGACGCTGGCACAGATTCTCAAGTAGGAGCACCTCTGAGACAGGCACTGTACAAGGCCCTGGGCACAAAGATAAAAAGTCACAACCATTTCCATGAGCTCTGTAAACACAACAGCTGAGTACTTATCTCCTAGGACCGCAACGCGATCACCAATAGCCACAGTGCTGGAAAATAGCCTCAGGCAGCAAGACTCTGGATGGGAAATAAACCTAGGAGTGTGGCGGGCTTCTAGCTCCGCCTCTGCCTGTCCTCTCTCTTAACTCCAGTTTTCTCAACCTTGAGATTCGTCGTGTGCTTTTAGCGTGCTGAGGAATCACTTCCGAATGCTCATTAAAATAGATTCCTGAATCTGACGCTAGCTTACAGAATCAGAAGGGTTGGAGGTGGGCCCTCAAATCTGCATTTTTACACCCACTCCACCCCTCCGAGCAATTTTGACGTTGGCAGGCTACGCACCACAGTTTGGGAATATACTGATCAATAGGGAGATAATGACCTGCCTCAACCACGGGTCTGGCGAGTGATTTAAAAGCTAATAAGGCAACAAGCAAGAAAGTGCCTTGTGGACCTGAGAGCAAACCAATTCTTTGCAAATAATAGAAACCCATAATCCAAATAATACCCAAAATATCTAAATAATAATGTAAAAGAGCTGGAGGACGCACTGCAAACGCGACACAGTCTGAGCCAGTATAACCGCCCAATCCGCTCCAGCACAATTGACGTGACTGTCCCTTTAAGGCCCTGACGTCCCCACCCCCACCCCACCTCCACCCCATTCACCTTCCCCGGGGTGTGCTGCCCCCACAGGCGGCGCGTGCGTGCTGGCGGCGGTCGAACGCCAGAGCCTCCCAGCGGAGCGGTCGCTGCGCCGCGACGCCGGCGTCGGCGCTTGTTGCGTGCGCGCCCGGCCCCGCCCCTTTCCCTTCCCCTTCTCCTCCTCCTCCCTCCCCGGGCCTCCCCCGCCCGCGAGGTACAGCTGGGCCAGTGACGCGGGAGCTGCCGCCGCCGAGTTCTATTCTCCTCAGCCGGCGACAGCCTCGCGCCCTGCCTCCCGCCTCCTTCCCCAGGCGCCGGCGAGCTGCAGCCAGACAAGGGCACGCGGGGCACGCGGGGCCTCGCCTACACCCGAGAGGGCTGCGGGAGCGCGCAGGCGGCGGAGCGGATCCCGGAGCCGCGGAAACTGCAAGCTCCTCCCTCCCGGAGGTCGCCGCGCCGTTCCTCGGTAAGTTGTCACCGTGGCCGGGGAGCAGCGGAGTCCGGCATTGTGTCCCTGGCGCGCCCGGCCGGCTGTCAGGGTCTCGGGATTGGCGCGCACCGCCCGGGAGGGACGCTGGGGAGCTCCGGCCGGCTGCCTGGCGTCAGCTGCTCTGCGCTGTCTTGCTGTCACCCGCGTGGGCCGGCCGGGCCCGGTGCGGGGCGGGCGGCCGGGGAGTCTGTGCCGAGGCCGCAAGGAGGACCGGACGGCCGTTTTGCGGCCAGGAGCTTAGTGGCCGGATCGGGGCACGCCGCCCTGGCCTCCCCGGGCGTGCTGGGTCGTGCTCGCTGCCGGGGCGTTCAGGGTGGAGACCACGGTTGGCCGATCGCTGGAAAGGAGGTAGGCTGAGGCCCCTTTTCTTTTACTATTATTACTATTTTCCTCGTCAGCCGACTAAAGCTGCGGGTCCCCAGCTGGGGCAGGGTTTGCTTAGCGACTGTGGATTTCCGGAGCAAACCTTGGAGTTCGTATGTGTGAGTCCTGGAGCTTTCTGCAGCCCTCACTCCCCATCTGGTCTTTAATCTCAAAACTTCTCTTGTTATACCCGGCTGAGACTCACCGAAACCATTTCCTGTTTATGTATGTAGACTTTCGTTTTGACTCTTGCTTTTTAGAGACTCCAAATATTAGTGTAGGTCTGACCCTCCGGTAGGGTCGTGGCTCTGGGGCTGCTGAAGTGGAAAAAGTTACCTGTAAGGAGATGAGGAGGGAGAGGTGGTTTGGGGAACTGTAAGACACTGGAGAAAAGACGCGTCAAAATCAGGTCTTTGGTTGGTTCCGGGGAAGTTCATGTTTTGGCAAAGAGGCCTAATGCTGTTCCCACGGAATGTTCTCTCGGTGGCAGGCCACTCATTGGGCTTTGTTGCTCTTGGTAACTGGGCTTGTGTGTGCTTTGTACAGAGGTGCAATAAAACTACTCAGTTCAATTAAACTGTAGATATTTACTCCCTTTCTACATCTACAGAGGTGGGAGGTGTGTCTTTCTGTCCTTCACAGTCGTTAATTCATTTTTTGCTTTTTTTATACCTCTGGTTTAAAATGTATGTATGAATGATGTACACACACACACACACACACACGCACACACACACACTTTCTGTTTTGGGAATTCCACACCCAAATTGTCACCGTCTAGTGGAGGGCTAGTAGAGGCATGTGCTTGGCATTGAGGTCAAAATTTTTTGGGCTTTGCATTTTTAGCTAGATGCATATTCAAGCAGAAGTGAAAATTTTCAGTTTGAGAGGAGGTGTCTACCTCCCCTTCAGTAAAGGAGGTATTTAGTAAAGCAACAACGATAGCAGTAATAGGAGAAATTCTTGAGGATGAGGACTTAATGTACATCAAGCCTTCTGCCAAGGACTTTACTTTCTTGATCTCATTTAAATAAACAACAAACTTTTGGTAGATATTGTTATTTGCATTTTTTCCAGTTGAGACCAAAGCCAAACAAATAACTTGCCCAAGGTCACAAAGATAGCTTGTGGTGGAACCCACACTGTAACTACTTGATTCTACTGTTTCTAGTTTGCTTACCTTTTGGTAAAACTGGAGTCATTCTAGAGTCTTTTCAAAGCACTACTTCTTCAGGCTATTTTTCAGATCCTGAGCACCTCTTTCACCAAGGTACACATTTTTGGTGTGTTTGCACAACACTAATTTATTCATTCATTCTTCCATTTAGTACTCACAGGTATTTATATGATATAGAATGTATGTCAGGCTAGGTATTGGGGATACTGGAATAAATAAGACAGAACCCAGCCATGCCCCTGTGGAGTTCACAGTCTTTAAGTCAATTTTGTTTTCGTTTATGTTGTCAATTTTCATTGGTGGTCATTTACTGCTAAAGGAACTTTTGCCCAATGATTTAACTAGAGGCCTGATAGATAGGACTTCTGTCCACACTGACTTTTTGGATACTGTAGTAGAAATGGCATGGGAAACAAATCCTCACCTACAGCTAGACTGAGGGCAGGTCTCAGTCAGCTTCAGCTGGAGATCTCATCTGTTCTGGAGCTGTGGGGTGCTCAGAGTAGGGCCTGCCCCAACCTCTGCCCTGCAGTGTTTAAACCCTGAGAGCAAGCTCACTGTCAGATGGCAGAGTTCAACTTATTTGCTGAGGTGTGCCTTCTCAAAGCCCAGAATTTGGGCTTACAGAAGAGGAAGGTGTTACAGATGCAGGCCGGCAAATGATGAGACCTCAACACTTTGTCTGGTTTCCTGGCAGGTCTCCATCTCCTGGTGATTGAACATGTGCTCTTATGTAATGGTACATCTCCTGGCAGGGAATTTCCTTCTTTGCTGTTGCTGGGGCAGCAATTCCTATAGCTATCCTCCCCCTCCATATATACGTATGCAACTTCCAAAGGTAATAAGTCACTTGGCTTCTTAAAAATAAGACCTTGTTTCAGGTTTATTGCTACTAAGCATTGTTTCACTCTCCCCGTGTTTTTCCATCCCCCAGATAAAAACTTGCCTTATGGTTTAAATCTTTTCTTGTGCTCTTTTTCCATATCCTTAGCTTTTTTGACAACCAGGTAACTACTGGTATCTGTTTGTGGGCTTAGAGAATTAAAATATCTTTAAAAAAAATTAGTCACATAATTTTACTCATTTCCTTACCCAAACAAGTGAACAGGGGAGAATGTCTTTAGCAGAGCCCCTTGCAGGCAGAGAAGGAAGGTCAGACAGCATATTTGCTTGTCTTTTCCCTCTAGTTCCCCATTTACCAAGGGACAGTTCACTGAGAGGTAGCCCCAGGGCTATAATGCCCTCTTAAAGGTCTGAAATGCCTACTTGGAGGCCTGAATGTCAGCAGATCCATTGGGCCAGGTTGTGTAATTGCCATGCATGAAGCATTTTACTGAGCTCCTGAACTGCCTTGATCACCAGTTGAAGCTGACAGGCAGTATTCATTTTCCCTCTTCTGTCTGCCTGGAGAGTAGGGATGTCTTGTTTAGGGGAGGGCATTCCATCAAGCAGTAGGAGAAAGGTGAGAAGGAACAAATAATAGAAGAAGCCCAGTGCCCTTTTTTTTTTTTTTTTTAAACTTTGGAAGCAAATATTGCTCTGGTGCAGACTCCAGTAGTGAGAGTTAAGACAGTTGGGTTAAAGTAAGGGTAAGCATTGGGACAAATGCATAGGATAATAGAGACTCCCCCAGCTTCTCCTCAAGATCGCTTCATTCTGGGGGCCACCCACATATCCCATTGTAGTGAGATTTAATTTAATGGAATTAAAAAAAAAATTAATATATATATTTTTTTTACTGAAGAAACTTTATTCATAAAACAAGTGTGAAAGTTTCTTTTTATTGGTAGTAAAAGGGAATTTTAAGGCAGTAATGTCAGCTCTTTATTCCTCAAAGGGAAATAGTTACTATAAGGCTGTACTTTGAGCCACAGGGCTAGTTAGCACCTTTCCTCTTCATTGGAGAACCATGAAATCTATTATGGTCCCTTAGGATGGTGGTTTCAATGAGAAATTGCTACATTTGTAAAAAAAAAACTCAACAACAACAAAACCATACAACATATTTACCATGATAGAAAGATTTTACCAAAAATTAACATTCTTAAGTTAGGTTGCCACATTGCAGGAAACTTAGAAATAAGAGCAATGAGAAATAATGCCTGTAATGTGGAAGGGCTATTTTCATATTGGTGGGAGTGAAGGATGCTGTTTGAGGTTGGGGCTGGGGGTTTTGTGATGGGTATTTGAAGCTGCTAACAGTTGTGGATCTAAGACTAGTGAAGCAATTTCAGGACAGCATTGGGGTGACTGTCCTTGAGTATCAAGATCTGTTCACTCCCACCCTGGGTTGGATTCAGGGCAACAGCCTTTGTTCCCTAGGGTGATGGTAAGTTGGTGTCTCTGTGTAAAAGCATTTATCTGAAAAAGTAGAGCTGCTGGGGAAAGAGTTACCTTTTACAAGGCTTAGGTTTTAGTGGCAGAGCCTGTGAGACACTTGTGGATGTTTCCTTTTTCTTGTGCTCATGTGTGTCCGTGATGGTGTCCTTTTTCTTTCCCTTTCAGTCCTTTGGCTT
Organism: Miniopterus schreibersii; assembly: GCF_964146895.1. Lineage (NCBI taxonomy): Eukaryota > Metazoa > Chordata > Mammalia > Chiroptera > Miniopteridae > Miniopterus > Miniopterus schreibersii. Next base: position 178,280,591 of record NC_138101.1, read on the forward strand.
AGAAGTCAGCAGGGGTCCTCTGTTCTCTCATCCTCTGGTTCTTACCTGAGTGTGGAAGTCTCCACTCTGCTGGTAGACCTTGCAGTGGCACCAAGCTGGTTCACGTCAGCCATGAAAGGACACCTTTGCTATTGTCAGGGCTGAGGGACAGTGGAGTCCCTGTGAAGTTATTGGTATAGCAACAGCAGAAAATGCAACTGTAGTGAAAACTAAATGGGTTTCACAGACTCTGGTGTTGCCTGTGATGTATTCTCTCTCCCTGGCTCTTACATCTCAAAAAAGGAGAAAACAGCCACCCTTGAAACATCTGAAGGCTGCATGCCAAGAATCAGAAACAGGATATTATTGAAGCATTTTTCTCAAGGAGAAACAGATGTAATTCCCTGTTACTGTCGCCAGTGTTAGTAAATCCTTAAAATTACCTGATAGCTATGTGCCCTTAAATGTACTACCACCTCCCACACACATATACAAGTATTATACTTTTTCTCTTTTTTGCCAGGGCCCCTTGCCTTGACTTGGGGAAAGTTAGTCTGGGATTCCTGATGACAGTAATAGGTTCTCAGTGGGTGTGCAGACGGCAGAGTTGGTAACTGACAATTCTTTATTACTCAGAAGACGATCTGTGGTGAAAATGAAATGATTCAGGATTCTTTTCTCTTATAGTTGGAGATTGGACACAAAACCTCCTAAGAAGAGACACAGATAGGGGCTCTTTCCCAGTCCTCCTTTTCTTATCATCCTGTCTTAGGAGGGGGAAACGTCAGTCTTTCCAAGTCCAACCTCCTGCCTGCAGTGACTTGCCTTCACCCACAGAATTTTAAGATCGGGTGTGGAGTTGCTCTGTGTGTAAACTCTCCTTGCTGAAGTTTTGGCTACACTAGGCTTTGGCTTCTGAACTAGCCAGTAAAACGAAACTGGTTTCTGGGAATGGGATAGGAGTATTTATCCCATTCTTCCTTCTTTGGGCTGTTCTGAGTTTATCTCAGTGAACTAAGTGGGTGGAGGTTTAAGATTGGGAACCTGAAAAAGAGAACAAGGTGGTTTTGCTTATTTTGCATTTTAAATTGTAGCTAGGCAACCTATCTGAAGGAAGACTGAGGTTTTTTGTTTTTGTTTTTTTAATCAATACATTTGGGTTGTTGGAGACAGTTTTACAGAAAGTTTGGAAAATAAAGGAGAAAAAAGTCACTGTGATTCTACTATCCTAACACAAACATTATTTCCATGTGTTCTGTTTTTTCTTTTAATTGGTAATCCAAGTACATTCAATTTTATATGTAGTTTTTCACTTAGCACTATACCATAAACATTTTCTTTATGGCACATAGCCTTTTGTAATTCTTTTTAATGGCTTTATAATATTGCATCAAATAGATCATCTGTGATTTAAATATCTCTTAAATCATTTCTTTCTAAGTTTGCTCAAGGAGCTTTTTTTCAGAGGGGTAATTTTATTTTGTCTAATATGTATTTTTTTAAAAACAGCTTTATTGAGACCATTTATATATCATAAAATTCAATTCAGAGTGTACAATTCAGTGGATTTTAGTATATTTACAGAGCTATATAACCATCACCACAGTCTAATTTTAGAACATTTTCATCACCCCAAAAAGAAACCCCATTAATAGTCACTCCCTATTCCTCTACAATGCTTCCAGCTCATGGCCACCACTAACTAATCTGTTCTCTCTCACAATTTACCTATTTGGACATTTCATATAAACAGAATCATACAGTATGTGGTCTTTAGTAATTGACTTCTTTCACTTAGCATAATGTTGAGGTTTATCCATGTTGTAGCATGTAGCAGTACTTTATCCCACTTTATTGCTAAATAATCTGTTGTATACCACCTTTTGTTTATCCATTCATTAGCTGATGGACATTAGGGTTGTTTGTTTTTGGTTATTAGGAGTGATGTTGTTATAAACATCCATGTATAAGGTTTTCTGTGGAAATGTATTTTCATTTCTCAGGGAGATACTTTAAAAGCTGTGTTTAAATTTTACTTTGGAGTTATTGTACTTGGTTATGCAGTTTGGGGAAGAAAAACTCTTGGTGTTGAGGACATTGCCCTGAATTAAAAAAAGATGTTACACAAAGACACACACACAGAATCTTTTGTTTATGAAGTTTGAACTCTCCAATAGCATTGTTTCCAAATCTTTGGTGCAGAACTGTAAACAGTAGTGAGAGTTGAGAGATGCAGTAGTGCCTAAATTCAGTGCACATGTACCACTGCCTTTCTTTTTATTTGTTTATTTTTTATTCTCATTCCAGGATATTTTTTCCACTGCTTTTCAGAGAGAGTGGAAGGGAGAGAGAGAGGGAGGGCGGGGGAGAGAGAGAGAGAAAGAGAGAGAGAAACATCGATGTGAAAGAGACACGCCGATTGGCTGCCACCCGCATGTGCGACCGAGGTACGTGCCCTTGGCCGGAATCGAACCTGGGACCCTTCAGCCGGCAGGCCAGTGCTCAAACCACTGATCCAGACTGGCTAGGGCTACCTTTTTTTTTTTTTTTTTTTTTTAAAGAGTATTTTCAGCATGAAGCCTCAGTTCTAAATCACATCATTGTGTTTTATGGAGAGAACTTTACCATGAACCCCACAGAGCCTTCCTTATCAAATGTAATTTATAGTTCTCAGAAGCATTTCCTTTCCTTATGAAAAATCCCATGCCAGGGTTGGTGCACCTGCTTGGAGGCTTCTGCTAGGCTAGGGAGTGGAATGCTTGCTGAATAAAGAGCCAACCATTGAGGGGAAGGGCTTTTTACTGGTGGACCTCATTTCCGCTGGAGGTTAAAAATGTAGATCATGCCAGACACAAAGAGGAACAGATGGTGCTGCTGGAGTGTCATTTCCTCTATGGGATCTACCCGAGTGGTTTTACATTATACCAGCCATGTTATTGAAATAATGCAGTAGCTGGTCTTGCTTTCTCTGCTCCTAGAACAAGCGTGCTTATGCTGGCCACCTAAGGTTTTTTTTGTAAGGTCAAGATGGTTCCACCCCAGGGAAATATGTGGGTCACAGGGCATGTGCTCTTTGTTCAACAAACAGGACAGAAACCAGGAACTTGAATTGTTTCCTCCTATACCTGTATTAGGTTTCTGTACCTGGAGCCAAGCCCAAGGATCAGTCCACCAGAAAATTCCCGTGTGTAAAATGTGTGTGAAGTAGTCATAATTTCCCTTTCACAATTCATTCCCCAAAGTTTTGGATATGGAGTGGGCTTTACCTGTTCATGCAAATACTATTCCCAAGTACTAGGAGTCTCAAAAGGCTGAGTGAAGTGAGATAAGACTTATCTGAAGATCTGAATTCTTGACTATAGTATCCAGATGTTACTATAAAACTTGTACAGCAGAGAGACTATAGGCTCATGAGATGCTGGAGTTGGAAGGATGGGACTTTGGGGATCATCTCATTCTACCTCCTCACTTTATAGAAAGGAAAAATGGAAAGTGGATGCTCAGAGCTCACCTCCCTGAGTGGTGACAGGGCCAGGGGAGAAGCCAGAGCTCCAGATCCTAGTCTAGTGCTCTTTCTACCCCAGTGTGTTTGACTTCTCTTCTCTGGGCCTGTCCCAGGAAAGGGGATTGGGAGCCCAGCAGGGTGTGTGATTCATATTGTTAGAAACAAACCATGCCCCTTCTGTGATTTTGGTTTTGAGTCTAATAATGAAATTACAAAGGGGAATGAGTCTTTCAGTATAGAACTGTTCTTAAAATGGGCACTGTTATTCTTAGGTTGGGCGTGTTTTAACTATTTTATCTCTGTACTGTACTTCTTTGCAATTCAAAAACAACACCTGACTCCAGGCCAATAAGATGTGTCCTTTGAGTCATTTCCCACTTTGGGTCCCCCTTGCCCAGCTGGGAGAGTGGCAAGAGCTGGTGACATCCTAGGTGTAGTAGAACTGCCTGATAATTGGGAACATGCTGTCTGGGAGGGCTGTGGTTCTGATCTCCTCAGGTTTATTTTATGTAGGGCCATCCATCCATCCAAATGCAGTGTGAATACTCATCTCTAACTGTGTCTCTAACCAGCCAGGAAGGAAATAAGCTACCTGAGCTGAGGTCATACATGCTATAACTTTCCCCATCCTGAAAACCATTGAGCAGTTTTGTGTTCACTGGGTGCTATTCTTTCAGTTGGCATGCTCAAGACATTTCTAGAGAATTAAGAAATGGTATGTTGGCTGTTCCACACCTTATCAGTCCTTGATTGCCATCCGCCACCAGATAGAAACTCTGCCATGTGAAAGCCATCTGCCTCCTTGTTTCAGTCCTGTGGGGATTTTGCTTGTTACACATCAGTATGGCAAGAAAAACAGGCTCTAGGTTTCATAAGAGTTCATTGGTCCATCTCCTCCTTCCCCTACCCCCCGCTTTACTTGCACCTTGAAGCCATAATAATTTGTGAGCTGATAATCTGGTTGGGCTCTGACATCAAGCTGGGGTAGGTACCTGATTGCTGCAGAAACAGAAAGGAATGAAATCTAATCATTTGTTTGGCAAGTATTTAGTGAATACCTGTGGTTGGTGCCAGGTACATATTGGCAAGCAGAACAAAATGGACACAATACTTGCCCTTGAGGAGTTAACAATCTGGGAGAATACCCATGGATCATTTAATTTGAAGAATCTGTTGTGTACAGTCAACTTTCAGCTTGACTACTCTGAAGGAGTAGTTCCGACCTTTTCAGTGACATCTGTGCCCCAAACCAGTATCCCCGTGGAAGGGAGGAGGGCTTGACAGATATTCTTGGAGAATTCCTTCTTGCCTCCCTAGCAAGAAAGCAATTGCCTTTCACTGCGGAGTGAGCTATGTCTAGGAGTTTGGTCTGGTGGGAGGGTGCCTGTTTTCTTGCTTTACTTAACCAATCAGCGTTTTCATGTGGGAATGTTTTCTCACCCTGAAATAACTTTCTTTTTTTTTAAATTAAGAGAAAAGCAGGTTTGGATTCAACAGTGAGAAATTGGGAGAAGAGAAATAGACAGGATCAGTGGCTTGAATTCCTTGGGAATCTTTTTTCTCCCATCTCCCCCAAGTCTCAATTTTAGATATAAATGTTGGTTTGTGATATTTCTTATCCTGATATATCTGTGGCTTTCTAACTTGCTGTGGGCAGTAAAGGAGCTAGTACAATACTGGCAAAAATAAGGCTCCCAGTAAACGTACATACCCATGTATTTTACCTCCATAGGTAGCCCAGATTCCAGGTGAAATTGAAAGTCCCCTCAGGTTAGTGACTGTCTCATCCACTTCTTTGTACTCAGATCCTGGATTAATTTGTTAATTGATAAGTGAGTGACCAGGTATAGAGGATTAAAGTAAAAGATCAGAGGGCAAGGTGATTTTGAGGATATGAGCCTTGATGAGGAGGAATCGAAGAGTAGTAGTAGTAATGAAATTCTAAAAAGAGATATTGGAGGGATGCTTGCTTTGAATAACTTTCAAATATAAACTAGGTGATAAAATGCTGTTAACGTTCACCAAGTTCACTGTGACTGGTGCCAGGAAAAGAAGACAGCTAAGGAATCATGGAGGTGGGAGGAGGTGACGGAAAGAAAGAGTTGGAGGTTGTTCAGAATGTTTTAGCAAGGTCAGTCAAAAACAAACTATAGGACACCTTAAGAATTTTGACCCAAGACCAGAATACCCTTGCTAATTTTCAGATGCAGGTCTTTGTTTCTAGAACTCTGTCATTCTTTTAGAAGCCTCTGGAGGCATTAGTCATGACCTAAATTGAATTTGCACATGTGCATCTTAGTTTGGCCTTATTTACGTGTATGTGTATAAAACATTTAGCATCTACTGTGAATTTGAAGTAGTTAACACAGGATGGCTTGTCTCTGTTTGTTCTCCAGAATTGAGCTTTTTTGGGGGTGGCTCTATTCTGGAATTACAAAATATAATGATGTGGGTCATCTCCTTTGAAAGTCTGTGTATGCTTTGGAAAAATTACATCTTTGAATGAAAGGCTGCTCTCTACAAATGCTGATTTCTTTTTGGGGGATATATATGAACAACAGTAGAATAAACATATTTCAGAGCCTTGGTGTTGGTAAAACTTTCTGTGCATAGCAACAAGGTATGTATTTTTCAAGTAGTGCATCTGAACACATTTATTAATTGAGCAAATATTTAGTGAATTCTCTTTGGCATATAGCCTCCCCCCCCCCCCCCCCCGGGGTTCTTTACAGCGCACAGTTTTGGAGTTGTTCTCCAGTGCTTGGTTAGTCTCTTTTACCTTCATAGTTTCCAAGCCCCTTAAAGATGGAAAGGGCTGGTTTAAGTTTCCTCTGCAGGCAGGGTATCCATATTAATCACAATAAAGATTTTTTCATTTTACAAAGTGCTTTCCCATAAGACAGATAATACTGTGAGGAAGGTTTTAGTCCCATTTTACAAATGGGAAAGCAAAAGCCTTTGATAACCAGTAGACTTTTAGCAGCCACTGTACATGTAAATAGTGACTCTGAGTCAATTGGGGCTCAGGCTCAATCAAACATTGGTATCCCATGCAGCGAAATAGGAAACCTTCTGGAATTGCAGACTGGATAAATTTTAACTTGCTCATGAAAAGCAATATAACAACCTCTTTCCTGTTCCCCCACCCCGATCTCAGCATAGGTACTCTCAAGGTCAGTATGTCAGTATGTTTTTGTGTACTGATGGGACAAAAATGTGAAAGTGTACATAATTTGAAAGGTCAGCTTTCATCTCCTGTGGAAAAAGCATCTCCATATAGCCTTACGGGCTTTTATTTTTATTTTTTGGAGGAGGAGAGGCCATAGGGACAAAACCCTGGTATCTAGAAATCAAGTAGTCTTTGGGTTATTAGAGGGTCCAATTGGGGGTATGCCAGAGCAGAAATTCTGAGTTCCTTGAGTTCTAAGGAATCTGTGATTTTGAGTGGCTCTGCAAACTTACTCTGTATTGCATTGTTGCAGTCTTCTTTCTGTCTTTCTACAGGTGTGTTCTGACTTCAGGGAACAAAGGTGGATGTAGGGCCTCCTTGAGTCCCCCCCCCCCCCCGCCATGCTGTTTTTAAAGAGGGGATGTCTTGGCTTCAGAACTCATGAGAATTCTTGAAGGAGTGTCTCTCTTTTTTTTTTCCTAACCCAGGGACCCAGGCTGTCTCCTGTAGGTGAGGCTTGACTTCTTCCTCCCCATTGCCCTTCCCTTGTTCTCAGAGGCAGAAGATGAGCCTTTGTGGGCACTGAGGAGGTTAGAGGTGAAGGTAGGTCTAACCCATGCTTCACCCATGACAGCTTAGGTTTGAGGAAGCATGAAACAGTGCTAATGTTACTGGGACAGGGTGTGCTTGGCCAGCTCTGTCTGTTTTTTCCACTTAGCTGGGAAAGTGGAGGAGTAAGATTGGCTTTGGGCCATGCATAGTTTCCCCCTTTCCTATGGTGAATGAAAATGGCCAATTGTTTTAAGGAGTGGGTACTGAGTGGGAGGCAGTGGAGGACTGCGGGACTTGGAATCAGACTGATCCTGCTTTCAGCCTCAGTTCAGCCACTTACTAGTTGTATGACCTTGACCAAATTTAACCTCTGATCCTCAGTTTTATTGTAAAATGGAGATGATAATGTCAACATTATCTGTCTCTGGAAGGGTAGCTACCAAAATACTAATGATTACCTAGGGTGGGGAATTCTGGGGTTAGGAAGGGTAACAGGAAACTATAAATTCTTAAATTTTCTTTTTGTGTCATTTGAATTTTTCACTAATGTGTCTAACTTGAATAATTAATTAAAATTACATTTAAAAGTACTCCCTCGTGGGATTATTATGAAAATCGAGCCCTGACAGGGTAGCTCAGTTGGTTAGAGCATCGTCCCAATGCGCCAAGGTTATGGGTTTGACCTTCAGTCAGGGCACATACAAGAAGCAACCAATGAATGCATAAATAAATGAAACAACAAATCATTCTTTCTCTTTCTCCCTCCGTCCCCTTCCTCCCTCTCTCTAAATTCAATAATAATAATTAAAAAAAATAGAATAAAATGAGATATTTAAAACAGTTGGTACAGTACCTGACAACCAAAAGATACTCAAATGGCAGTTTATTTGGGGAAGAAGTGATATTAATTGGTAGTCAAGCCTTGCTCTTGTAGTGTTAGATTTTGTGTCTGGTTTGTGTGACTTTGGGTAAATTTTTTTGTTAAGCCCCAGCTTCTTCAGCTGAAAATGGAGGTAACAATAGTATTTACTACATATAGAGGGTTTGGAAGAGACACGTAAAGCAGCTAGCCTGGTATCTGGCACATAGTAATTGCTCAGTAAATATTGACTGTTATCAATACTGGCCAGGGCCACAGATGTAAAAGATACCACTGATCTGATAGAGGGGATTATCAAGGGTCAGTTTGGTGGGGTTGAGTGAGGTGAAGAGGCCAACTTAGGACTAGGTCCTTTCTCTACTTCCCAAGGCAGGTGGACCACATCTAGCATTTCCTCTCTCCTTTCCTTTACATCCTCCTAGCTTGGCAGGCGGTAGACTCCTTACCACTGCCCTTGTAGGTTTAGGTCTCTGAACTCCTTCAGGTCTGGTCTTCTCTGTTAAAATGCAGTACTGCTATAGTCTATACTGACATCCTCACAGCTCTGAGTCTACTCCTCTCTCTCTCTTTCATCCTGGAAGGCCTACACAAGTATGGGCTCAGCTTCTCTAGGGCAGTGTTTCTCTCCACATCACTTTAGTACTGCCCATAACTTCCCACCTGCTGAGTAACTATCTGCCTGTTTGTGGGATTGAATGGTTGAGTTGAAGCCAGACTTGGTGGGAAATAGGTTTTTAGTTTTGCTGTGGGGTCCTGTTCTTTATATTCACATTGACCCTTTCTTATGACGGGCCAGTATATTCACATCTTGAGAGGGGAAAAAAACCTGGAGTGATTTTAGTCCAGTGTTATTTCAAGAGACAGAGAGAGAGAGAGAGATTCTTGTCTCAAAACTCATTTGTGGGGCCAGAGCTGATCGTGCCCCCAGTTTCTCACCTTGGGTTTGTACAGTACTTATACTTCTTACCCTTGCCCTTTCGGTTCTCTGTTTATCAGACTTAATCACATTTGCCTCACTCCCTTCTTCACAGGGGTCATGAAATACTTACCAGTTGGTAAAAAATACAGGCAATGCAATGTTAAAAGTTGTACCAATCTAAGTTTGCCTAGTGGACTGGATGAAGGAGTATATGTATTTGTACAGACTTTTGCACTTGATAGTTTTTGTGTATTTCAAATACACCTTTTCCTAAATTTGCAGTTAGTGGTAGTTGGTAAACCTTTAGTCCATTTTTCTTTGGATTGTATGCTTGGTGTAGGCATTGAGTTCACATTTATAATTCCTCATCAGGATCTAGACAAGTCAGCTGTGACTCCCAGTCTGGTTTCTTTTCTTTATTTATGGCATCATAATGCTTCCTGTGGGCTTGGCAAAAGGAAGATTCCTGGAGGACCTTAAAGACCTCATGGAAAGGACCCTCCTGCTTTTAGCTAATCGCGAAATAAGACTCTTCAGTGGAGAAGCCACCCTCCTAGCCACTTTATGAAAATCTCTCTAAAACAAAAATTGTTCAGCTGTTTATCATGTTTCTGTAGTATTTATCTGGTTTTTGAAGATAGACTTGTTTAAATTCATTCTGGTTATAAGGGTGATACCTGGAAGTTTTGGAGGAGATACTTATAAAAGAACCAAACTCGGTTTAATTTCAGGCCTAATCATGAACTTGTAGGAGCAACTTTAGGGCACCAGGAAGAGAGGAATGACACACTGTTTTGGATCTATCATATAGGATGCCACCCTTTGGAAAATGTATTGTAGGCAGTCCTTGGCCTATGTGAAGTTGTGCCTGGGCATTATCAGAAATGAACTAGCCTGGCCAGCGTGGCTCAGAGATTGAGCTTTGACCTATGATCCCGGAGATCGTGGTTCAGTTCCTGGTTAGGGCATATTCTCGGGTTTTTGGCTCCATCCCCAGTGGGGGACGTGCAGGAAGCGGCCAATCAATGACTCTCATCATTGATATTTCTCTCTTTCTGAAATCAATAAAGATATATTAAAAAAAAAAAATGAACCAGATGGTGTTTCTAGTAAAACTGGTAGATTTTTTTTTTGCTGTCAGAATTAATTTAAAAAATTTATTTAACATGTAAATGTAGAATTATGGAAATCTTCCTTTTTGGGGTTTTAATGCTACCTTTGCCTTTATTTATCCCCTGCTTCTGGCCAGAAGTGACTCTCAACTCTGTTTCTTCGCACCCCCTCTGGTTACTTTCCTCACCAAATGGGTCATTTGTGGTGGAGAGGTATAAGATCACCAGTCCTCTCAGTGTAGTTTGAAGGTTGTTGATGGGACCAGAATGTACCTGTTACACAGGTAACATTGGTGATGAAAATGTTCATCATTTGAGTTATCCCTGTGGATTAAGACTTGAACATAGCAGGTGTGATACCTAGAAAGAGTGACTGTATCAGGGTCACAGAGCTCAGAAAAGAAAGAGGAAAAATCCTGTGGGGATTAGGACAAGGCAGAAGTATTGAGTGCATGTGCTGTGCCAGGACCTGTGCTAGGTGCTACACAGGTCATAAAATCAAGCTTAAAAAGTTAAGTACTGTAATTTTACTGGATGGGAGCTAGAACCAAGGTTGGAGTGGTTACATAGCCTGTGTTTTTTTCATAGCAGGTAAGATATATGTGGATTTGGAAGTCGGGGTGGAGAATGAGGTGGTGAGGGAGACAGAGGACAAATGCTTGGAGAGAGGAGGGCAAGGCCAGGTTGGAGCTGCAGTGGAGGGATGCGAGGGATGCTTGGGAGTGGATGATCCTGGGTGAAGGGTGTGGAAAGGAGAGATTGGTTAGCAAAAATACACCAAAGGGGAGAAAAAGGTTGGGGTATCTCTTGGAGGTGGGTATACCACTGGTATGATGGCAGCTCTTCTCTGAAGAAAGCTCTGTGGGGTTTGTTTGGGCCCTGGAGGACCAGATAGCCTCTGTATTTAGGCAGGTGGCAGTTGGACCCTGCAGGAAGCCTTTTAATCCCTGGTATTTATAGACTGGCCTGTACTCTGCTGAAAGGCGACTCCTATTTCATTTAACGAAGGCAGCATTATCTGCCTTTGAAACACCACATTTATAGATCCTCATTTGGCCCAGCTGGAGAGGCTGGGTAATGCCCCATTATATTATCATGACTCCCTGCTGCCTTAGAGGTTGTGCAGGGACAGTTACCTCTAAGTGACCTCTGCCTGCACCCTTTCCTGCAGAGATATTCCTTTTCAGACTCTCAAGGATGAGTTGGAATCAGGACTGGGAAAGGTATGCTCTTGTGCCTGTGTTCAAGCTAGCCAGGAATTCCGTAGAATGATGATTCTGATTTGTTCCAAGTTCCTTGTCACAACTTGGGGTTGCTCTGCCCTACATGCATTACAGTTCAACACTGATTTATTGACACGTGCTAGTGTGTGTGTGTGGGGATGGTATACAAAGATGACTAAAACAGGTCTCTGACCCAATGAGGGGATGCTGAGTAAATAGCTCCAATGGTCAGGCTAGTTCTTTTTACTTATAGCAGGAAATGTTCATAAACTCTCATTTTGTCGAACTTAAATGGTTATTGTGAGGATTCATTAGAGTAATAATGAATTGAAGACTGCTTCGAAAAATATAAAGCTCTAGATTCATGCAAAACTTTCTTAATATTACAAGGTAGACTCAATAAAAGATAACACATATCGAGTGCTTTCTTCTTTGTGCCAGACACTGTTGTAAGTGCTTTATATGAATTAGCTTATTTAATTTTCACAGCAATTTTGAAGTAGGTTGCTTATATTATACTCATTTTACAGTTGTGAAAAATGATGCCAGAAGGGAATTAAAAACACCCTTCTAGGATGCACAGAATGGTAAGTAGTAGAGCCAGGTAGTCTGAACTCTTGTCTACACCTTGTGGCCTGTGTAAAGACCCTGAGGAGGTCAGAGAATGGAGGGGGTGGGATATTCCACTTAAAGGAGAGGCAGTAGCCAGGACTTACCCTCAGAGACCAGAAAGGAGCAGGGAAAGGTCAGGCAGGTGCTTGAGAAAGCATTAGCATTTCTGCACAACTTAATTAAATTACTAAAACCGGTTCAGAACTTGATGCCATCTTTCTTGGATAGTAATGCAATTGAAATAGATAATTGAAGCCAAGGAGGAAGGACAGAGTTGGTGAGCTCACATAGTATGTGGATGGAACACTTGACTGACTAAAACAGAGGCAAAATTTTAAAGCTAGAGCTTCTTTAATGACCCAGGCAGTGTGCTTTGTGTTGGGACTTTTAAAGAACACACATTAAACAAACAAACAAACAAACAAACAAACAAACAAAAACCTCTTTCACTCTCAGCCTGTTGCTGTTGAAATTGCTATTAAGAATATCTGCATTTGATCATTAATATGCACTGCATCCATCTTTGGCAGTTATTTTCCAGAGAAATCAAGCTCATTTTTTGAGGCAACTTCTAGCCAGGTTGTTTCCAATGTGGAAGATTAGGGGCAAACATTTATGTAGATCATGGAGAAGGCAATCCCTTCATCAAATGCATGCTGTCAGGTAAAGAGAGTTCTGGGAATTAATGTCTCTGAATTCCCGTTTCTTTCACTCCATTCCATCTGTCAACAGCTTTTTTAGCTTGTGGTCCCTATGACGGAAGTGATTATCTGTTCATTCGCAGTTCAAAGGAGTTAGCCATCAACATCTAATGACCTAGTTCCCAAATCTTGCAGTGGCTTCAGAAGTTTCTTAGAATACCCCAAAACGGTGTTTCTTAAAGTGTGCTTTAGAATCGCCTCACCCACTCTGTCTTGGGAATCAGTTCCATTGTGGACCCTGGTATCCAAACACTTCCTTTTGCTGTGGTTCTGATACAGAGCTAGGAAGCCAAGCCCAAGCCTACCTCAAGAGGGTGTAGAGCTGCAAGGAGCAGTGTGAACAATCTTCAAGGCTTCCTGTTTTCTTTTTATAATGAATGGGAATTTTGCCTCTTGTTCCATAATATATCCAGGATAATTTTAATATTTAAAATGAATTACATTAACGTGGAATTTGAACCTCTACCAAGAGTGCATGCTTTGGGGTCAGACTGCTTAGTTGTAATCTTGGCCTCATGAATTGCTATCTCTGCCTTGCCTAAAAATGGAGATAGTAATAGTACCTACCTTTTAAGTTCGTTGTGAGAATTCAGATATTAGATGGAAAATGCTTAAATCTATGCACAGTGATTAAGCAGTCAAGGACCAGTTAATAATGATGCTATTACTCTTATTATCCTGAGGTTTCAAGTTACCAGGAGTATAACCACACCCCAGTTACAGAATCAAGCCCTGCAGGATGACCAAACATCTCTCTCCCCATTGACAGAGCCAGACACAGACTTAAAAAAAGACCTTTGCCACCCATAGGAAGCCTCAGTACTGGGAAAATGCTTTCTGATAACAATCTCAGTCACATTCTAGTTGTAGTTTTCTAAGGACCATATGTGAAGGGGGTATAGCATGACTGTTCGTAGGCAGTCAGAATCTGTCACAGGTGGGAAGGAAGTACTTGTTCAGAAAATGTCAGACACTCCACCAAGTTGTTTTAACCAACTGTTTGCTCTTCATTCAATCTGTACTCCCTCCCCCCTCCCCTCCTGTTTTTGTTTAATGGTTAGGAAAGAGGGCTCATTGCACTTTTCCTTTGTAAAGGTACACATATAATATTCAATTTCCCCATAAACTTACTTGTTTTAAAAAAATTTAAGAAATCACAAGTTATATTTTTTTCTATAAGAAAGATTAGGAAATACAGGTTACTTGTAGTCATGTGATTTTCCCTTCCAGAGATCACTCACTGTTCACCTGTTATTTTGCTACTTCAGTCTGTTACCTGGGAGACAGGGAGACAAGACCTCAGTTGTTGTCTTCTTGAAGAAAAGATTTCAGTCAAGAGACAAAGTGCAGCAAAGTAAGTAAGAATTTAATTGGCCGCAGCAAAAATATACTTAGGATGGTGAAACAAGGAAGGTGCATAGAAGAAGCTACAGGAGAGCCCAGGCTGGGCTGCTCTGGCTCACTGAGAAGTGAGAGAGAGAGAAGGGGGCTTGGAGACAGGTTTAAGGGGTAAGCCTGGGACAAGTTGCTGCTGTCCATTGCTCCCCTGATTGCAAGTCTCGTGGGGTCCCCTCAGAAGGGAAAAGGAGATGGTGCTGGCATGCTCCCTTGGGAGTGAGGGGAAGAGCGCCCACTGAATCCTTTGTCTTGAGCATATTTATCCCTTTCGGGTGGGAATCTTAGGGGAGGTCTCAGGGGAGTGTCTCAATAGAATATTCATCAGTGTTCCAGGTGTGCTTTTTCAGGGTCGTAGTCTCCACTGATTGGTTGGTGCCAGGGCAGGAGGTCATTAGTCAATGTAGCTGGTCCTGAGACTGCCAAGGTGTCATGTCTTGTTTTTCTGCTTTTCTGGGCCTGGAGCTGAAATACAACTGATGTCTAGATGTTATCTTTAGGGAGGAAACACTTCGGGGGTTGAAACCACATGACTGGCTATATGAAAAGCCAGGGGATCCAAACTCAATCACCAGCAATATGCTAGGGAAAGAAAGGTTACCCTGAGGGTGAGGTTCTTATTTTCCCACTATTTCCCCTTGCCTAGGCATCCAGAGCTTTCTGGCCTGCTGAGTTTCTGTATCTGGCCATTGTCCTTGCTCTGCTCATGTCTGTTTAACTGCCTATATAACAAGTCTAGGAGGGTCAGGAATGGCAGAGTGGCCCACAGGGTATTAGAGAGAGGGACCACATTTCTGGGAGCCAAGCTGGCCCTCCTGTGGCTCATAGCCTTATACTAGGCAGCCCTACTTTGGTACAAGCACTCAGCAACACCTTTGTCCTCCAGTGTCCTCTCCCCTTCAGAGCAGTTAGTGTGGAAGGCTAACTACTGGTTCCCAGCAATGTTGCGTACTCCAGCATTAGGCCTGGTTCATGTAGATTCTGCTCTCCTGGTTTTGTGCTCATTTTCACATAGCCTAACAGTGAGGGGTCTTGGGCTTCTTTTCTGCTGTACGAACTAGTACTGGCTCGCAGGGTTGATACTTTTCTGTCTTATCCCTCCTACCTCACTAAATGCAGCCGGGAAGGCTCTGCCTAGGAGGAAAACTGGGTAAGGAGAACACTGCCTCAAGGCTTTTTAAATGTAATGCCCCCCCCCCTTTTCTTCCCAGAATAAGAGCTGCCAGTAAAACTTTAGTATAGGACTATTGAGATGTATTTATCACTGTCGTGATGGACAAGGGAATTGTCAACTCTTTTGTATTGATCCCCTTTACCCCCTTGCAAATGGAAATTATAGGAAATCACAACTAGCATAAAAAACCTTGGGGAGATGGGAAGGATGGAATGTGTAACCCCCATTCCCAGGCAGAATGGCCAAGCTGACTGACCTTAGCATTTGGTGGTCAGGGAGCCAAAGCATGGCTTAAAGATAATGTCACCATCTGGGAATTGAAAGCTGAGTCTTTCTGTTCTCTGACTTTTATGTCATCATTACTGAGCCTCTCCTTTCCAGTCATTAACAGCTTCTGCCAGTTCTTTCTTCTGTAGGTTTCTGTCAGCAGCACCACCCTGGTCAGACCTCATCATCCTGTCTGGTCTCCCAGGCTACTTCAGTCTGTCTTGCTAGGTTCATCTGTGAACATTGTTCTTGTCTCAAGTGAGGCTAGGTAAGAGAGTGAAGAAGCCCTGTGTGTGTGGGAGGTAGTATTACCAGCCCTTCCCATGGTGACAGGCTCCGTGAGGGTGAGGACCATATATTTTGGTGCCTCTCACATAGTAGGCCTTTAGTAAATGCTTGTTGAATTTGTTGAGTGGAGGCTGGAAGACCATCCAGGAGTTTTAGGATTGTGGAAATTAAGACCTGTGAGAAAATGGAAAGGACAGAATGGGCATGGCTTATTTCCCAAGAGTTCATTTTGAGCTTCTGTTGAAACCCTGATGGAAAATGTGTTCATCCTAGAAGTTAACCAGGGTTCTTGGGGAATTGTGGTGAGGCCAGGTGCCTGTGTGGTATATCTTCCCTAAAGGAGGGTGTGAAAGGTCTCTGGCTAGGTGGAAGCTTATAGCTTAAGGGAACAACAATTAAGGGGCAACATTAAGCAGACCTGTCAGACTGAGGATTTGATTTATTTGTATTAATGGCATTTGTATTGATTCCTCTGGGAAGTTTGAGGATTTGAATGTATTCTACAAATACAGACATTTTCTTTGCTTTGTCAGTGATGAAGCTTATAGGCTTATATTGCGTTTTATTTTGAATGATAGAATCTTGCATGAATTTAAAAGCAGTGTCTTCCTCTTGTGGCTTGGGCAGATTTTTAAGCATTGTTCCGAAACCCCTCCATCCCCCATCTCCCTTTTGTTTCTCAGACCCATCTAGCACCATGAAACAGGTTAGTAACATCTGTGGCCTGGAACCAGTTTCAGCTAACTAAATTCCTTGTAATCCAATTTAAATCTATAGGGCACATCTAAACTTACTGGAATTTTAGGTAGGAAGTATGGTTGCAAAGGCAAAGCCATTAATTGTAGCTTGTATGAAAAATAAAATCAGCTTGAATTTTCTTTTCACAAACTTTCTCTGAAACACCTCTTTAGATTTTTATTTTTGGCAAATGGGTATTGGGGTGGCAGCCGTCTTATTGTTGTGATGGCGGGGTTTAATAAGCCAGAGGGTGATTTCCTAGAATTCTGAACCTTTGAAAAATGCTCTTCTTTTTGGAAAATAATAAGTGCAGAAGCCAGGCTGCCTATCTCAGAGTTATACCCTCTTCCCATTCTATTCTCAATTAGTAAATACCATGGCCTCAGTCAGCCTAAAAACAGGATGGGTTAAATTTGCTTAAATGACTGCAGTAGTTTGGTAATGAATTTAGCCCTTTAATGATGATGATAATGTTGATATAAGAAAATGTCCAAATTTGTAGAGAATTTTTATGAGCTTATTTGAGCCAAACTGATGACATAGGCTGGGAAGCAAAATCTCAACCAATTGAGAAAATACTCTGGAGAATGGCAGTTTTGCAGCTAACTTTATACCTAAGAATCTAAGGAGGAGACTAAGGAGGGTTACATGAAATTCACTGGTGATTGATTAAGGAGGTGGGAGAAAGCGTGGGGTGGGGAGACTCTAGGATTGGATAAAAGGCAAAATGGAGAAACACATACTTTTACATTGGTGGTTGCAGGGTAGTTAACAATTAACATTTACAGCACATAGAGATGTTATGCAGGGAACAAGATAATGAGTGGTTCTGTGGTCTCCTGCTCTGGTGCCAGCAGTTGTGCTTTCCAGAAAATTACTCTGATATTTTAAAGGCGTGTTATCCTAGATACCTAAGAACAATGGACAGAGCTCACTTAAGGTAAAGATTGACCTTTGCTAAGCTTGGAAAGTGACTGCCTGCTATGACCTGCCCAAAGTTAGGAATTTGTGGTCAGACCATCCTGTGTGGTTACTTTCCGTCTTTGAGTTTGTCAGGCCTACCATGTGCCCCCCCCCCCCCCAGCCTGTCAGGTTTATTGCATAATTCCCTTTTCATTCATAATAATAATAGATACTCAGTAACAGGTACACTGATTGATTTGTGAGCAAGTGTTTTCTAAGTCTCCCAGAAAGAAACTCACTTTACATGTGAAGGTCTTAGTGTTGAGTAGAGGAGAAAGCAGCCATGGAGTATAGAGAAATTATCTGTCCAAAGGTTACGTTTTAGAGAAGCACGTTGAATGAAGTTGTATGTTGTTTGTTTGGAATGGGGTATGTTGCTTCTTTTGAGAAGGCTCTTTTCAATAGTAGAATGGTTCCCCTGGAATTCATAGCAGGATTTGTTTTCAACCCTCTTCTGTATTTACAGCTGCTTTTCCACTAGGGAAGCATTCATCTGTTTTTAAAAAGCAGAGAGAGAAAACAAGAAGTTCTCTAAAATAGTGAGGTTTGGAAATGAGAACTGTGTTTGCCTTTCAGGAAGATAAGTTCTAAAGAGTTGTTTGTTTGGGTGAAAAAGAAGAAAGTCTGGCTGTATCCCTCATTGCACACCCCTCAGCACACACCACATACACATACACACCCTTCACCCAGAGGTTCCTTATGGCAGATGTGAAGTAGTTTAGAACAGAGGGTGCCCATTATGGCCCCTTTGTTATACTAGACTTAACATTGCTTTTCAGTCAGTTTTTTTGGCAGGTCATTTTCTTGCCCTGAGTATCCATAGGCTGGTGTTGGCCCTGAAGGCCAGGACCAGCCTATGGTGATTGCATTTGAGTGTGGGGTCAGAGGCAGCATCTGAGAACATTTTCGGCAGGAAAGGTTTGTGATCATTAGGATGTTTTCATCATACCAATGCTTCAAGACCTTGGAGCTGAGGTTCACCAGGCATCTGGATGAGGTTAGTAAATGGGCTTAACTCTAACGTTCCTTAACCTCTTTCTGCTCTGTTTTAACCATCTAGCTGGTTGTTGATGCGCATCTTTGTTTTGTTATGAGCAGAGGAGGAATTCTGCTTTGCAGTTAAGTAACTGCCTTCTATTTAGATTTTATAGAGGTTACACTGGAAAAGCTAATGAGCACTTTCTTCCATTCTGCACACTTTCTGATCTAAAATAGGTGGTGGGCTAGAGGCTGGGGGGCCTTCATAGAGCCAATGCTATTGAAGGTGTATATTGAGGTGACAGTAAGGGCAGCTGTGCCCTGAAGCTCCAGTGACTTGGCTCCCTGGCTAATGGCCCATCCCCTGTGGCTGGGCCAACAGGGAGGCCTGCAGCTTCCCTGAAATGACTGCTTCTCCCAGCTAGGTTAGTGTGACCAGCCAGCGGGAGGGGATGGGCTTCCTGGGGAAGAGGGTGGAGGACTCTTAATTAAGCCTCCTTGGTTTGGCAGTAACTCAGACTCACCTCCTATTTCTGTGTTGGCTGATAGTTCCCTTCAGCTCTCAGAACAACCCTTCTTCATTTCTAATACGACCCATTTTTGCTGAAATATCCTCCCCCAGAACTACAGTCTACCTTGAGTATTACTGAATGTAATGTGCCTTCTGCCTCCTTTCTAGAAAAGGCAAGTACCACTCTTGTTTTTTCATGAGCTGCCCCCGCCACGTTGGAGTTCCTGGAGACTAATACTGCTGGACTTCCTCATCTGGCATGGGCCTGGACATGAGCCATTCTTTGGGTGCTCAGAATGGATGGAGCACAGTGGAAAACAGTGCTGGGCTGGCACTCTGTCTGAGAGGTATCAGTGGTCATATTCTGATTGGAAGATATTTGAACAAACTTTGCTTATAAAGAGTTAGGAGAACTGAGTTTTGGTTCAGTCACTAATAAGCCCTGTGTCCCTGGGAGGTCATCCTCCATCTTTAGGCCTCAGTTCCCCTCTTAAAATGGAAAAATATTATGCTTTACAAGACAAGCCCATGAGTCAGCTCCTGGTGAGGGTGACCAGAGGCAGAAAAAGCTGGAACAGAACTTGTAGTTCCCAGTTCTCTTTTGCCTCCAGGCTTTTGCATGTCCTCTTCCTTCTCCTTGGAATATCTCATCTTCCCTTTACCCACCTCTTTCTGCTTTGCCTGGCTAACACCTTCCTAAAGTCAGTGTCAACTTAGACTGCTGCCTATATTGGTGGGAGTGTTCTCCTTTGTGTGGCCATATCTTTGTGTGCTCAGTACTTACCCCCCCCTGTGTCTGTTTCTTTGTTCTTCTTGGCCCTATTGTGAGCCTCTGGAGGTCAGAGACTGTCTGCTATCACTTCTATATCCCCAGTTGGCTTGTGCAGTGCCTAGAATATGTTATATGTACAGTAAATGTTGAATGATTAAATGACTCCTCCTAGGCCAACACACCCCAGTCCACTCTGGGGGCTGTTCTGTGTCTTCCCCCAACCCCACCTCACCAAGGTCCTTTTCCTAATGAGCTGTGTGTGGGTGTTGGAGACCCTCAGATAATGCCAAGAGTTGTTTTGGAGGTTCTTCTCATTGTGGCAAAGCACTGGGTGATGGTGCCACCCTGCCCTAGGTGCTCTTTCAAGGTGTAGCTTCCACCTGGGATGGATCCCAGACTTTGTCCTGCAGCTCCACATCTCTAGCCTTGGGGGAGGGGCAGACAGTCATGTGCAGATTGCTGTCTTGGCCAGCTGCCTGGGGGTGGGCCATCTGTTGCTTGTGACAGTGGGTGAGCAGCAACCTAATCTCCTTCACTGCTCTGACAACTCGGCAGAGTTGAGCCCCCCTTCTCCCCACATTCTATCCTCTGTTCCCAGGGCTCCGTTATGCTACTCTTCATTGAGGTCTTGCTTTTGTTCCAGCTGCTGCTCCCCACCACTCTGCTAGGAGAATCCTTGCTGTGTTTTTATTTATTCTGTGTGTGTGCTTTGCCCTTTAGCCAGTGCCCCCAAGAAGCTTTATGTAATGTAAGACAGTAGCAGCAGCAGAAACCTCCACCCCCCCAAACCAGCTAACTTGAGGAATGAAACTTTGGACCACTGTACTGTTGGTCTCTGTTCAGATGCAAATGATGAGTCTCTTTTCATTAGAGTTTGTACCTTTGGGTTCACCACCCCTTTTTCCATCCCTCCTCCTGGGGAGTCTGAACAGCATGGGTGGGCGGAATTACTCGGAAAAGCTCTTTCTGGCCTTGTGTGGACATAGGAAAGAGACAAGGAGAAAGTAACCTATCCCCATTACTCTTGGTGTCTCTGGGTTTGCAGGTTCTGAACTGGTGTGTGTGTGTATAACTAAATGGAGGTGGGATCAGGGGAGAATGTGGACAGTCTTAAAAGTCATCTTTACCAAGTGAAGAGGTAAACAAAGCAGGGAAAAGAAGGGCAGCAAACCCTAAACCAGGACTTCTCAAACTTTCATAAGCATATGAATCACCCGGGCAATCTTAATTAAAATGCATATTCTGATTCAGTAGATTGGGGATAAAGGGTGAAATCCCAGCATTTCTAATAAGCTCCTAGATGTCAATGGTGCTGTTCGATAGCCCATACCCATACATTGAATAGCAAGGCCCTAGCTCTCATCATCCTCTTGACACCAATTAGAAAGATTGACCCGGGGAAGGCAGGAAGGAGGCTAGTAAGGACTTTCATATTTTAAACATGAGCGCCGTGCCTGGGCTTTCAGCCAGTATTTACAGAGCTCTTTCCTGGGTCCCTTGTGCCTGATCCTGGTTTCTTTGGAGCTCCCCTTGCCCCAGTTTGGTGTCCCACAATGTAAGAACCTCTTTCCTTCAGAGGGTGGCTGTGCATACAAGACTGGATTCTTCTTCTTTCTCATTGGCTCATTGTAAATAGATAAAGCCAAACACAGCATTTCAAGTAGAATTTTAGAGCTGGAAGAACTCTTAAATCATCTTTCCTAACCTCTGTATTTTATTGAGGAGGAAATAGGCCCAGAAAAGTTTGTGACCTGTCCAGAATCAAATAGCTACTAGCAGAGCTGATATTAAAAGCCAGATGTCTGAACTCCTGAGCTTCTCCCTCTGAGTTAGGGACAACTGGAGAATCAAAATGTTCTTCTGACAACTGGAGGTAGGACAAGAAGCTTTCCAGTGGTGTGAGGGAATTTGCACTATGTGTATAACTAAGGTAGATCTGCTGGCATCTACTGCTGCAGCTCAGCATTCATTCACTTAGGCCACAGTTCTCAACTGCAGCACTATTGACATTTTAGGCCAAATAATTTTTTGTTATGGGGGGGTTGTCCTGTGTATCGTGGGATGCTTAGCAGCATCCCTAGCCTGTACTCACTAGATGTCAAGTTATGACTTTCAAAAATGCCTCCAGCTGTTGCCAAATATCTTGGAAGGTGGGTATAAAATTGCCCCCAGTTGAGAACCACTAGTTAGGCAACAAATAATTTGGGGAGGAGGATCCCTCTTAGGCACTTACTCTGGGTTTTTTTGAGTTTGTGTTGGTTTCAGGGTTAAGTTACAAAGAAAGCATAAAACAGATAAGGCTCCAGCCTTCCTGGTACCTTACAGTTTAGTTTACTGTTTAGTGAGGAGACCAAACCAACCAGTGCATGGAACAGATAAATTGCCATCTTAATGGTCCCTCCAGGACGTAGAGCCCCAAGCTGGACTCTGAAAAATGGGATGCCAGCCCATGGTACTTAATGAGGAAGAGATTTTGCTGCCTTGGACTGGATTGTGTAGCTAAGAATTGAGCAACTCTCATTCACATCCTGAGTTATTCTTACCTACTTCTCAAGGAGCATTCTTCCATTCTGAAAAACAAGTCTCCTTCCATCACCCCTTATCTCCCCCTCTACCTTCTTTTATCTCCCCTGACCCTGCTTCCCTCTGCTAATCACCATACTGTTGTCTGTGTCCATGAGTCTCATTTTGATTTTTGTTGGTTTGTTGTTGTTTTTTTAAAATATATCTTTATTGATTTCAGAGAGAGGAAAGGAAAGGGAGAGAGAGAGAGAAACATCAATGATGAGAGAGTCATTGATCGGCTAGCCGGCAACCCGGGCATGTGCCCTGACCAGGAATCAAACCCCGATCGCCTGGATCCTAGGTCGATGCTCAACCGCTGAGCCACGCCCTGCTGGGCGATTTTTGTTTTTTTAAAATATGTTTTTAATAGTTTCAGAGAGAGGAAGGGAGAGGGAGAGAGAGGGAGATAGAAACATCAATGATGAGTCACTGATTGGCTGCCTCCTGCATGCCCCCTGCTGGGCATTGAGCCCGAAACCCTGGCATGTGCCCTGGCTGGGAATTGAACCTCTGCCTCCTAGATCATAGGTTGATGCTCCTCTGCTGAGCCACCGCGTCTGGGCAAGCCTCATTTTTTTTTTCCTTTGCTTAATCCCTTTACCTTTCTCACCCAGCCCCCAACCTCCTTCCCTGACAGCTGTCAGTCTGTTCTCTGTATCCATGAGTCTATCTCCACTTTGTTTGTCACTTAATTTTGTTCATTGGATTCTACGTATAAGTGAAATATACTTCAGACCATTTTAAAAAATATATATCTTTATTGATTTCATAGAGAGGAAAGGAGAGGGAGAGAGAGATAGAAACATCAATGATGAGAGAGCCATTGATCAGCTGCCTCCTGCACGCCCCCGACTGGGGATCGAGCCCGCAACCCGGGCATGTGCCCTGGTCGGGAATCGAACCCCAATCACCTGGATCCTAGGTTGACGCTCAACCGCTGAGCCACGCCTGGCTGGGCTCTGTCTGAACTTTGACTAATTTAGGATTACTTTTGGAGTCTCTATGTGGAGATTTAGGGGAATATCCCTTGTGAATTAATCAGATTCCTTTCTTCTAGGTTCCTGATTTACAGCCTCACATGGAGAGAGCTGGAAGTATGATTGAAGCTAGACCTGGAAGCATGTCGGGTTTGGTGTAGGAACTCGGTACAATTAGAGGATTATGTAAAGAAGGACACAAATGGGGGCCAGGGTGTGTGACTAATCAAAGGGGAAGGAATGGTGGGCAAGTTCCTACTTCTCATTTTTGCTTGGGGCCTCACAGTGCAATCTTGACAGCTTACAGGAAGTTTGGGTAATTGGTGAGGAAGAGGACAGGAAGAGTCATGGTTTGGTTATAAATTAGGAGGCTTTTTGGAACTTACACAAGACGGAGAAAACAGTGTCTTGTTTGGCTTAAGTGCATACCTTATTGGGGCTGTTAATCTTCAGTAGATGGAGGCATATAACATGCTCTTAGAATCCTAAACCTGAATGAACCTCAGGAGAAAATATTCAGGTGACATTTGAATAGAAAGGAGGGAAATGGCAGAAACTGGAACCATATTATGGAGAATTTTAAGGCCTGAGAGTCACTTGGAAAAGGTCAGTTCTCTGGCCCTACCGTTAGAAGTCTATAGAAGAGGTAGCAGTTTCAGAGGAGGGATGACAGGGTTGAGAGGCAACAGGGTAGAGAAGCATTTTTGCTGTCAATCACTAAAGAAGCAGGTAACTCTAATAATCATCCCCTCAGCTTCTCCCTAGCTTTGGCCATCCGTAGCTTGTTGGGAGTGTCATGTCAGAGGGATTCTTTATAGGGCATCTCTGAGCTATCTGGACTGTTAAGGAAGCCTTAACTGTGGGTTAACTGAGAAGGCACAACTTACAAGATATAAATTCCCTCTAGCCATCATCCAGTCTTTCTTCTCCCTTCCCACCACCAAATAGTTTTGTCTTTATTTTGTCTGCTTTGAATTCATGGTAAAGTCAGTATGATCTGTCCTTACCACTCTAATGAAACTGCTCTTAATGAGGTCACCAGTGATCTGGTGGCCGGGTCCAATGGGCATTTTTTAGTCTTCATCTTACTGGACCTTTGCTGCATCTGCTAACTACCCCTTACATCTCCTCGAATCCCTGTATCCTTCCCTTGACATCTGTGCTTTTTTGTGTGCTTTTTGGAGTGTCTTTTATAGACTCTCCTTCCCCAATATGCCCATTTAAAAAGTTGGTGTTCTTCTCATGGTCTGTCCTTGACACTCTTCTCTTCTCACTCTGCTCTCCTGGGTAAGCTCTTCTATTTTGGCTTCAACCATCACTTACAGGCTTATAACTCTAGGGCTATATCCTAAGCTCAGAGTGCTGTGCAGAATTTCATACTCATTTCTGATTTGCCTGCTAGACTTTTCTCTGGATATCATTCAAGTAGCACCTACAGTTCAACATACCCAAGAATAACCTGAACTAAATTCATTACATTCTTCAGCAAAATTTGCTTGTCCACCTTTGTTCTTTTTCTCCTGTGGTAGCTTTTACCGTTCATTCAGTCACTTAGGCCAAAAACGTAGGCCTCATCTTTATTCTCACTTATCCCATCCTGTTAGTTTTTGGCATCTTCTGTGTTTGGCACATCATGGACACTGAATGAATGAATAAAAGAAAATGTAATTTCATCAGAATTTAATTACAGTTTAGCACTTTGGCCTTGATAAAGTTGAATACCTCTGATTACAGGCTAACTTTTGGGAAGGGCATTTGATTTTTGGCCACATTCACATTATAGTAAGGAAAAGGCACTTTTTTGTTTAAAACAGGAATACTTTATGGAAGGATTAGTCATTATTAAAATGGGTGGATTGGCCACTGTGCTATCTTTTAGGGCTTCTCTAAGGAGCTGCTGACAGTTAAGATGAGGTTGAAGTCAGATTGTGCTGACCCAGGAGGGCATTGTCCTTGGTGCTTATGGGAGTAGAGATAGTGTATTGTGCGTAAACTTGCCATGTACTATGGTTTTAATGCAAGGAATAGGTTAAGACTTTTCCACTGGGAAGGGTAATATGCTCCCTTTTTAGTTACTGATGAATTTCCTAGTTGTATTTTAGTGTTTTAACAAACGTGGAGGATGTGTTTGTAGCTGTCATACTTTGCCAAGTTTATCTCCCTTCCTTTCCATCGAGCCCCCTAAAGAAAAAGAAAGAAAACAAACAGAAAGTGACTTAAAGAATTAGAGGATTTTGGAGCCAGAGAAGCTCTTCAAGTAGCAGTCATCTGGCTCAACCCTTAGATTTTTAGAGGATGATGATGATAATGATAGATGGTGATAACTATAATACCTACTACCATTTTTGACAACTCATTAAGTGCCAGATATTATGCCAAGTGCTTTACATGCATTCCCCATATAATACTTAAACTAGCCCTATGAGGTACCTATTATTAGTGCTATTTTAGAGTTCTAGAAAGATTGGGGGCACATGCAACCATTCATTGGTTCTCTCTTTCTCTCTCTCTACCCCACTCTCTCCCTCCACTTCCATTTTCTCTAAAAATCAATGGAGAAAAATATCCTTGTGTGAAGATTAACAACACAAAAAAGAGTTTGCTGAAGCAGCTATTGTGCAGAGATGAAGCTTCTTGCTTGCTCAAGCTCAAGTTTTCCTGTTAGAGGCAGACATGCATAGAATCCAGATCTCCTGACCTTGAACTCAGTGAGCATATATTTTTGTTTTGACATGAGAATTCATTCTCTTTGGTCATTTTTGTCTCATTTCTTGCTCAACCTTTTTTAATTTCAGGGAAATAGAGGAAAGGGTGGTTTAGAATTGGGGTTTTGGTGAGGTTTTAAAGTTTATTTTTAAATAGGCAGTCTTCCCAGACTGACTGGGAATGTAGCAGAAGGCCTGAGAACCAGGAAGTGACACAGACCTGTTTATACCATCCCACTTGCAGGCCTTTGGAAAGTGATCCACAGAGATGATAAAAAGTAAACATAACTGCACCGGCCAGTTCTCTTGGGTTCACTATTTTTGAGACCTGGAGGAGGTGTTTCCTGCACAGTTATGAGTACTTTGAAAACCAAAATCTAGCACTTAAACATCCCCTTGAGTAAATATGTATATAGACAGATTTATTTCTTGTTACCAGACAGCAGCATTCCACGGGTCTTGGCAGACAAAACTATCACTTCCCCCCACCCCCCCTCTGCCATCCTTTTGGTGAGTTATTCTTCCATTTCCTTTTCTTTCTTTATAATTAGCACTGTGTGTGCAAAACTGTCCTGAGACCTCACTAAATATGTGCATGACTTCAAGGTCCAGCTCAAAGCTTTTTCTTTTCACCTTCCCTGTACTCCCAATCTTTGTTCCGGTCTCCTCTGTGTTCTCATAGCACTTTTTAAACCTTTTTATTGGGTCCTATTAACAAGTCCACAGTGTTATACAGACAAACATATAATTCCTCTCATGTGAATTGTGAATTCCTTGAGAGTAAGAACTGTATCCTACTTCATCTGTGGTCACCCAGCCTTGTACTGAAGACAGCTGGTAAATATTTAATTTGCTGAATTGTAGTATAGTCACTGCAAACACAGTGCCCTAAGAAGTCAGATTTAGCACATCAGCTCCTCAGACATATTTGCCAAGTGGGTATTGAAGCCTGCTCCAGTCAGTTCTGATGGGAACCAAACAGAGGGGTGTGATGACACATAGAAATATCTCTGGGGTCTGCAAACCAATTATAGGTGCTTTTGCCAAGCATCTGTTTTGCTGCTTGGCCAAAACTTTAGGTTTTATATCTGCTGCTAGTTTGCCTTCTCGTATTGCCTACACAAATTATCTTTTGGACTTAATGTTTTTTCTCCCTTCAGAGAACAAGTAAATGTTGAGCACTTTGGGGCACAGAAAGAGGCAGAATTGGTGGTCTCTACAGGAACTTACTGCCTGCAGTAAATGTAGCATATAACAGTTAAGTAACTGTGAGTAGATCCTGGGGAGGGATATGATTGGTTGTCCCATTCATGGTCCAGGCAGTTCTGCTAAAGGCTCAGAAGAGCCTTTCATGATTGTGGACTGAATTGATGTGTTTTCCCAGAAGAGAGGCAACTAAGCTTGACCATGTATTTGGAAAAAACACAAGAGCAGGGAGCCCTTTGCAATAGGAAAGCAGGAGGAAAGGCTTCTAGGCCCCTTGGATTCCACTTACCTGTAAAATGGTGGTAATAGCACCTACTTAATGAGGTAACAAGTCTCTGTATGTGTGTGAGTGTTATGCGTGTGTGTATGTGTGTAAAACACACATGTAAGCTCCCTGCCTTCATCCTTCCCTACAACATATTCAGGCTAGTAAACTTCCTAGGTCCTTGAGACAAAAATATTACTTTAGTATAGTCATATACACAATTATTTAATTTGGGGGGAAGGATTGCCAAGTTCTTTAAAAATATTTTTATAATGTCATGGGAGAAAACCATGGCAATGCACTTGTTTAACCTGTTGGTTGTTCTTTTGTCTAAACTAACCTTATGTTTTGAGCCTAGTTGCAGGGCCTATATTTCCAGCACATCTGAAACAGTTCCCTTTGGGAAACTAGTGGGGGCTCAGTCATAGGATGTTAGAGGAGAAAGGGGCCTTAGCTGGCACTGATTTAAGGGCCCACTGTTGCAGATACTGTCCTGCATCCTTCATGTTCATCTCCTTTCTGAAACCGGACAACAATGGGTCTGGGCTGCTTATCACCACTTGAGCCAATTAAGCAGAGACAGGGTTGAATTGTATAATCATGGTCAACAGAGCATGATCAACATCTCTGCCCCTAACATTTCTACCCTGTAACAACTCAGTGTTGTGGGTATTGTTTATCCAATTTATAGATGGGAACTGAAAATAACTTTCCCTAGACCACCAAACTAATAATATCCAAGCAGATGAGAGATTCTGGCCCAGTCTGGAGGCATCTTTCCACAATCGCAGCTTCCCTAAGAGATATTTAGTTGAACTGTTTCATTTTACTGATGAACAAAGAGGCCTAGGGAGGCAAAGGGATTTTTCCTATTTCAGCCTATCAGTGGATGAAGCTGGGCCTAGAGAAGTGGTTTCCTGCCTTCAGTGTTGGAAATTTATGGCCTGAGCCAAGTTCCTCCTCACAGGCACTCTGTCTTCTCTCTCCCTTTTTCTGTCCTGTCCTGGGTCCGCCTTGTTTTGTTCTCTTTGGTCCTCTCTTGCATCTTTTCTCTTTCTCCCTGGGCTGCTAGAGCTCTGCATTAATCCTTCTGTGTGTGGAGGCTGGGTTTTCTGTTTTTTTTTTTTTTTTTAAGACGTAAGTTATTTTTGGAAAGCATTTTAGGAACATTGTGTACAGATGGCCTATACACATGTACTGATGGATTGATTAAGCTCTAAACGGGAAAGTGGAGTTTCCTTAGTTCTCTGCAATGCAGAGGGAGATAGATGTTAGGATAGATGTAGAGGGGGACAGGACTGCTTATGCAGAATAAAGAGGCTAGATTTCACATTGCTTCCTTCCAGTCAGAACTTTTATTGACTTGTGTTTTCAGAGGAAATACTTCTGGGCCCCTCCTATTCCCTAGAAAACATTCCAGATTTCTCAGAATTGAAAGGGCATTTGGGGATCATCCAGGCCCACCCCTGAGGACCGGGAAGAATGATTGATTTAGCTGAGGCTAATTCACTGTGGGTTGGTAGAGCTGGAACTTAAGGCTCCCTTCCACATTCAGATTCATGCTGCAGTCATCTTGCTGTTAGGTTCTAGAAGAGAGATGTTGGAAGCTGTTAAAGAGAAGGCTTAGGGATGGGATGGTGTTCCTGCTGTCTAAAGCCTGAGGAACAGGGTCGGGGGGAAAGTGTGACAACCAGAGGATGTGATGAGCAGTTCTCTGGGAGCAAGACAAGGATACAAGGAAAATCAGAGCAATTAAAAAAAACCTCTGACACCTGGCTTACCCGGGCTAAATGACTTAGAGGAAAATCAAGGGTTATTATTGTGATTTGTAGGAGGTGAATTTTATCAAGAGTTTGATGTTTGTGTCTTCTGGGCTTTGGAACTGGTGATTAGAAGGAAATGGATAAGGTAACATTCTGGTTTTCAATGATCTCAAAGTCCAACAGAAGGCTCTGTGCATGTTGAGGTACTCAGATGTTAGTGGCACAAAAGAAGGGGGAAGAAAACAGAGGTTACCAAGATTGAAAGGAGACATTTATCCATAGGGGGAAAAATAAACTGCAGACATCTAAAAGCAACTTAATTTTGTCATTTTGGGGGGATGAATGGGAGGCATTAAGATTTGATCAACATTTAGAAATCTTTTGCTGTTGTGGCCCAGCCACTTTACAGCGGGTGGAGTAAAGAGGGGAGACGTTGAAGGGAAGAAAAGGAGAGGTAAGTGAGGGCCTCCCTTCTCTTATCACACCTCAGGTGAACTTTGGACTTCACAGTGTTAGGACTTCTTATCCTTATACTCTGAGATGTAATTAACAAATTAAATTCTGTTCACAACTTCATGAACTACTCTTTGTCTTCCCCATCACATGGCAGTAGCAGGGTCAGGGAAGATGATTAAGCGAAGTAATAAACTTTCTTATTCTAGACTCTCTACCACTACCATCCCCTTTCTGGATTAGTTTGAGGGAAGAAAAGGATTTATATTGGTTTTACTGTTCCAGTCCTCTCTCTTAATTAATGGAGAAATGGGCCAAGGTTCAGGAAATAACTTATCCTCACAGAAGTACAGAGAAACCCACCTAGAATCTGGGAGCAAAGCTTGTCAGGACCCTTTTGCCTCCACAGAGGAGAGCTCAGTAGAGTGTGACTCAACCCTGTCCCTCCAGCAGGACTATGACATTCTCTGCAGAGTATACCGTTATGTAGCCAGGCAGATGGCCTGAGGAGATGTGGGCCTCAGGGTGTCTAGGCGACAGGGTGTCCTTGCTGTTTCATGGCTGGCCCCACCTACTACTGCTGCCTCCCTAGGCTGTGAGCCATTCTTTAAGATGACTTCCAGGACAACTTTAATCTTACTTTGGTTAACCCGGAAGCATCTGTGGCAACAACAAACAAGCAAAAATGTGAACTTTGGGCTTGTGTCCCAGGTTCTCCATAACACCATAAACCTACCATGCTTGTCGTCATCATTTCTATGATCAGTTTATCAAATAGCCTTTTGCTATCATGACTTCTTGGAGAAGCCTATAAATACAAAGACCCTAGTCTTTTCCAGTTTACAGAGTCACCCCTCATATTGTATCTCTTTGGGCCTCACTAGAGACTAGTAAGATATTCAAAGCAAACAACATCCCCAATTTACAGATGAGGAAACATAGGCAGAGATGAGGTAAGTGGCTTCCCCAAGATCACAGCCATGGCTTAAGGGCAGTGTTCTTCCTCTTTGAGGGTCATTGTGGACAGGAAATGAGTGTTCATGACATCACATTCAGCAGAGCACAGTCACTCAGGTTTTGATGTTCTGGATTTACAGAGCTGGGAAAGGCCAGAACCTGCCCTTGAAGGGCTGACAGTCTAACTCATGGGGTCTCCCTTTACCACATTCTCTTGGGGCAGCAGCTCTAGTTCCAAGAAAGAAAATAAAAAGGATGAATACAGATTTTCCATCACTCCTCACCCTGTGTTTTGGAGGGGAAAACTGGCTGCTGAAGGAAGAGATTGCGTATACAAAGAGAAGTTTGGATGCCATTGAGAATTCTGTGGCCGAAAGAGACCTTAGAGTCTTTTTGAGATGTGGAAATGGCAGCCAGAGAGTCATGACCCTTCTCTCTTCTTACCTCTAGGTTTAGATGTTATATGCCTTGTTAAGGGTGGGTGAGTGCAGTTTTAGAAAATGAAGCTGAGTTCCAGGTTCCTCATTAATCATAATTTTTCCCCTCTTTTATTTTTTACTGTGGTAAAATACCAATGAAATAAAATGAACCATCAGCCATTCTTAAGTGTACAGTTCAGTAGTATTCAGTACAGTCATAATGTTGTGTGACCGTTACCACTGTCTATCTTCATAACTTTTCATCTCTCAAAACTGAAATTCTGTACAATATAACTTCCTATCCCACCCTTCTGATAACCCCTATTCTACTTTCTGTCTCTACTTGATTATAATTTTTTTAAAATTAGGGGAAGTGGTCACTAACATACCTAAGGAATACTAAAGTGAAATGTATTCTTTTTTCCCCTTAAGTTTTTGCCTGTGTGTTTTTCTAGGGATAATGAATACCTACTCTTAATTTGTTCTAAAGTGTGTTTGTTATTTGATCCAAAGCCGCAATTCAAGGACAGGCTGGCCTGCCTGCCTTCCTCCCTCCTGTTCTCCCTTCCTCCCTTTCTTTCTGTGTTCAAAACAGATTCTTTCTTTAAATTACTGGATGTATATTGTGACCTTTCTCCACAGTAGCTGGATTCTCCTGTTGTGGGCGATACCCTAAGGGTTGTGGGGATTTGCTTTTCTCTGTATTATTTCTGAAGCATTGACCCTTGGCCCAGACTTGCATGTAAACACTCCATTGACTGTCCTTCATTCATCTTTCTCTTTTTTTTGCAAAGGCCCATTTTCATCACCCCACCTGTTGTGTACTTGATCAGGTCTTCATGGTGGAATTGGTCCCTTGGCAGTAAGGGAGGAGCCAGCTGTTTCTTTAAAACAAAACAAAACAAAACAAAACAAAACAGGAGTTCATATGTGTGCATCTTTCCCCCAAGTATATACTGGCTCCTCCACATGCAGCCACAACAGGTAACCCTGCCATGCAGTCACTGTTTCCTCAAGGCAACAACCAGTGGATCATGAAGAATGATACCTGCTTGTGCCACATCACAGCAAGTCCACACAACAGATATTTCTGTAGTGAATGGATGAGGCCGATCAGAGTGGCGCTTTGGGAGTCAGAAGGGGGTTAGTTTTACTGGAGGTGGGCATGGTGTGAAATGTCAAAAAAGAATTCTTCCAGAAGATGATCCTGTGCTGAGCCCTGAAAGTGACTGTATTCCTGGCAGAGGGAGCAGTCAGTTTTATTTGAATGTCAGTTTGTTGAGGGAGGAAACAGGTGGCCTACAGTTCAGCCTTGCTACATTAGTTTTTATTTTATATTTTATCTGTTTGAATAGGTAGTGCATGTACAAGATACAATACTCAAGGAGATTAAAAGGGAATACATTCAGTGAAAAATTAGTTTCCTTCTCTGTTAACCACTCAGTTCCCCTTCCTGAAGGCAGTTGTTAGCTGCCAGTGTCTTGCACATTATACCAGAGGGATTTTCAATGCATGTAGAGGGGCGCATGTGTGTCTTTTAAAAATACACTCAGACACACAAATGATTTTCTTCACATACTAATTTTGGAAGTGATTCCATACTACTACAGACTGAACTTCCCAGTTCTTTTTTTTTTTTTTTATCACCTTAGGACACTTTTTCTATTGCTTTTTGGAGAGAGTGGCAGGGGGAGAGAGAGAAAGAGAAACATCGATTAGTTGCCAGGGATCGAGCCTGCAACTGAGGTACGTGCCCTTGGTCGGAATTGAACTGGGGACCATTCAGTCCACAGGCTGATGCTCTAATCACAGTGTCAGACTGGCTAGGGCTGCAGTTCTTTTTAAGCTGCTGCATAGTATTCTATTGGAGGGGGGGGGGTGGCAGCTTATTTAACTAGTTCCCCTTCAACCTTTTGCCAGTACAAATAATGTGTTGAATATCCTGCATATATGTCATTGTACACATGTGATTTCTGAGGACAGATTCTAGAAGTCGTATTGATAGGTCAGAGAATATGTGCATTTTGACAGATATTGTCAAAGAGCTCTACATTAATTATAAAGTACTAAATTTAAGATTCTTTACCATTTAGCATTTCACTCTCCCCCGGTCTTCTAAAATCCCTGCCAGAGTGAGCTTTCTAAATGAATTTGGTGTAACTTCCTGTTTCTAATGTTTATAAACTCCATATGGTTTCAGGATACAGTTTGAACTCCTTCGCCTAGCCTCCGCCTCTAGCCTCTGCTGGGGTGCTGTGCTTCCATTACTTTGATCCCCCTGTATTCAGTATCTCCTTTTTTTCCTTTTCATTGGACACATCCTTTTGCAGTGAGCTTAGCATCACCTCTTCTGGGTAGCCTTTCCTGATGATTTCTACTCTTGTATAGAACACCTAAGCACCCCTCTAATCTGGCCTCATTCATTCACTGCAAAAATATTTGTTGTGCACATGCTGTGATGTCATTCTCAGTTGTCATTCTCGATGATCCACTGGTTGTTGCCTTAAGGGAACGGTGACTGCCTGGTAAGGTCACCATACAGCTGTGGCTGTATGTAAAACAGCAGCACCAAAGGGCCCATTGCTAACTAGCTGGTGGTCCTGAACATGTCCTTTAACCTTTTCAGACCTTGGTTTGGCATTGTCAAATGAGAGGATGAAGCCTGATGACCTCCAAGGTCCTGCAGCTCAAATCTTATTATTACTTACAACAGCAACAGCAGGCAGTGTTTACTGAGAACTTGCAAAGTTCAGACACTGTGTCAAGTACTTTGATCCTAATCCTTACATTGACCCTATGAAGACAGTATGGTTACTGTCTCCATTTTACAGATGAGGAAACAGGCTGAGAGAGTAATTTGGCCATAATAGAAGAAACATTTGAATTCTGGCATTCTGACTTTGGTTCTTAGCCACATAAATATATACACATTCCACACGTTTACATACACACAGTTTTGTGTCACTCACAGACTTCACCCCTGGTGCTCTCCATGAACCATCCTGTTCTACAAATGTAAAGACTTAAGTTGGAGTCTGGGTAAAAGCTGGGGGTAGAAGACTGTAGTTACAAATATTTGTGGGTAGTGGGTAAGGACCCAGTGGTTAGCTCTGTTCCTGAACCCCTAGCTCATACTCATTAAAGACTGTGACATGCTTTTCCTTTGGGCTGAGACAACTCATTGCTGTTTGCAGTAACACTCTTTTTTCAAAAATCCTTACCCGAGGATATGTTTAGAGAGAGGGAAGGGGAGAATATGGATGTGAGAAAGAAACATTGATCAGTTGCCTCCCATATGTGCCCCGACTGGGGATCGAACCAACAACCTAGGTATGTGCCCTGACCAGGAATCAAACTACAACCTTTTTTGGTGTATGGGGTAATGCTCCAATCAACCTAGCCATCCGGCCGGGGCTGCAATAACTCTTATTTTAAGGGGAGCATAGGCCTGAGTCAAGGCTTCAGACATGGATTAAAGTCAGGTCTGGATAATATCCCTGACAGAGTCTCAGGTGCATCCTTTTTTAGGGTTGTAGATGGCAGGCTCCCCTATCTATTTACGTAAGGTCTTCTTAATGGAGATGGAGGTATTAGGAATTAAAATAAAAAAGGAAGTGTAATCTTATTATTTGGAATACCTGTTACAAACTAGGATAAATGAAATCAAATGAGTTAATAAGTAAAATATAATATGTATATATCATAATGTATTATCAGTCCAACTGCTTCCCTGAAGGCATGTAGAAAAACTTTCTTAAAAGTCTTGACCTCTGTTTTTTTAATTTTATTTCTAAGATACTGGTTTGTACTCTTCTGAAGTCTTCGTCTGAACTAGAGTGGGTGGTGGGGCCAATTAACAATTGTGGCCATCCTCCCCCACGCATTGTCAGGGACAGACAACAAGTATGGCTTCTGGGATCGCAGGTGTATTGGGTGAGCTGTTAAGTCAGAGTCAGATCCTCGGGCTCATCCAGCCTCAGGCAGTTGAGCAGGCCAAGCTGGGGGCCCTTGGCTCACACTGCTGCATTCCTTCTCTAGGCGGTGTAGTTCTCCCTTAAGACACGCATTCTCTCTCTCTCTCTCTCTTTTCTTTCGGTTAAGTTGGACTTACTCTGAGTCCAGGTGACAAAGGCAAAGCCAGACACTGGTGTAGCAGCTCTGTGTCAACTGCTCCCTCTCTCCTCCTCTCTGCTGGAGCCTCCAAGGCAGGCAGCCAGGAAGAGCCAGGGCAGTCTCTGAAAGCTTTGCTGTGACTGACACATCTCCAGGTGAGCCGGTGCTTGTCTCTTTGTCCTATCGCAAGGATCTGGCTCCTAGGTACTGACACTGAAGGCAGTTTGCTGGAGGCCTTGGTATTTTCCCAGGAAGGAGTTGAAAAGCCACTTATGTGTTTGTCTCTTTTTCTGAAGGGAGGAATTCAGTTGCTAGAATTTTTTCAACTTTGTATGTGATTGTGGCTTCTTTACCAAAGTGCCTGTTTATGACATATGGATAAAGTTTTCACTTCACTTATGTCTTTGTTTTTCGTCTGTTTTCTATAGGTGAATCTACACCTGGCTGACTTTGGAATTCTTCTGGATTTTAATTTTTTTCTTTTTAAAATAACTTGGACGGATAAAAGATGTGCCATGGCAGGATAGCACCAAAGAGCACCTCAGCATCTGCCGTGGCCTCTGTGGGACATGGAGTGTTCCTTCCACTGGTGATCCTTAGCACCCTCCTTGGAGACGGACTTGCCTCAGGTGAGTCATGGCCTGCCTTCTGTCTGTGGGAGGGAAAAGACACAATACCTTTGTTTCTCCTGAAAGCTGGGATAGGGAATTTTCTGTCAGGTATTTATAGGGAGAGCAGGGTTGGGGGCTTTTGTGCTGTGGTATAGCAGGGAGTCAGTACTGCTGGTGTGGCACCAAGGGGCTTAATGAGCCAGATGGAGGACGATTGTGTAGGAAGCTGCTGGTGATGACATGATCACCCCTCTCCCCAGCTGTAGTTATCAGCAGGATGGAGGTGTGGAATTCAGACGGTGATGTGCAGGTAAGGGTACAGGCTTTGGAACCAGACTGCCTGTGTTCAGAACCCGTCCTACTGTTTGCTGGTTCTGTGACTCTGAGCAAGTCTCTTTATTTCTGTAAACCTCAGTTTCCTCAGCTGCAGAATGGCAAAATAATAGTACCTATTTCATAAGCTAGTTGTGAAGATTGAGATAACACAATAAGCACTTACTGATTGTTAGCTCTTTATTATTTGTTTCTTGTCTTTCTGGGATTTTGTTGTTGTTGTTTTCTCAAAATGAGTACAGAGTTGAGGTATTGTAATTTAATGAAACACTACCTGGTCATTGACACTACAAACTTTGTGATCTTGGACAAGCCACTTAACCATTCTGTGGCTCAGTTTCTGTATCTGTCAAATGAAGGGATTGACCTGGATAAGCTTTAAGGTCACATCTAGCTCCCTCAGTCTATACTTTCATGATTCTAAGGACTTTCTGGTTGAAGATTGTAAGCTAGAAGAGTCCTAATGGACTACAAATGCAGCAGTGAACCCTTTAGGGTTTGTATGGTCATTGTTGCCTTCAGCGGTGCTCTGAAGACTCTTCTAGGTTCTCTTCATGTGGTCTTCTACACCTGGTATCCTTTTTCGAAAGGGCGTATTTGGGTGTGTATTGTAGGCCTCTGGGTGATGCTACAGAACCCTGCCCCTGTATCTGTAAACGGGGTCTCAATCAATTATGATTTAGCTCACCAGTAGTGGTGCCCCTATCAGAGTTCATTAGGTACATGTATATAGCAGTTTTCTTTGGCCAGCGTTCTCTGGAGAGGGATCTTAGCTAGATTCTGGAAGGGGTCTTGGAGGAAGGCTGGTGTGATGCAGTGTGGCTTTAAGTGTCTCTATAGCTCAGTGTTATCCCATTCATTTCCTTTCTATCAACTTTCACCACCCACTTACTAAACACATACAGATAATGGTGCAATCTCATTTAATCTTATTTTTTTCTTCTGAATTTTTGGGAGAAACAATTACTAATTCATAGCTTTCCTCACCACAGCAGATTTCTGCTGCTGCTGCCATCTCTCAGTCATCTCATTCTGACACTTAACCGAAACCTTCCCATAAACCTGAGATCTCATTGTCTATGGGAGCCCCTGGTACAACCAAGATTGGTGCCCCACCATGTGAACATCATGGTTATGTGAGGTTTCAAAGGAACAGAAGGCCAACTTACACCAGTGTGCAACAAAATGAATCATGGCTTACATTCATAGTGCCATTCCAAAGCCAGAGGAGGCCTCGAGAATGGTAGTCATAGAACCATAGAATGTGGAGACCCTCTCTTGTTCACTACTGTATCTCAAGTGGAAGTTGGCAAACTGGTCCACAGGCCAAATCCTACCTTCTGTCTTCCTTTTCTATGGCCTGTGAGCCAACAATGGTTTTTATATTTTTAACTAGTTGAAAAAAATCAAAAGAATAATATTTTACGATATGTAAAAATTATATGAAACTCATATTTCAGTATCCATAAATAAAATTTTATTGGAACATAGCAGTGTTCATTTGTGTATATATTGTCTACGGCTGCTTTTGTGCTACAGTGGCAGAGTTGAATAGTTGTCACATAGACTGTGGCCCCCAAAGCCTAAAATATTTAGACTTTAAAATATTTTGCCCTTCATAGAAGAGATTTGCCATCCTACCCTAGCCCAGAACAAATAGTGCTTAATAAGTATGTGCATGAATGGAATGACTGTCAGAGCAGGAAGGAAGCTAGAACTGGTCAGAGCTAGGAAGGACTTTAGAGGTTGTACATTTGCCCAGGGTCTTAGGGCCAGGACCAGAACTTGGCCTAGTGCCTGGTGCACTACCACAACCATCCTCTTCCAAGACTTCGTTGGGGAAGCTGTCTCATTTTGTTACCTGGCAGTATTAGGGTCTGCCTTCTGTGTCTGAAGTCTTTAGTTTCCTTCATGAAGCCATACCCCCACCTCACCTTCCTTTTTATGGGCTTCACCCCTGCCTCCTCCCATTTTCCAACTATCCATACCTTCCCAAGTCTCCATCCAAAGTCTGAAATCAATTACAGGGACTGATGGTTCCAGACTGCCTGGATAAAAGGGATTATTATTCTACAGTGTGGAAAAATATATATCTATAGTGTGAGCTTAGCCCAGGATAAGAAAGTTTTCTCTGTTGTTCTCTATTCCCCCATCTGCAAAGAATCCTCCCTCCCCTGCCGACCTCCCCGAGTCTGTCTAATCCCCATGAAACATGTGCATTGGCACACAGCAGGGTACATGAAGGGAAAAAGGGTTTTGCCATTTCTTAGATCCAGTGCACCAAGTTGCTGCCAATATTTTTCCCTCTCTTGAGTGGTTTCTGAGGGAAGGAGGTGCCCAGTCCTTGGCCTGAAACCCAGAGCACACCTGTATGGCCATGCCTGCCGTGAGTGATGTGCCAAGCAAGCTTGCCGAGAAACTAAGATTCTCTGGTATTCTGAAGCCAAGGAAAGGCAATTTAGTTAAGGAAAGGTCCTGTCTTCATCATCCTGCGTTTCTTGCCTTCTGTAGCTGTCCCTGAACACTCATTCTAGAGGCATTTTAAATGAGGTGCTTGTAAACTACACAGCCTTGTTATCCAGTGGATTCTAGTATACCCTAAATATGTTTGTGTGTATATGCACATTCATGACCTAAAACCCCACTGGACATAGGTAAGTGTGCATATTCTGGGGGCCAATTTGTCTGCATAGTCTCTGGTCCTAAATACTAGTCACCCTCTAGTCTTGGTCATACTTGCTCAGGTGTAGAAGAAGAGAATCATTTATAAAGTGGCAGTTGAAAGTTCTGGAATAAAGTTATGTCATGTTTGGGATTCAATTTTTCGTTCTGATTTATCTATAGCTCGAGGTTTGTTGTTATAAAGGAGGTGTAAGAGTGGCACTGGGTCTAGATTCCACCTAGGTCATTCCTTTAGCAGAGATGGAGGAAATTGAGTTTCCTGTTTAGGAGTGGCAAAAGGAAGCCTATCTTACTCTTCACACCTGGTAACATCATGCAGGGGAAGATCAGAATTAAAAATAAGATCTATGCTCATTCTACCCAACTTGCCTTTGTGGGGGTGGGGGGCTAGAGAGGAATTAGGATCCTGGCTATGTGCAGCCTCTCTCAGATTTCTCAATTCCTTCCCTTTACCTGTGATCTTCAGAAACTTGCTGTATGACCTTAGGCAAATCTACTTGACCTCTTTGTCTCTTCTATAAAACAGAAACAAGATACTTAAGGATGCTAGTTTGGTGGTATGTAGACTAATAAAAATGATTGGAAGGCACTTGACTATAAAATATGCAGTGTAATTCTCAGATACTAACAACAGAGATGGTATGTGACCTACTGTTGAGTCATGCTGGGCAGGAGACTATGCAAATAGCATCACTTACTATCTTTCAAAAACAAAACTGAAGATGCAAAGTCACTTTTTGGGTTGGGGATAAGGTGTCACATTTGACCAGTTGAGGAAGGATTGATTACTTCTGGAATCTCCTTTGTCTTCCATGTTAGCATAGTTTGATGGTCTCAACCAAGTTGGCTTGCTGACTCATATAAAAAGCTTTTGATTTTCACTTCCCACCTTAGCATATTTACTGAAAAAACTCAGTATTTTATTAGTTTCTGACTTTATTCCCCTTAAAATGTTGCCATGACACTTTAGGCCATGTTAAACATCACATAAGCACCTAAAGCAAATTTAAAGTAGCAGGGAAAGCAGACACCAGTATTCCTACATAGCAGAGAGAAAGCCAGGCTCTTTGTTCATTGAAGATGGAAAATGTTGAGAACTAGGCTCGAAGGGAGACGATGTGCTGTGGCCCTTAACATTGCTATGGCAGAAAGATGTTGGCAGGGGGCCCTGGCTCACCTCCCTGTCTCTGAGGGACCTGGAGTC
Organism: Miniopterus schreibersii; assembly: GCF_964146895.1. Lineage (NCBI taxonomy): Eukaryota > Metazoa > Chordata > Mammalia > Chiroptera > Miniopteridae > Miniopterus > Miniopterus schreibersii. The sequence goes on from NC_138101.1 coordinate 178,320,582, forward strand.
AGAGATAATGTTAACTGACCTGAGAGGAGAGGACCGGTAGGAAACTGATGCACATAGAGCATTATTTATTTGTCAGGATCTGTGTTATCATTCCATTTAGAGCTCTCATACTGCGTTTGAGCTAGGTGATCATGTATCCACTTTAAAAATGAGAAACTGAGGCACAGAGAGGTTAGATAACTTGCCCAGAGACAGGCAGTTGTAGGTGGTGACGCTGGTTGGGATTTGTGCCCAGTCTGTCTGACTCTGTTGCCCATGATCTGCTGGGAACTACACTCCCTGTGCTGAGTTGCAGGCTCCTCTGAGGCCCATTCCTTGTGTTGCTCTATTGGAGGACTCAGATCCACCTTTAGAAGATTATTTTGACAAAGGAAGACAGACACCATCTATTTTCTGTCCTGGGTAAAGGATGCAGGAGTTACCGTGCTTCCCTCTGTGGTGGTTTCTGTTCTCTTTACCATGGCCCTTGGTTGTTTGGATCTCAGTTTAGGCACAAGATTTGCCAAGGTAGTTCTGTTCTTGGGAAGGATCAATAGGGACCACAGCAAATTGTTTGCTAAAGGAGAATGTAGTTCCCAAAACATCCGCAGAGCATCTTCCTGCCAGCTGCAAACCTGCTGACAAAGTGATGTAATCTCTCCATGGTGCAATTACCTGTGACTATAAAAAGACTTGAGGATTGTGGTAGGAGGCTGGATAGATCATTATAGAGCTTGTCACACCCTGGTGTCATGAAAAGACATTGAGAAATTATCCTCTGCAGGCTAATTGATGTGCCATGTTTAGGACATTGCAAACACATGATACAGACCTTGCACTGTAACTTTTGAACAAAAGAAACCAGAAGTCCACCAAACTGGAACCAGAGTGGGTCTCAGTTGGGTTAAAGCCCTCATTAAAAACAGATTCCATTTGCCAAGCAAAGGTGCCCCACTATCACGGGCTAACTGTAGAGCTTGGAAGTTATCCTATTTGCTCAACTCTTTCTGCATACAAGGGTCACAGAGTGCTAATAAAAAAACTAAGGTTAGCACTCAATCTTTAATCCTAGGTAGGTTTGCAGATGAACTCTTCTCAGCATATCTTACCCGCTGAAAGATTCCTTTCCTCCCCATCACACAGAAACGTGAACCTGCAGAGGGTTTGAACAGCTCCCCCAGTCCAGGTGGCTTGTGCTGCTATGGCTGGCTGCCTGGACTGTGGCCAGATCAGGAGTGACCTTGGCCTACCTCATGTTTAGTTTGGGGACTTAGAGGGACAGCAGCATTTAGAGACAACCTGTCTGTGGTGTGGTATGAGTGAGAGAGGTGCTGACTACTGACTTCTCCCAGCCCTGTTCACCTACCTCACCTTAAACAAACCTAAAGCATGAAATGTGAATTCACTGTAGGATGAGGGTGAGATTACAACTATTGAAAAACCTTAGGGTTTCTTCACATAGCTGTCTCTTGTCAGGTGGAATAGGATTCAATTCATAAATGGCAAATACCGCCTGCAGCCAATGAGGTCACTAGTACAGCTCAGTATAATAACTAGCTGTCATTATGCTACAACCCCATCCCTTGGTTTTTAGAGAGTCAGTGTAGTCTGGTTAAAAGAATGGACTCTGGAGTCAGAGTGCCTGGGTTCGAGTACTGCTTCTACTCCTAACTACCTTTGTTACCTTGGATAATTTTCCTAACCTCACTATCAATGTTTCCCTAGAATAGGAATGATAATAGTGCAGAAGATTGTTGCAAGGATTGAATAAGATAGTACATATATGTAAAGCACTTAGGACAATTCCTGGCATACAAAGAAGTAATTCCCAGGTTGGAAGATCAAATTCTAGCACCAATTGGTACAGCCTATTCTTCTGACACCACACCTCACTAGTTCAGAGACAGACCCAGGGTTGGAAAATGCTCCTTGTTTCTTCTCAGATTTGATTCAATACATCCTGCATACTGCATGAGTTATTCATAATTCGTATTTCTAAATCTCAAATGCCACATCTTGGCATTCCACACATGAAGACAAGTAGAAAAGAGCAGTAATACTTTTGCATTGTTGGTGCTGGGGTGGGGGAAGGTCAGCTAGGTAACCTCACAGTAAGCCATTCCCTTCAGTGAGGCTGTCTTATTGGCATTTCTGAGCCCAGGTTCCTCAACGCTGCTATTTGTTAGGAATTTTTGGAGTCATTTTTGAAACCTTATAAAGTTGAGAATGCCAAGGGTCTGTTCTTTAAAAGATGTATTTCATTTCATCAGCACCAAGATGTGATTGAAGGATTACATTTTAAAAGATTCCTAAACACATCTGGGAGAATACAACATTAGAATAAAAAAAATAAGAACTCTTCTTATCTTCTCTCCATTTGGTAGTCCTTTGCCACCTCCTACTCTTCTTAGCGATAATGGACAGCATTCCTTCTTTTAAGAGCCTTTCCCACCTAGATTCATTTGCTTTCCCAGAGTTGGATATTTCTCCCTTGTTTAACTTCTTTGACTTACTAGCTTTGCCAATAGCCAAATTTTTAAAAGTACATTTCATTTGATAATTTAAAATTCTGGACACAGTGCAGAGAAGATAAACAGATTCCCTTAAGATTTTTTTCTTTGCAAAGCTTTTTTTTTTTCTTTTTAAATTCACAGAACTATTTTAGGCATTTCAACCCAGGAGGGGAAATGTGTTTCAGGAAGTTATGGCCAAGTACAAATAGGGTTATAAAGTAATTCTGCTATAGCCCATGTTATTGTGAGTAACAATGACACTTTATGAAATACAGAGGGCCTGATGATCAGTGCTTCACGTGTAGTAGGCACATGTCTCCTTGGGAAAGGGCAGGACCTGTGTGTTTGTTGTCACTGGCTTGAGTTCTGACAGTTTAGCTTTGTTGACTCTGGCAGTGGTAGGAGGAGGCACAAGAGAATGTTGCTGGGATTGTCACACAATGAATAAGGACTAAGTGGGCGTGTGGTGCTGCTTGTCAGTGTTTACTGAGCACTGAGCTAAACACAGAAGTGTGGGGAGAAGCCTTGGATGCTTCTGCTTCCCAGTTGATCTCATTACTTTGGAGGCCAGAATGCAGAGGACCCCGTGTTCGTGTTTTGAGCCAGTGCAGCCCCACTAAGTCTCCTGATAACCATGTGTGGTTGCCCAGGATTGCTGATTAATGGCCTGTGAATTTAGCTGGTGATTTCAGTAGGCTGTGTGGATCTCTACTTTACACTCCTCATACAGTAGACACCTTCAGTCTTTGATATTTGAGGTCTTCTTTTATATAAATGTGTCTTTCAGTCTTGGTTCTTGTTCTGTATACTTGGTTTTGTGTTTGCACATAAGCTCCTCGAAGGCAGGGACAAAGTTCTTTATACTTTGCTGTAACTAGGCCAACGATCATCCCAGGTGGACCCAACAAGCACATCCTGGAGAAGGTGCTTGGGGGAAAGTGGGAGGTCACTCCTGGCAGGATTGTGCAGAATCGAGGCCTATCCTGTATGTGAGGATGAGCAGGACAAGTCCACAACCCTGTGAGCAGCAGCCACCTGTGGGGCCACCTTTTTGATTTATGGTTCCCCGTAAGAGCCTGGGAAGTCAGGAAGCATGTGAAAGTGTCTTCGTGACTCAGGATGCAGGTGGTGGGGCTCTTCTGAGGGGAAAGGAGTACGACTGGGCAGGCTGCCCAGGAGAGTTTATTGTGGAGCATACTAACTTTCAACTTGGATGAAGATCTTTGAACCCAGTGCAGGTCCCCTTAGGTCATGAGGAGGGAGGAAAAGTAGACCTTTATTGCCTGTGGGGAGTGAAGAACACGTGGGGGAACCCATATAAAAACCATGCTGGCTCTAAAACCTATCCTGATGTTAGAGAGGGCCTGGGGAAGGGCAGCTTGGATGGGTTTGGCTTCCCTTCCTCACTCACAGTTCCCTGTAGCTTAGTCCCTAAAGGCTAAGGAGACTCCTTTTTCACCTTTTCCTGAACATAAGCACCTTCAAACCTGTTCTTATCCTCCCTCCCATACTTCTCTTCATCCTTTAAGATCCGTTTCAAAGTCACCTCCTTTGTGAGACACCACCCATCCCTTTACCCTAGAATCAGTAGGGTCTGAAGGAAGGAGAGTAGGCTTTGTGTATATTTTTTAAATGAAATTAGCAGGAGCTACTGGTCTCAGTTCTTTCTTTTGGGAGGATGTCAGAGAGGTTTCCTATGAACAGGATACTATTTCCAAAAATCTTGACTTTAATTTGAAGGGTTTAGGCAGCTCTTTAAGACTTCTGGGGCCCTGGCCAGTGTGGCTCAGTGGTTAGAGCGTCGGTCCTCACACTGAAGGGTTACAGATTTGATTTCCGGTCAAGGGCATGTACCTGGGTTTCAGGTTCAATCCCTGGCTCAGTTGGGGGAATGTGCTGGCGGCAACCAATCGATGTGTGTCTCTCACATGGATGTTCTCTCTCTCTTTTTCTCTCTCTCTTTCTCTCTCCCTCCCTCTCTCTCCCTCCCACTCTCTCTAAAAAAAATCCATGGACAAAATATCCTTGAGTGAGGATTAATCAAAAAAAAAAAAAAAAAAGACTTCTGGGAATTGTAGCTTTGGGGAACTTTGAACCCTTTGTTCTGTAGGTCATGATACACAAACCCTATAGACTTGCTCCTAACGACCACCGAGAGTTGCCAGGGTTGCTGTGGGACAGATTGGGTTTGGTATTTTCTTAAATGGCATTAACTCATTTAGCCAGTATGTATTGACATAAGGTGGGCAGGGAGGACAACAGGAGATAATGTGATGCCATGGAGAGCTTTCTGGGACAAGGTCCTGGACTGATCTCGATGGAAGCTATCACATGTAGTTTGGTCCTTATGGCCAGCCTGTGAGAAGAGGGCCGCTGAGCCAGAAACAGTACTCTACACCAGGAAGAATACAGAGCTGACGGTTTAGCACTGTGATTTATTCACAGTTTCTTGTTGAGCTCCTGCTGAATGCCAAGACTGTACCAGCTAGCTCTGTGTGAGAAATGCTGTGATCAGGGAATCATTGAACCATACTGGAATACACATACAGAGGGCTCCTGACTCAGATTGGGATGGTCATGGAAGACTTTTCTGAGAAAGGAAAATGTATAGCGAAACCTGACAGCAAGTAGGGGCTGTGAGTAGGGGAGACAAGGTGGTATAGTAGGTTAGGAATGTAGTCTCTCGGACCAGACAGGCTGGTTTAGAAGCCTAGTTCTGCCACTAACATGTTGTGTAATTTTGAGCAAGTTTCTCGAAGGTAATGTCCTTTGGTTTTCATTTGTGTGAAATTGTGGTGTTACCCTCTTTGTTATTATGTGGCACCTCACCAGTGGCAGGTACGGCCAGCATGTTGGGCACAGTCTGGAGGGAGGAGAGGGAAAGTTAGATAGTATCTGCTCTGCTCACCTTGACATTCCCTTTTTTTGGAACTTGCCATGTCACTTCTGTTGAAACTTTGGGAGTCCAATATACTCTATCCCCCAAATTAGTTTGCCTCTCACCTTGGTGGGTGAATGAGTGGTCTCTACTTTGGAGTAAGTTGTAAAGCTGGAGTTTCAAAAAGAAAGATAAATAAAGTGTAGCCTCAGGCTAAGTTTAAGAGATTTGGGCTCAACATCACCAAAAGCATAGTTTGGGGGAAGCAACCAGAAGGGTGAGGTGCTGCTGGTGGAGATAGGTACCTTTCCTGAGTTGTCAGAATCGCAGGGGAGGGAGGAGGAAGAAGGAAGAGGAGGAGGAGGAGGAACAAGCTCCCTGTGCTGGAGTGTCCTAAAGATCACAGGGTTAAAGAAAAAACAAACACCAGTTAATGGATTAAGGGTTGAATGAGTCTAAACAGGGAAATAAAGAGGGCTGGAGGTGTGTGTTGATTTTGGTACAAATTGTGAACAAAATTGGGGATGAGAAAAATGGCAATCAGGCTCCTGTTTGCCCAGGGGAACAGGAAGTGACTGCCTAAGTGAGGCTGCCCTTCCAGCCTGCCCAAGGTTGGGGGCAGGGGGACTCAGGGCAGACCCCTCATCCTCTTCCTCAGCCCAGCAAGCCTGTGGGAGGCATGTCTGACAAGGACTTTACTTCAGCCAGTCTGACACACCACCACACAGGATCCTATGTGGTCTTAGATGGAGTCACAGATTCCACAGGGAGGCCAGAGGGTGTGGGAAGTTCCTAACTGAGGGGGAAGGAAGAAGAGGGAGGAGCTGCTGGCATCTGGGGCATTCGGATGTATTTCATCTTGGATCAGGCCAGCGTAATTGGAAACGTTGGGGTGAGGACTCTCTGTGATTTGATGTGTTCAGGGGTGCAAAGAACTGTTGTGACTTCCAGCAGAGGTGTGTCTCAGGTTTCTTTAGAGTGGCTTTCAGCATAGGAACCTGTTCTCCATGCTATTGTTCTCAGTACTTTGTTCTTAGCAGTTTAGAGGCTTTGTAGTCCCTCTCCCTGGCATTCAGAAATTCTGTTGCCAGTAATGCCAGACCCTGGCCTTGCCAGAATAATTAAGATTGTGAATAATAGGATTAAGTGAGATATTATATGTAAAGTTGCTGGGTCAACAATAAAAGTATTTCAATGGAGGGGATTATGAACATGCTCTATTTTTTATTTTATTTTATTAAATATATCTTTATTGATTTCAGAGAGAGGAAAGGAGAGAGAGAGACAGAGATAGAAACATCAATGATGAGTCATTGATTGAGCCCTCAAACCAGGCATGTGCCCTGACCGGGAATTGAACCCTGATCGCCTGGATCCTAGGTTGACGCTCAACTGCTGAGCCACACGCGGTCGGGCTGAAAATGCTCTATTTTTTAGTCAGTATCCCTTTTCTGAATTGCTCAAAGCACTTAAGTTAACACTAACTGGTTAATCCTTCATACATCCCTGGGCTGGAGGCTGGCATTTAATAGCCTCCTTTGTATATAAGATCAAACTAAAGTTTCCAACATAGTTTGAAACCTAAATCTGTGGAGTCTAAGTCTAAAGATTAGACCTCTGAATATGATAATGCCTCATTCCTGGGAATAAAGAAGGTCCGAGGAGAAAGGAGATCATTTAAAAAATGCATTTTTCCTCACAAACTGGTCATATCAGACAATGGTGTCATAGTCAGGATTTTGAGAGACCTGGAAATCTGACATCCATTTTCCACTGAGAAGCCACAGAGTCCCTGTTGGGAATCAGGACTGGTGTAAATTGGAGAAGCAAAGGGCTAATCAGAGTAGGTTTGGGGCAAAGAACAGGGAAGCAGAAAGGGAGCTGGCAGAGTTCTTAATTCTGTTATGTTTAGGTTGTGATTGGTGGTACCCGAGGTGCCAGATTCTGCACCACAATGCCAACTTCCTGGTACACACCAGTGGAAACCCACTTGCCATTCTGATGTAACCCAAGAAGTGTCAGGAGGACCCTCAGACCCTCTAAGAATAGAATTGCTTATTCTATTCTGCAGTCCTATGGTGAAACACTATGGAGGTGGGTTCAGGAAGCTCCTTGAGTATCTGTATGGCCCAGGGCAGTTTTACTGCAGAACAAACACTGTATCCTACATACAGCAAGATGGCATTTGGCAGATTGACTTCATGTAACCCTCCAGCCAGATGGAGGCCTGGGCCTGTTGGCCCACCTTTGTCCCTTCTAAGGTCTCCTGAAGAGTCTAGAGCTGGCGAAGAGAGGTTCTGCTTCCTTCACATTACTAGGTGAGGCCCAAAGGGTCATCAGGACCTTTTCCCCATAGCCCATGCTTTCCTGCCTCTGGTCAAAGCTTAAAGGACAGTTTGTGTGCATTCTTGCACAAGGTCTTGAACCCTGGAAGCAGGAGAAGGATATGCTGAGTTGGGACATTCCTCCTTCCTCCAGTGGCAGCTATGTGGGCTCCTAGGCTTGAAATTCTAGAAGTCATTCAAGTGTGTCAGTTAATAGTCACATACCTGTGAGAGAATCAGCGGGCTCAACTTTCTAGATTATGTGTTCCATTGGATCGCAAATTTGAGTGTGCATCAGAATGCCCTGGAGGGCTTAGATTGCAAGACACCACCTTCAGAGATTCTGATTCAGCAGGCATGTGATGAGGACTGAGAATTTGCATTTCTATGAAGTTCTTACTTGCTGCTGCTGGTGATCTGGGGACCACACTTTGAGAACCGCCAGTTTGCACTTGGGGTAAACAAGCTCATCTCACCCTTTTCAGAGTACGTTTTGTTTGGTAAGGTGGGAACAGAGAAATGGAGCGGACTTTAACCCACTGGAGAGAGAGGTGGTTCAGAAGTAGGATCCTACAGATGGACCAGCCTAATTTGAAAACAGGGAAAAGACTAAATGATGAAGGAGGATGTTGGCAGGTCTCTCTCTTATCTTTTCTGGGCTGGATTTGGTCCTTGCCAGTTATCCTTCAGAGAGAAGAGCCAGGCTGGTTGATGAGTCCCTAGCTGGGTCACCTTGGGCATCTCCTTCCTCCACTTCTTATTCTGCCCTCTTAGCAATGAGCTCTGAAAGTCTGAATTTTAGGAAGTCTTCCCACAGCTTGGGGTCGTGGTATGAAGAACAGAGCCCTGAACTGGGGATCCCAGGCATCATCACCACTACCACCTCTAATGAGCAGTAACTTGAAGATCCCTCACTTTGCTCAAGGGTGAAGGGAGGGTTGGATTAGCTACCCAAGGCCCTTTGAACTCTGATACCCTGGATTCCTCTGACTACTTCCTCCCCCAGTTTCAGGAGCTTTGCTTGCTTATTACTTGTTTCTATTTATTTATTTACTTATTTATTTATTTATTTATTTATTTATTTATTTATTTATTTATTTTTATGTGTGTGAGAACTTCTGTTGATAAGCTGTACTAAATCAGAATCCCATACAGAGACTGGCTTACTGAAAGTGAAACTAGAGAAAAGTTTGAGAATTGAGTAACTTTTCTTTTTAGAGTCTGTGGCCTCTGCAGTTATGCTGTTTCCATAAAACCTGTGCCCAGAGAGGAATGACTTAGCCTTCTTGTTGGGTCCTGATCCCTTTACTCTAGATCATTGCATTTGACTGGAAGGTTTTGCAGGCTGGCTGATCAATTCTAGTTTCCAGGGTGCTGGGGATTGTCATTCCACATTCTCCACTGCCTGGCACTGTGCTCATGGTAGGCCTGTGTCAATATTTGCTGGGTGAATAAAATAGAAGGTTGTATCCTTTCCTTTCCTTTAGTTTCTCTCTCCCTTCTTAGCTTCGTATGTTATCTTGCTTTGCCCTTCTACTCTCCATCTCCTCTCCCTCCCTCCCTCTCCTTTCTCTGTACTCACTTTAACTCATCTGCACTCTGGCAGAGCTGGCCATCAGTGTTTGTATATTGAGTGTGTTAAGGGTTGGGGTGTGCCTGTGGAGATCACAAAAGATCCTACTTAAGCCATCTGTGTGAGGGTCACACCCAGAGGGCTTTTTTCTTTTCTCTTCTCTCTTCACCCACTTTATCTAGGCTGTGAGTTACAGAATTGTTTTCACCATCCTAGGGGAGTTTGCTGTTCTTTTGATTGAATTTGACCCTGTTTTCGGCCTTTATTTCCTGCTGTTGGTATTGGCAGGCTAAAGGACACGGGTGCATCCTGCCTCAGAACCATTGTCTGGCCCTGTCTTTCCAGCCTCTGCGTGAAGGGGCACAAGGAAGATTTCCCAGCCTTGGTTAATGGTCACTTAGCCCCTCTGATCCTACCTGGGCAGCTTTCAGGCAGCTCAGGCACTGACTAACCTGAGATCTTTGTTGAAACAGGGAAAGATTGGATCGATTTAATTCATATTAAGTGAAATCACCAGCCTTTTGATGGCTCCATTAGTTTTCTCCCTTCTGAACACCCTCCTGTTAGCAGTAATGGGAAATCCTGTCTCTGTTTCTCATCCCCCCACCCTCCTACCCTGCTTTAATCTGAGGCAGCTGGATACTGCAGTCTGCTTTTTCATTGACTGGAAGAGCAGTTTGAAGATGATTTTAATGACTGGCTTTCACAGTAAGTCCAGAAGTAAAGACTGTTGCTGTGCTTAAGTTCATACTCACTTGGAGGCCTCAGTCTTGCTCACTTTGCTCCTATAAAACTGCTTACTTAGTTATTGGTGTGCAGGTAGAAAGGGTCCCCATGAATGCTCTCTTGTCCCAGGCAGTATATGCAACTTTTTTATCATTTGGTAGTTGTAGACCTCCTGGGGTGTGCCAGGCACTGTTTTAGTTCCTGAGTGTTTCCCTGGCACCTCCTCCCTGCCCTGGTGGAAGCACAGAGGCCTAAGTAGGCGAGGTTTCAGGAGGGTGGTGGCTACTCATAGACCTTGGGAACTGTAGTCTTTGAGACTTTCATTCTCTGTGTTTTTATGGTTGCAATGCCTATTTCTGTACTTTACCTTTCTTGGCTCTAAAGAGGAATAAGTAATATGAATCACCTCGAGATCAGAGAAATAATGGGTAGCAATAGCTGTAACAGCTTACCACTATTGGCAGTTGACAAGATGCAGAACACTTTCTTGTATTATGTAGTATTGGTGTCTTCACAATAAAGTTATCATAGCCTTTAAAGGATAAAGCTGGGATTTGAACCCAAGTCTTCCCATTGCAAATCAAATATTTTTTGTACTACATTGTGTGTGTGTGTGTACGCACACACACACATGCTCTTTTAATACTGATTTCCTCATGCCATTGTCTTTAACATTATTTCAACCATTTAAATGTTAAGAAGCTATTACATACACACTGGGCCCTCTGCCGGGAACTGAGGACCTTACAGTCTAATTGGGGGAAAAGATAAGGTGGAGTGTACACCTTTGTTCCCCTTGAGTGGTTCAGGTACTACATGCTCTTAGAAGAGAATTAACCCTGACATCATCCAGGAAGGCTTCCAGAAGAGCTGAGACTTAACACTGGGCCTGGTGGGAAGGTAGGATCCAAACCTAGGGAGTGCTGGGAAGGGGAGTTTGGTGGGCATTTGGATGGGATACTGAGAAGGTAGTGAGGTTTGATTCCTTCATCAAACTTAGAAAACCAATATCCTCTGGGATGATGCTTTTCCAGCTTGACTGTGCTTTTAAAATTAGATTCCCACACCCCACACCCCATGCCCACAAAGAGTCATTCATATGATCTGGGGTGTAGCCCTGCAATCTGCATTCTTTAAAAGTTTTTAAATAATATGAAACAGTCTCCCAGCTATTCAGTTCTCCCCCCTTGAAGAGAAGAAACCAAGGGTACAGGTTTCATTTGTTCCCTTCCAGAGACAGAACTGTTGCCCCCATAGTTCTGCTGCAGGTGGTGAGAGTAGCCCACACTTTGAGAAACACTGTTCCCTAAGGGAATACTGGTACCCTCCATGTTGCAGGAATCGTTAGGGATTGGGGACTTGGGTTTTGACATCATAGAGATCCCACTTCTGAGGTCTGTTTATCCTAACTAAGGAGGAATGGGAGGAGTGGATATTAAATGATATAAGTTAAGTTGACTCTGATAGCAGCTGCGTCATTCTGGCTGCTTCCTTGATTTGAAGGTAGGTGGTGGGGCCATTGAGACTGAGTACCTTTAAAACAAAGTCCATGCCCAGAGTTACTGCACATTCCTCTGACTGTTAAGAGAAGTGTTTTTACAGATATTGTTTAGTAGCTTAGCTTTCAGTTGAGTGTGTTTTAGGGAGGGGTTCAGAAGTCAGTCAGTGTGTAGGTAGAAACAGGTCTGGGATTAAGGGTCATATACATTGAGATCCCTGGAAAAGATAAATCCTTGTCTTCCATAGGATTTAGCAGTTTTGGTGAATTTTACAATTTCTGTCTGTATTTTGGGACCAAATGGATAGGGTGGTTGTGAAGATTAGAAAAATTACCAAATACCCTGCTAAGAAATGATATGCCTTAGTTTTGCGTTGTTAAAAATACCTGTAAATATAATGAAAAGAATTAACACTTACATGTGCAATATGTTCCAGGTAATAGCCACTTTATGTTTTTGAATTCTCAAGTTTATTTATTTCTTTTTATATCCACACATTATATTTATTTTTTCCCATTCCCCCACCCTTCCCCTTTGGCAACCATCAGTTTGTTCTCTGTGTCTCTGGGTCTGTTTCTGTTTTGTTTATAAATTTATTTTGTTTTTGTAGATTCCACATGTGAGATTCCATATGGTATTTGTCTTTGTCTGATTTATTTCACTTAGCATAGTACCTTCTATGTCCATCCATACTATTGCAAATGGCAAGATTTCACTCTTATTTATTGCTGAATAATATTGTGTGTATATGTACGTATCACATCTTCTTTACCCATTCATCTATTGATGGATATCTAGGTTGCTTTCGTGTCTTCATTATTAATAATGCTTCAGTGAACATAGAAGTGCATATGTTTTTCAAATTAGTGTTTTTGTTTTCTTCAGATAAATACCCAGAATGGAATTGCTGGATTGTGTGGCACCGCTATTTTTAATTTTTTGAGGAATCTTTATACTGTTTTCCGTAGTTGCTACACAAATTTACAATCCCATCAACAGTGTACCAGGGTTTGTTCCTTTTTTTCACATTCTCACCAATTTATTTGTTGATTTATTGATGATAGCCATTCTGACAAGTGTGAGGTTATTTCTTTGTGGCTTTAATTTGCATTTTCCTGATCATTGGTGATGTTGAATCTTTATATGTTTCTGTTAGCCATCTGTATGTCCTCTTGGGAGTAATGTCTATTCAGGTCCTCTGCCCGTTTTAAAATTTATATACATATATGTATTTGGTGTTAAAGCAGCCACTTTAAATCTATTTCAGTTTTTCAGTGAAATATTTCATTCATTTAAAAATGCAGAGACTAATATCATACATGTGTATATACCACTTAGATTTAATATTTTGCCATGTTTGCTTCAGATGTTTTCCTCCAGAGGTAACCAATATCCTTAGTTGATATGTATCCTTCCAACCATGTTTCTATGTTTCTGTACATTTACATGTACAGGTTTTACATCCCTAAAAATTGATTCCTAAGCAATATAGAGTATTGTTTTATATGTTTTAAAGTGTATGTAATCTTCCATAGCCTCCTTTTGTTCACTCAACATTGTTGTTTTTTTAAATTTAGCCATGTTGACAGGTTTGTTTTACCTGCAGTATAGCATTCCATTGCATTAACATACCAAACTATTTGTAACCATTCTCTCATTGATGGATATATAGGTGACTTCAGTTATTCACTGTTAGGAACAATATTGTAAGGAATATCCTGTGCCTATGTATCCTAAGCATGTATACAAGATTCCTCTGATGTATGCATCTCTAGCAGTGGAGTTGCTGGATTACTAGAAGTGCACAGCTTCAACTCTACATATTGCCAAATAGCTCTCCAAACCAGTTGTTTTAGTTTACACCAGTAGTGACATACAAGAAAATTCTTAGGTCTCCACATGCTTTGCAACAACTGGTATTGTTAGATATTAATTTTTGCCAATCTGATGTACATAAAATGGAACTCCTATGTGGCTTTAATTTTGTATTTCCTTGATTATCTTCTCCTGATTTGTAGATTATTTTAACTTTCTCTATGGCAGTGGTTCTCAAGAGTCCTCGAGATCTTTTCAGGAGAGTGACGTAGTCCAACTATTGTCATATTAATACTAAAATGCTATTTGCCTTTTTTGCACTTATTCTTTCATAGGTGTGTAGTGGGAGTTCCCAGAGGATACATGGCATGTATTGACATATCCATTCTGATACTTATTATTCTTATTTTTTTAAACGAATTTACAAAGAAAATTTTTTTTTAGTTTTATTTTCAGCTATGGTATATGTTGATAGATGCAACACATAGACAACTCTTTGGAGGTCCTCAAATATTTTCACTTGTGCAAAGAGCCCTATGAACAAAGAGTTTGAGAACCACTGCTGCTTTACACTGGCAGCTTTATTAATATTTTTTTCCTTTCTGGAATGTGTTTTCTTTATCTTGTTTAAGAACTGCTTTCCAAATTTCATAAGGATGTGCTCTTATTTTCTTTTAGAAGTTTTGGAATGTATTTTTGTGGGTGGTATATGCCATTTCCAAGGCCCTTCTGCCACTAGGAATAGTTTTTAAATTTTTATACCTTCTCAAAAACATTTATATAGCCTGAATAGAACATTTTCCACGTCTATCCTTATAAAGGCATTTTTTTTTTAGTTTTTTTTTTTTTAGTTTTTCTTTTTTGGGGGGATGGGGGGAGTGTGAGAGGATGGGGGAAGGCTAGGCAGGGATTTTTGTCACCTTCTCCAGACCCCTTTTGTTCAAGAGAGCCTCCTAGTATTTTGCAGAATACAACAGCCTGTCCTTGAAATGGATCCTTGAGTTTATTAGTTTATTGCCAGGGATTGAACTTGCAACCCAGGTACATGCTCTTGACCTGGGAATTAAACCCGTGCCCCTTCAGTGTGCAGGCTGACTGTCTAACCACTGACCCACACCAGCCAGGGCAGAGGATGATTCCTTTTTCATCTTGGTCTCCCGACTGATTCAGCCTTTCCAAGTAAAATGAAGACTCAGAGTTAATTTTCATTAGTCTTTGTTTCACTTGTGGCTTTGTTAGGGGACAGCTGCTACATCTCCACCCCTTCCCTACAAGTTCTTTCTGCATAAATTCTATTTACAGGATTGGTCTCAGTCATTTTGGAACCCAGTTCTTTTAGTAGCTGCAAGAGCAGGGTATTTCTTTTCTGTGGTTAAAGTGCTGATACAGACATCTGATGAATTGTCTTCAGGTCTATGGGTGGAAACATGTAGTCTCTCACTTTCCCCACCACCAATTCAGTTATTGCTCATTTTGAAAAATAGTAAGTTGACATTATTTTAAACTGACTGGCATACTTTAAAAGTGGTGCATAAGTTGCATGTGTGAGTTAATGCTGCTGGCCCTGCTCAGGGCAAGAGTTCTGCATGGTGCTGTTTTTCCCATTTAGCCACACCCAGCCTCCTCCCTCCCCTTCAGCAGCCTAAAAAATTAAATTTCACAAAACCTTGAAATGTTAGAGATGGAAATTAGGTAGATTAACTTTCATTTTTCTGAAAAAGCATTACAGCAGGAATCCACCCGGGTATGGAGAAAAGGGGTTCCTTCTGCTTGAAAGACTGCAGACAGGCCCCAGTGGCCTACATACAGTAAAAGGACTGGAGTGGGGAACTGAGAAGGGGAAGTTTCTGCAGGGGGGAATCAAGCCAGAGACTGTATGATTGTAGGAACCTTCATTATTGCATCTGAAAAAGTTTACTTTCTTTGCAGCTTGTTTATGGTCCTTTTATTAGTTCTTGAGAATGGTCACTAAATAGATGGGGAAAATAAGATGGCAAAAGGGGAAGAGTCATTCCTTGGCTCATTGCTAATGAGAACAAAGTTAGGATTTGATTTGTTGCAAACAGGCTAGGTGGATCTTCCCAAGTTCCGGAGAAAGGGCTTATGCCAAAGAAGTGACGTCTGAACACTCACAAATGCTGTGTTACTCGCTTACTTTAGGTCTTCATACTGACATGGATCTGAGAGCTTTCCTTTGTGGATGGTGCTTTTCTTTGTCCTTACTTAAAGAGTGTTGGTAATGTTGCTGTAATGTTTGATTAGTAGTAGTTTTAAAAATGAAACATGAGGAGTAGTTGTTAGATAAATTTTGCAGATCAAGCAACATGATCTACCCTGGTTTGCCCCTCCCCCCTCCCCTGAAACCCAGGCACTCTAGAATATGTGAGAAAACAATCCTTATAATCAAACCAAATGTATGAAATACAAGATTACTCCCCCCCCCAATTTTAAAAAAAGCGTTGTTATTTCAAAAGGATTTACCATCCACCAAAGGAGTCACTGCAGTTGTTTTTAAATAGCAAGTGTTCCTGTGTATGTAAAATATGATAGTCTTAGCACCCAACTTTTTAGGATCACATCTGTTTTTCAAGGTATGTAAGAGAAAGAAAAGGTGGGGGAACTCCCACTGTCATCTTGGGCAGTATCAAACGAAGCATTTGGTTGGGCCTCCAACTCCGAAAACTATGCTGAGTTCTACATCTGGTCATAAGAATTTGTTTCCTTTTTTCCCCACTGCAAGCTCTCATGTCTCATGTGCCCTGCACAACAGGCTCCTTTGCCAAGGATGAAGAGCCTGGATGTCAGATCCTTTCTCTGTCCTGGCAGGGAAACTGTTCTGTTTGTTTTCTCAGAAGCCTTTTTGCACTTGGGGAATTTTTTTTTTTGCCTCTTGTGGGAAGTTGTTTCATCATTTCCCAAAAATATACTGCACCTCTTGTTTAAACAGGGTGCCCTTGAAGAGCTTTGGAGCCTGAGGGGGTGTGGAGGTGTTGTGAAATCCTTTGTCTGCCACTTTGATGTGAGCAAGAATGCTGGCTGTCTGCAGGCAGAAGTCTCAGAGTTTGCCAGGAGTGGAATGTAGAGAAGAGAGACTCCATGAGATACAAGCAAGAGCTGGGGTCTTTTTAAGCATCTAGTCATTCCGTGTTGTAAGAGGTATCAGCCCTTTTGGATACAGGCTCCATCAGATATTTGTCTTAAATGTCCCCAGGCTGGTGAAAGTGGGTTCTCTGCCCTTTTGAGATGCTTATGGTACCCTGGAGAGGCTGGATCAACTCATATGTAGAGCAGTGGTAGACAAATGATATGTAACTGTGCTGGATCATGTGGCCATGGTTGCTTTAGTTCAGAGAAAGGAAATTTTTATAGAAGAGAGCACTAAGATCAGTCCTTGCATTGTGGGTAGGTTTGAGTTGACAGAGGAAAAAGTGGAGGATATTGAGGAGAGGGGAAGAAGAAGGAGTTGAGAAGAGCCAGGAGGCTGATCTCAGGCCATGATCATGGGTGAGTGAGGCCAGTGGGGGTAGCCTAGTAGGACTTGATGTTGGAGAAACGGAACAAGCCAAATTGTGGAGAGCCTTGCATATCCAGCAGAAACATTTTTAGACATTAGCCGCCTTTTAAATATTCTGACTAGAGAGTCATTAGGAAAAATGTATTTTGGGGGAAGAGTAGCTTACCAGAGTAAATTGGATTTGCCTCCAGGTGTGCAGTAGTTCTTGGAAGGAAGTTGTGATGTTAGGTACTCTGGAGGGAGGATGGCCTGGTAGAAGGCTTTTCCTGTCTTGCATGAGCATGGTCCCACAGTACCTGTGGCCTGTGGCCCTCTACAGCTCCCCCTGGCAGGGCATAGCATCTCAGGCTATAAGGTTGTTGCTGGCTGAGTAGGACCAGCTATTGGGTGCCACCCAGAGTAAAGCTTTGATTAGGCCCTTGTCAGTGTGGAGGTGATATCCCCTGGTGGGTCCAGTGGGCCCAGGTATAATATGCAGCAGGTTCCAAGCCTTTGGCTGGTCATTTTAGAATGTGATTGTCCAGGGATTATTGCTTAGGTCCAGGTGACACCAGTCACCTCATGCCTAATCAGCAGTGAAAGATTGCTATTTCCAAAACCTTTGCCAATGCTGAGTGTTATCACCTTTACCTGTGCCCTGTACCCCTTAACAATTTTAAATGAGGAATTCAGGTAACTTTGGATTATTAGTAAAATCAAAGAGGACAGGTAAAAAAATGCTTTTCTTTATGGAGCATCTATCTAGTAGTTGCTCTTAGTGAAAATGGAAATTGGGAAAATTTTTGTTGAGAGAGAGTGTATCAGTGGGGACAAAAAAGCATAAACATGTTATGCTTACCATAAGATCTATTAATTTCCAGTAGAAGGAGAGAAAAGTAAATGATTGCCTTGGGAGGTACTGCCCAGGTATCGGAAAATGAATAACAGTTTCAATACCAGTTGCTGTGCCTGGGCCAGACCTGCCACTCCCGGCTGACCCACCCCAAACTCCCTGGCACAGACCCAGGACATGTCCAGTGCAAAACATCATGTTTGCAGCTCTAGGAAGCAAGCAGTTCCTCTTTGGGGATCATCCCAGCCTGTTGCCAGGCCAGGGCGTAGGCCAGGCAGAGGCTTCACTGCCAGCCTTAGCTCTCTCCGCTGAGGGATTTGGAGCCCTTGTGCAGGGGAAGTGCTAGTGAGGAACACAGCTTGGAGCTTTGAGTCTTCAGCTTTTGCCTCACGTCACTGCCTTTAAAGACCAGCACTTACTTTCTTTTTTTGTGAAAGCTGTGAGGCCCCTGATACTCTGTTCTGGATGGCTGGTAGATAAACTACTAAAACCATTCTGAGTAATCATTTTGTTACAGTTGAGCAACAGGGTGGTTCCTAAAAGAAGGCTTGAGTTTCAGTGGCCCTGCCCAAATTTGCAGAAAGCCCAGTGGTCTTTGCTTTTGTTTTTCTCTGTCCCTCTGAGAGATGAGGCTAGCTGGAAAGATTGAGGGGATTGGTAAAGGGAGAAAGCAGCCGATCCAGAATCAGTTACTCTGCAACTTCTGTGCCATTTTGGGGTGTGTGGTTTCATTTGGTTTTGCAGAAGGGCTGCAAGTACAAATGGACTAGCTCTAGAGGACATTACCCATGTGCAGAGTATGTGAGGCACACTGATTCTTACCATAGGCTAAGTTGCTCCCAATTGGGGAAGGAACTATTGTTCTACTAACATTATTCTATTGTAAGGTCTGGCTGGAAGCATCTGCAAGGACTTTGGATCCCTGATTGCATGCGTGACAAGCCTTTTCCATCAACAAAGCATAGAGGCTGGGGAAACCAGGATGACCTGTCATCCTGAGTAACAGGCCTGTGGCAGGTGCTGACCAGTTTGACTTCCCTTCGTGCAATGCAAACCTTTGAGCCCTGGATGCAGTCCTGGTTTCTTTGTGAAATGCACGTGTGTGTGTGCTGCTGAGTGCCAAAGATCCTTGGCTTTGGACACATTCTTCATTTGTATGTGGGCCCATTAAATATATTTTCTCTGGGCTTACCAGAATGATTCTGTGCCTTTGGAGTTAGGGGAGTGAGGAGGCAAGAGATCCAAACTTGGTAGTCTGTGAGGTGGTTTTGAAGCAATGCTGAGTACTCTGCTTTTAAACATTTGTCTTAGGAACAACCTGTACTATGGTATGTTATACATTGACACCCCAGTCACCTTTGTGTAATGGATTTGGACTTTTGCGCAGCACCTGAGAAAACCTCTTGAGCAGTCTTGAGATGCTGCTGCCTGCCAGCCGACAGCACACTGAGCAGTGTCACTGGCTTCATCTGTACGGCCACGGATGCTGGTGCAGTAACTTGAATTTTTGGACTTTTAAAAATGACATTGCTGACGGTAGGTGTAAGAAGGGTAGGTTTTCTAAAGTTGATATAATTGAGGGAAAGATTTTGAAATTTAGTGAGCATGGAAGGAATCATAAGTGTCTGTGAACACTCGCTGACTATAAGTCAATAGCCCTGCTCAGTTGTGAAGATGAAAAAAAGAGTTAAAGAATAATATATAAAACGCACAAATTATATTGTACAAGATTGTATCTAAAAAGCAGAGTATAATTAGGCATTTTACGATTTTATTTCGCTTTCTGAGAACACGACTTATAATATATAAGCCTATTGTTTGACTTTGGGGGACCTTTTCAGGGAAATGGGGGGACTACCTATAACCAGGTTCTGGTGTGACTAAGAGTTGTGCAAAAACAAACCCCTTTTTGTAGGTGTGCAAGGCCTTTCTAAAACTGTGAGAATATGTTCTTTGGAATACATTTCATGTTGACCACTCCCTTGATGGATGAATGCCTTTCCCCTGCATTGTACTCATTTATATGGTAATTTCTGTCAACTTTCTTCCATTTGGATACATTTAACCTATGATTTTAAGCTGTCAGATGGGCTTCTATTTAAAAGACTAGGCTGCTCAAACATTGCTAGCCCTCTCTATTTTGTAAAGCCCCAAGTTTGGGGAGGTAAGAGAAAACAACCACCAACAAATAAACTATCTCCTAGATTATAAACTTTTTATGTTCTTCAGTCTCAGTCCCTATCTTTGTGGATACAGAGTTGTTGTATGTTTGTGCTTTAAGCAACTAAGTTTTTAAGGAAACAAAAAATCCCCACACCAGGTTACCATTTTAATAGAAAGAGAAAAACCTCTAATTATAACAGTGTTTCGGGCCTCTCCTATGCCTGTCTGGCTGAAGTATGGAGTTGATAAGCATACAGTGTCTTTCATACTTGCCATTATAACATGTTAATTAAGAGAATTCAGCTGTGGCACCAGCTGGGGATGTCTGGCTTTGTGAAAGATTGCAATTAGATGCTTTATTTTCTATTTTCTTTTTCCCCTTTCAACTTTGGTGGAATGCCTTTGAATAGGGGCTTTTAGTCTCAGCAGTATAAATACTTTAATTTGTCTAATTATGTAATCATACACTTATACTCCTCTGTGTACACACATCGTTCCATGGATTTAAAAAAATTTTTTTAATATGTCTTTATTGATTTCAGAGAGAGGAAGAGAGAGAGAGAAGCCCGCAATCTGGGCATGTGCCCTGATCAGGAATGGAACCAGGATCTCCTGGATCATAAACCACTGAGCCATGTCAGCCGAGCCGTTTCATGGATTTTTTTTAATCCCTTTTTCTTACATGAAACATCCAGCCTGCTTTTTGGTTGGTATGGCAGAGTCAAACTCCCCCGTGCATTGGGCAGCAAGAAGAGGAAGGACCAGAGGTAATTAGTGATTTTCCTCTGGTTATGATCTGCCCCCTTTGCCCAGAGGCCTCCCCACCTTGACCAACTCTTATGGGCAAGTCCTTTATCTCTCAAATTATTAGCATCTCAATAGTTTCCTAGGAAAATCAAGGTAATTTAAATAAAATTGGACTTTATAATACTCTATCTTCCGTTAATTTTGCAAGATAGAGTATTATAAAGTGCAAACTGTGTAGTGTGATTTTTCCCAGTCCTCTGTTCCAGGCAGGCATAGGGCATGAGCCTGGATATGAGAATTCATGCATGCAGGCACAATGGAGGCCATTGATTTCTGGCATTCAGCTCGTGCAGAGAGGTCCTGTGACCCTAGCTGTTAGAATCAGGACCTGGAAGCAGCTGCTTTTTGAGACCTAATCCTCCAGGGATAGGCCATCTGCTGCCATGTGAGGGAACCCTGAGAAAAGAAATTGACCCAAGGTATCTTTGTATTTCTTTCCTCTGCTCCAGTCCCTCCAGTTCTTTCTTGGCCCCCTTCTCCTAGGCAAACTTTATTTATTGATTTTCGAGAGAGAGAAACATCAGTTTGTTGATCCACTTATTTGTGTATTCATTGGTTGGTTTTTGTATGTGCCCTGACTGGAGATGGAACCCACAACCTTGGCATATTGGGACGACACTCTAAACCAACTGAGTTCCCAGCCAGGGCCACTCCTAGGCAAACTTTAGAAGAATGATGAATCTATTGTCCTTCCCCTGTCCCCGGGAAGATTTTTTTTTAATATATCTTTATTGATTTCAGAGAGAGGAAGGGAGAGGGAGAGATAGAAACATCAATGATTAGAGAGTCTTCAATCGGCTGCCTCCTGCACGCCCCCCACTGGGGATTGAGCCCATAACCCGAGCATGTGCCCTGACAGGAAATCGAACCACAATCTCCTGGATCATAGGTGGATGCTCAACTGCTGAGCCACGCCACAGGGCCCAGGAAGATTTATATGGCTGGTTTCTTTGGTTGGATTAGTACAATAGAACAGACTTTCATTTTCTTAGTAGTAATATGACTTTGCAGTTTAGGATTGGAAGGATCCTTAAAATCTCATTTTATGGAAGAAGAACCTAAGATTTTTCATTCCTTTGCCTTATATTCAGGACCTTCCTTGTTCTGGTGCCAGCCTGATTTTCTAAATTTCCAGCTTTCTTTTAAACCTGGAATCATTTGCTGGTTTCCATACATATATCACCTCTTCTTGCTTCTTTGCCATTGCTAGTACCCTTATCTCTTCCTTACACATTCTTCCTACTCCTTTATCACAGGCACAGTCTCAGTCACTATCTTTTACAAGGTCACAATCCTACTCCCCCCTAAAGTCTGATACATTAGCACATTGCTAGAGCTCGATAGATATTTGTTAAATTAATTAAGGAGTTTCTATTAGGAAAGTGAAACCAGAGAGAATAAGAATCAACACTTGTAAATGTTTTTTCCTCTCTTCTGGGTGAAAGTTATTAAATCCATTCTTTGGAAAACAAAAGATTAAAGGATATTTTCTATTCATCTATGTGACATTTGAACATAGTTATCTACTGACACACGGCATTAAATGGGTGAGGCTGCAACAGGCAAATCTTCTGACCAGGAATCTCAGTCTGGTCAGTCAAAAGTGGCTTGCCAGAGTAAAGAGTCCAAAGAACAAGAGAGAAAAAGGGAAGCCGTGGGCCTCAGTGTGACTTAAAAGCAGAGTTGAGTCTACTGCTGACTCTAACCAGATCAAGGCCCAAGTTTTACTAATCTATCTGTTTTGAGGTTGCTCTGTTTAGTTAGCGATCAAGGTGTCTTAACAATATGCTAGAGCCAGGCTAATAAATCACAGGTTAAAAATCAAAGGTGAACAAGTCTCAGGCACTTGGGAAAGCACCGGGAGGACCAAGTGCCCTGCTTTGGACCTCACAGAAGGTTTATTTGGATTCTTGTTTTTAAAGTTCCTTAAAGAAGCTTCAGTAAGGCTTTCTCAGAGAAAACTAAGTGGGAAGAATTCACAGGAGGGGAGAGGCTCTTCCTTGCTGTCTGAGTGGAGGAGAGGAATCTGCTAGGAGTACTCTGTGGCATGCAACCCCTCGATTGACCTTTATTGCCTCATATGGTCCAGATCTTTAGAAAGACCCAAATGTTGGGAGTAAGGAAGAGGGGAAAAAAACAACCCTGGGTGGTTTTGACTCCTCCCTGCCCTTGATCAGCTGATGATAGCACAGGGTGATAAGTTCCGCTTCTGTGAGGTTTGAAGGAAACCAAGAAGGTGTGACAAGCTGCTTTTCCTGTGGTGGCTGCATGGGAAAGGGTGGTTTGAGATGGGTGATTTAAAGAAGAGAATCCCATCCCCCACAAGGTGGAAGGAGGAAGAATGTCCAGATCAGTAGCCTTTATAACTTTTGACTTCATCTGTCCATGCTCACTTGTCACTGTTTCTTATCCTAGCTGGTTTAGAGGTGATAAAGGCAGGACCCATAGCCCTGGCAACTTCATTCACCGCCCCCCGCCCCCCACAAATCTGCCTTTTCTCTTCCCTTTTATATTTACTAGTCCCTGTCTCCCGGGAAGGTCAGGTCCAATACAAGCATCCACAGAACGTACAGGGCTCACATCATGGCATGGCTTAGTATCATGGTTTGTTAGATATAATTTGTCTGTCACAAGGAGACACAATCACATCTCTTTCTTCAGAAAATTCCATTCAGACCTTTACCTATGACTGGTAAGTGGTTTTCAAACAACTCTGGTGTTTCGCTGGTTTTAGGCGATCATCTCAGCAGATTTCTGCCATATCCATAACTAGTTTACCGATTACTGTATTTCTTTTCATTCTTTGCAGCCATGTAGGCTACAGTGCCTAACAGTGGTCTTTTGAGCACCTGGGAGAAACAAAACGCTTCCTGACTCGCTGTTTGGTGGTACATGGCAGAGGTTGTTTAGTTTGGGCTTCAGTAGAGATGCCCTGTAAGACTGTGTTCTCAGCTGAAAATGCTCCTATATCTTTCTCATTTGCAGCTTTGGTATCTGTGATGCTTAAATAGCTCCATTGTTCGTAGTGCTCAGAGATTAGTGAAGGAAACTGTCTGTCTTGCCTCCCTACCCCCCTTCTCTGGAAAAATGTGGCCCCACTAGAGATATCAGCTGAGTCCTTTGGGCTCAAGTAAACCCACCAGTCCACATTCTTCTCCAGACAGGGATCACTGCTACTTTTGCCCAGATGTACTCCACGCCCATGCTACACTGTAGGACTTGGGCTAAATGTTTTCAGTGGCATCTGTAATCACAAGGGGCTTTCCTATAATAGAGAGAAGGGCAAGCCAGAGTTTGAATTTAGATTCTTAATACTTAGTAGCCCTGTAACCTCAGGCCATTACTAAATTTTTCAAAGCCTCAGTTTCTTCATCTGAGCAAATTGAGTAATTATAGCACTTTCCTCACAGGACAGGAAAATTAAATAGGGTGGCAGCTTTAAAGTGTCCAGTGTTGTGCCTGGTAATAAATGTTAACTCTTTTCCTCACTTCTACCCTGTTGAACGTAAAACATCTTAAAATTTATTTTAAATTTAAATTTGTGTTTCTTGGAGGGCTACTGTGTGTTTCTTGGCACTGGACTTGGCATTAGGAGTTCAGTTAGATTGTGGAGTTGGAAATGAATCCATAGCTGTGACCTTTGTACCCGAGTCCAACCCTGTTTTAAACTCCAAGGCAGACTCCTAAATCATTATCACCTGCTCACCAATTACCCTTCTGAGGTTGGACAGTACCTTAAGCAGATGACTGGAGCCTTCTCCAGAGGACCAGCCTGCATCCTCCTGGAGGTGGGAATTCTAAGGGGGAGAGCAAATACAAGTGCAGCTTAGTTAGATGATACAGTGACTCAGAGAAGTCCAGGAACTAGCAAGTGCTGATGAGGAAGTAAATAAACATCATTTGCTTTCTCTTAACCCTTTAACTACCACTGTCAAGGGGAACATAGTAATATTTGTTAATGCACATGGAATGGCCTACTGTCATCCCATCATCCTAGGGATGAGGCTGGGGGGACAACTGTGGGCTCTGCTCTGTCAGTGCACTGGGCGGGTGGATTTAGACACTGAATGACCCAGGCCTGGAGCAGTCAGATGAAGAAGAGTGGTTCTCCCTGCCTGCCCTTCTTTTGGCAGGCGTATAGTGGGATTGGCAGTGTGGGGAGGGGGAGGGGCAGCCCCAGCTGGTAGCCTACTCCCCTAAGTTCCTGAGCTGTGAGAACAAGAGGAGGTGAAAGGGTAACAGGCCATATGGAAGCCATTTTTCAGCCAAGAGCATCCTGGTCTGTTCTGCTGAGAAGGGAAGTAGGGAAAGGGGCTGGCATATTACTGAGCTGGAGCAAGGGGAGAGCAAAACAAGATTCCCTAGTGTCCCCTCTCCAGAGATCCAGAAATTTCTGAAACAGTCCTTTTTCTTTTCTTTGCCTTACCCCAGTCCAAAAACCAGAGGTAAGGGTTTGGTTTGCTTTGTGAAAATAAATGTACAAAAGTTATCAGTGCCTGGTATGTGCCAGGCATGATGCAAACAATTTCAGGTACATAGTTTTATCTGTCCTTACAAATACTTCATAGAAGTGGGTATTGTCTGTTAAAGAGTGAGGCTCAGAAGAGTTCAGGCAGTTGACGGGGTTGGAGAGTGGACCCCCTGGTCAAACCCAGATTAATCTGCCTGACACCCAAGACCGTGCTCTGACCTCCCCCAACCCTACCCCTTGGCCTTGATCCTAGGGGCCTCTTTGATGTTATCTGTTCTTGAAACTTAAATCAGAAACCATGTGACCCTTTGCAGTTAGAAACAAGACAGTGGCTTGAAATATGGGCGAAATTTTGCAAGTTTAGTAGTTTTCTACTAAGCATCTCCCCTCTTTCAGATTCTGTGCCAAGAACTGGAGATACAAAAATGAGCAGAACAAATGCTTGCCCTATAGTAGAGAGGTGGAGGGACGACTGATTTGTGAGAAACTAACTGCAGAGACAGTGTAGTGATAGTTTACAGAGAGGAGTGAAGAGGTTGTTATGAGAACACAGAAGAATAATAAAGCTACAGACCCAACACCAGGTACTGTACCTGCAAAATTGTGGTTAATCTGCATAGCAACCCTGTGAGGTAGACACCTTTAGTATGCCCATTTTACAAATCAGAGGGAACTGAAGAGTAGGAAGACCTGCCCAAGCCCACACTGTGGGTAACTGTCAGGCAGTACACACCTGGGCACTCTCATTTTAGGCCCATGCTGGTAAGCTGTACCTTGTGCTGCTTAATTCTCTCTAATATTTTCTGGTCTGGTTTGGGTTTCTTGGTGCAAGACAGTTCTGAATCTTGAAAGATGGGTGGGGTTTCAGCTGACCACAAGTGCTTTCAGGTCAGGTGCTCTTCAGGCTGAGGAGAGAAACAGAACTTCTTCCAGAATGACTAAGGACTTTGGTGGCTGCTTCCAGGTGACAAGAGTTTTCATGTTTGGGCCAGGGTCCAATAAAGAAAATGTTGTTCCTTCTTGTTGACTCTGAAGCTGCTGGTTGGTATTTCCCTTCTCCTGTGAGGTGGAGGGACTTAAAATAAGATGGACTAGCTCTGAAGCCAGACCCACTTGTGAGTTGCAGGGCTTGGGCTTGCCCTCTCTTAGGAAAGTGATGGTGGGGCCTAGGAGGAGCTGTAGGGAGCAGCCTAAGCCATGGGTGGTTTCTCCCTCTGTTCCTACCCCTTCCCCAGGGCCACACCCTGGGAAAGGCTGGCCTTCCCCCGTTGTGTGGGAAGTTCTCATGAGAAAAGGGATCCTGGCTAGACAATGGGCTTCCTGTCTCACTGCTTGGAAGGTTTGTCTTAGGGAAGAGGAACGTTGCAAATGGCATGAGAAATCCTCTCCTCTTTCTTGCTGCAGCCTGTTTTTAGAGTTTTGACTGTTTGAGTTGGGGTGGGGGGTGGGCACGGGCAGGAAGGCAGAAAGTAGGGGAAAGCCAGAGAGAGCCATAGACTGAAGAGCCCTTGGGTATCTTTTGAGAAATTGAACTGTTTTCCCTGCTCCCACCTGCCCTGACAGATGCAGTAGCTTCTGTACATAGAGGATGCTTCTCAACCCTCTCACACCCCATGCTCATTTCAAAAACCACAGCAGCTGTAGGACTTCAGTGAAGGAACCTCAAATAGATGGTGAGGCCAGGACAGCCAAGACACCCACCCAACTCGAGACAAATTTGCAAATGTTAGAAGAGACCGCTGAAGTCATCTGGTTCAGTGCCCTCAGGTACTGAAACTGAGGTCCAGAGAGGCTAGTGTCCATAGGCAATATCCAGATTGTCTTTGTCACTGGTCTCCCCTCACTAGCTCCCTTTCCAGGATGTGAGTATGGGAGAAGCTGGGCTCAGAAATTCTTTGTTACTACCTACTGCCATTGTGACCATGAGCAAGTACTGCCCCCTGCTGAGTGACCATAAGCAAGTTTCTTCACCTCTCGATTTGCTTATCTGTCTAATGCTGTAATATGTTTTTATGGGGGCGTTTTAAGAGAGGGAGGAAGGCAGAGAGAGAGAAACATCAATGTGACAGAGACACATCTATTGGTTGTCCCTGACTCCTACCTCCATACGTGGCCCACTGGGGATCAAACCTGCAACTTGGGTGTGTGCTCTGATTGAGAATGGAACCTGTGACCTTCCAGTACACGGGGCCTCACCAGCTAGGGCTGTTGTAATATGTTTTTAAAGGGATTTTATGAAGCTTAAATGAGTTATACATGTAAAGTGCTTTGACTAGTGTTTAATAGGTGTATAATAGTGTGTAATAGGTGGTCAATAAATATGTTATTGCTGATATTTAAAAGAGGCCTTAGAAGAAACCTTTGACTGTAATTAGATGTGCTCATTCCCCTCCCCCTCATTTGCATTTGCCTGGAATGCCCAGCCCCAACTTTCTTGAGAGGCTTTTTTGAAGAGCATCACCTCCCCTTTGAATTAGTCTGTTTACACTATAGCATGACTTTCCCTTTCAGCATACAGAGGAGCTAGGTGTTACAAAAGCTCCAGAGGGTGAACCACAGAGTGGGACCTGGTGTCCTGCCCTGCTCAGCTGGCCCAGGTTAGCTTAGCAGTCAAGCCTGCAGCTTAGGAGCCATAGTGCCTATTGAATCCAGCTTCATCATTTACAAAAGTGGGATTTGGGGCAAATTATTCCTCTAAGACTCAATGCTCTTATTTGTAAAGTGAAGAAAATATAGTACCTGCTTCATATAATGAGAGAGCTCAGTAGAGTGCCTGGCACATTAATACACTGTTTATAGTAATTATCTTCCATGTCTGTGTCCCTCCCACATGCCCCCTCACCAAAACACACTCATTTAAACACCTTTTTTTTCCTGTTTTCACCTTGATCTTTCTCTGGCTCTCTATGTTCCTAATAAACCATTTACTTATTTATTTCTAAAATATATTTTTATTGATTTTAGAGAGGGAAAGACAGAAACATCAATGATGAAAAAGTCATTGATTAGCTGCCTCCTGCATGCCCCTACTGGGGATCGAGCCTGCAACCGGGCATGTGTCCGCAACCAGAAACCAAACCACAATCTCTTGGATCATAGGTCGATGCTCAACCACTGTGCCACGCCGGCTGGGCCCTAACAAACCATTTAGAGTTAGAAGTAGAAATTAGACCTTCATATATCAAGAAAGGGTTTTGAAAGCAAGTATATATAAGTGGTGCTTTTTAAAACAACCCAAAGGGACCCTCAGTGCTCAGTGCTATCATCTTTCCACATCTATTGTTTAACCTAATACTTCATTCCCTGTGGTGTGGTTCTGAACCCTTTTCACTGTTTCCAGATCCCTAGACTCATCCTGTGACTCTCAGACACACACTCCTCCTGCACTTAGCACTTGTGTTCTCCAATACAGTGGCCACTAGCCCCATTGGCTACTGAGGACTTGAAATGTGGTTAGTCTGCCTTGAGATGTGCTGTGAATATAAAAACTTACTATGAAAAGATAGAAATTATCTCATTAATAAATTTTTATGTCAATTGCATGTTGAGGTATAATCGATCTTTCATATATATTGGG
The DNA here is from genome assembly GCF_964146895.1 of Miniopterus schreibersii. NCBI lineage: Eukaryota > Metazoa > Chordata > Mammalia > Chiroptera > Miniopteridae > Miniopterus > Miniopterus schreibersii. The sequence goes on from NC_138101.1 coordinate 178,349,253, forward strand.
TTAAATAAAATATATTAATAAAATAAATTTTAGCCCAGCCTGAGTGGCTCAGTTGGTTGAGCATCTTCCTGTGCACTGAAGGGTTGCCAGTTCAATTCCTGGTCAGGGTACATACCTGGATTGCAGGTTTGATCCCTAATCAGGAAGCATACGAGGAAGGCAACCGATTGATGTTTCCCTCCCTCCCTCCCTCCGTTCCTCCCTCCGTTCCTCCCTCCGTTCCTCCCTCCCTCCCTCCCTCCCTCCCTCCCTCCCTCCCTCCCGCATGTCCTCTGGTAAAGGATTAAAAATAATAAGAAATAAGTAAGTAAATAAATAAATTTTACCTGCTTCCTCTGGTTTCGGGCAGTTCTCAGATGAATGGGATATCTGCTTAGAAGGATACCCAGGCTAATAGAAAAGCACACCTTTGAACATTTCCTTCTTTGATTTATGTTGGACTTGGCTGTGTGCATGTCTGTGTCCTCCCTAGATTGTAAGCTTTTTGAGGGCACAGTCCTGTCACCTTCAGTTTTATGGTCCTCCTAGGGCATCGTGTGTGGAAAGGCCTGTTTTAATCATTTGGTGGAATTACAACCAAATAGGAACATTTATGATACTGCCTCAACTGTGTCCCTCATGATTACAACTGCTATGTTGGCAGCTGGGTTTGGAGAATCTCTTTGTTCTCCCCTAAATTCCCAGGAAATCTTTCTCCAGCCAAACTTTTATTCAGCACCCTGTTTCTCTGTGCCCAGTTGAGTTCTACCACACTGATTTTGTCTAAACTACATTATTTCAAATCTGTGAGTGAACACTGACAGTTTCTTAAGCCCTCAGTCACTGTGTTCAGGAGTGTTGTTTTCTTGATATCTGTCGTCAGCCAGAAACCTCTTTTACTGAGATCTTTTTTAAATGCACTAGGTATTTAAACATCTGTTTCCCCACCTCAAACTGATCTTCACAGGACCTACTCCCCACACTTTGTTTTGAAGGAACTTAAGTATTTATTTAGTTTGTTAAACTGAACATCATGACCCCTGGTTTTTCCTGGAGCTTGTTTTGAATTGCTTTTTATGGAATCTTATGAAGTTTTGTTTTGTTTTAAGTTGCCGCCGCCTCCTAAAAAGCTGATTCCCAAAACAACAAATGCAAAAAAGTTTGAAGATCAGATTGAGGGTTCTTGTTAATTTCTGCTGAGGTTTTGAGGCTGCAGTGGTCTAAGGTGGAAATATCGGCCAGATCATTTTGCTTCTCCTCTGTCTGCACCCTCACCAGCTGTTTGGCTAGTCTGTTACTGAATGACTACTATGTGTCAGGCATGCTGGGGGGGGGGAGGCGCCCCCCCCCCCCCAAGCATATCTCACTGCTTCCTGTGTGTTCACTGGAGGCCTAAGTGGTTGTAAGAGATAATGGACAGCAGAGAAGAAAGCTAAGCAAGGAGAATTGATTTTTTTTTTCCTGTAAAATTTCTACCTTTTGGCTTTCTCCCTCTCTTTTTAAAATTATGCAGCTTTGCCAAATCAGATGAGTTCATTGTCTTCTTGGGGTTGAGAACAGAGCTTGAAACTCCCTCTGCGGATCAGGGGTTGTCAGAGAGTGAGCCTGATGCTCAGATTAAGTCAGCCTCTTGCCCAAGCGGTAGCTTCAGGAAGCCACTAGGTGATTTATTTGCTATTCTTATCTTCCCTTTCCTACTAACCCTAGGCATCACTGAGAGGGTCCTCTCCAAAACCTGCCCTTTGCCAACACTCTCCCACTATGCTCTTTGAATTGGCAAGAGGGCTATTTTTTTTTTCTCTTGTGTTTTTGGCATCCTAAAGTACCTTTTTTTTTAAAAAATTTTTTAATGTCTTTATTGATTTCAGAGAGAGGAAAGGAGAGAGATAGAACCATCAGTGATGAGAGAATCATTGATCAGCTGCCTCCTTCAAACCTCCCACTGGGAATTGAGCCCACAACCCAGGCATGTACCCTGACTGGGAATCGAACTGGTGACCTCTTGGTACATGGGATGACACTCAACCAACTGAGCCACACTGGACAGGCGAAGTGCTTATGTTTGAATCCTTTTTCAGAGCGTGGCACAAATGACTCCTACAGAATAATCAATAAATACTAGTTGAATTGAAATGAAATTCAAATGCAAGTCACTTCTTTGTAGACTTCCTTTTTTTTACTTATAAAAATGAATGCTAGGTAACCTTCAGCGTCTCGCTCAAAAATTCTGTGAAGATGTAGGCTTTAAGAGCATAAATTCCCAGCAAAGCAGGAGTGGCTTGAGAATCAGCAGCTCTTCCCCAGAGACCATCCTTCCCAGCACATCGGACCTGTGTGTGGGTCCTGCCTACTTTCAGGAGCTGTCCTGGGATGCTCAGCATTAATTATGCTGAGGAAATGAGCCAATTAGACACAGTTGGAGGAGAGCTGGAGGGATCTGTGCGGCATGCTTGTTGCCTGAACGAAAGAGAAAGTGTAAAGAGGGAAGCAGTTTGCTGAGGTTTCTTTGGAAATTTAGCTGACCAGCTCTTTGAACGATTTGGCCAAAGTTTAAAGAAGCACCAGAAGGAGTGTTTGGCGCCTCTCTTCGTCCTGTTCAAGACTTTCGGTGAGGTGGGTGGCGTGGGAACAGTTTGGAGAAGGTGTGTCCTTAGAGGGGACCGAGGAGACCTGTGGACTCATCTACTAGTTTCAGAGAAGCTGCTCAGACTTCTCCTCCTGATCCCTGTGGCACCTACCCCAGCTTTGTTTTATTAACAGCTCTTTAAAAATGGAGTTTGTCCCCATCTTAGTGACAGCACAGGGAGCTGTCCTCTCCTTTTAGACTTGATATCCACCCTCCAGCCGGACCAACTGTCAGCTTGCTTAAGAGCAGTTTGTAGGTTGAAGGGAAGTGGTATTTGGTGAGAGGCTATAAGGGCACATCTGAGAGAGAGTGGTGGGTCAGCTTCTGAATGGGAGAGCACCTTATCTGGGACAGACAGACACTCTAGGTCTGTTAGAGGAAATGAAAAAAAAGAAACCCACAGTTCCTATTCTCATATTGATATCCTTGTGGTATTCAGAATAGGGTATTTGTCAGCAAAATCAAATGTCCTTTGGAAACTTTTATCTTTCTTGCATTTGTAGGGCTTTGGAAGTTGAAGTTTGTGGATGCCTGGCCATCCTGCCAGTGGGTCTTCTCCCCTAGCTTAGTCTTCCAAACAGTGATCCCGTAGTGCCCACACTGTGTCCCTCCTGTTTTGGCTAGGTACACCGCTTAATCCACTTCCTGGAACTTCAGGTCTGCTTTGTCTGTCCAGGGTTGGAAGGGCAGGCCATGGAATCACCTCTCCAGGACTGCTCAGACCTTCCACCTTCCAGCTCCTCTGACTTATCATTACTTCAGTTTCCCTACACTGAGGTTCCTACCACACTTACGCACCACTTGCCATCTCCTTGATACACTTCATAAGGGCCCACTCAGCTCATGGGGTAGAAGCAGTGTCTGCTGGTGAAAAGAGCACAGGTTTTGGAACCATTTGACTTGACTCTGCTCCCAGGTCTGCCATTTAGTCTACTTACACTTGGCTAAAAGTCATTTAATTCATTGGGCCTCAGTATCCTCGTCTTCAAAGAGGAGTCAGGATAACTACCTCATGGAGTTGTCAGAATGAATTAATAAGATAGGAGGTGAAGGTGCTTTTGTTTTTTAAAAAATATTTTTATTGAATTTATTGGGTTTGCATTGGTTAATAAAATTATATAGGCTTCAAGTGTACAATTCTATAATACATCATTTATATATTGTATTGGGTAAGGTGCTTTTAAAACTAGACAGTCCTACCCTACCCAACAAAAAATGTGGGATTTACTATGGGCCGGAGACAAATGATGCCAGTGACTATTCCAGTCAGGAAATGGGAAGTGCTCCCAGAAAATCCATCAGAAATCCCCTCTGCCGCTGAGGAACTCATTTTTATTACACGGTGGAGTCCTTTCTGGTATCAATCCTGGAAACAAGGCTAACATTTCCCCCACGCAGGTTAAAAGTATTTTACCACCTTTCATTGATTCATTGTTTGTTTCAGTAGGTGTTATTAAAGCCATATTATGTGCTAGATCTTTGTAAGTTCAGGACTTGGTCAGAGTTTACCATTCACTTGTGGATGCAGTTTTCTTTTTCTTTTATCTTTATTGTTGAAAATATTACAGATGTCCTCTTCCCCCCACATTGATCCCCTCCACCCTACATCTGCCTCACCCCCAGACCTTCCCATGTTATTATCTGTCTGTGGGTTATGCATGTATGCATATAGGTTCTTTGATTACTCTCTCCCCGCCCACTCCCCGACCCCTGCCTCCCCCCTGAGTTTCCTCAGTATGTTCCATGCTTCTGTGTCTCTGGATCTATTTTGTTCATCAGTTTATTTGTTCATTATATTCCACATATGAGTGAGACCATGTGATACTTGTGTTTGTCTGACTGGCTTATTTTGCTTAGCGTAATACTCTCCAGTTCCATCCATACTGTCCCAAAGGGTAAGAGATCTTTCTTTTTTACAGCTGCATAGTATTCCATGGTATAAATGTCCCACAGCTTTTTTATCCACTCATCTACTGATGGGTACTTGGGCTGTTTCCAGATCTTAGCTATTGTAAATTGCGCTGCTATGAACATAGGGGTGCATAAGTTCTTTCTGATTGGTGTTTCGGGTTTCTTAGGATATAGTGGATGCACTTTTCTTAAGGAACAGTGGGGAGAGGAAGGGGACATGTTGCAAACAACCAAACTTCATCGTTGCCAGTGCTCTTCCCTCTCTCAGTGGCAACCTACATTTCCACAGTTGGGCCAACAGCCTTTCCAAGAAACGGACCATGTGCTCCTCATGTGTTTCTTGTTGAGATCTTTGGAACTGCCCTCCTCTGAGTCACTGAGAGGACTCCCACTGGAAAACCTCATCACTGTAACTCACTCTCTCTTTGTCTTTGCAGTGTGTTCCCTGCCCCCAGAACCAGAGAATGGTGGCTACGTCTGCCACCCCCGGCCCTGCAAAGACTCCCTGAACTCGGGCAGTGTCATCGAGTACTTGTGTGCTGAAGGCTACATGTTAAAGGGTGATTACAAATACCTGACGTGTAAGAATGGCGAATGGAAACCAGCCATGGAGATTAGCTGCCATCTTAATGAAGGTCAGTTTGGCAGATGAGAAAGGGTCTGTTTTCTTTTAACTCAAGGGAAGTAGTGCCCACTTCCTCCTGAGCATCCTGTGATGTGGGGCAGTATGGGCCCTTTGATGCCCTGCAGACTCCCTTCCTTTGGGATTTCATGTGTCTTTGTGAAAGACATTTGAGATTGCTGGTGTATGTCCCACTGTGGTTCAGCTGAGCCACTGAGGGCCTCAGTGGCTTTGCTGTGGCATCTGTTCTGCTATGTAAGATCCCTTTGATGCTCATGATCTCATTTGCCTAGCCAAGTGCTGGTGACATTTGACCATGTTCTACTAACACATGAGCACGATGCTAACACCTTTTATAGTGTCTTTTTTTCTTTCTTTTTTTAAAAATATATCTTTACTGATTTCAGAGAGAGGAAGGGAGAGAGAGAGAGAGATAGAAACATCAATGATAAGAGAGTCATTGATCGGCTTGCCTTCTGCATGGTCCCACCAGGGATTGAGCCCGCAACCCGGGCATGTGCCCTGACAGGGAATTGAACCTTGATCTCCTTGATCATAGGTCGTTGCTCAACCACTGAACCATGCTGGCCGGACTATCTTATTTTTTCTTGAATGATAATGAACTGTTTTGTTATGGACCTACAGTCCAGCTGGACAGAAGACCTCTCCCAGTCCTCCTCTTCCTCCTGTCATGCATGACAGGAAAATCCAGCTGTCTGCAGGGAAGAATGTGTCATACAGCCATCTTTGTGCTTCATACTTGGGCTTTGAGGCCATCACACCCAGAGAAGGGTGGGGACTGACCTGAGAGTTACAGAGCGACAGGATCTTAGAACAGGGGGTTATTACAGCCTAGCTCTTACAAATTTTTTCTGCCATGTGAGGAAAAAGATAGGTGGGACTTAAAAGCATGTGTTTATTTAAATGGTTGATGTCTACCAACTGTCTACTGAAGGACAGGAGCAGAAGTGGTTTATAAAGGTAAGATCTCTAGCTGAGTGATTGTAGGTGTAAGATGGTCCTCAAAGGCCCACAGGGAAGGGGATATTAGATTCAGGAGCAGGATAGGGAAATGGCCCCCTTTTCTTGTGTGTATAAACTGCTTTGCACTGTTACTCCTAAAATGGCCCTGGCAAAAGTGTGTGTCTGCATGGCACCATGTAGGGGGCCTTTGATAAGATCAGCTGTGGGGCTCATGTTGTATGTGTCTGGATGCAAACCTCTTCTGATGATGGCTTGTTTTTGTAGAGAAAGACACCAAGACATCACTCGGGGTCCCCACGCTTTCTATAGTGGCTTCCACTGCCAGCTCCGTGGCACTCATTCTCCTCCTTGTGGTGCTGTTTGTGCTGCTGCAGCCAAAGCTGAAGTCTTTCCATCACAGCAGGTGAGCATGGGGTGGCAGGCATCATTGTGGGGTCTGGCCTTTGACTAGCAAAGGGTTGCTGTTATGTGTACCAGACTCTGCTGGTCTGTAGATCCCAGGGGAAGGGGAGGGTTCTGTCATGTACTCATGTGCCCAAGACTGCACTTATTGCTTTGCATACATTATCTTAATCCTCATAGGATGAACACACTATACAGTATACAGATGATGTATTATAGAATTGTACACCTTAAACCTATATAATTTTATTAACCAGTGTAACCCCAATAAGTTCAATTTTAAAAAACCCCTCACAGGAACATTGCAAATAAGGAAACCGAGGCTCAGAAAGGTTGTCATTTACTGATGGTCATCCCGCTAGATGATGACAGAGCTGAGATTTGAACTCATCTGTCCAACTCCAGAACCATGTCCTTTTCCCTACATCAGTGGTTCTCAAAGTGTGATTCCAGCGGCATCAGTATCACCTGGGAACTTTTAGGAATGCAAATTTTCAGCCCCACCCCAAACCAACTGAGTTAGAAACTCTGGGATTGAGGCCCAGTCACAGGGTTTCACAATTCCTCCTGGTATTCATTGCAGGCTCATATTTACAAGCCACTGCCCTATACCTGGTTCCCAATCCTGGCTGTACATGGAGACTCCTGCTGGGAGTTGAAAACAAATACCAACACCTGGGCCTCCACCCCCAGGCATTCTGATTTATTGGGTTTGGAGTGGGAATCTGGCACTAGTGTTTTATAAAGCTCCTCAGTTGGTTCGAAATTGCAGCTAGGACTTGGGGCCAGTGCCCTATACCATACTAAAACAGAGGAGGTGGTTTTCTTGCCCAATATTTTTTTCCACTTGAGTGCATTAGCCACAAATCATCCCAGGCTGGGTGGGTGTGTTTAGGAGGGGGTTGGCAAATGGTGGGGAGTGGATCCCTTAGGATGGATTTCTCTCCTCGGCCATCATAACCTCTGCAGTAGCTCATTCCCTGTCTCTGGAACAGTTCCTATTCATTCATGGCCCTTCATCAGTCACTGTTGTTACTCACAGGCTCAAGGAATGAAGGAACAGACTAAACTGCATTAAATAAAATGCTTCTGGTTTGGAATTACAGACAAGGACCAGGCTCAGTTTAATCTTCATGTACTATGTGTGATTTTTCTGCTTTTTATTTGGTTTTGTTTGTGGGAGGGGATAACAGCAATTTTAAAGGTGGTTAAGCAGTTAGTAGAATAAAGAGGATTTGGAAGGGACCATTTACTTGAGGAATCTGCTATTTCCACATAAAGTCAAGCTGATACATTCGACATTTAATTCACATTAGGGAGTTTTCCCCCTTTGCAGTTACCTAGTAAGTCTGTGAAAAGTAACTGGCTGATTTTGCCTGACTTGAGTGGAAGGGAGATTTGGTTTTCACTTGAGACCCTATTTAAATTTTGTACTGTGTACGTTTTAAACAAAAATTTTTATTTTGAATAATGAAAGTTAAGCACATGCCAGAATACAAACCACTTCTATGCCACCTTGCCATCAAAGTTTGTCTTCCTTCCAGAAACTTCTAAGTACTTTTATCAGCCACATCTGTCATCCTCACAGTGTGTACACCATTTGAATTGAGTAGCACAGATTTTATCTCCAAGTACAGATGAAAAAATTGAGAATTAATAACAGTCTAGCAGTAATGCTCTTCGGCCATAGACCACATATCTCCTCTTGTGATGCACTGAGAAGGACACATCACCTGTGTTGTATTCTAGCCAAAAATTGGCTTGCATCTAATTAGACAAGTCCAGAATGTGGGACATTCTAGGATACAGCTGGCCTGGAGTCTATAAAAAATTGTCATAAAAAAATGCTGCAGGGAACTGTTCCAGATTAAAGGAGATAAGAGAGACAGGACAATTAAATGCAGTGCATGATTTTTAATTGGGTCCTGGATGAAAACAAACAGCTGAAATGGATATATTTGTGGATAGTTGAAAAAATTTGTGTTACAGTATTATACCAATGTTAAATTTTCCAAGATGTAATGATACTGTAGTTATATAGGAGACGAGGTTCTTGGGAGGTGTATACTCAATAATGTCTTCAACTAACTTTCAAAATGGTTCAGATAAACTTTAAAAAGTGTGTGTATGTGTGTGTGTGTGTGTAACAAGTGATTTCCCCAAAAGGTGTCTGCATGAACAAATCTTACAAATGTAATGTTGAGTAAAAGAAGCCAGACACATACACATGTTTACACACACACATTTATATCCCATTCATATAAATCTCAGAAATGCAAAAATAAACTGGTATGGGAGGATTCATATGTAGGCTATAAAACTATTAAAATAAAAGGCAAAGGAGTGATTTTCATGAAAGTTAGGATACCAGTTACTTAGTGTGATATGAGGCAATGAGAAGTGATTGGGACAGGTACAAGGGGTGTCTAGGATGCTGGCAGTGTTCTCTTTCTTGACCTAGGTAGGGGTGATACACTGTTACCCTTGGGATAAGTCAGTGAGTTACATGTTTTTCTATGTGTTCTTTTCTATATTTGTGTTATAATTCACATATAATAATTTACAAAGTTTAAAAAATAATAAAAGGCAATCAAAGTGGCTGAGTCAGAAGAACAAAATTCTTCTCAGTTCAAGTACATGACCCATTTCAAGACCATAGTGCTTCTTTTCCTCTCCTTTTTAAAAAACAGCTTTATAGTGCCTTGGCTGGGTGGCTCCGCTGGCTGGAGCATCGTCCCATACACCAAGAAGGTTGCAGGTTTGATTCCCGGTCAGGACACATACCTAGGCTGAGAGTTTGATCCCCGGTCAGGGCGCATATGGGAGGTAGTCCATCGATGTTTCTCTCTCACATTGATGTTTCTCTCTCAATCTATCTCTTCCTCTCTTTCCCTCCCTCCCTCCCTCCCCTGCTCTCCTCCCCCTTTTCCTCCCGTCCCTCCCCCTTCCTCTCTAAAAATCAATAAACACATCCTCAGGTGAGGATAATAAACAAATAAAAAAAGATAAAAACAGCTTTATGGAGTTATATTTTACATATCATTTAAGTATCCAGACAATGGTTTTTAGTTGTATTCACAGGTAGTAGTCATCCTTCATCCTTCATCCTTTCTCACTTCTGTTCTAGCTGTGCTGAGTGAGTGGCTTTATTTCCAGGTCTCTGGATTCCTAGTTTTGCACAGAACCAGAGAGCTAGGTGCCTGTGTACCCAGAGGTTAAGAGCACAGTTTCTGGAAGCAGGTGGAACTGGATTCAAATCCCAGCTTCCTCCTTTACTAGATGTGTGACTGTGAGCAAGTTATTTAACTTCTCTGAGCCTTATCTGCATTGTTGGTGAAGTTTTACCTGAAAGGGCTCAAGTGAGGATTCAGTGTGATCAAGTATATAAAGCATGTAGTGTCTGGCGCATAGTAAGTGCTCAAAAATGGTTGGTGGTGTTAGTACAGTATTACGGTATTTATTTGTCTGTGTATTTTAATTCTTCCTTTGTCTTTTCCTCCTCCGGATACAGGCGTGACCAGGGGGTATCTGGGGACCAGGTCTCCATCATAGTGGATGGAGTCCAAGTTGCACTACCGTCGTATGAGGAGGCTGTGTACGGCAGTTCCGGTCACAGTGTGCCGCCCGCTGACCCCAGAGTGCAGATTGTGCTGTCAGAAGGATCTGGGCCAAGGGAACAGCAGCTACAGGACCAGGAGGCCTGCTCCTCTCCAGGTGGAGAGGAGGAGGCCCCAGGCCAGTCTGGACTGTGTGAAGCCTGGGGCTCTCGGGGTTCAGAGACTGTGATAGTGCATCAGGCAACCACCTCTTCCTGGGTGGCCGGCTCAGGGAACAGCCGACTGGCACACAAAGAAGCCCCAGATTCAGAGAACAGTGACATTCAAAGCCTTTTATCCCTCACATCGGAGGACTACACAGATGGTAGGTGGTCTGCGCCGATCATGAGTTACTAGTGGCTCCAGGTCCTTGCTGGGAATAAGGAAGGATGTGAGCCTCTAATAATTGGGGGGGGACGGGGGGGGGGGGACGGAGGAGGGGCAAAGAAAGATAATACCTGGGGTATTAGCCTGAAAAACAGTATTTTACTTTTAGCTCCACATAGCTCTTTGGGCTCTGTATAGGGAGACTTTCATTGTGGTCTGTGAATTTTGATAGTTTGGAATCTCCAGAATTATTCGTTGCCATGGCTGTGCTAAATCAAAGGGTAGACAGCTGTTTGGAGGTGAGGGTGGGGTCTGTCTTCTCATCGTAATTTTCATATTCCTGAAAGGACAGGAATGATGAGGTATTGTGGGGTCATATTAAGAAGAAAATTGGTGCCTGTTTTTTACCATAGCATTCAGCTGCTTCATCTCAAATAGGAGTGTATCAGGGCTTGTGCTAGTTGGTTTTCTTACACTATCTCAGTTAAACCTCACAGTGATCCTGAGGGGGTAGGTATTACTATATACTACTGTCCTCATTTTACAGGTGAGGAAACTGAGGCTCCAAGAGGCTAAGTCACTTGCCCATTGGTAATTGGTTGAACTGGGATATGAAGCCAGGTGGATCTGGTTCCAAAGCCTGCATTTATAACCCCATGGTGCCATGCTGCCTCCCAGATGTCTCCAGGTCCTTTGTGGCAAACCAGCTCTAGAACAAAATTGCTACCTCCCGACACCTATGCTTTTGCTGGGGCCTGGAGAGTTGAATGTTGGGATTGACTCTCACTTTACATAAAATCCCAGTGTGGTTCAGGATGCAGACAAAACCTAGACATTTCCCTTTTGACAGCGAGTACTTTTGCACTTACAAACCTCTTCCCCACCCCCACCCCCTTGAGAAAACGTTATGCTTCCAGGGAATCTGAGGCACAGTAAAGTGCCTATGGTTTAGCATATCTGAAAGCAAAAAAATTGGAAATTCTTGAATGCAGATCATGTTTATGGAGTTTCCCAATTATCAGCAACATGCCTTCCTTTTACTTGGCAGGATATAGAGCTAGGAAAAGCCACTAAATAGTTGACCCAGGTTTAAAGGTGGAAATCATTGACCCCATGGGTAGCCACCCACATATACTGTCTGTCTAAGTGCACACATATTCTATGTCCATGCAGATTGACAGATGTCCCAAGTGCAAATCTCGGCCCTTATCCTTCCTAAGGAGCCAAGAGGGTGCCTGTGCTTTCCCTTCTTGCTATCTTGCTTTGTTCCATGTACTGAACAAGCAGTTTTTAAAAAATATATCTATTGATTTCAGAGAGAGGAAAGGAGAGGGAGAGAGAGAGATAGAAACATCAATGATGAGAGTCATTGATTGGCTGCCTCCTCCCCCCCCCGCCCCCCCACCCCACTGGGGATCAAGCCTGCAACCCAGGCATGTGCCCTAACCAGGAATTGAATGAGGATCTCCTGGATCATAGGTCGATGCTCAACCGCTGAGCCACGCCTGGCCAGGCTGAATAAGCATTTTTGAGAGCCCATCTTGTTCCTGGTGCCAGATTAGATTTCAGGGGTGATACAAAGAAACATAAAACATTCTCTCTGTCTGCTTGGACTGTCATTCACTTGAGAAGACGGGGCTTACACTCAAGAAATAATGAAACCAAGAATCATATGGTCCGTGTCAGAATGAAGGATTCAAAAAACAAAACACATAGGTATTCAAGCTTGTTGCAGGCCATGGGACTGCCTGGGACTGACAGTACAGTAGGAAGTCAGGACCTTGAGGCATCAGTCTAACCCTGCTGACTTCGACCCAGGGAGGGGGAATGATTTATTCACTCACACAGCTGGACAGTGACATTAAGGAGGAGGTAGGACTTAAGCAGCGCTTAGTACTCTTATCAGATGAGATTAAGGACAGAAAGAGAAGCAACCAGACCAGCAGTTAAGGCAGAGGAGGGTTCAAGTTGGTAGGACCAGAAGGAGTTTGAATACCAGACTGAACATTCAGATGTTGTCACATAGGTAGAGGGAAAGATAAGCAAGAAAGTCCTAAAAGAGAGACACGGGATTTAGACTACCTAGGAGAGTATGAGTAGTGCATTTTATTTGTTTAAACTAAGAGTTTCATGCGGATCCCTGCAGTGGGATCAGGTGTGCTGCGGAGACCCATTTGAGGTAACAAACAGTACTTTCCTTCTCTTCCTATAGATATCCCACTGTTGAAAGAAGCATGAGGTTTGCCACCGTCCTCTCTCCTCTCTGCAATGATCCTCTCTGCTCTTTTCCCCTCTCCCTGTGGGTTTGAGCACCCTGTACTCCAGCCACCCTGCCCGGATATCTGAGCTGCCACCTGTGGATCTGTGGACCTCTGAGGGCCTGTAAGCCCACCTCGCTGGAAACTCAAGGAAGATTCTTGCCATCTGCCTGCTGGACAGCTGGAGGAGCTGGCTTTTTGCCTGGCCCAACCTTCCCATCTTTGCCGGGAACATATATGAATGTGCTGGATTGAACCCTTCCTTTCCCTGAGCCCTCTGGGTCCCCTCCAGCCAGCTATTTGGTGGCAGCCCCCACCAGCCCACATGGGCCAGAGAGCCGCTGTGTTTACTTGTGCCTTCCCCCCACCCTGTCCAGGCTCCCTGTGACGCAGGCCTGTTGCTGTCCTACAAGCCTTAGTGGCTGCACTGCTGCCCCATGTCACACAAGGGGCTGGGCCTGGGGCTGGCTTGTTTCCTTTGAAGGCTGGCACCACTGCCCTTACCAGGAGCAGATCCAAGAGTGAGAGCTGGGGAGACAAGAGGGACTCTTAATTGGAGCAAGAGTGTGGGTCCCTGCGCTTGCCCTTGGTTGACACTGGTAGCATATTTCCTTGGCTGGGGATGGAGGGTGTGAGAAATCCTGCCAGGGCTGTCCCAGCACCCAGCTGTCTAGCTTAGAGGTGCCGGCTCCTCGCCCTGCTGAATTGAGTTTCCAGGAAACATCCAGAAGATCCCAAGGGAGGGCAGGAACGTGGCTGATGATGATTGTCTTCCTAATATGCAAGTTCTCGCCTACTTCAGCATTGGCCTTTCTGGCCTCCGTTTTTTCTTTCCCTGGAGTATAAGGGGAAGTTGCATGCTGCCTCCTGGGCTTTACCTGGGCAGCTCCTGCGTCCTTGCTGCCCACAGAGGCCCAAGGTGAATTATCCCTGGGACAGGAGATTGCTGAGATGCCATGGACTGCCCACATGGTGACTTACATTTGGGGCAAGTTGCCCGTTCTGGGTTCGTGGTGATGGAGGGGAACCTGAGAGGCACAGACTAAGTCCCCAGGCAGCTGCAGGCAGCTTCAGCCCCGGTCCTGAGGGCCCTCCTCACCACAGTCATGTGCCTTAGTAACTGTTCCAGGAAGCGTCCTGCTGCTTGCTGCACTGCTGCTTTTCTTACTTCTGCCCTCCCCTGCTCTCCCCTACTCCTGTTCACAGCTGACAAATGACTTCCTGGTCTTCTCTGGCACCTGGGGCAGGGGTTGAGAGACAGTCTTCACACCCCCCACCTTGCCGGCCACAGTGAGTGAAGGGTTGCAAAGCAGCCTGGCACCTGGGGCCTGGTATTGCAGGAGTGGGCTTGATGCTCCAGATGCTTCCACTCACTGTCTCTCCCTCAGCCATGTCGTGAATGCTGACAAGGCTGGGATGGCAGAGCTCAAGCTGGCTGCTTCTATCTTCAAAAGATGTAGTGTTAAGTAATAGTTGTTTCTGAAACATTGGGGCTGGGGGACTTCAGAGCTGACCCCATGCTGCACCTCTGCTCCTCCCTTGAGCCTCTCTGTTTGGGGTGGTAAAAGTAATAAAGAGCCCGATATATTTTCAGTACCTGACCAAACAGGGTAGCTCCAGGAGTGGGTGGCCTGGAAGATTAGGGGAATGGCCTTCTCTCAGCCTCCTGCCTCCACTCTCACACGCACTTTACTGCCCGCTTGTTCCTGGCCTCTTGCAGCCTCTGTTGTCTTCTTTCTCTCAGGGTAAGGGCAGTGCCTGCTGTGCCTGTTGGCCACTTCCACCTCTCTCCCCTGCCCCACCCAGGAGCCCGAGAATGCTGTGCCCAAAGCCCAGGCTAGCGTGGTTAGATATGGAACAGATTGTCAAAGGTGCCAGAACTAGAACGCAGAGCCATTGAGGGAGATGAAATGTACCAGGGGGCTGTCCTTGGCCTCAGAAGAGGCCATTTCTAGAGAGTGCCTGCCAGCAGTTGCTGGTTCTGGGCCTATCTGGAGGGTCCCTAATGACCCAGCGGCCTCACCAGGCATAGGCTCTCCTTCCCCACAGGGGTACCCTTGTCTTCAAAAAAGAAAGCAGGGGTGAATGGTGTGGGATCTGGAGTTGGCTGAACCTGCAGCTTTTATTTCCAGTCATCCAAAATCTGAATTCTAGCCTAGAATTTTTTCTTTTAATGAAAGATCTTACCCCATTTTCATATCCTGGCCTTTCCCCCTGAGAGATTGCACTTTTGTTTCAGGTTGATTCAGCCACATAGGTTACCCGCTCAGGCCTTGGGGAAAATGAAAAGCCTTCCTTCTGAAGCATTCTTCCAACTCCCCGCCATCCACGCTGTCCTGGGTTCCAAACCCAGGCTGTGTGCCTGGAAGGAAAGGGAAGAGTAAATGGGAGCCTCCCGTTTCTGCCCCACCTCCTCTCCTCTCCAGTCCCCTCCCCCCCTTGTCACTGACTTTGACGAGGCCCACCTCCGAGGCTTAGGGCCTGTGGGTGCAGGAAGCAGGCCTCATCCTGCTGACATCCACAACAGCTATTAGTTCTCTTTTCCCTAAAGTAGTTTCTTAGTCATCAGCCAAGTGCTGCTGTTTCAGGGGCTTCTGGGTTTTGTCCCTTGCAAGGGATTAGGGACTTTACAGCTGCCTTAAGGTGGAGCCTGGCTAAGAGACAGAACGGTGGCAGGTGGCAGGCTGCTAGGAAGGAGGCTGTCAGAGGAGCCTGGAGCAGATGGGAAAACTGCCCATAGCCTGGCTTTTCTGGGCTCACCTCTAGGGGAGTCCAGCAGAGGGCTTGTCCAGGAGAATGGTCAGCACCAAAGGACTTTCTTTAAAAAGGTATTTTTTTGCACATGTGAGCTAACTCAATGCAGGTTTTATATCCTGGCAACTTGCAGTTACATTCCAGTGACTTAAAAGGGCCAGTATATAGTGAAAAATCACATAAAACTTCCCTCCCTTTCAATGCCTTGGTTTAGCAAGCAGGCACTGTCTTTCGCCACTTCTGAATTTCATGTGCTGTGTTCCCATTTCACTCAGTGTGAACCGGGAAACAGGCTGAGTCCTGGCCACTTTGAGTTCTTTCGGTTTCATAAGGCATTTCAGTATGTGTTCTAACACTCCATTTGCAAACAGAACTGGAACTAATGTTACCTTCCCCATTCACCTTTCCCTCCCAAAGTTCTGTGGAGAAGCTGAATGGCAAGACAGACAAAGGTATACTCTTCCTGCCTCATTGGTGGTGGCACAGGGATTGGTAGCACTCAGCCTTTCCCCTCCCACCCTCAGCTGAGCCCTCAGACCACTTGCTTCCTCCATAACGTCACTTCCATTCCCAGGTTACATCTTTGCATCAGGAGTGGACTATGCTGCACACATTTCTACATCCCTGCCTGTTTTCCTCCTAAAGAGAATAAAGGACCCAGAAGGGAAGTGGTATGCAGGCTTTCCAGCTGAACCCCAGATGTGCCTGCTGGGAGCTTCTCTCATGGGGCCTGCTGGGGCTCCAGATGCTCAGTATAGGGACAGTCATTACTGATGCTCAGAGAAGGGCTCAGAGAGGATTTTGGTTGGCAAGCTCAGATTTGCTGGGAAACTCCTCTTAATCTCCAGTTGAAAACAGTAGAATTTTGAATGAAAACCCCAAAGTTGAACCCTGTGCCAGGCAGCAGAGCTCTGGAGAGGCTGCAGGGGCAAAGCACTTGGATTGCCAAGCAGGGGGGAGAGATGGATGTGTGTTCCGTGGCCGCCCACCACACCCTGCCCTGGCTTATTGCACCACTATGGAATCTTTTGCAGAATGGTACTCAAATAATGGTTTAAAACAACACGTGCATCAATTGACTATGTGCAGGATGTCACTCAATCATTTTGGGTTTGCTTTATTTTATATATATTTTTTTGGTATCCTGTACATTGCAGTGGGTGTGAAGATAGTATTTTAATATTTGTATAAAGTTTAATTTAATTTTAATTGTTCTATGTATATAACTGCATTTCTAAATAATAATAATAAAAAAGTTCTTATGAGGCAGTTGTGAGAGATGTGATCCTTCCATAAAGTTTTTATAGAAACCCTAGGTTGAAAAGATTGCATGTGGGTAGGAGCTCATGAAGGGATGAAGCACTAGCTCTGGGGAGACAGGTAACCTCACAGGAGATGAGACAGGGAGATGGTCCATGCCACAAGGAAGAGAGACCACAAACGTAAGTGGAAATAAGTTTCTCTTTTTTAAAATGTTCTGTGTGCCAACCACTGTTCTCAGGCTGGGATTCAGCAGTGAGCAGGACCATGTACTTGGGGTCAGCATGGATTTCTGATGTGCTGGGAAGGCAGGCAGTCACTACAGTATGCAGTGATGGTTGTGATCAGTCAGAAAACTCCTTTTGGACAAAACGGCATTTAAGCTGAGATGTGAAGGGCTGGTACAGTGAGGCTAAGGGGCAGAACACTACGTGTGTGTGAGCACAAAGGCAGCAGAAAGCACAGCCAGTTTGAGAAACAAAGTCTAGTGCTGCCATATGGCAGGGCTGAGAGGAGGGGGGCTCAGGATGAGCTGAAGGAGGGGGGCAGAGGCTGGGTTGTAGAGGCCTTCACCAGCCAAGCTGGGAAGTTTCTCTTCATCCTAAGAGCAAGGGAAAGTGCCTTACACGTTTAAGTAGCAGATTAATTTACTAAGCTCTGCATTTTGGGGGAGTAGGGGAAGCTCTCCCCAGGTCCTAGGAAGAGAAAATTTGGGCCGATAAAGCATACTGTACCTAGAGGCCATGTAAGACATTGCTGGTCTGTGGGGGAGAAGACAGCTTGAGCACCTGACCAGCAGTCCTCAGATGGAAAAGCGGAAGGCCGGTTGGGAGGGGGAATGTTGGAGATCTAGAGATGAAAAGGCAGAGGACATCGAGGTAAAGAGGTCACTGCCAGGTAGGTGAGGCTGACAGTCACAGCAGGCGGTAAGGGTGTGAGCAGAGGGATGCACAGGGTATTTTGGGTTAAAAACCAGGCCATGCTGACCCTTGCCCTGGGTGTAATGGTCAGGAGGATGTGTTTTCCTAACAAGCAGTGTTGGGTGGGAAATACTTTAGTCTGAATCTTAGTAGCACCCACCCTCAGGAGGGTCCACCCAAACACCGTTGCCATTTGTTAGTTGCAAGGAGGGTGAAGGGAAGAACATTTCACTGACTCTTAAAATGGTGATAATAGCTGATACTTAAAAACCACTTACATGTACCGGGCAGGGTTGGAAACTGTGGAATCCACAGGCAACTCGACAAGGCAGGCACCATTATCGCCTGCAGCCCCAGGCCATACATAACAAAGCCAAGGCATGAAGACCTGCATGGACTTGCCTAAGGTGGAGCCAGGATTTAATTCAAACCCAGGCAGTTCTGCTGAAATGACTCCCGCCCCTGCCCCTTTCCTACCCCATCAGACACGGCCTGCCTCTCAAGACCCTCACCGCCTCCCATCTGCCTTTCAGAGTCTGTTCTAACCAACCGGTTTCAGGTAGAAAACGGGAAGAAACGTGTCCCAGCAGGTAAGGAATGCTGGGGAAGGGAGATGGCAACATGGGGTCAGAGCTGGGGAGCTGGGGTTGCTGCCTTGCTCCCCATTGGCGAAAGCAGGTGGTGGGTGGGGACAAAGATAACAAAGCCCACAAAACCTGCAGAGCTGCTGCGGGAGGGCTGTCTTTGAAGTGG
Organism: Miniopterus schreibersii; assembly: GCF_964146895.1. Lineage (NCBI taxonomy): Eukaryota > Metazoa > Chordata > Mammalia > Chiroptera > Miniopteridae > Miniopterus > Miniopterus schreibersii. The sequence goes on from NC_138101.1 coordinate 178,367,645, forward strand.
TTGCCTGGGGTTGGGAAAGGTGGATGGGAGGAGAGAAAAGGAATTTCCTGCCCTGCTGCTGAACCCCATGTTACAACTTGCAAAGTTGAGACCCCTAGATAGCAACAAAAGCAGTAACAAGCTCTTAGCGTCTTTCTAAGGGTATTTAAAAATGCCTTAAAAACCTTTAAATACGCCAAAGTAATACATTTAAATACGCCTTTAAATACGCCAAAGTAATACATTTTTATCTCAGTAGAAAGAAAATTAAAATCACCCATAATGCCACCCATAAAATCACCCTATTGGCAATGTTTTTTCTATGCCTGTATTTTCCTCTTTTAAAAGATCACTTTTTAATAGTATTTTGATTTTTTAAACTTTACAGTCTAGGATCCCATAAAACATTCATCTACATCACTTAAACGGCTGCAAAATTTTCTAACGTTGGTAATTTGAACTTCCAGGTTGCCTTTTTTACTCTTATAACCAATAGTTTGATAGCATTTTAAATTATTTTCTTAGGATAAATTGCTGGAAAGAAAATTGCTGGATCAAAAGAAATGCACATTTTAGGGCTTTTGATATATCTCAAATTGTCCACAATGAAAGTTATTCAAAATTATATTTTCATTGGCAGTGTTCGTTTCCCACAACCTCACCAGAATTGGCAATTATCAATTTAAAAAAATATGCCTGTTGAAAGAAAATGATATTGTTTTAATTCACATTTGTCTTATTAATTTTTAAAATATATGTGTGCTTACCCTTTATTACAAAGACATACTGAAAACTGTCCATGTTTGATGTCCAAGATGTCCGTGTTTGAGAGGAAAAGTAAAAAATGTGATTTCCTCTCTGAATTACGTATGGATTATTGGACTGTGGAATATATAAAATACGTGGATTATTTAATTTAATTTAGAGGGGCATCACAGTTTTGACTTTTCCATATATATATAATTTCATCTTAAATTCCTGAGGCAAGGAATTAATCTGAACCTGGGGCAAGACTGACACATTCCCAAGGAAGCCCTGGGTCCCTCCTCCAAGCTCCCTGGTAGAGGAGCACCAGGGGCATTACAGGGCTTGGGGACAGTCCCATCCCACAGCAAGAGGTGTACAGCTGTTCGGCGTTTCATATTTCCCATGACACCCAATGCCCCAGAGAAGGAAATTTCACAACATAGGAATGTCCTGAGCAGCCTGTCTGGGGCAGCTTGAGCTGTCTCTGAGACCCGGGCAGGAAATGATTCTCAACTTGGCAGGCAGCGCAGAGGGTTTAGCAAGGGTGGACTTCCCCCAGCGGAGCTCGCTGGGGAGGCAAGTAGCCTGGCGGCCTCCCCCAAGGGCAGCCTGCTTGCAGGTTAAGCCTGCTGGCTGGGGCTGAACACCTGGGCGTGCGTGTGTGTAGGAAGGGCTCAACCCAAACACACTAACACACTAAGGTGGGGCTGGGGCGGGGGTGCTGCTGAGGCTTCTGGGTGGTCTCTTCAGGCCCTTAAGCATCTGGGCTCCAAAGGGATGTAGGAACTTCTGGTGCTATAGCCTTTCTGTGGGACGACCATTCCCACTCCAGCTGCAATCATTTCTTCATTCATTCATTTGCCAATTCATTCAACAGCAACAAAAAATATTTTTTAGGATTTTATACAAAGCCTGGTACTAGGTCCAGGGCACAGCCGTGAATAAGGCTCAGTCTTTGCCCTCAGAGAGTTTGCAGACTAATGTGGGAGGAGATTAAACATCTATCTACAACTTAAGGCAGAATTTAAGAAGAGAAAGCTCAAATGGAGCTCCAGCATGAATTGAGAAGTGAGTGAACAAGGAGCTGTAGGGGGGGAAAGCATGAAGAAGAGGACTTTTTGGCTGTAGAGACCTATAGGAACAAAAGTACCAACATATAAAACTATGAATCATATGAAATTGCCATTTTTTTGCAGGTTAATAAAAAAAAGTCACATATGGGCAATTTCAGCCTAATACATAATTGTATTAAAATCTGCCAAAATTAGCCCTGGCTGCCATGCTCAGTGGTTAGAGCATCAGCCTGCGCATGGAAGGGTCATGGGTTCGATTCCAGGTCAAGGGTGTGTACCTGGGTTGTAGGTTGGCGCCCCAGCCCCAGTCAGGGTGAGTGCAGGAGACAACCCATCGATGTATCTCCCTCACACACACTCTCTTCCCCTCCCTCCCTCCCTTTCTAAAAATCAATGGAAAAAATATCCTTGGGTGAAGATTAACAAACAAAAAAAGATCTGCCAAAATTAGAAATACCTTTTTTCTCTGGGTTGCCTAAACTTTAATTATTTTAATCACAAGAAGAAATAGAGCACTGAGCATAGCTGACTTTCTGGGTATAACCCACTAGCTCCTGTCCCCTGCCTGCAGGCAGTGTCTTCAGAAATCCTGTAAAAGGTTCAAGTCTGTAGTACGGGGCAAGTCGGTTGCTCTTTGGGACGAACAACAGCCGTGACACCCGTTGCTTACAACTAAGTTTCTGCCAGCAACAGCCAGGCAGCCATTCCAATGTTAACAGGCATTTTGGCTCATTTTTATTATTTTGCTTAGGCCAAAAATTGAGGGACAGTTGTTAAATCCAGTTACAACACTCTTTCCTCATTAAGTTTCTTTTCTGTTTTTCATTAGAAACATTAAAAATAATTAAGCCAACTTATAACAATAGTAATAAAATGTTAAAACATCAGAAATAATATTTTTTGCCCATCAGACTGGCAAAAGAAAAAGCTTTAAAATATCTAGTGGGAGTGTGAACTGGTACTTTCTCTATGAAGGACAATTTGGCAACAACTGTCAAAGCACCATTGCAGTTCATCTTCCCTCTTCTTCCTGAACAATTAATTCCGTTCTGAAGCGATTAAGTGGAGGCAGGACTACACATTCAGAAAGGGCAATAAAACAAGCAGGTGAACCCTGCAGCATGAGATTGGAATTGTAGGTATTGGTGTGAACTCATGGTTTTCGATCCACATAAATGGATATAGAAATGCATAGAGATATAATGCATATGTACATGTACACACTCCCTAGCTCCTCCCAGAGGGCTTGGGAGCAGTGACACTTCAATGGTAGGGAGCACATAGAGAGTTCAGATCTTGGCTTTTCAATACTGTTTTCCACTACAAAGGAACCAGGGCTCTGGAAAAGTGGCTGATTCCAGAGCCGAGGCAGGAAGACTACAAGAGGAGCCTGGAACATTCTGTTGTATCAGAAAGTAAGAAAGTGCTTAAAGAGTCATGAGCACATGCCCAAAGGACGCCCACTCAAGGGGGCTTCTACTGACCAAATCAGGAACAATTTGAGCATGAAAACAGTGATGATAATGGATTACAATTCACTGAATAGAATAGGAGACCCTGAGTCCATAAAGACAAAGTTGACAGTGAGAAGCCTGGTAGACATTATTATAATCAAGAGGGACACATTATTGCACCTGATAGGATGCAATGAGAGAACCCAGCACCACTTTCACGATATTCCCACCAAACATGAAAGAATGACACAACCCAAACTGAGTACTATTTTATGAAAGAATTGGCCTGTAATCTTCAAAATGTGAAGGTCATGAAAGTCAAGGAAAGACTGAAGAATTGTTTCAGACTAAAGGAGACTGAAGATACATAAGGAGAAATGCAAGGCACAATTCTGAACTGGACCCCTTTGTCATGAAAGATGTTATTTATTGCAACAGTTGGTAAAACTTGCAAAGATTAGAGGGTAGACATGTATCCGTGTTAATGCCTTGATTTGTTGGTTATATTGTGGTTATATAGGAGAATGTTCTTGTTTGTAGGAAATACATGTTAAAGTACTTGAAGGGGACTGGGCAGCAAACTTCCAAATGGTTCAGAAATCTTTCTGTAAGTTTGTGATTGTTTCTAAATAAAATTATTTACTTAAAAATATTACAATGCACCCTTTAACCTAGAAATTCTTTCAGGAATTATCCCTACAGATGTCCTTACTTATATTTGAAATATTCTACGTGTACAAGCTATTCATTGCAATTTGAAAAGAACCTAAATAGTCATGGAGGAGCCTGGGACTGAGAGACCAAGACCCAGGGAGAGTCCATCACACCCAATCAGTGGGAGCACCAAAGCCTGTTTCAGGGAATTGCATCTGGGGTGAAAACAGAATGGCTGGACTTCCGCAGGCATATGGAGGGGAACTGGAAGAACCCAAGCACAGCCAGCCTGTGAAGGCAGATCCTGGGACCCCTAATCTGCCCCTTCTGATCTCTCCCCCATCTACTCAAACTCCGAGGCCGGAAAGAGCGAACAGCGATTGCCTGCAAGACAGCCTGCAGGGGAGAGAATCCGATTTCCTCTCTCTGACGGAACAAAAGCCACTTCTCTGGGAAGAACTTAAAGAAGTTGACGTCTGATCCTCGTGTTGAATTTGGGAGCTGGGCCCGTAGGTGGCTCCCCCCACGTGGCTCCCCCCACGCTCAGGCCCTTTGGCTGCCCTCGGGGCCCACGGGGCTGGATGGCTCGGCACGCGGGCGCCACCTAGTGTCCGGAGGCGGGTCCGCCGCTGGTCACAGGGGGGAGGCTTAGGCGGGCGGGTGGGATTGAGGGGGAAGCTGAGCACCAGCCTGCGGTGGAGTTTGGGGCGCGGTAGAAACGCGAATCTAGGAGTTCAGAGCAAGGAGGCACTGTATTAGTTTCTAGGGTTGTGGTAACAAATCACCACTAGCTAGGTGGCTTGAAGCCACAGAAATGTATTCTCTCCAGTTCTGGAGGCTAGAAGTCCAACAGTAAGGTGCCAGTGGAGCTGTTTTCTCTCTGCAGGCTCCAGGAGAGGATCCTTCCTTGCCCCTTCCAGCTTCTGGTGGCCGCTGGCCTTTGCTGGCTTATGTGCATCGTTCCAATCTCTGCCTCATCTTTACATGGAGTTCTTCCCTGTGTGTCTGTGTCCATATTTCCCTCTACTTATGAGGACACTGGTGACCACGTTAAGACCTGTCCAATCCAGGATGACCTCATCTTGACTTGATTACATCTGCAAAGACCCGTTTCCAAGTGAGGTCACATCCACAGGTACTGGGGGTTAGGACTTATTTTGGGGGAGGGAGACACAGGATTCAGACTGCACAGATTCTTTTCATCTCACAGATGTTCCCTGAGCACCTGCAAAATGCCAGGCCTGTGCTGGGGGCAGGGCCTGCGGAGCTGAATACTAGACACTGCTCTGTCCTTGAGGTGCTCACGGGTGACTCTTTGTTCAGTCACTGATCTGTGGCCTCCTGCTTCACCCCTGACTCCTCAGCACCGGCAGGGCAGGCCCAGAGGCTCAGCATTTCACTGAAGTAGGGCAGGAGAGGGGAAATAAGGCTGCGGGAATGGTGAGGAGGGAGATGACACGGGGGAAAGGCCACAGAACAGTTGGCTGGAGCCTTTGCAGAGCAAGTGACATTTGAGCTGGGTCTTGCAGCAATGGGAGTTTGCTAGGCAGAAGAGGAATGACAAGGGGGCAGGGCCTTGCAGGCCGAGCTAACAGTGTGACTTGAACTAGGGCCTGGAATGGTGAATGGGGCTGTGATGTTGGGGAGAGTTCAGTTTGGTGAACCCAGTATATGGGTGGGGGCTTGCTGCCAAGTGCCAGGGACCTGGAGATTCTGGTCTGATGAATGGCTCTGAGGGCCATTCTCATGGTTGTAAATATGATCCTGTAGGTGGAGGGGCAGCCTGGGAGGCTTTAAAGCACCCTGTAGGTGTCATAGTCACTGGGTAGTGCAGACCGTGCATGAAGACCAGCAGGCCTCTTGGATAAAAATGAAAATATCCAATCACAGGACTTACCCCACTTTCTGGCAGCACCTAGAATTAAACCACGCTGCCTTGGAACTTCCCCCAAAATACTTAACACAAGCCTGACTTCCAAAATAAGCCCCTGGTGGCATCTCCTCACCAAGGTGTACAATGTCTCTTGTGGCAACAAGTACCAAGGAACACAGTCTGTGTGACTTGAGATGTGTCCCTATAGTCTTTGGCTTTGGGTTTCAACATGGTTAAGAAACTGTCTTTTAATTTCTAGTTGGCTGAGTGTTGTTTACAGTGAACCAGTGTTTGATTTTACCAAACACTTTTCTGCATCTATTAAGATGCTGACATGTTTTTCTTTAATCTGTTAATGTAATGTATTATACTATTGAATATTATACTATTGATAGAAGTTATTGCTATCAAACCATCTTTGTATCCTTGCTAAACTCTCCTTGGTTATGATAAGAGCATGTAGGCATGCATGCTTGTGTGTTTTAAAATGCACTGCTGTTTTTAATGGATGTATTTATGTTCATAAGTGAAAATGGTCTATAATTTTCTTTTCTGGTCCTTGTTTGCTTTCAGAGCTATACAAGCCTCATAAAATGACACTCGCAGCTTCCCTCTTTAATTGTCTGAGTTTGTAGGATATAAAGTTTATTAGTTTCTTAACAGTTGGATAAAACTGACCTATAAAACCATATGTGCCTGGTGTCTTTTGGTGGGAGGGACTTTTGATTACCAGTGAAACTTCCTGAATGCTTATTGATTTCGTTAGTATTTTTCATTTTATTGAGATAATTTTGGTGATTTTTTTCTAAAGTTATCTGTTTTAATATGTTTTTCAAATTAATTTGTATAAAGTGGTTCAAGGATATTCTGTTTTGATTTATAAAATTTTATTATCTGTAATCATGTTTTCTTTTATGTTTCTCAAGCTTCAAAATTCTTTACTTGTGTGACTTTCTCTTTTTTCTTGATCAGTCCTACCAGAAGTTTGTCTGTTTCCTTTATATTCCTGTAGCCAACCCCTCCTCCAACCCAGCCCCCGGCAACCACTGTTGTGTATTTTTCTGTTTTTATAGTTTTGCTTTTTACAGATGTCATATAAATAGAATCATACATTATGTAGCTTTTGAGTCTGGCTTCTTTTACTTAGCATAATGCACTTGGTTTTTGTCCATGTTTTTACATGTATCAGTAAGTCATTTTGTTTATCGCTAAATATATCCAATGTAGAGATGTATCATTGGTTTATTCATTCATCAGTTAAAGGACGTTTGGGTTACAGTCACACCTCGTTTCTCAAATGTCTCCCATCTCGAACAATTCGGTTCTGGACCACGTAGTTCATGAGTGGGGGCGGGGTAGGGGGAACGTCTTGGTTGTCAAACCAAACTTCAGTTTTTTGACCTGACAACCTTTCATGCTGATACCTCAGCATGACAAAAAGTGTCTCTCAGGCAACACACAAAGGAGAGAATGTTTTTGTTGCTGGCTAAATCAATGATTAGCACAATTTTAAAACATAAAGAGGTCATCAAGTGCACTAATGTTGCTAAGGGTGTGAAAGAAACAATGATCACAGGCAATTGAAGAGGTAGACAAACTGTAGATAAACGAAAAGCAGTTAGCCTGCGACAGCATTTCGGAGGCAGTGATAGGTGAAAAAGCAAAGATGCTGCATGCTGACCTGAAAGACCCCTGGAGCGGGTGCTCAGGGTGATTTCTTTAAGGCTAGTAGGGGCGGTTCAATAAATTTAAGGAAAGAAATACTGATTTATAGATTAAACAGTACATTAGACATGTACTGTATATAAGAAAGGTTAAAACAGGGAATCATTTGGGGGTCTGGAATGGATTAATTCAATTTGCATTATTTCTAGTGGGGGAAAATTACTCAGTTTTCTAACAAATCGCTTCTGGAACAGCTTTCCAGAATGAATTAAGTTTGAGAACCCAGGTTCCACTGTATTTACATTTTTGACTACTGATGTGGAGCATCTTTTTAGGTGCTTATTTGCCATTCATTTTTCTTCTTTGGTTTAAATGTCCAAATCTTGTGTGCATTTAAAAAATTGGGGATTCTTGTATGTGCCCTGACTGGGGATGGAACCTGCAACCTTGGAGTATTGGGAGGACACTCTAACCACTAAGATACTGGACCAGGGCCACGACCAGCTTTTAGTTAAGAATTTTTTTAATAGGTCGAGGAGGAATCAAGATGGCGGCGTAGGTAACAGCTGCACCGCCGCCTCCCGCAACCCATCAAAATTACAACTAAAATACAGAACCACCATCACTCAGAGCCTCCTGAAGTCTGGCTGCACAGAAGCCCTACAACCAGGGAACTGAAGAAGCACTGAGACCGGTAGGAGGGGGGAGACGCCGGCAGATCGGGGCTGAATCCCGGAGACATGGCCGTGGGCCCACACCCAGTGCCGCGGGGTAAACCCGGGAGGGAATCCCGGCGGTGGAGGTTTCCCCGGGGAGTGAGGGGTCCCAGCCACACATCAGGCCGCCAGCCCAGGGCTCCAGGGCCGGGAAGAGAAGTGCCCACAACTCCCGGGTGTGAAACCAGTGGGGACTGTGGGACCCTTGCTGAGGGTCGCGGAGGCTGCGGGAGCCCCAGCAGCTCCTCTAAAGGGCCCGGCGCGGACTCACTCGGATGCGCTCCCTCTGAGCCCAGCGCCAGGCAGCAGCCTGAAAGGACCCGGGACACTCGGGGAGGAACTAACCTGCCTGAGATCCGGGTGAGAGCTGGAAGGGCGGCTTCCTCCCAGGCAGAAGGGCTGGCGGAGGCCATGGCTCCTTTGGCGAGTCCTCCCCGCACACAGCCGGCAGGCAGGCGCCATATTTGAATCGCCAGCACCTGACTCCCACCTTTGGCCCCGCCCCGTGATTCCCGAGGCCCCGCCCCTACCCATCTGCAGGCTCATCCAGGCCATTTCCAGGGGCTTTTCTGTGCAACTGGCCTCTCCAGCCTCATGCTTAGGACTTTCCTAAAATCTCTCAAAGAGTCAGCAGCGGGCCCCATATGGCTTGATAAGTGGCCCCAGGCCTGGCACTAGCGGCAGCCTGCATTGGTTCATAGCTGGGCCTCTCCTGGACACCTCCAAGCCCAGCACAAGTAGCAGCCAACTACAGTTCACTGTGTAGCTCATGCTGGGTGGCCCTGGGCAAGGCACTGGCAGAGGCTGACTTTGCACCTCCTGGGAGGCCCCAGAGACAGTGCACCTGGTGGTCAGACTCAACCATGCTGGATTACAACCTACCACATCCATGAGTGACACACTCAAGGGGCGCACTTGGTGAACACCAAAGCCCCACTGAAGTAAATCCTGATCCATAGGGGTGTCTCCAGCACAGAAGCTCTTTGGCTGTAGCTGCAGCTGGTCCTCACAGCTGATTGGCATGGGGGTTAATTCCTTCCAGTGATGCCAACAGCAACCAAGGCTCAACTACAACAGGACAATGCACACAGCCAACACAGGGGAGCACCTAGAAGGCCCAGCTCAGGTAACTGGGGAGGCTGAGCCACTGGACCCTACAGGACACCTACTACACAAAGCCACTCTACAAATTCCAGGAGACATAGCAGCTCTACCTAATACATAGAAACACACCTGGAAGCAGCCAAAATGTGGAGGGAAAGAAACATGTCACAAAGGAAAGAACAGAAGAAATCTCTAGAAGAGGAACTAAATGAAATAGAACCAAGCAAGCTAACAGATACAGAGTTCAGAATTTTGTTTATAAGGATGTTCAACCATATTAGTAAGAGTTTTATGAAAATAACTGAGGCCATCAATGATAAAATAAAGTACCAATTTGAAATGAAGGCTACAGGAACTGAAATGAAGACTAATTTACATGGAATCAACAGTAGAGTAGAGGACTCTGAGAATCAAATCAGCAATTGGAACATGAGGAAACAAAAAGCACCCAACCAAAAGAGCAAAAAGAAAAAAGAATCCAGAAATATGAGATAGTATAAGCAGTCTCTGGGACAACTTCAAGAGGCCCAACATTTGTATTATTGGGGTGCCAGAAGGGGAAGAAAGAGACCAAGGAATTGAAAACCTATTTGAAAAAATAATGACAGAAAACTTCCCCTACCTGGGGAAAGAAACAGACTTACAAGTCCAGGAAGCACAGAGGGTCCAAACAAGAGGAATCCAAAGAGGTCCACAGCAAGACACATCATAATTAAAATGCCAAAGGTTAAAGACAAAGAGAGAATCTTAAAAGCAGCAAGAGAAAAGCAATTAGTCACCTACAAGGGAGCACCCATACGACTGTCAGCTGATTTCTCAACAGAAACTTTGCAGGCCAGAAGGGAGTGGCAAGAAATATTCAAAGTGATGAAAAACATGGAACTACAACCAAGATTGCTCTACCCAGCAAAGCTATCATTTAGAACTGAAGGGCAGATAAAGAGCTTCTCAGACAAGGAAAAGCTAAAGGAGTTCATCACCACCAGACCAGCACTACAGGATATGTTGAAGGGTCTTCTTTAAGAAGCTAATGAACAAAAGAACCTGACAAACTAAATAGATCCAGAGACATTAATGTAGGCAACAGACGATCATATTTCAGAGGAAAGAGGGAAGGGGGGGTAGAGGGAGGGAAGAGATTAACCAAAGAAGTTATATGCATATATGCATAACCCATGGACACAGTCAATAACGGGGTGAAGGCCTGGGAGGGGGTGGGAGTGAGGTGGTGGGGGTCAATTGGGGGGAAAATATGGGACGCCTGTAATACTTTCAACAATGAAGATAAATAATAAAAAATAAAAAATTGGATTGTTTGTTTTCTTATAAGTTTTAAGACTTCTTTTCCATTCTGGATACTAGTCCTTTGTCAGATATGTATTTTGCAAATATCTGCTCACACTCTCTCTCTTAGCTTTCTCAACAATGTCAAAGAGCAGAAGTTCCCAATTTAGATAAAGTTTGTTCATTTTTTTCTGTCATCTCTTTTTTCCCCTTAGCGGATTGGGAATCCATAAGATTGTATTCCCATGCTTTTAGAGGCCACCAAACTTTTTCTAAAAATATTAAAGTTTTTTCTGTTCTCCCAAGTACTTCAAAGGCCTTTGCCTATCCTGAGATTTTGTTAAAAACTCTACTTTTGTTATAAACTTATAATTTTATTGCTTTGGTATCAAAGAATAAAGTCAGAATGGTAAGGATCCTTTGGAATTTGTACAGGTTTTCTTTATGGCTTGCTATATTCTAGCACCTCTGTTTGGCCCTAGAGGGGTATGGTAATATTTTAAACTACAGTTGTTGACTTATCTAGTTCTCCCTGAAGTGTTGTCAGTTGTTTCTCGCCCTGTGTCCAGACACTCCCCGGAACTATCATAAATGCATATCACGTTGATTTTGCAATGTGTTTTTTTAATTTTAATGCTAAGCTCTGTTTCTATTTGTTCCATTTGGATAATTTGTTGCTCAGGCACATGGTCCTCTTTCAAATTAAAACAAAAACCCTAGTGAAGATTAGAAGTGGGTTTAGGTTCATAAATTGGTGGTCAGGCACTGAAAATGGATTTGGTAATGAAGGACAACACCTGTTTTTAGAACATTTGAGGAGGTTTCAGACATCTGTGACCTTAGGCCCTTTCCAGTGAGAGATGCTGCATCAATGCAACATGTCCACCAGGTGGCGCACTAAGCATACAGTTGGGAGCTAATTTCTCCTGGAAGAACAGCTGTCAGTGACAAATAATATGGGGGATTTTTCAATGAAAGATGAGAGGTCCGTATCCAATAACTTGTGTATGTGCGTTTGTGTGTTCCAGCACCCGGAACTTATAATAAGAGGCGTGAGTTCTGAACTAGATCCTCTGAATCTTTTTTTCTTACAGAGGTGATAAATCCAGAGCGGTGAAACATATTCATTCATTCATTTGTTCATTCATTTATCTAATATTTCCCGGGTGTCACTGAGGACCTGCCAGGGTCACGTTGCTAGACAGAAGCAGAATTTACTTTGAGAGCCAGGTCTCCCTAGAGAGAGAATGTAAATACTTAGAATACTCCCGGATTCTTTGTTTGTTTTTGGAAAGTGACTTTGGCAGTCATTTATACATAAATATGTCTAATATTTTAGAAATTCACAACAGCTAAAACAACGAAGGCACACTCTGTGGGGGGTGGGGACAGTGGTTGAAAGGGCAGCTGGAAGCCCTGGGACCCTGCTCCCTCTTCAAGGAAGCAGCTAACAGGTGGTGCCGGAAGAAATACAGTCAGATCTGATCTCTGATCTTTGATTGGCTCCTGGATTGGGGGGAAAGAAATTCTGGAAGGCTTTTTTTTTTTTTTTTTTGACAATTGTGGAAACTTGAATATCGCCTGAATATGGAAAGCTGTTGTAGGATGAACAGTCAGGAGAATGTTCATTTTCTTGTGTGTGACAAGGACGTTGTGGTTCCATTGGAGAATGGTTTTATATTTGGGAGGTACATGCTGAAGTGTTTAGGGGTGAATGTCATGATCCTGCAATTTACTTTCAAATGGTTTAGCCAAACACACACACACACATCAACCAATTAATAAAACTAAAGTGGCAAATTGTTAACAATTGTTGACTCTAAGTAGAAGGAACACAGATGTTCTTCGTACTAGTCTCTCAACTCTTTGGTGGATATTTCCTTTCTAATAACCCAAACATATTAACTTGAGTCTGGTTTGACCACAGTTGTGTTCAGTGGCCCCAATCCTTAGGCAAGGCAGGTGGCCTGGGGTTGGGGACAGCACATTCTCCTCCTTGCTCTCTTACTAGATTGCTGTGTGACTTTGGGTCAGTCACTTATCTTCTCTGGTCCTTAATTTCCTTATCTATAAAATGAGAGGATTAGGCTAGTTCAGCAATTTTCAAGCCTTCTTTTCTCTGTTTTTTGGCGGCCCTTCCCTGTAGGACACGGTCTTACACAGTGGTTTCCATGTCCCCTGATAGCCAGATTCTCCTCCCTTCTCTCCATGACACTCTCCTCTTTTCCCCTTTTCTAGTCCAGTTCATTAAAAATGAAGTGATTTCAAGAGCCACTAAGGGGTTGAGACCCACAGTTTGGAGCCCTCTGGACTAAATGATCTCCCGACATTCTGTGGGTTGTAACCAAAGTCTTGAGTTCAGATTCCCCACAGCCAGGCCAACGGGGTGTCGGGGGAGGGTGGCGACTTGGTCGGCCCCACAGCCCACAGGTCTGAAGGCAGACCTCCAGATGCCTTTAAACAAGCCCCCAAATACAAGATTTTAGGTTTTAATTGTTAGTAGTGATAACTTTGGTTTAATACTGAATTTTAGAGTTTATTATTTTGGTTTTTAAATATTGTGCAAGCAAAAGAAAGAAAAACAACAGCAGCAACAAAAACACACCGAAAGGCCAGGAGGGCAGAAGTTTTAGTTCCGCGTAAGTGATCAGTCGTTTCTGTTTGTTTCACCTTTGCCGGCCTGTCCTGCCCCAGTGGGTGCAGCGGGGTCACAGCCAGCACAGGTTGCACGTTCGCTTACTCCCTGCCAGGCCCTTCTCCAGCCCCAAGCCTCTTTTGCAAGCGCCCCTCACTGCACCTCTGGGTTACTCTGCAACCACACACTCATGGCGGGGGGCAAAGGGTGCCTTAGGCAGGAGCAGGTGGAACATGCTCCCTGGGGAAGTCTTTTCCACCCCATCCCCGTCGCTGAGCATCCCCCAGGCGCCCACGCATGGCCTGCCCCCAGTGGGTACAAAGGGCAGCTCCTCCCAGAGGGCCCAGGTGCAATGACAGGTGGTGGCACCCTAAGCCTGAGCAAGAGGCAGGAGGACTCGAGCAACTGCAGCTCCCCCTGAAGGGGCCTAGGCGGCTGCCCAGAGCGTCCGGCCCCCCCCTCACCCCCCTCCACCAGCTCACCTTACCACAGCTCTTCCAGGGTGAGGGCCGCCTGCCCTAAACCTCCTGACTGGCCTTCTGCTCCAAGCTGGCTGCTCATCTCCTTGAACCTGAGTATCCACTGATCTCCCAACCCTGGGTGTGGTCACAGGAAACTGAAGCTGGCATGTAAGAGCAAGCTAGAACCTATTTGAAAAATCAGAGTAGGGGAAATTTCAAAATTAGGCACAAAATTAAGACGAGAGTTCAGCAAAGTTTCGACAGTTATCAATATTCTATCAAGTTTGTTTAATTATTTGTTTGTTTGTTAATCTTCACCTGAGGATGTTTTTTCCATTGAGCCTGCCACCGAGGTAAGTGCCCTTGAGCCGATCGAACCTACAGCCCTTCAGTCCGCAGAACGATGTTCTAACCACTAAACCTAAACGGCTAGGGCTGTGTAATATTTTAAACGAGGGGTTGAAATTATATTTGTGGACCCGAAAGGATGTTCCAGGATTCTGGTCAGGGGCAGTCTGTAAAGAGCTCCGTCCCTCGTGCTGACATCAGCTTTGGACACTGGGTGACACAGAGTGACTGCCAGCTGGCCGCCGCTGAGCACTCAGCACCGGGCCTGGTCTGCAGGCTTGTTTAAGAAAGGGGCGTCCTGCTTTCTCCGCGCTGCCCGGGGCGGGGTCCATACGGTGTTGCTGTCAGTTCTTGTGTAACTTAAAGGGAAACTTTAAGAGCCCTGGATGTCCTGCAAATGAAGGGGGAGGGTGTCCCCAAATTCCACGCACCAGGAGCCCTCTTAGGTGGCACCCACCTTGACTTCCAAATGGAAAGCACTTCTGCGAAAGGAAAAGTGATGGCCCCTACATCATAAATCTGCAGAGAGCCTGGGAGAAGCTTCTGCTGGCAGCTGGTGCCGTTGTTGCCATTGAAAACCCCGCTGAGGTCAGTGTCGCATCGTCCAGGAACGCTGGCCAGCGAGCTGTGCTGGAGTTTGCGGCTGCCACCGGAGCCGCCCCTATTGCCGGCCGCTTCGCTCCTGGAAACTTCACCACCCAGATCCAGGCCGCCCTCGGGAGCCGAGACTTCTGGGGTCACTGACCCAGGGCTGACCCCCAGCCGCTCACAGAGGCGTCTGTGTGCACCTGCCCACCACTGCTCTGTGCAGCACGGACTCTCCTCTGCGCTATGTGGCCGTTGCCAGCCCTGCAACAAGGGGCTCGCTCAGTGGGCCCGATGTGGTGGATGCTGGCCTGGGAAGTACTGTGCCTGCGTGGCACCACCTCCCGTGAACACCCGTGGGCGGTCACGCCTGATCTTTACTTCTACAGGGATCCTGAAGAGATCGAAAAGGAAGAGCAGGCTGCTGCCGAGAAGGCCGTGACCAAGGAGGAATTTCAGGGTGAAGGGCCGGCTCCAGCTCAGCCTGAGGCCATAGACTCAGCTGCCACTGAAGACCGGCTGCAGCCCCCACCGCTCAGGCCACCGAATGGGTAGGAACTGCCACTGAGTGGCCCTAAGCTGTCCTTCCACAAACTCTCAGCGGAATGGAAAAAAGGTTGACGGAAAAGAAACAGTTAAGAAAAAGGAAAAAGAAAGAAAGCGTTTTCCTGTTTAGAGGGACAGGGTGAGGCAGCCTCCTGTCCTGGGCAGGGAGATGCCCAGGTGCCTGTCCCAGGCTTCACGATGATTACAGGCCACTGTCCCCCCCCGGTCCCCCCCCCGCGGGATTCTGTTTCTGGTGTTGAAGAAACACCTCGGAGAGAAAAGGCTGCCGGCCTCCAGTAACATTGCAAGTCAGATTCATACTGATAAGCAGTTGCTTCCAGTTTGGGCGTTAAAATCTGTTTGACTAAGATGTTTGGGGTGTACTTTGCTAAGTGGGGAAAAAGTTATAGTACTGCCGACAGGGTGATCCTGATTTTGATTTTGACAAAAGAACATGTGTGTGGGAGGAAGGCCTGGGGTGATGTCAACATGTCAGTGGTGTGTGTGGGGTCTGCTTATGGTGATATTTGGATTCTTCCTGCGTATCTCTACTTTTTCCCTACGAGATGCAAATGGGAAAATAAACAACTTGTTTAAAAGCAATTAAAGCACTCAAAATAAATGCATTTGTATTTTAGAAGCCCAGTATCGTTGCATTTGAGAGCGAGAAGTGCCGGAGAGGCACAGTCAGAGATGGAAGGTGGAGCTGGAAAAACCAGTCTGATGAAAACAGGTTCTGAGGGAGGACCTGAAACCGACATTGTGACATTGTTTCTGCAGGTGCGAAAGGCAGTGGAGGTGGGGTACAGGTATGGGTGTCCTACAAAGGAAACAAAACACCCAACGGCACCTGGGGAGCCTTTTGGCATTGTGTGTGTGTGTGCATGTGTGTATGGGTGTGTAGGACACTATTGACATTAAGTTCACCTGTTTCATTTTACCTTTTAAAAAATGTGGCCACTAGAAAAGTTGAGATGATAAGTGCGGCTTTCATTATATTTCTATTGAATCTAGACACTTATGGTTAGACTGGAGACAAAAGAACAAAGAAGAATGTCCGGTTAAAGATTACCCGAGATCTCCAAGGACTGGTTAATGGTCCTTGGTAGGCTGGGCAAGGTTCCTGGAAAAGGCTCTAAGGCAGCAGTCTCAGAAAATCGTTCAAGTGTCTCATCAGGAACGGCGGGTTCTCCTGGGAAGGAGCAGCTCTTCACACCAGGCCGCAGAGCTCCACTCCAGCTCAGGTTGGGGACGTTTCTTTCTCGGCCCCAGAGAATGTGACTCATGGGTCTGAGGAGGGCCCATTGAAATTGCCTGTGACACAGACCCTCCAGTGGGTCTGACCCTGGCGATTCTGTGAGTTCCAGAGCTGCTGACTTAGAAGGAGCTTGGTGGCTCCACCGGGAGAGGGAGAGGTGACAAGAGAGGTCCCTGAAATGGGCTTTGAGGAAAACCATCTGCTTCACAGTGTGTCACTTGATGGGGAAGGGGGTGTTGGACCCAGATTTATGATGTAGGCGCCATCACTTTTCCTTTTGCAGATGTGCTTTCCATTGGCCTTCCGGGTACCTACCCAGCATTTCTAATTACCCCTGTGTTTGGTGCCTTGGAGATGCTCCTCTCCCACTGGGCCAAAGAGAGGTAACCTCTCCCCCATCCCAAATCTTTGTCTAGTGGGAAAGGGGCTGTTAGAAAGGAGATGCCTAGACCAACAGGAAAGTTTACAATCACATCAACTGAGGAAAGAGTTCATAGTGAAGTGGAGAGTTGCTCGGGACTGAATGTTTCTGTCCTCACTCCCAATGAGGTGGTATCTGAGGTGGGGCCTCTGGGAGTTGATTAGGTAATGAGATTAGTGCCCTTATAAAGGAGACCCCAGTGAGCTCCCTCACCCGGTTTTCATGTGAGGGCACAGCGAGAAGAATGCCGTAGGCGATGGACCAGCGCCAGGTGGCAGACCCGTGGGGTGGGACCGGACCTGGGTTCAGCAGCCTTGGTACTTGGGTTCTGGCTAGGAAGGAATTCAGAGCCAAGACCCAAACTTTAAGAGAACGTTTATTTGGTAAATCACAGAGGTAGAAGGAGTAATTCCTAGAAGAAATGGGCTCAGGAAACAAGTTACAGAGGCAAAGGAAGGGGCCCTTGGAGCTTGGAAGTGAGGAAGCTACTGGTAACTCACCTGGGGGGGGGAAGGAGGGAGGGAAAGGCAGGGTGTGTCCCTGGGAGGGAGAGTGCACTCGGTCCTCCATCCTAATGGTGTTTTAAGGGTGGAGAGTTTATGGGAAATCCCAGGGGAAGATCTCAGTAGAATATTCAGCAGTTTTCCAGGTGTGTCCTTCCAGGGTCGTGGTCTCCACAGATTGACTGGTCGGCACCAGGGCGAGAGGGAGGGGTGGGGTCATTAGTCAATGCAGCTGGTCCTGAGGTCGGCTGTGGCTGGTTTTGTTGCTTTTCTGGGCCTGGAGCTGAAATACAACTGAGGCCTAGATGTTATCTCTAGGGAGGAAAGATCAGGGGCTCCAAACCATATGACCAGTGATATGCTAGGGGAGGAAATGTCACCTTGGGGGCGAGGTCCCACCTTACAATTGTCCCTTGTTTGAGGGCGTTTCTGCCCTGGTGACCTTCTATATCTGGCCCGTGGTCGTTGATCTGCTCATGTCTGTCTAACTGCCTATCACAAGAAGACACAGTCTATGAGCCAGGCTCTCATCAGACACCAACTCTGTTGGCACCTCGACCTTGGATGTCCCAGACCCCAGAACTGCGAGAAATAAAATTTTATTGTTTACAAGCCACCCAGTTAATGGCATCCAGTCATAGCAGCCCAAACTAAGACAGGGATCTAGAATGGCAGGTGGATTCATTAAAGTAGAGTTTAATGCCCAGATACCCCTCAGAAAGTCCTGGTGTGTCCCTCAGGGGTTCTTGTACCAAGCATTCACACTCGGACAGGCCAGGGGAACCGCTGCTGCAGCTTCGAACTTGATGTGAAGGTAGCCTCGTCGGGCAGGGAGCAGGAGCGGCTTCATCCCATCAGGGTGCTGTCCACCACCCATCACAGCCAGAGCCACCTGTGGTTCCCCTGGGCTTCCTGGCCTCGTCTCCCTCTCGAGTGACACATTCTTTTCTTAAACGCCTCTGGGTAGGTCCTGAAGTTTTCCTTTGTCATGGCAGTAAAAGTTTGAGCTCTTTTGAGACCCAGTGGCTAGAGTTCAGTGCTTGCTTGTTGTGTGACCTCTGGAATGACTTTCTAAGACTCAATCTCTTGGGCAAACTGGTTTTGCTTTGAGGTTTAAGCGATTTAATGCACCCAAGTTCTGAGCACAGGGTCAGGAACACGAAGCACTCAATAAATGTAAGCTGTTATTATTATTGGCAGTTATTCCACAGTCAGTTTATTTTAAATTTTCCTGGGACAGGCCATACCCGTAAAATGCTTTGAGGCTCAGCAGATAAGTCGTTGTACGGGACCTGGAGCCCTATTGCTACCATCATGTTACTCTGTGCCTCATTAGCCCCATTTTCTTGGGGCAGGTTGGCTGGAGAGCAGTGTGCCTAGTCCGGGCTCTGGGGATTCAGTGTCCGAGCTTAGAAACTAAGCAGGAAGCCTTCAGTGTCTGAGCCCCTCAGCCTAAATTTCACTTTCAGCACCCACTTTCCAAGGCACATGACTCTCCTCTTTCCAGCCCTTCATTCCGTACAGGGATTGACCTTCACCGTGGAAAGAGTACATGAGCTTTGAGTTCAGACAGGTTTGGGTTTGAATCCCTCAGTGTCGCTAATAGTTGTTGAACTTGGGAACTGGACCCTCGGAACATATTTTCTCTTCCATAAAATAGGATTAGCAATACCTATCTTAGGGCTATTGAGAGGATCGCATGAGATAAGTCTGTGAAACCCCTTGCACAGTTTTTGGCACACAGTAGGCCTCCATTTATTTCTGAATGTTACACGGCACAGTACATAATTATTAGGGTATTTTCCATTATGTTAGGCATGAGGAAAGTAGGCGTGACTCAGGGAGGTAAGGTGGTTTCACAAGTCTTTGCCAAAGCAGAGGCTAGTATAGGAAGACAGATGGCCTGTTTAGCCTGCTCTGGTAGGAGCCGGTAGGTGGTAGGGTTGGATCTAGGGCAGGCTGGGCCATGTTGAAGTTGAGCTGCCACTTGTTCAACATGTAGGGTGGCGGCCTAGTTTATAGCGACCCTCTTAAGCCTCACCCTCAGCTATGAGGTGGGTCCTCCAACATCCACGTTTGCACTGTGTGACCTCGCCTCCTCTGACTGGACCAAGAGAGACACCTCGCCCCAACTGGGCTAATCAGGGGTTCCATTCCAGGGAATCTGGGATTTCAACTCAGAGGTTTCACTCTCATTCTGGGCCCTGCTTTTGGATGGAGGAGATATAAAACTGGGCAACATGATGTGGCTATCTTCTTTCATATGGATTGAGAGTCAGGGAAAGCCAAGCTGCAGCGAGAGAGCAAGGGAAAAAAACAAAACGAAGCAAACAAACGAAACAGAGAGGAGAGAGGGAGATTATATTCCTGACTTCTTGATGGCTCCCACTTTCTGCTTCCAGACTCCTCAAGCCTGGGCACATTCTTGCCTTTGGAGTTCGTAAGACACTTCGGAATCCTTGCTGTACCCACCTTGTGTTGCTTACACTGGATAATGTGTGTTCAGCTGTTTTGCTCTCATTTCAAAAGCCAACTTGAGCTACCTTAAGCAAAAAGAGGGAAATTAGTGGAAGGTGCTGGAGGATCTCATGAGATGCAGGAGGTTTGAACACCCCCCGTTTCAGGAGGTTCCAGGACCAGGGCAAGGGTGAGCACTGCAGTCACAGAAGGGGAAGCCAGCTTCCTTCTGGCAAGCTGCCATTAAGATGCTTCAGCGCTGGGTCTCTCAGTTCAAAGCTCCAAATTCCTGGGGAGAGAGAATCTCATTGCTCCTTGATGAGCCAGTCAGTAAAGGCTACAGGGTAGCTTCAGGCAACAGAAACATAGCTGCTGAGGGAGTGTAAGCACGAGGACAGAACGTCCCAATCACCTAGGACAAGGAGTGGGCACTTAAAGGGTGTTCCGACGCCCAGTTCCTGTGTGTGTGTGTGGGGGGGGGGGGGTTTCCCACACCCCAACAAACAATTCTCAGTCACCAGGCTGGTGCCCCAGGATCCAACTCCATTCTGAAGCTCTCTACCTGGAGATAGTATCAGATTCCACAGGGTAAGGGCTCAGTCCTCCAAGACCCCCTCCGGCGCCTGCACACATTTCAAATTCCAGCTGTAAGGCCAGGCTCTCATGTGTGCTTCTGACCAACCAGCTATAGACTGGAGTTTTCAATGACCGCCTTCCAATTCAGAAAGCTAATTGCAAGTCCAGGTTGTTACCTGTACTTCTAAACAAACGGCTGTAAATCAGAGGTTCCCATAACCTCCTCCTTGGGTTCAATTAATTTGCTAGGATGACTTACAGGACTCAGAGAAACATGTTACTTATTAGATCACTGGTTTATTGTAAAAGCATGTAACTCAGAAACAGCCAGATGAAAGAGATGTATAGGGCAAGGAATGGGGAAAGGGCACAGAGCTCCAATGCCCTCTGCAGGTATGCCACTCTCCCCACATCTCCCCGTGTTCACCCACCTGGAAGCTCTCTGAACCCAGTCCTCTTGGGTTTTATGGAGCCTTCACCACATAGGCATGAATGACTAAATAGCCCTTGGTGCTTGATTCAAGCTCCAGCCTCTCTCCCCTCCCTGGAGATCGGGGTGGACTGAAAGTTTCCAACCTCCAATCACATGGTTGGTTCTCCTGGCAACCAGCCCCCATCCTTAGGTGCTTGCAAAAGTCACCTCATTCAAGTGTCCTTCACTGGATTGTCCTGTGTGCCTTGACCCTAATTACTGTATCTGGGAAGCAATAATTTCCAGGACTGGGGCTGATTTGGGGTGTCTCTCTCTGGGGTATGTGTACCCCACCACAATGGCTCTGTTATGAATTGGTTTAGGGAGTTCGCACTTTGGAGGTTTTCCTCTTGATGCTAAAGATGAAAAGAGCCCAGTAATTGGTCAGTCCTCAGTTCCTGACGGTCTGGGGGGTGGAGTAGGTATAGAGGACTGCAGGCATTGGGGGGTGGCTCTTGGTTAGATATGACCCCTTTCCAGTTCTTTCTCTCTGATAAATCCCTTGAATGGTTTGATCTTTGGAATGTTTCAGTCTTCCATATTTTACTGATAGGAAATTTGGGATACGAGAAAGAAACTTCCATGTTCTTTAAGTCACTGTCTTGGTGTTTCTCTTTGTCACAGCAGCTTAACCGCCACTGTGACTTTTGTCCTTCCTGAAGGGAGAGACAGGCTACCTGTAGCACTTATTGTAGCCAAAACCTGTGGAGTAAAATGAGGCACCGGATCAAACACATGGCATGCATTGCCTCACTTAATCCTTGTAACAACTCTATGAGTTAAGTACTACTATTGATCTATTTCTCACATGAGGAAACTGAGGCTTAGAAAGTTCCAGCAACATGCTGGCGGTCATAGATTCACTCCTTAACAAATATTGTTGGAGTGCCTATGATGTGCAGGCCCTATTTTAGTCTCTGGAGCTTACCGTAGGAAGTGTTGGACCTGAAATTCCAACACACATCTGATTCCAGCTCCTGCACGCCTGACAGGCTCGGTTGCTTCCCATGTGATCTGGCCTATGGATGTCACTTGTAACAGCTGAGATGCATCGGTTCTAACTAGTAATTGCTTGTGCTGAATCCATTTTCACATTCTAGCTCACACCTTTGCAACACAGAGACAAAAACGTAGCCAAAGTGAAATTTTTCTCTCCTGACTTAAAAAACGCAATAATGAGTTTTGATTTCCCTTTTGGGTAACTCCTATAACTTTGGAAGGAAAACCCTTTAGAAGCACAGAGTTAGAAAAGATATACTGGATTCAATTCAAGGCTCCATCACTTCCAGCTGTGTGGCTTAGAACTTTGTTTCAACATTAAAAAAAAAAAAAGGGACACTATGAACTTACTGTAGAAAGTTGTATAAGGGCTGAGTAGGCAGTAAATGCAAAACCCTCAGCACGATGGCTGGCATGTAGTAAGGGGGTGATTGACAAGTTTTATTAGGGAGGATGCTGATTGTAAAGAGCCCACTGGATTTTACAATTAGGTTGATAATGAACGTTGACAGCAGTTTTAGTGGAGAGGTGGGGTGGAAGATTGGAATTAATAATTATTCAAAGTGTGTATATACTTTTTTCAGACACCCTGTATATATGAGGATGGTTTCTATTTTGAAAATACAAGTGTGCTTATAGAAAAACACTAAAGGGAAATTATAAAAAAGCCAAATAGTTATCCCTCATGGTTGAAATAGGATGGCCTTTTACGTTTTCATGTCTGTGTTTTTTTAAAAAATGGTGTCATTTTTGAATGGGGGAAGAAAACATTAAACACTCAGGACAAAAACCATGGGAAGGAAATAAAACAAAATATAATCAGAGGTGGATTTGGTGAGATGGGATCATGAGTATTCTCTCCTTTCAATTATTGTTCATGTTGGACATTTTTGCTATAAGAAGAATGTATTTCTTTTTATAATGGGAGTAAAATAAACTCTATTTAGAAATAAGGATCAAATCCTGTCTCTCTGTTATGATTTTATTATCTGGCAAAGGGAGCTGGGTGGAGTATTCAGTTTAAAGTCTAGGAATCAGTTAGCTTAGGGGTTGGCAAACATTTTCTGTAAAGGGCCAGGTAGTAAACATTTTAGGTTTTGTGGGCCTACAGCCTCTATTGCAACTACGCAGCCCTGCCATCACAGGACAATAGATGTAGACAATAATTAAACAAGTGTGGCTGTGTTCCAAAAAAACCCTTTATTTATGGATGATGACCTTTGAATTTCATATACTTATCATGTGTTACAAGATATTCTTCTTCTTTTGATTCGCCCCAGCTCCCGACCATTTAAAAATGTAAAACAGTCCTCAGTATACACAGAGTATACACAGAATACTGTAGGATCACATAGGAGGAAGAGTAGTTCTGCGCATGGAACATGAGTTTATTAGGGAAATTATTAAGAAACAGTCTGGGAGGGAGACTTATTAGGCAGTTGTCATGGAACAAACAAGCATTGCAGAAGACAAGTGGTTCAAAATACAGTAGATTTAAGTCACTAGACAATACTAATGAAAAATTAACTCTGTGGAAATTAGTCCAGAGGAAAGGCTTTATTAAAATATTTGTCCCCACCTGGCCAGCATGGCTCAGTAGTTCAGCGTCCACCTATGAACCAGGAGGTCACCATTCGATTCTGTCTGGCGTTTTGGGCTCCCCAGTAGGGGGCGTGCAGGAGGCAGCCAATCAATGTCTCATTATTGATGTTTCTCTCTCTCCTTTCTTCTCTCTGAAATCAATAAAGCATACTAAACATATAAAAAATTAGTCTTGAAGAAAATCACACCACCATGGGCTGAAGGGAGTCACTTTTTTCACTGTGTACAGCACCCTTGTTCCTATTTTTTACTTCCCAGAAAAGTTTTTCTAGATTACTTTCCCTTATTGCAGCAAAATGTTGAGTGAAATCACAAGTGATTGCTTCACAGTCAACACGAAATGTAGAAAATAACTGGAAGGCAGATTTTCAAAAATTATGCAGAAAGCAAACAAATTAAATAAGTACCGGCATGGGACAATTTGTGCCTTATGATATGCCAACGTTTATGAGGCTAGCAGCTGAAGATAAGTGTTTTAATCTAACTAGTACATATTTTAAGTCCATCCTTACTTCCCCACCCAATAGATAGCTAATTTCACAATTTTGCTGAGTACCCGCTGAGGCTCTATTTAAAACAAACATGAAAGTGCATGAACGGACGAGCCATGTACACTAACTGTCCGAGCTCAACCCAGTGTTCCTAGATGCCCCGGCGGTCAGAGGAGGTCAGCCTAAGGGCCAGAGATAAGGGCCAGCGGCTCTGCTCCTTCTTGAGCTACTTTATCTCTGTGTAACTCTAGTTACAAGCAGCAACCCTAGATTCTGGGCCCCTCTCAAAAATAGGGTGCCTTGGGTTCCACCTAAAAGCATTAAAGCAGAGTAACCTTTCACCATCTTTAAGCTCAAATTTCTAAGCCTGACGATCTTACTGGGAAAATGCAGTTCAGGAAGCGGAGGGCTATGTTCCACACCCATTTTGAAAGCAACCTTCTGCTTGGAGGAATAAAACACTGCGCCCGGCGGGGCGTCGCTCAGCGGTTGAGCGTGGACCTAGGATCCAGGCGATGCGGGTTCGATTCCCGGTCAGGGCACATGCCCGGGCTGCGGGCTGCAGCCGATCAATGACTCTCTCATCATTGATGTTTCTAGCTCTCTCTCGCCCTCTCCTTTCCTCTCTCTGAAATCAATAAAGATATATTAAAAAAAAATAAAACTAAAAAACACACTGCACTTCTTCAGTCTTCGTCCTATAAACGACACTTCCGCGCTATGGTTAAAACATTCATCGCTCATCAAGGAGCGTTTTCCAACGTTCAACTTGAAGCTGCAAGCGGCGCGGGGTGAGAGATGGCCAGTTTTGCAAGGCCCGAGTTTCTTTCATCCAGGACTCTTCGGGGCCTCTTGACAAAATATCAGATAAAAAAGAGCCGTCATTTGTCTTAGAGTATATTCACCGGAGAGACAATGAGGAACCCAACTTCAAGACCTGGAAGAACCAAGTGTCTTCAACGGCCGCCCTTTCACAACCCGGTACCTGACGGTCGCGCTCACCTCGGTCCCCGCCCCTCGGCCCCGCCCACCGCGAGCGACCGTAGCTCGGCCAGTCGCGGTAACGAGTTCCCGACCCCGCGGAAACTTCCGTCCTCGGATCCCAGGAGGAGGTTCCATGGGCGTCCCCGGAAGTGACGCAAGGCGCACCCTCCATTTTGTAGAACGCCAGAGCAGCTAAGTGCGTCAGTTGTCGAGAGACGTAGACGAGTAGAGTCCTGGTCTGCGGGGAGGCAGACGGCTCCGTCGCAGACTACGGACCTCTCTTGGGTCTCAGCTGCCAGAGATCCTGTCCGGTAGGTGAGTGGCTCACTTTGAGGGAATGGCTTCTCGGATCGAGGCTTCTTCATGGCCACTCGGATCAGTGGCCAGGGCTGCTCTCTTTGCGGAGGACGGCGTCCAATGAGCGCAGTTTATTCGAGGTGGGCGCTGGGGCACGTCTCCCTTTGGGTATTGTTTGAGGGGAAGTGAAGGTGGAAGGGCGGTCTTGGTTATGGTCTTTTTTACCGAGGGGTGTGTGCCCCTCCCTACTTCTTTACTTCTTCATTAGCCGACCCCTCGAGTAGTGGGCTTTGCTTGGGGTGTGGTTCGGGATTTCTGTGGGCGGGAATGGTGACTCCGAAACAGTGGAGTCGGGGGAGGGGGTGGGAGAAGGGAGTTTGGCACGCGCGGCTCTCCCCACTGCTGGCTCCGCCGCCGCCATTTTGTGGCTGTCTAGCGTCCGCCTGCCGCCCTCTGCGCAGGCGCGGCGGTGGCGTCGCGAGATTCCGGCTTCCATCCTCTGTGACGCTCCCGGGAGGCGGCGACGCACGCGCGGCCCTTCGCCATTGGGCTGGCCTTGCGGAGGGCGGGGCCGGCTCCGCCCGCACTTCTCGGCCTTTCCTAACTGCGGCAGATGGGAGGGGGCCAGAAGAGCCGGGGAGAGTGTGAGGCTGCGCAGTTCCAGAGGCGGCAGTGGGCGTTGCGGTTGCTGCGTTCTGGGCCCAGGGAAGGATCGTGTTGGGAGCCGAGTTTTAATTTTGTCTGCAAGGGACCTGGCCTAATAAGAGGCACTCTTGGCAATCTTGTTTATAACATCACCCGGTAAACATTTTATTTTATGCCGTTCATGTTTTTTGACCCCTTGAGCAGGCATTCCTCTGACATTCACTGGTATTGTGTCAATTGAATTATTTCCCTAACAGGAAATACTAGCCGGGCGTCATGAGTGGCTGTCGAGTATTCATCGGGAGGCTAAACCCAGCGGCCAGGGAGAAGGACGTGGAAAGATTCTTCAAGGGGTATGGACGAATAAGAGATATCGATCTGAAAAGAGGCTTTGGTTTTGTGGTGAGTATTCAGAACTGGCTGGATTATCTATTGTGAAGTTGGTAAAGATTCTGATAAGCAGCATGAGTCAGAGTATCTTTAGAAAATGTTATGCATCCTTAAGGCAGTGAATTTTTTTAAGGAATGAAAGAACCTCTCTGCTGACTGGAGGGGAACCACTCCTGTTCATTTGTCTATTAGTCTTATTACCGATGTGACACTGTCATTAAGATACCTATTTTCTCATCTGTTGAAAGTTTTTAGTGCTCTTAATATGTTGTAGAACACAGTTTTAAAACTGCTAAGTGTTATATTTTTTTCATGTTTGTATTTTAGGAGTTTGAGGATCCCAGGGATGCTGATGATGCTGTTTATGAACTTGATGGAAAAGAACTGTGCAGTGAAAGGTGAGAATCTTATTTTTAGTTTTATAATTAGTTAACATTGTAAAATAGAGCAGATTTAGGGTATGCTGGGGTATTTTCCTAAGTAGATCTCTTACATAGTGAATGTGGATAATGAAGACTTTTCTGCTCTTCCTATAGGGTTACTATTGAACATGCTCGGGCACGATCCCGAGGTGGAAGAGGTAGAGGACGCTACTCTGATCGTTTTAGTAGTCGCAGACCTCGAAATGATAGACGGTATGTGATGGTGGATGGTGGTTTTGAACAATCATTACTGCATGACTGTTTAATGATTGAGAACCATTAGCAATAAGTGATTCTTGATTCTTGCCAAAACAAGTCAGTTCTTTTATTCCTATGTCAGTTCACTGTTTCTGTTAAGTCTGCATAATTAATCGTAATTAAGAAACTGTTGAAGAAAACATTTGAGTAACTTGTTATGTCTGATTGCATAAACGTGGTCACAGTTGGACAAAATAAGTGCACATTGCTGTGTATCTTCCATTGTGAATACTTGTTTTCTTCCTTAGAAATGCTCCACCTGTAAGAACAGAAAATCGGCTTATAGTTGAGAATTTATCGTCAAGAGTCAGCTGGCAGGTTTGTAGAAATTCAGTTTTGAGATATTTTAATGTGGCTTTTTAAAAAATAATGGAATTGGGTAGCTAATGATTTATTAACATTTTATTAAAAGTAGTTCTATTTTTAATTAAATTAATGGACTTAATTGTAATTTTAAATTTTTAATTAAATGTAACTGGGGGATATTTTCAAAGTTTAATATTAGTGATCAAATGTAAATGTTTTGAGGATATTTTTTCTTGTTATTAAAATCAATTTTAACCAAATATTAAACCCTTTATTTGCCAGCCTATCTGTGTCGTTGGCCTTATGACGAGGAGTGCCTGTGGGTTATCCTAATCGTTGTCTTGGTCACTCTTGGTTGGGCCTGGTTGACTTTGCCAGTCAGCTCCTACAGTGATCAATTGGCCACCTCTAGATCTGTGTTTGCCGGTCTAGACGTAATCGGGGCACTTACTTGGAGTGCCAGGTTGCAGCAATCCCAGAGCGCTGATAACGTGATCTGATCCCTAAGTTGAGAGCTGTCTTCCTGTAACGCTTCCGAATAAGAGGTCCTGGTCGAAAGATACGAAATTAGTTGGTCGTTGGAATCCTGATCGCAGTAAAGTGGTCCTTGGTAACTGCACAAGAGTAGAACATGTCTGCATCCGCCAGTAGTCTGCTAATAGGGAGGGCTGTGTGATTAAAGGCTTCCACCGATTGGGTAGTGTCCTTCAAGTGGGTGGCGAAGAGCCAGTCGGGCATATGTCATGAAGGTTTCTTCGACCGATTAACGGTTTGCTGCTTGACTAGCCTAGGGAAATAATAATAAAGGTAAAGTAAACTTTTTTAATGACATATGGGGCACAAAATAACTGGTGTCTTGTAAATGTTCTGTTTTTAAATATAAAATTACTACTTTAGTCTTTATTTTAAAAATATGTACTGTTAATTTTTGTTTGTTTTTTTTTGTTTTGTTTTTTGTTTTCCTTTTGTATTGAGCTCAGTATAGACTAATACTACTTAATGTTAAAATTTGAACTTCCTTTAGCATTTTGCTTAAAAGCAATATGCTGTTTGCTTATTTCGTGCCCTGACATAGATAATTTTTGAATTCTGATAGAATACAAGTGTGGTAAATACCATGTTTGTACTTTATCTAACATCTTCTCTTTCAGTAGTCTTGTTTTTATACCATGTTGTTGTTTGTCTGTCAGGTTTCCTTTTCTCTGTTTAACATGATTGTCTTGTGTTAAGGATCTCAAAGATTTTATGAGACAAGCTGGAGAAGTAACCTTTGCGGATGCACACAGACCTAAATTAAATGAAGGGTGAGTATTACTAAAGATTATAAGCCTTTTAAAATATCTTAGAAACTTTACTGTGAATGTTTTTCTGAGTACTTAAATTTGTGCATGCTCTTGCTTCTCAGGTGAGTTTGCTTCAGGGGACACTTGGCAATGCCAGGCATCATGTAGATCTAGGCCAGGGATGCATATAAACTTTATATATTGCACAGGAAAGCCCCCCACAACAGACTTGTCTGGCCTAAAATGTCAATAGTTAGCAGTTAGGAGGTTGAGAAACCTTG
The DNA here is from genome assembly GCF_964146895.1 of Miniopterus schreibersii. NCBI lineage: Eukaryota > Metazoa > Chordata > Mammalia > Chiroptera > Miniopteridae > Miniopterus > Miniopterus schreibersii. Next base: position 178,396,414 of record NC_138101.1, read on the forward strand.
CTCTCTAATTCCACATTATCGAGAGTTTCGCTCTTGGTATAGTAATAGCAAAATGAACATGGAAAAGGCACTTAATCTAGATGTCTGTAGCTTGTGATATTGTAAAATGTACATAAGTTTATAAATGTGTTTTTGTTTTGTTTTTCCATTGTAGGGTGGTTGAATTTGCCTCTTATGGTGACTTAAAGAATGCTATTGAAAAACTTTCTGGAAAGGAAATAAATGGGAGAAAAATAAAATTAATTGAAGGCAGCAAAAGGCACAGGTATTTCTTTAATGTAATTTTTATTTTTAGAGAGGGGAAGAGGGGGAGGGAGAAACATCAATGTGACAGTGAAACATCGATTGGTTGCCTCCTGTGTGGCCTCTACCAGAGATTGAGCCCATACCCTGAGCATGTGTCCTGACGGGATTGAACCAGCAACCTTATGGTGCATGGGACAGTGCCCAACCAACTTAGCCACACCAGCCAGGGCACTCTAATATATATGTATTTTTTTTCCTCTTTAATATTTTTAAGTTAAAGTTTTATTTAATGGGTTTGTAGGGCCTGCAGCTCATGTTGTATTTTCTTTGCCCCCTTACCAGTAGGTCACGAAGTAGGTCTCGTTCCCGGACCAGGAGTTCCTCTAGGTCTCGTAGCCGATCCCGTTCTCGGAGTCGCAAGTCTTACAGCCGGTCTAGGAGCAGGAGCCGGAGCCGGAGCAAGTCTCGTTCTGGTAGTAGGTCTCCTGCACCTGAGAAGAGCCAGAAACGTGGTTCTTCAAGTAGATCTAAGTCTCCAGCATCTGTGGATCGCCAGAGGTCCAGGTCCAGGTCCCGGTCCCGGTCCAGGTCCAGATCAGTTGACAGTGGCAATTAAACTGTAAATAACTTGCCCAGGGGGCCTTTTTAAAAAAACACACAAAAAAACCACCAAAAATACAAATTCCCAAATCATACTTGCTAAAATTCTGGTAAGTATGTGCTTTTCTGTGGGGGTGGGATATGGAGGGGGGTTGGGTTGGGCTGGATATCTTTGTAGATGTGGACCACCAAGGGGTTGTTGAAAACTAATTGTATTAAATGTCTTTTGATAAGCCTTCTGCTCACATTTTTGTGAATGTCTGAAGTATATAGTTTGTGTATATTGACAGAGCTCTTTTATAACTAAAGCAAATTTAATTTTTTTGTACTAGAAAAAAATTGAACATTTTAGTTCTTGGTTATTCAAATATGTTAATTCAGAATTAGTTTAATGCATCAATTAAACTAATTAATAGCTTTGGACACTTAAAAGAGCTCTAAATTTGCTTGTACATAAAGGCTTAATTTGAGTTTTCCTTGTTAGGGTCAAGGGTGTCTCCCCACCCACCCTTTAACAGCTGCCTGGTAAAAACTAACAAGCAGCTGTTTGTTATTGATAATAAAAAATTATAAAACTGCTTTTGTCTGTGTCTGAAGGATTTGTGCTATGTACTTCTCTCGCCCCGTCTATATTCTACACTCAGAATTTCTTGTAGAGAATGCTGAAGTCATTTGGTCAGGTTACTTTAGTTTAAAATTTTAAATAGTGCTTTTGACATTTCCAGGCTCCTCAAAAGGTGGGCCAAGTCAGTGAACTGTTCAAAGCAATAACAATTTATGACAGTTTCCTTTATGCTCTGTTCCATTATCACCTGACTACTACTCCATTGGCATCAGTTACTTAGGTTTCCGTAGTCAAGAGGCGGCCAATTTGGGAAGCAAATGGTACAGTTAGTATTTTATGCCTTTCTTAAAGGTTGTAATGCAGTTTTGGTGGTCAGAGATGATCACATAAAGGTTTTTTTTTGTGGTAGTGGTTTGTCAGATCAGTGCACATGAGTGCTTTAAAGGGGTTCACGTACTTTTAGTCCTGAGACATGGATGTGACAGTATGTGTTAAGGTTCTTCGTCCATCTTCAGGTAGTGAGCTTTATTTAAACTTAGTGGAGTCTCTGAGACTGATAGGACTTTAGCCCTGCATTTGAGTTCCAGGCTAGATAAATACTTGGTAACTGAATAACATGCACTGAATCTTCAAAACTACTTGCTGTGTAGTACCATTTTAGTGGAGGAGATTCAGGCCAAAGAGAAGAGCAAGTGAGTGGTAGACTGGTACTAGGACCCGTGAAGTCCAGTTCGGAATCCCCAAACCAGAGTGTAGGCCCTTGCATAGCCCTGCAGGGGTTTTGAGGAAAACACTAGAAAGATCGCTTTTGGTTTCTCCAAAGTGGGGATCCACTAAGGGCATCTTCGTTTGGGGGTAGATTTGAAAGCTTTTTGGTATACTGGCATGAAGGCCACTTCCGTCTGTATGGAAGACTAGGTCTCGAGCCATAAAATTGTGGAGCTGATTCTAGGGAGAGTTGACGTGGTGTCCTTTAACTCGGAGGGCAGTGGCTTTGCTTAAAATGCAGAACCTGCCCTGCCTGGGTGGCTCAGAGCATCAGCCCAGGCACCGACTGTTCCCGGGTAAGGGCACATAACCTGGGTTGCAGGTTCGATCCCCAGTAGATGTGTGTCTCCGCCCAACTTCTCTCCCTTTTTTCCACTCTTAAAAATTAATGGAAACAATATCCTCAGATGATGATTAGCAAGAACAAACATACCGTTGGGTGAGGATTAAAAGAAAATGGAAGAACCTAGTTTTTTTCTTCATAGTGTGTTTCTGAAGGCCGAACAAGTCAGCCAAGTAGTTGCCATCAAACACAATTCCCCCCCCCCTTTGAGCTTTTTAAAATAAAGTAACTCGGTTTTATGGATGTACTTGGATATTTTACTACTTTTTCTGACTTTTCTGTCCCTGTTAACGCTTACTGTTTTAGTATTACAAATAGTCTGTTATACAGTGAGGCAATAAAATAAGACACTTTAAACAAATGGTAGAGAAGATGGAGTTGGTTTGAACCAACAAAGCGCCTAAATTTTCAGGTCCAGATGCTGAGAAGTCATGAGTGTGGGTGTGAGCATAAGCAAAGTTTGAAGACTAGCCTTTGCAGGGCATAGTGTAACTTTTGTGCTGTATATCTTTATTCCTTTCATCTAGTACTCTAAAGATAAAGTTTGAGTGTAACACTTATTTTGCCTGCAATTATTTTTTTGTGTAGTTGGTACACAAGATTAGTTTCAGGTGTACAGTATATAGTGACTTGACATTTATATACCTAACAACGTGGGCGGTGATCATCTGTCTTATCACAATATTGACTATATCCACCTTTTTATTTTTTTATGGAGAGGTGATTGGCATTACAGAATCACCTTTTTTTTTTTTTTATAAAGCTTTTATTGATTTCGGAGAGGGAACGAAACATCAATGATGAGATTGAGTCATTGGCTCCCTCCTGCATGCTGCCTACTGGGGATCGAGCCCTCTGTGACCTTGTGGTTCATAGGTGGATGCTCAACCACTGAGTCACGCCGGCCGGTCTCCCCTGCATCTTTTTACACTGAGGGTAATTTAAGTATATTACCTGCCTCAAAAACCTAAACTTGTTCTTACATTGTTTTACTTAACCAAGTTTCCTAGCAGTTGTCTGCTAGATATTAGGGGAAAAATTTGAATAGATAGGTCAATGTGGGTATTGTAAAAAAGATAAATGGTAAACCTTTTTGCAAATCTTCATTTTTAATAGGGCATTTGTCGCCCAAATCAGCAATGCGCTCAAGTTTGCTGTGGTACTTGGAATATTGGTAGTCCTCGACATTTGCCAGACTGATGCCCCGAAATTGTCACAGTTTCAGTTGTATCTAATCATTAAGTGATATGAAAATCATGAGTAGTTAGGCATGGTAGGCTGTTTGCAAACACTATTGTTCTTTAATTTTTGACCCAGTGCTTGTTTGTACATAAGCATATGCAAAATGTTTACATTTCATTGGAGAAAGTTTGAAATTTAGGAATTTCAATTTGTGTATTTTCTTTGAATGGAGAAACCATTAATTTTGGCAGCATCTTAACTCTGAATTTTGAGGGAGCATAATGTGAAAACCACTGATAACCTAATGAACTGATGGGATATAGAATATTAGATTAGGGAAACGATTCTGTTAAATTTTTTTATTTCTTGTTGCCTGGCTTTTTCTTGTTAAAGGTTTTCCCCCCTTACTGGGATTGTAGTTTTTCTACTTCTGGGATTATTTTCTTTCAATTAATTGTGGCTGAGCTCTTGAGTTTGTCTTGTCTAATTGCTTTTGCACTTTATCATATCTGCTTTCGTATACTTGGTGGTGTATTTGTGTTCTCAGGAACTTTAATCCCAGTAGAGTGATGGAAGGAGCAGGATCTGAATTTTTAAGGTTATTAGAAAGGACTTTTGAAGTCTAATCGTACAGCTCTCTGAGCATTATCTTTTAGTCACAAAACTTGGAACAGGATTTGGGTATTTGATTTTGAGGAAAAACTTTTTGACTAGTTTAGAAATCGAGTGCTTGTTTTTTAAATCTTCACCCAAGGATATGTGTATTGATTTTAGAGAGAAAGGGAGGAGGAGAGAGAAGGACATCCATCGGTTGCCTCTTGGGAGGCACCCCGACGGGATGGAACCTGCAGCCTTTTGGTGGCCAGGATGAGAGATCAGGTGCCTTTTAGATGCCTAACAGGCACTGTTGTGGAGAGGAGAGGTAAAAGGTAGTTTTGGTTTCCTTCATAGGGCTGTCATTGAATAAGTCTTTACTTTTTTAAAAAAAAATATTAAATTCTAAGCTGGAGATAGGTGAGGCTTTTAGGGTTGACCACCCCACCTCCCCCCAATCTGTCCTCCAGGCAAGGCTTTTGATGATGCTGGTAGTTTCTGCTGGAAATGCCGGAGAAAGACTCAGACACTGCTGGTGTGTTCTTTCATCTTCTGTCTCTGTCGTTGACCACACTGGCCGGAATCGCCTCTGACCTGAAGCCAGGCCACTGGGGGAGGGCTAGGCTGTGTAAGGAGGGCACTCTTCTTTATGAGTGCCGTTTCCCAGAGTTGCTGGAACAGTTTCTTCAGTTGTGGCAGCTGTGTAGGTTATTTTTGTTTTATCTGTGAAGTTAAGGGTTATGGGTGGGGAAGGAGAATGAGAGAATAGTAAATGCAAAGCTTGTTTAATCTGGAAGATAAAAGAATACCAATTTACCCCTAGGATGGCCTCTCTTTTTCCATCTCAGCCATCTGTCCTCTGATGACTTAACTCTGAGGAAAGATTTGCTTTCCCTCAACATGCCTAATGGTAATACTAGTCATAGAAGGTCTTATTAACAGAATATTGACTCTCTGACCCCATGTCCAACTTCTTTGTATGTGCTATTGAGTTTAAGTGAGGTTGTTGACTGCATTTAGGGATCAAGGAGGGGTCAGGGAGGAAAGAGCTTTAGGAAAATCTTCCAGTGTGTTTCCATGCCCCTCCCTTCCCTCATTTTGTTTGGTCAGCTTTTCCAGGCTGCATGGATGTGGTGAATAGCTGTGAAGATATGAGTCAGGGTTTATCTTTCTGGTTCTCCTGTCTCTGTAGAAGGATACAGGGGTCAAAATCACAAAAACTTGGCAGATTCTTCATCCTGAGCATTGCTGCTTGGCCCCTTATGGTCCACTAGGTCCAAAAAGTAAGATGCTTTCACTGAGTTTTGCCCTAGGGGTCTTCTGAAGTGCGTTGTGAGTGAAGTTCATTTTAGGTCTTGAGAGCCAAAGACTCGTAATTAGAGTATGGCCCTGTGAGAGCACTGGGCACCCTGGGCCTTTCTGGGACTAAAACTGGGAACCTGATGGGTTGTTTTAGAACCTTTCCCCCTCTCTTTCATTTTTTGTGGTAAGGGGGTGGAGACTTCAGTGGGCAAAAGACTTCCTGAGTTACTCTTGGATAAGCATCAGAATAGATTTTCTATAACTCCACTGTAGTTTTGAAGCAAAACTTATAAAATGGTTCTGAAATTTAATCTATCGGTTTCTTCTTGGCTGCTTGATAACCAAGATTACATCTTAGTTCATTGTAAATCAGCGTTTGCCTACTATAAGGTAATTTCACCAGGAGAAGTTGCATCTTTCTCCTAGGGTGTAAATCAGCTCCCCATGCCTAGGAAAGGTCTTGAAGGGCCCCTCAGTTAAGTTTGTGGGAATAAGAGTTGAGGATTTGAATGATCGAATATACTGATGTTTAGAATGCAGAATACTGAGATATGTTACCGAGTAAGGTTGAGTATCCTGGTTTGGAAAAAAAAGACGGGGTTCAAGTTCACTTTGAGGAAAGGACTCAGCTTTCTTGAGTTTTGATTTTATATATATATATAAAATATATTTTTATTGATTTCAGAGAGAGGAAGAGAGAGGCGGGGAGAGAGAGAAACATCAATGAGAGGAAAGGGGGGAGAGAGGTAGAAACATCAATGATGAGTCATCATTGATCAACTGCCTCCTGCACATCCCCGACTAGGGATGGAGCCCGCAACCCTGGCATGTGCCCTGACTGGGAATTGAACCTTGATCTCTTGGATCCTAGGTTGTTGCTCAACCGCTGAGCCACGCCTGGCCGGGCTTGATTATATTTTGAAGAGAAGTGATCTGAGCCTCTTAGAAAATAGGTGCTAATTGGCTAGGAAGTTATTAAGCCAGTAGTAATCAGATTAAGGTATAAATCAGATCAAACTAGATTATTGTGATAGCTACTGTTTAATAAGCTTTACTTGAGTTTTCTTTACTGTGTAACCAGAATTGGGATCCTGTTTTTGGATTCAGGGTTATTAGGCCGAATTGCTTTAATGTTTTCCCCCCTGTAGGGGTGCCAGTGGTGCTGGGGCTCTGACCTGGTTCCAAGACATGAAAATCTACAGTACAAGCTTCTGGAACTCTTGTGAATAGGGCCTTTCACATAACTAGTATCTCACAACTATTGGCCAAGATGGTTCTGTCCTGCTTTCTCATCCTGAGCCCATACATGGTCTCCTCAGTTAAAACAGCCCAAATTGCCTAGTCCCATGAGGCGCAGACTCCATCCGAAACACAATGCAGTGAATGAAGGAGCCTTGGTTCTCTGGGGTCCCTTCCTATTTCTTGATGCTACCTGGTTCCTAGTGGCTTGATAAGAGTTAAAGCCCTAACCACCGGGTCCTTGCTGGTAACTTGTTTGCCTCCAACATGAGAGATCTCCAAGGGGGATAATTCAGTACTCACCCTTGGAAGGCTTGATTTTCTCATAGCACCGAAAGATGACAATGAGGAGAAGCCCTTCTCCAAGCTGGCAAATCATGTAGAGGAGAGGGAAGAAGAAAAGTGGTCCGATGACTTCAGGGGGGAAGGTCACATTGAGGATGGTGGAGCAGAGCTGAATATTTTGGCATCCAGTCTCCATGCTGACAGTGCGTCTGCACCTGTGTAGGTTAAAAACAACTCCGTATGTCCTCACAGAAGAGGCCTGTGTGCAACCTCACTTCCTGATCTCCTGCCTCCCAGATACTCTTAAGACCCACCAACAGCCCAAGACAGGAAGTGTGCCAGGGCGTGGAGTGCGCATGATTTCAAGAAAAGGGAAGTTGACCATCTTAAAATCACTAATCCAGCCTGTGGAAGATGGTGACTAGTTGGTTCATGTAGGGATTTTTTTATGAGATCGTTTTTGATTATCTTGGAAATTACGATTTGTCCACCTTTGTAGGATTACCAAATTAAACTTTAGAGACATGTCCAGCTGGTGAGGGATGAAAGGAAGGTGTGAGCCAGTATCAGTCATTGGTTTGCTATATTGGGCTTACATGACAATTACAATTTCAACATACAGTAGAGGGTTGAAATGTCTGGGGACCTTGTCCTGTTTGCAAGTTTCTGGCTTGGCTACCTTTAAAGTGATGGTTGAAAAAATAAACAGTTTCATTCAGCCGCATTTATCTATCATCGGAATACATGCTCTTGTTTTTTTGCTTTCCATTTTATGCATTAAAGAATGGGATGTTTACATTTAATGAATATATATCTAATTCATTGAATTTAATTAGTGTATTAAAATAATTGTTGCCTAGCAGGTTTGGCTCAGCAATTAAACATGGACCTATGATTCAGGAGATCACGGTTTGATTCCCCGTCAGGGCACATGCCCTGGTTGTGGGTTTGATCCCCAGCAGGGGGTGTGCAGGAGGCAACCAATCAATGACTCTCATCATTGATATTTGTATCTCTCTCCCTCTCCCTTCCTCTCTCTGAAATCAATAAAGACATATTTTAAAAAAAATAGCTGCAATCCACTGCAACCCCTGCAAGCTGTGTCAGCACACCGAGGAAGACTGCTGTAATGGTACTTGATGCTGGTGCCATTATGATCCCTATCACCCTGTCTTTGTGAAAATTGACATGGAGTAGTCATTGGCAGCATGTTTTTAAAAATGGATGATTATTTTTACTTTTTAAAATTACTTCTAAAATTTTATTTTTAATTATTGATATTACTTTATATTAGTTTTGGGTGTACAACATTAATGGTTAGACAATTATATAATTTACAGAGTAATCTAATAATTCTAGTACCCGCCTGGCACCATATATAATTATTGCAGTATTATTGACTTTATTCCCTCTGCTGCACTTTACATCCCCGTGACTATTTGTAACTACCAATTTGCACTTCTTAATCCTTTCACCTTTTTCACCCAGCCCTTCAACCCCGCCTCCTATCTGGCAACCCCCAGTTTGTTCTCTGTATGGATAATTATTTTTAAATTGTATTTTTAAAACACTTTATTTGGGGGGTGTGGGGGAGTGCTAGGGTGCTACTAATGTAAATTCCTGCATAAGCATTTGTGTACTATGCTCGAAATGAGCAAAAGTTCCTGAAATGTATTACTGCTCTGTATAGACAGGGTACCCGATGTTCCCATACCAGGCTCTCATGGTTAAGAGCCATCTTTTCCCCTGAAGTAGCAGCTGTGAATTGGATTAGACTATAGCCGAGGTTCTGGCTATTTCAGCTCTGAGTGCCACTTAGCAGAGTTGTCACTTGATGGCGTTCTTGTCAAAGGAAAAGGGGACAAGTGGAAGAGGAAGAATATGAGCAACACTTGCTGTGTGACATGGAGGTACCCCAGTGCTACTAGCTACCAGGGAGTTGGGCAGGAGGTGGAATCTAGGCTCTAGAGGGAGCACTTTGCCATGAGTTTTGCTCTTTGGATGATCAGAGAGATGCCATTGGTCTCTGGATTATTGTTTCTAACCCATTCGATCCCTTTCTGAGATTTCTCACAGTCCCAAGTCCTTTGTTCAGTTGATGCACTTGAACCTACTGCTGGCGAAACGCCTTCCCAAGATCTCAGATCTCATCTTTCTCCTGAGAGACCAGGGCAAGAATGAGGCCCTTGGAACTGACCTCAAGTGATACCTACTGTCCATTGAGGCGGAAGAGAGCGGAGAGAAGGTAGCCCAGCAGGAAGCCGATGAGAGGCATGAGGGAGGAGGTGGCCCACAGGTGGGGGGTCATCACGAACATGATGCTCTTGCCCACATTGATGACCGAGAGCACTGTGATGGCCACACTGAGCAGAATCATGATGACCGCTCCTCCCTGCAAGTGAGGACCAGAAGAAAGGGCGATTAGAAGGGGGGGGTGGGGGAGACAGGAACAGAGAGGGGTGGTGAAGCCCAGGTGGACATTGAAGGTGAAAAACATTTTAATTTTAAAAAATTGGTGTTTGAAGTGGAAAAGAATGTAAAAGACCTTTATTTTCCATCTTTTTGGTATTATCAGTAGCTAGGAAGCTTCTTGGAGGACAGAGACTTGATTAATACTTGTAATTAAAGACTAGGCCAAATACAGGGTACAGTTGACATCTCTGGATAGCAGATTTGCAGATAAGTGCTGTGGCTCTGAAGGAATGAGACTGTTCATTCCTCCCCAAAGTGCTTCTTGTAAATTAAAAGTTCTCTTGCAAAGGAATTAACTCCTGTGTCCACAATCCAACAATATTGCCATTGCTCCAAATATTTTGGAACTTATTTGATGTTATTCTTAGGATCTGTCCTACTTGTCTCAAATACCTCCATTATGGGTAGGGACCTAGAGGATACATACTAGGATGAATTTGACTTCTGGAAGTTGCCAAGAATCATTTGAAGTGAAGCTGGTAAACAAGTTGGATGATCAAGCCAGGTAATGTAGTTTTAAACCCCAAATGTGTAACTGTAAAGAGTTTCAGGAATATCTTAGGTAATAATGGCATCATCAGAAACAATGCAGGTGTCCACTCTGTCCCAGGCAAGTGCTGTGAAAGCAACGTTTATTGCTTTTTATAATATTACTATTAAACACATGTTAATATTCAATATTCAATATGTTAATATTTAATATGAAAGCAATATTTAGTTTTATTTAAAAAATTATTTCGTATAGTTGCATCTTACATACTATTTTAAATTTTCAATAGGTGCCTGGCTGGCATCGCTCAATGGCTGAACATTGACCCATGAACCAGGAGGTCACAGTTCAATTCCTGGTCAGGGCACATGCCCGGGTTGCGGGCTCGATCCCCAGTAGGTGGTGTGCAGGAGGCAGCCGATCAATGACTCTCATCATTGATGTTTCTCTCTCTCTCTCCCTCTCCCTTTCTCTCTCTGAAATCAATAAAAAACATTTAAAAAAATTGTTTTTCAATAGGTAGATTTACAGTGAAATTACAATGTTAAGATTTTTCACCATGTGACATAAGGATGCAAACTTTCAAAGTGCACTTTCTTGTCTACATTTTGGAGAAAGACACACTCCAAACTGATACAATATATGCCCAGATTTAAGGCTCTTTGTTTTGCTCATCATTTGAGTAAAGATACATATAGCAAATGTGATGATTGTATGTTTCAGTTTGATTCAGTTTTCAGTTCATTCACATATGTAGCATTTGATACCCCTAGTACCATCTTAAAAAATTGTGCTAAACTGTAACACAAAAGTTGCCACTTTAACTATTTTTTTAGTGTATAATTCAGTGGCACTACTAATATTCACAAGGTTGTCCTGGTGACATTTTAACATTTATTTTGCTCAAATTTCAGCTGCACAGTTTTGCATTTCTATGTTTTTTTAAACCTATGTTCCAAGCGATGCGGCCATATAAAATATCACCTGCACCAACTAGCTCCTGTCCCAGGGTAGGAAGGAATTTCACTGATCTCATCAATGCCCACAGGCTTTCACTGCAAGACTGTTCACTGATGAGCTGCTCAGTTGGCTCCTGCATTTTGAATTCAGGACTTCTCCTTTTGGACTCCTGTTTTTTGTTGTCTTCAACCGAATGACCAAATAGTTTTTGACCCCATCAAAAGAGTGTAATGGATCACATGGGGGCACTGGGCTGCAGGCAGTGCCCGGGAGCCCGGGAGCCGTTTTGTCTGGGTGGCATCCACTCTCATGCTCTCACTCTCGGTCTCCTACTCCGGGGCTGCGGAGTGGTTATGAGCATAGACGTTGCTGTGAGCCCGGGTGAAAACTGCCTCGGCTGGCCTCACGATGTGTAAACTGGTGAGTCACTCAACCTCTGAGCGAGGATGACTGCACAGGACCTGCCATATACAAGAACCGCTCAGTAGATTGTAGCTCCTATTATTACTTATAGGTAAAGGAGAGGAAATTAATATCCCAGAGTTTCCTGTCACACTCAGTCATGCCGTATGTGAAATCTCATGTCCACAACCTCCTGCTGAAACAGGCCCTAGGGAGCTGCTTCTTTGTAGGTCGCCATGGTTTTTTTTGTACCACCTGACTTCACTGCCCTGTCAGAGGTGATAGAAACTGCGATGGGTGTCCATTCATGGGCAGCCAATGCCATTAGCTTGACCCAGGAGATGACCTGGCCCAAAACGATTCCCATAAAGGTGGCCGACACAGGCTGGTGAATTACAGGGAAGCAGGAGCAGAGGCCTGGGAGCAGCAGAAGCCACAAGTTAGCAGAAGCTCTCTTAGCGATGAGAGGTCAGTTCATGAGTAGCAGCAGGTATGGGCAAAGCATAGGTAGAGGAGTTGAGTCAATGTCACGGCTGGACCCTTATTAAAAGGTGGTGAATGGCTTATGGCAAAAGTGGCTCCTGGCCATGTTGTGCTCGGGTTCATCAGCCTTCTAACTGCACAGCCTTGAACCCCCCTTGTGCGGGCAGGGCAGAGCGCTGCTCGAATCGCCTTTCCGCAGAGGGCCTCCCTGAACTTGTATCTCGGCCCATCCATGACCTCCCATAGGAAATGCAACTCGTTGAACAGAGTTTGAGCAGATACCTTGTGCCAGGGCCAGCTTTCAGGAGTTGGATAACTTTGATTTGGAAACCTCTAGGAGCGTTAAGTGTGCAAAGTGGCTGGGATGATGGTTGGCTTATTTTTCAGCATGTCACTCACTGTATCTTATGTAACAGGGAGATGAAGGAGGAACATAGCCCTCAAAGAGCCATAAAAGTAAGGAAGCCTTTGCCTCGTGGCCACACATTTGTCCCTGCACCCTCACAGGAGTGGCTTCTGTTTGCGAGTATTTGGTAAATGGAGCCGCTGACCTCTGGTTGTTTAACCCTGGAGGTTTAGCCAAGGTAAATTGGGTCTAGTGTATGCCTGTGCTTTGTAGATCACCTTTTCTCCGGTTCTTTGTTACTGACCCCTGTCCTTCTAGTGCCCTTTGAATGTTCTCTGGGGTTAGTTTGACTCCACTTTTACTGTGGAATAGACCAGTGATTGTGTAGCACAACAGAAACAGGAGTCTGACTGATAATCTTGGCTCTGCCAAGTAACTTCCCTGGGCCTCAGTTATTCTATCTTTAAAATGGGACTAAGGCAGGAGACTGAACTTCATCTTGAAGGACTTTCTAGCTTTAAGATCTGAGGTTTTTTTGCACCCTCAAAACACTTTTAATTAAAGTTATTCTGAGATAAAAAGGAGGCAATGTTCTTATATCAATTGCACTTGGGGTTCTAGTTATTTGGTTTTCTCATCTATAAAATGGGGGAGGGTAGAATTGCATTAAATCATATCAGGGATCACTTCACTTTTTGTATTTTGTGATTTTGAAAATTTATTTCTATACCCCCATAAGCTATCTTGGATAAACAAAATGAACACAAACGCCTTTCTGGATTTTTTTTCTATTAATATGTGGGAGAGACAACATGCCCTATATTCCTTTATTCTCAGGCGTGGGCTGGGGTAGGGGGCACTGTGACAGGTGCTGGGGATTCACTGTTAAGACACAGCCTTAGGACTTTCTTCCTGAGGAACTCGAGGCGAGAGGGGCCTGAAACCAAACAGGTGCGTATAATCCAGTATGATGAATGCCACGAGGGGCCGGTGTTGGGCATATGGGAGTAAATAGGATACAGCATCCTACCAGGCTTGTGAGCTAAGAAAACTTCCTGGGGCAGATGCCATTTGTGTTGAGACGTGAAGGGTGAGTGAAAGGTGGTGAGTGAGGCGGGACTTGGAGAGGGGAGTGTTCAGGTGGAGGGAAGGGCAAGTGCAAAGAAAAGAGCTGAGAGGCTGGAGAGGCCAGTTGAGACCAAATCAAGAACGGCCTGAGGAGCCACATTAAGGAGCTTAAACTTTATCCTGGGGGAGAGGAAGGAACTAATGAGGGGCGTTAGGCAGTGGAGTGACATGAAGAAGTTTGTACTTTCCACCCTCAGGTTAAGACTGGGTCAGGAGCCAGCTTAGAAGATTATTTCAGTTGTCTAGTGAGAGAGGATAGTGTCCAGAATGAAGAGAGTAGACGCAGGATGGGGAGGACCTGATGGATTCAAGCAGAAGCAGGGAGAATTGAGAATCACTGATTAGCCTGAGTGGGGAGGGAGAGGGGACGTTGAGAATAACTTTCCAGTGTTTCTGGCTCAGGCAGTGGGCGCTGAATGCCATTCATTGAGGTAATCACAGGGAGGAGGGGGGAGCGGGCTTGGGGAGGAGATGATTTTAATGTAAGATACGCTGAATTCCAAAAGCATACTCATGTAGAAAGATTTGGCAGTTAATACATGGATTCCAGAGTCAGGAGAGAGCTGAGGGCTGAAGGTGTTCTGGAAGTCATCTCAGCTTGCGGAAGTTTGCTGAGATGGACTAGATCTAGTGGTGGGAAGATCCTGAGCTTAGGGAATCCTGGCCAGAAAAGCAGAGAGCTCGAGCCCAATGCAGAGAAGGAACTCACAAGGGAGTCTGAAAAAAAGGGCCAGAAAGGTGGTAGGAAGGTAGGAGCACTTGGTCCCTGAGGCTGAGGGAGAAGGCTTCTGAGAAGGAGACAAGGGGCCACCATACCGAAAGCTGCTGAAAGGCCAAGGAATTGAGAAATAGCTCTTGGGCTTGGTGAAGAAAGTGGAACAAGTGGTCATCAAGATGCTGAGTGGATGGGAGGCCAAGGGGGAGAGGAGGGAGGGATTCACGTAACAGACTGATTGGGGGGGGGGGCTGTGTGAGAGCAGCCCTGATGGTGGTATCCTGGGAGCTGACCCGTGAGACAAGTGTTTGGGGGGAGGGGGTTTCCCAGAGTGTGGCTGGGAAGGGGGGAGGAAAGAGAAGTGTTGGCTGGAATGGCAGGTGAGGGATTGGTTTTTATTTTTAAAGATAGGGGAGATGTGAGCCTGTATCAATGCCGGTTGTGGAGAACTAATACAGAGATGTTCTAGAAATGGGAGCGAGGTGGGGAGCTGTGGGGGTGGGGACATGATCAGTAAACGGAGGTCTCTGAGAAGCAAGGGTGGAGAGAATGGAAGGTGCAGCCAGCACAGAGTAGGGAGGTCAGCATGGACGAGAGGAGGAATGGCGCCCATGCCTTTCAACAGGCAGGAGGGGGAGCCGTGGCCACAGTATTAGGGCGGTGCCAGGACAAGGGCAAAAGCTACTCTTGACAGTGGAAGCATGAAAATCAACCCTGCAAACCTGAGTTGCAGCTTTTCTGTCTCAGGGCCCAAGCTGCTGCTGAGCCTTGGCTTCCAGGGAGCATGCTCTGTAGACTGGCCCGTGGGCTAAGATGGGGGGGGGGGGTCCGACAACACAGAAACAGCCCTCAGAATTTCTGTCGGGGGGCAGAGCCCTTCCCAAGGGCAAGTGATGAACCGTGAGCCAGAGTGGAGACCGACAGGGACTGAGGTCTAAGGTCACGAAAGTTGGCAGAGGGACCATGGTTGCCCTCCCAGGGTCTGTGATTCTTCCAAGGGCAAGGCAGTGGCAGTGATGCCCTGTCTGTGACCACAGTGCTCCCGTAAACCCTCTGGGGTTTTACTCACTCCAGTCTCCTCCCATCCAACTCCTGAAATGCTGGGAGTGCACACACCACCTCTTCCCCTGGGCTCTACCCCTCTGGCTTCTTGACCAGTCAGCAGCGTGCCCTTGGTCCCCTCTGAACTGCTCTGTTCAGGCTTGTCCCCAGGCTTTCCCAAACCTCACCCTTTTTTTGTGGTCTGGCTCAAGACTGCCCCCTCCGGGAGGCCTTCCTTGACTGCCTGGCCCTCACTAACCTCGCCTCTTTGCACCTTGCCAATGCTTGATTGTTCACTGAGTTGGGTCTCGTTTCTCATGTGCTGCTTTACTTTCTGCAAATAAACTCTTCGAGGACAGTGAATCCTCCAACAGTGTAGGATAAAAACTAGCATCTAGTAGGTGCATAATAAAAATTTAATTTTATCGTTAAAATAATGGTTATACCTTATAGTTGTGTGTGATGTTTTTCTTTTTACCTCCTAAATTTCGAAAGTATTCTCAGGGACATTACAATCCCATGAAGCAGGTGTCCCAATAGTAGACTTTTTTGTTTGTTTTGTTTAAACAACAAAAAAAACCAACACAGGAAAAGCCCAAATGACTTGCCTCAAGCCATACACTGAGATGAGAGCGGCGCTCTTGGTCCCTGCCCCGGCCCCCAGGTTCTTACCTTGATGACATAGCGTACATATTGTGGCCGTTTGGCATTGATGAAGATGCCTATGGTGCAAGGAATGAGAATCAGGATCAGTGATAGCACAATGCCTCCATAGGGTACCTTGTCCTTCAGGTCCCCATCATAGATCCCCCTGGAGTAAACATACAGGAGGAGGGGCATCATGCCCAGGGCAATGAAGGTGGAACAGGTGGTCATCACGATGCTGGGTGGGAGACAGGAAGAGTGCAGAGAGAAAGCCCGTTAATATAGACTATTTGGTGAGTGCTGGCTATGTGTAGACCCTGTGCTAAACTTGACATACATTGCTGCATTCCCTTTTCCCGGGAGCCTCAGGAGTAAGCATACCATCTCCCTTTCACTGTGAGGAAGCTGGGGATGAGAAGAGTGGTGACTTGCCCAGGATCATGCGGGTAGTAACGGCGGAGGCAGGATTTGTGCCCAGGTCTGTCCAGCTGCTTCAGTCTCCGTGTGCTTCATTAGGGAAGGAGCGTTCTGATCTTTGTAATAGGACTCTTTTTGCTCTGAGCACTTGCCAGCCCATTTGAAAGAAAGCTAATTGTGTGGCTTCATCACTCTGGCTGTATCCCATTGGATCAGAGAAATAGCACCTGGCCCACAGTTGTGTCTGTCTTAGAGCCTAGGGATGGCTGGACATAATGGCTGTGTCCAACTGGGATAACAAGGATGAACTACATCGAGTACATTTCCTCTCCTGGAGATTCTGAATGTGAGACACATTGATAGGACACTTGGTCTTTGAGGGTGGGTGGCAAAGGAGGAGTGGGTGGCATAGAGGGGATGGTCAGGCAGGAGCCAAAAACATGCAAAGAAAAAGTAAAGAGAGGCCATCATTAGAAAAACCATAAAAAAATAGCAGCAACGGAGTAGAGACAGAATAACTGAAGGACCATAACGGTGGAGCAATAGAGAGGCAGCAATAGTTACCCATAGCTGAGTAAGTGACCAGATAACCAGGTCATCAGACCTGCTTTGTATCTGGATTACAGTTTTACTCCCTAATATGATAATTCTCGTATTCTTTACTTTCTGTTTTATTCTTACATTTATTGAAGATAAATTGAGTCTGAGTCTCAGAGCCTGAATAATATATTCCCCCAGCTCTAATTTGTGTCCTAATTATCCTTTTACCATTTGCACTTGGAATCTAACACATGTTAGTCCCAGGACCCTGTATAGGCACAGGCCTTCCAGAAAGACCAGCTGAGAGAATGGAGCTGCTGGGGAGCATTCATGGATTTATGGACATTGACCTTACGCTATATGGCTCCTGCTTCCATTCTAGTGGGGAGGTTGGGGGTGAAGGCCTGGCAAGACCTCAGGAAAATCGCGGTGTGTACCCCTCCTCCCCACGGCCCTATCCTCTGCCTACACTTCTTCCTTGTTTCCATAACAGGTGAACTGTGGCTTTAAGGAACATCAAGTACAGCTTAGTCCAAAGGGTGCCGAGTGCAGTAGGGAGAAGCCTCACAAGGGATACGAAGCTGTCAGAGGTGAGCAGAGACCCTCAAGAATACTGTGGACTGAATAATGGGAAAACCCTCCCTTACGAACGCACGCCTGGAGCACTTGAGCACATACTTGAGCTTCTGAGAAAGTAAGGGAGGGTTCCAGGGATCAGAAACTAAGAATGCAAAGTGGAGTAAGTGTCACTCGGCCTTGTCCATAGGTTCTGCGCCTTTAAGCAAAGGGAAGTCTATGCTAAGGCAGTTTTACCAGGGGCTCACAGACACAAGTAACAGTTAAGTTCCTACAGCATCTCATCCATGTTAGAATGAAACAGTGTTGACTAAAGCTATTGGAGGACCTCCTGTAGTTAGTGGGCGAGCTCATGCTGAAGCTACACTATGTGGAGGGGGTGGGGGTAGAGTGTTCGTTTTGGTAACCTGCAGGCTTAGGTTTTAATGTCCAAGGGAGGGACCAGAACTGAGATCTTAGGTTTCTGAAAAGAAGAGAGTTGAAATTGGAAAAATAAATCATCTGATTATCTCATGGGTCAAATATGAAATAATGAAAAAAATATCTGGAACATAATAATAATAATATAATACAAATTTAAAAATGCATGGGGAGATGACCGTGGATTAGCCAATGGTTTCTTAGATATGACACCTAAAGCATGAACAACCAAAGAAAAAACATAAATGTGACATCATCAAAATGAAAACTTTTGCCCTGGCCGGTGTGGCTCTGCTGGCTGGAGCATCATCCTGTACACCGAAGGGTAGCAGGTTTGATTCCCGGTCAGGACACATACCCGGGTTGCATGTTTGATCCTGGGGGGGTGGGGGGGACGTGGGCGTGCAGAAGGCAGCTGACAGATACGATGCTCTCACATCGATGTTTCTCCCTTCTCCCTTCCCCTCTCTAAAGAAATCAATAAACTATTCTATAACAAAAATGATTTAGCATTAGATAATCTATTATCGAATTAAAGAAAAATGGTATGATTATTTTATAGGCAGAAAAGTGTCACTCAACAAAATTCAGAGTTCATACATGATAAAAATGAGCACACTAGCAACAGAATGGAAATTCCTGAACCTGAAAAGGGTAATCTAAAAATTCTAAAGGAAACAGTAAACTTAATGTGAAAAATTAGATGAATAGAGCAAGGATACCAGTTATCATCAACTTTGTTGTAAATTATACTATATATGGGTTTTTGCTATCACTGCAAAACAAGACATAGAAATGGTATAGAGATGGGAAAGGAAGAAATGAAATTTTCATTATATGCCAATGATAGGACTGTTCACAGAGGAAATTCAAGTGAATTTCAATTATAACTAGTAAATAAGAGAATCCATGTAGTTCTGAATACATTAGCAATATAAAAAAATCAATTGAGTCTTGATATAGTGGGAAAAATAATTATAATATGAATTTTTAAAAGAGGTACCATTTATAATATTTACAGAACTATAAAATATTAAGAAATGAATAAAAAAGATATGCAAAATCTTTATGGGATGAATTATAAAACTTCATAGAAAGGTATAAAATAATGCCTAAGTAAGAGAAAACCTGTACTATTTTCATGGATGAAAAGACTCAATATTATAAAGATGGCCTCTAAATTTATCTATAAATTTAATGCAAACATAACCAAAATTCCAGAAACGTGTTTTGTAAACTTGAGAGCTAATCCCAAAATTCAAGTGCAACAGTAAAGGGTCAAGAATAGCTAATGTAATTTTCAAAAACAAGGGAGGGGGACTTACGTTTCAGATATCAAGATTTTTTAATTATTTATTTATTTAATTAATTATTTTTCTTTTAAAATATGTCTTTATTGATTTCAGAGAGAGGAAGGGAGAGGGAGAGAGAGAAACATCAATGATGAGAGAGTCATTGATTGGCTGCCTCCTGCACGCTCCTGACTGGGGATGAAGCCCACAACCCGGGCATGTGCCCTGACTGGGAATCGAACCCCGATCACCTGGATCCTAGGTTGACGCTCAACTGCTGAGCCACGCCCAGCCAGGCTCAGATATCAAGAATTATTATAATGTCATAATTAAGAAAATGTGATATTGTGCAAGTATAGTCACATAGACCAATAGAAGAGAAGAGAGATCCCAGACACAAACCCATGCATATTTGTGACTTTGATCAGTGGAAGGGATGGTATTGCAAATTACTGGAGAAAGAGTCACTTAATGGTACTGGAAATTTTCACCAGCACATAGAAAAAGATAAATTAGATCGCAACATACACGACAAGCTTTAGGTCAACTGAATATCTCCATGTGAAAAGCAAAACTTTAAAACTTATCAAAGAAAATTCAGGGGAATATCTTCATGACCTTGAGGATAGTAAAGGACTTCTTATAAAAAAACCCAAAACATAAACTGTCCAGAAAAAATATTGGTAAATTTGATGAAGTTAACATAAGTGCTCTGTGTTATAAGACATCATTATCAAAGTGGAAAGACAAGCCCCAAACTGTGAGTAGACTGTTGCAACATATACAAACAACACAAACTACAAATTAATAAGGAAAAACACAACAGTCCCATAAAAAAAATGGCAAAGGACATATTTCCAGAAGAGGACACCCAAATGGCTAATAAACACTTGAAAAGGCACTGGACCGCCCATGAAATTAAAAGAAAACCACTCTGACCCATTTTAGTCTCACCAGATGGCAAAAATTGAAGTCTGACAATTCCAAATATGGATAAAGACATGGAAAAAGTGGAACTGCTTTAGAGACAATTTTCAGAAGATGTGTAAACCCTACGACCCGGCTGGCTGCTTTTATTATATACCCTGTCACACGTGAGCACTGGGGCACATGCACAAGACCGGTCACAGCAGCAACATGTGAGGTCCACATGAACATCTGACAGCAGGAGAATTGAGAAATACAAGCGAACCAAATGGCAGTTCAAATGCACCAAGGAGCTATTTGATTTCTGTGCCTGTATCTCAAAATAAGCAAATTGTCAAATCTCATGGGCAGTATGATAGTGTTTGTATGAAATTTAAAAACAGGCAAATACAACAGTGTATCTTGTTTATGGATCGGTACATAAGTAGTAATACCATAAATTTTACTATAATAGTATAAATTTTACTATAACAGTATACATTTTGCCAAATTCCAGGAGGTGTTCCCTGTGGGGAGGGGACAGGGAGATGAGACTGGGGCGGGGCCCACGTGCTAGCTATCGATCTCTTTCTAGGAGAAAGGCCACACACATAGGTGGGTTTGTTTTGATGTCCTTGAGCAGAGGAGTCATGCTTACTTTGGCCTGGCATGTCAGGAATTCTGGAATTTGCTCTGGGACTTGGTGTGCCTTGTGCAAGCGGGGGTGGGAGCCAGGCTGTAGACCTTGGGGTGCCTCCTCCACATTGGTAAGTGCTGGACCCTGGTCAGGGATGTCCGCCTCCTGACTTGCTGGAATCTGTGACTATCATGATCCTCAGTTACCCTGAAGGACTGGAATGGGGGGTGACTTGTCTGAACTCTAGTTCTGAGATTAGAACCTGTTCCATAGTGACACTGGGGACCTGGTTGCCTCTCAGGGAGCCAGAGGGCCAGGGGAAAAAGAGCACGTTTGGTTTTTTATTTATTCCTTCTGCCTAAGTTCTCAGAGCACAGCACCACCCCGCTTTTGGACATCTGTACACTGTGTTTGAGGAAGGGTTTTGAGCCCCTGTCAATAGAGGCAGAAGCTGAGGGAGCTGTGAGGGAACCTGTCAGGATCTCTGTTGTGAAGTGGAAGCTTCTGGAAACCTGAATGGCTTCCAGCTCAGCTGATTAGGTTTCCTATGTTGCGGTGGGTGGAGGTGGTCAAATGTTGGATATGTTCCTGTGGGAGACTGGCCAAGCCAAGCCTCTTCCTGTCCCTCTCTTCTATCATCTACCTCCATGAGGGCTGAATCCTATGGGTGGAGACTCCAGGGGGGCTCTGATGGCAGGTCCTGGTAAACCCCAAGTATCATTCTCTTTTTTTTCATTTAAAAATAAGCCCTGGCCTCACCTGGCATCACCAGGGGGGGACTCCTTTCTTGGATACTTTTTTTGGTAAACTTCGGCCAGGGGCAAGGTGCTGACAGGCACACAGGTGGACTGTCTGAGTCCACTGCCCTACCTGGCATAGAAAAGTGTCTCCACTGAGGACCCAACCAAAGGACACTGAGCTTGAGACTGAGGCTTAGATAAAGGCAGGAACTTCTGCAGGTGAGTATCCTCAGCCAGATGCTGCTGGTCCCACTCCCCCCTCCCCGCCCCCCTACCCCCCACCAGCTTGGCTGAGGTGAGGCCCAGCATAACCTGGCCAACACTGGGAAACCCTTGGGTCTACCTGGCTGGGTATTTGATGGGAGGAATGGGGGAAGTTAAGAGAGGACATCTCATCTGCCTGGAGAGTTGGGAGAAGCTTTGGAAATTCTTGCTTGCTCTGCAGGAATTGGAGGCACTCATTTGGTTCCAAGCCACCTTGACCTCTATGGAGCTATCTGGAACCAATCTGCACCCCCTTTCAGATCTCTGGACTCAAAGCAGACAACTTGTCCCCCATTGTAGGCAGGTAAAGTTCTCCAGAGGCCCCTTTGGTTTAAATCACTGCTCCTTTAAGACAATCCTTATGCCCCAGTTGAGAAGCCTCTGGGAGTAGGGAGGTCTCCAGGAAGCTGCTGGACCAGCTTGGCCCCTTTGGCTTGGTGCTTAAACCAAGATGTACCCCAGTTCCTGTCCCCAGCCCAGCATCAGCTCTTGACAATAAATGCCTGCCACCTCCTGCCCTAGCACCCACCCAGCCCCGACTCATTCCCTCTCCTGTCTTTAGCTCAGACTTTCCCCTTGACTGTGACACCTCCAATGTGGCCCCTGCCCCAGGCTGCTCCCTCTTCACCCCCAGTCCTACCTGAGGTTCATGTCCCCCTTCATGGCCAGACTGAAGATATTGGACAGGTTCCCCCCAGGTGAGCAGCCGCAGATCAGGATGGCAAGCGCCTCAATGTTGTTCAATCGAAAGATCTTGCCCAAGGCAAAGGCGGTGAGGGGCATTATGCCATACTGAGCCACCAGGGCGATGGCCATCCCCTTAGGCTTCCAGAAGTGCTCCTTGATCTTGCTGACCTCCATGGTGCAGCCCAGCGAGAGCATCATGATGAGGAGCATGAACACCAGGATGATGCTCAGGGCCAGGTCGGTGGGGCGCTTGCCGAAGTTGGGGGGCAGGGAGAAGTTGAGCGGGACAGACACGTTGAGGGCCTCCATCCTTCTGCAGGGCAGCAGAAGGGCAGAGAGACCAGCACACCCTGGCTCCCGCTGCTGCTCAGTCCTTGCGTAGCACCTTCTTCAGTCACCTTCCAGGACAGAGTTTCAGGACAAATGGAGCTGGAGCAGGTCTGACTGGGCCAACACTGGCAGGCTGTCTGGGCCAGAATGCAAATAGAAGGATTATGCAACTGGCTGTGGCCCCAAAGAGGAGAGAGCCCACAGAGCCTTATCTGCCCAGCCTGCACTGTCTCTCCCGGATTCATTGATCTTTCTGGGTGCCACTCACACTCCTTTACCACTTGGCTGCTTCTGGGAAAATGGGACTGATTTCTCTCCTTTGCCTCCCACTGAGCGCTCCCAGGCATTCTGTCCCTGGGGCCCAGCCCAGGGCCTGCACCAGTCCCGGTCCAGTCCTTCTCATCCTCTGCTCAGTCTTTGATGCCTTAGGAGGGTGCCTTCCCCATGCCCAGCAGGTCACTTCTGTTTGCCCCAAACCCTTGGGTGTGAAAAGAGTCAAGTGTTACCTTTCCTTCCTGGATATAGGTAGGACAGGACATGGGACAGGGTAGGGGCAGGGTAGGGGCCTCTAGGAAGGGATGTGTTCACGACTCTTCCCAGGAGGTGAGGTGCCTGTGTCCTTCTCGCCTGTGCTGGGGAAACCCTTGTCCTATCTCCAAACCTGGGTGGTCTGAGGGGAGGAATATGCTCACCTCTAGAGGGAAGAGCCTGCAGGGGTGGCTGAAGGGCTCTGAGGAAGGGCAGCTCTGAGGGCGCCCTGGCTGTGGAGGTTCCTGTCCAGACTCCCTGGCCAGCAGCTGGGGGAGCCCCATAGTTGGGGAATTTTCTGAGTAAGAAGCAGGAAGCAGGACTACACCGGCTTTTCTTTCCAATTTCCTGACAATTTTACTTTCGTTCTGTGCCTGTGTGTCTGTGGCTGGAAGCTGGGCTCTGGGCAAGCAGCAGCGTTAGAGAGAGAGAGGAGGAGACAGGCGTGCCTGGGCAGGCTCACTGTGTGTGGCCCTACTGAGCCTCCCTCCTCTCATCCCAGGGGCAGGGTAGTACATTCAGAGGGGACAAGGGACCAGTCTTCAGAAACACACTTGTCTCTTGGCTGGGCTGGAACTACCAGGCCTGGGTGAAGTATCATAGTTTAATATTGGCTGAAACAGGAGATCAGGCTTTTTGTGGGGGACTCCAGAGGGCAGGATAGCTACCAGGATGTGAACCGCTGTGGGAAAGAGATGGGGACAGATTCCGGTTTGGTGTGAGGATATGCATACAAATGAGTGCACTACAAGAACACCTGCAGGGCTTTTGGAATCTGCATATATAAGGGTGAGTGACAGGATCCTCCACCTGCAGCTACACAAAGAATCCGGTGGATGAGCAGTAATATAGAAAGCAGCCTGTGTTGGGCTGATGGGAAGCTGGGAGCTGGAAGGCTACCCTGGCCCACTCTGCAGGAGCCTCATGCAAGTAACTAGTCCATTTGGTAATGAGTAGTACACAGCATCAAGTTAAATCCACTATAAACTATAAGAGGAAAGAGTAGCAAAAGTTTCCAGCAACTGAAGAATATTCACCAGGAAAACAGTGCCACAGAGCAGATAAAAACTGTCCAAACATTATACCACTGAATTAAAAAAAAACCTGAACACAATAATTGCTTCCATGAAGGAGGACCGCCAAATAGAAATACAAGAACACAAATAATTATTTTTTAAATCACCGTTTTTGAACGCCTAAATGTAATAGTTGATTCAGCTAAGGATCATCAATAGATGCTAAAACCTTCGGGTAGAAAGTAATTGAGGAATGGGATATTCCTCAATAGTGGGACAACCTGAAATCACATGCCTCCTGATGGAATGCATTATGAAATGCACGGTATAAATAGTCAAAAATGTTTACTCTGAATCTCATCAAGCCTTTAGACCTAACAGGCAGTTTATTAGAAGTACAAGTGAAAAACAAATGAAATATAAAGAACTAACCAGACAAATCTAGAATATGGGACATTTTACAAAGTAACTGGCATATCCTCTTTTTTTTTTTAAAGGAGTGTATTTTATTTTAATTAATTAAATTTTTTTTTTAATTGATTTCAGCGAGAGGAAGGGAGAGGGAGAGATAGGAACATCAATGATGAGAGTCATTGATCAGCTGCCTCCTGCACGCCCCCTGCCCCCTACTGGGGATCAAGCCCGCAAATGCAGCCTGGGCATGAGCCCTGATTGGGAATAGAACCACGATCTCCTAGATCATGGGTCGATGCACATCCGCTGGCCGGGTGGCATATCCTCTTAATCAAGAACACGTTGTAACAAAAGTAGGGCGTCTATTCTACATTTAAAGAATAAAGAGACATAACCAAATGCGATGTATGGTTGGATACTGGATTGAAAAGATATTTAAAAATATGTTGAGGAGTAATTGGGGAAATCTGATTGTGGGCTGTATATTACATGACATTATGAAATGATTAAATTAGTATTGTGGTTATTTAGGACAATGTTCTCATTTTGGGAGATGCAGGCTAATGTCCTCATGGATAAAGTGTCATGATGTCTGCAATTTATTTTAAAATGGTTTGGAAAAATGTGTTTGTGTATTATGTGTGTCTAGAGAGGGGGAAAAGCAGATATGGCACCATGATAACACTTGTTGAAACTATGTGAAGGATCTATGGATACTCATTGCATTATCCTCCCAGTATGTTGGTCAGTCTGTAATTTTTCAAAATAAAAAGTTGATGTGAAAAAGGACACAGGGAAGAGATGGCGAGATAATGGGAGCAGATGGAGCATGGCTGGCAGAACTCAGAAGAACACAGTATCAGAGTGCTAAAGTTGAAGTGGAAAGACTACAAACAAAGGACAATTAAGAAAACCATAGCAAGGGACATGAAAAAGACAAATAAGGAAACCAAGCAAAATGGGATGGCAATGAAGAGTTAAAAAAAGAGCAGAGAGGAAAAGCTAGATTTAGAATGCATGGAACGAAGATTCAGTAGGTACATAATTGGAGCCTCCAAAGATGAAAACCAAAATGATGGAACAGATCAAATACAAATATGATTTTCTGAAATAAAGACTTTAATTTATACCATGTATCAGAAAAAATTAATCCAGAAGAGTCAAGTGAGAGACATATATTAGTAAAGTTTTTAGATTTCAAAGATGATCAATCAAGCAAAGTGATCAAGTCACTTATAGGGGACAAAAATCAGGCTTCTCTACAGCATTCAATGCAGAAGCTGGTGGTGCAATACTTAAATGATATTCCAGGGGGAAAAAAAAGAGTGTTACCCAAGAATTTTATATCTAGCTAACTTACCATTAAACTGTAAAGATGATTGATAGTCTTGAACATGAAAGAATTTAGAGAACATTGATTCTTTCCTTTCTTGGGGAAACTACCAGAAGATGAATATCAGCCAACTAAGACATAATTGGGAAATTATGGAAAAAGTATTGATGGAAAGGTTTGAATACATTACTGTGAACTAGAGCTAAAATAGAGTGACTGAGAAGGATGTGAAAATTGTGTGACCTGGCAATATATAAACAATGTAATTAACAAATATTGGTAGAGGAAGGAGGAAAGTACGTGAGGTAATGTTTACTGATTACTCCATCTGTAATAACTGGGAGTGAAAAACAAACCACCATCCCTCAATAAACCAAGGGATATAATAAACACCTTTAGAATACAAGGACTAACTCTGAGAAAGACAGTATTGATTAAAGTAGGGTAGAAGAGGAGAGGAAGGGAAGAAGAGGAAATGTGCTTACTTTTTTATTGTTCATAGTAAGGAACTAACAGACATTTGTTAAATAATAAAAAACTCGAGGTATTAGTTAAAGCTTTCATTATAAAAGAGCAAAAATATAAATCTTTTGAAATTTGAGAATTGCAGCAACAAAGACAACAGACTACACTGTGAAAGCTTTTAAAAAATGATTAAAGCAGAAGGTAATATAATATTAATATGATAGAACTAAGGCTAACATGACATATCAATAAACACTGAAATACATTTAACTCATATATTAAAAGAAATAAGATATCCAGTCTCTTTGCAGGTTTATACTCTAGTCAAGCAAATGATCCACCTAAGAAACCCATCTTTATACTGTAATAAAGCAAATGATCTACCTAAGAAAAAGTATTTTCCAAAAGGCCAAAAATAAAAGTATGTAAAAAGGTATATAAACAAATGCAAAGAAGAGAAAGCACAGATCATCTTAATATCGCATATGGTGAAAATGAAGAAAAGCACTTTATAAGGCTCAAAGATGCAAGTCACAGTGAGAAAGAAAATCTATGTACCAAATAAGAAAGCATGATACTCATAAAGCTAAAGTTGCAGGGGACTCAGGGGAAAAACAGAGAAGCAAATAAATAGTAGGACACTTTAACTTACCTCTTTCAATCAGCTATATAGGTCATCTGGAAAAAATAAAATGGATATAGAAGACCAAAATATCAGAGAAGCAAATACAGGTTTACAATTTCTTATTGAAAACTTTCCATAACTTTTCAGAGTTTGGAAAGGTGATCCAGTACATGCACTGTATATTATCTAACATTTCCGTTGAGGCCTGGGGCAGTACTGTAGTCAAAGACAAAAAGTTCTGTGGTTCCCCCAAGACCTCCCCTAAACTCCCAGCCAAGATAAAGGACCTAGAGCACTTTCCCTTTCAGTTCCCTTCCCCTACTTCTTTCCTAGGTGTGTTACCTTTGTCTTTCCCTCTCCTAATCTTCAAGGGTCCTTCTTTTGCTTCTGTAACTTGTTTCAGAAGCCCAGCTGGCTCACTTCTACTACCTTTTGTAATTTGAGTTCTTGGCTCTAAATTCTTTCTTTGCTGAACTCAAGAACAGAGGTCCATTTTTGCCACCAACACTGCTGGTAACACCCCAGCTCATTCTCAGTCTCTGGGCTTCAGTGATTGGCCCCATCTCCATTCTGCAGAATATTCCATCAGGATTCCAAGATGGTGGTAAATTAAGTGGAAGCTACACTGACATCTCCCAGGACCAAACTGGAATTATAGCTAAAATATAGAAAAACCATCCTGAATAATCAACTGCAACTGAAGATGGGCTGGAGAACATCCTCATAACCAAGGACATAAAGTGGAGACCGCATAGAACAGAGACTGGTAGGAAGTGTGGAGGCACAAGAGGACTGGCTGGGCTCCCACAGGCAGCTGGAGGTCTGGAGGGATATCTCAGCTGTTAAGGGGTTCCCACTGAGAACTCTGGGTTCTGAACCCCAAGCTGGGCTCTCCAGATCAGAGCACTAGAACTAAGAAAGGTGCCAAATTAACATCTGGCTGTGAAAAGCAGTGGGGTTTCTGTCTACTAGAGAGAGATGGCTGGAAATGCAGGCCCCCCCTAAAGGGCCAACACACAAAGTTTCATGTGCAGTCACTCACCTTGGTCTCCAGTGGAGAGAGGGTAGAGTGGACTAGAGCTGTGTGAGGAAAATCCAGGGAGGCTGCCTGATCTGCTTCTGGGCCTGGGGCTTGGAAAAGCAGACCTTGGTGCACATCTTGGTCCTTTCCAAACACACCCAGGCCCAGGAGGGAGCCATGAACTGTGGATCACTGATACCTCCAAACAGGGTACCCAAGACCAGTCAAAAACAGCATCTGGGAGTAGAAACAAGATGGTGGCATAGCTAGCAGCTGTACTTGCCACCTCCCACAACCACATCAAAATTACTGCTAAAAAATAGAACCACCATCACTCAGAGCCTCCTGAAATCTGGCTAAACAGAAGCCCTACAACCAGGGAACTGAAGAAGCACCGAGACCGGTAGGAGGGGTGGAGACGCGGGCGGATCGGGGCTGAATCCCAGAGACTCGGCCTTGGGTCCACACCTAGTGCCGCAGTTTAAACCCGGGAGGGACATCTCGGGGCAGAGGTTTCCCGGAGGAGTGAGTGGTCCCAGCCCCATACCAAGCCCCCAGCCCAGGGCTCCAGGGCCTGGAAGAGAAGTCCCAAAACTTCAGGCTGTGAAACCAGCGGGGACTGTCGCTGAGGGTCCTGGAGGCTGCGGAGTCCCAGGCTTTCCTCTTAAAGGGCCCGCACATGGATTCATTCAGATCCCCTTCCTCTGAGCCCCAGTGCAGGGCAGCAGCTTGAAAGGAACCAAAGACACTTGGAAAGGAACTAATCTGCCTGAAATCCGGGTGAGAGGTGGAGGGGCGGCTTTCTCCCAGGCAGAAGAGAGGGCAGAGACCATTGCTCCTTTGGTGAGTCCTCCCCGCACATAGCTGGCAGGCAGGCACCATATATGAATCGCCAGCACCTGACTCTCACCTTTGGCCCCGCCCCATGATTCCCTGAGGCCCCGCCCCTCTCTACCTGCAGGTTCATCCAAACCATTTCCAGTGGCTTTTCTATGCAACTGGCCTCTCGAGCCTCATGCTTAGGACTTTCCTAAAATTTCTCAAACAAGCAGCAATGGGCCCCATATGGCTTGATAAGTGGCCCCAGGCCTGGCACTAGCAGCAGCCTGCATTGGTTCATAGCTGGGCCTCTCCTGGACACCTCCAAGCCCAGCACAAGTAGCAGCCAACTACAGTTTGCTGTGTAGCTCATGCTGGGTGGCCCTGGGCAAGGTACTGGCACAGGATGACTTTGCACTTCCCGGGAGCCCCAGAGACAGTGCACCTGGTGGTCAGATTCCACCACACTGGATTACAACCCTACCACATCCACGAATGACACACTCAAGGGGCGCACTTGGTGAACACCAAAGCTCCACTGAAGTGAATCCTGCTCCACAGGGGTGTCTCCAGCACAGCAGCTCTCTGGCTGTAGTTGCAGCTGGTCCTCACAGCTGATTGGCCAGGGGGTCAATTCCTCCCAAGGACGCCAACAGCAACCAAGGCTCAACTACAACAGGACAGTGCACACAGCCCACACAGGGGAGCACCTAGAAGGCCCAGCTCAGGTGACTGGGAAGGCTGAGCCACTGAACCCTACAGGACACCTACTACACAAAGCCACTCTACAAATTCCATGAGACATAGCAACTCTTCCTAATACATAGAAACAAACACCTGGAAGCAGCCAAAACGTGGAGGCAAAGAAACATGTCACAAAGGAAAGAACAGAAGAAATCTCTAGAAGAGGAACTAAATGAAATAGATCCAAGAAAGCTAACAGATACAGAGTTCAGAATTTTGTTTATAAGGATGTTTAAGCAGACTACTATGGAAATAACTGAGAAAATCGATAACATAATAAAGTACCAATTTGAAACGAAGGCTACAGGAACTGAAATGAAGACTAATTTACATGGAATCAACAGTAGAGTAGAGGACGCTGAGAATCAAATCAGCAATTTGGAACATGAGGAAAAAAAAACACCCAACCAGAAGAGCAAAAAGAAAAAAGAATCCAGAAATATGAAGATAGTATAGGAGCCTCTGGGACAACTTCAAGAGGCCCAACATTTGTATTATTGGGGTGCCAGAAGGGGAAGAAAGAGACCAAGGAATTGAAAACCTATTTGAAAAAATAATGACAGAAAACTTCCCCTACCTGGAAAAAGAAATCGACTTACAAGTCCAGGAAGCACAGAGGGTCCCAAACAAGAGGAACCCAAAGAGGCCCACAGCAAGACACATCATAATTAAAATGCCAAAGGTTAAAGACAAAGAGGGAATCTTAAAAGCAGCAAGAGAAAAGCAGTTAGTTACCTACAAGGGAGCACCCATATGACTGTCAGCTGATTTCTCAACAGAAACCTTGCAGGCCAGAAG
Source organism: Miniopterus schreibersii (assembly GCF_964146895.1). Classification (NCBI taxonomy): domain Eukaryota; kingdom Metazoa; phylum Chordata; class Mammalia; order Chiroptera; family Miniopteridae; genus Miniopterus; species Miniopterus schreibersii. The sequence goes on from NC_138101.1 coordinate 178,426,792, forward strand.
GGAGTGGCAAGAAATATTCAAAGTGATGAAAAACATGGAACTACAACCAAGATTGCTCTACCCAGCAAAGCTATCATTTAGAACTGAAGGTCAGGTAAAAAGCTTCACAGATAAGAAAAAGCTAAAGGAGTTCATCACCACCAGACCAGCACTACAGGAAAAGTTGAAGGGCCTTCTTTAAGAAGAAGCTAATGAACAAAAGAATCTGATGAACTAAATAGATCCAGAGACACTGACGCCTGCAACAGACGATCATATTTCAGAGGAAAGAGGGAAGGGGGGTGAAGGGTGGGAAGAGGTTAACCAAAAAAGTTATATGCATATGTGCATAACCCATGGACACAGTCAATAATGGAGTGAAGGACTGGGGAGGGGGTGGGAGCGAAGTGGAGGGGGTCAATGGGGGGGGGGAATGGGACACCTGTAATACTCTCAACAATAAAGATAAATTTTAAAAAATAATAAAAGCAAAACAAAACAAAAAAACAGCATCTGACATTGGACTGCACCAGAGACTCTCCAAAAAGACTGGGAGTTCTAGCAGTTCTACATAGAAACAAACCCAAATAGTCAGCCAAAATGGGGAGACAAAGAAACAACCCCAAATGAAAGAACAAGAGAATTTTCCAGAAGAAGAGCTAAGTGAAATGGAGATAAGGAATCTATTGGACGTAGAGTTCAGAATACTGGTTGTAAGGATGATGAGAAAAGATAAGGAAACTATGATGGAAATTAAGAATGACATAGCAGAAATAAAGAATACATTGAAAGGGATAAACAGCAGATTAGAGGAAACGGAGGATCAGATCAGTGAATTAGAAAACAGGGCAAAAAAAAGCACTCAATTAGAAATCCAAAAAGAAAAAACAAGTAAAAAACAGGACAGTCTAAGGGAGCTGTGGGACAATATGAGACGTAACAATATTCACATCATAAGAAAGCCAGAAGGGAATAAAAGTGATCAAAGTATAGAGAACCTGTTTGAAGAAATAATGGCAGAAAACTTCACTAACCTGGTGAAGGGAAAAGTCACACAAGTTCAGGAGGCACAGAGAGTCCCAAGCAAGAAAAACCCAAAGAGGCCCATGCCCAGACACATCATAATTAAAATGCCAAAAATTCAAGACAATGAGAATCTTAAAGGCAGCAAGAGAAAAGCAATCTGTTACCTACAAAGGAGATCCCATAAGGTTGTCAGCTGATTTCTCATCAAAAACTCTACAGGCCAGAAGGGAATTGCATTAAGTATTCAAGATAATGCAAAACAAGGCTCTGAAACCAAGACTATTCTATTCAGCAAGGCTATCATTCAAAGTAGATGGTGAAATAAAGAGATTCTCAGACACACGCACACAAAAAAGACTAGAGGAGTTTATCGCCACCAAACCAGCATTGCAAGAAATGTTAAAGGGACTGCTATAATAAGAAGTAGAATGCTTGGTAAAGCTCCCCTGTGAAGCCATCTGGACCAGGACTTTTGCGTGGTGGGAATTTTTGATTACTGCTTCTATTTCATCAGTTGTTGGCCTACTCAGGTTTTCTGATTCTTCCTGATTCAGTTTTACATGTTCTCACGCATATGTGGAATCTAATGAACAAAATAAACTGATGCACAAAATAGGTCTAAAGACATAGAAGCATGGAATAGACTGAGGAATCTGAGAGAGAAGGTGGGGTGGGGGTGGGGGAGTGGGTGGGGAGAGATTAATCAAAGAACTTATATGGATATATGCATAACCCATGGACACAGACAATAGTGTAGAGAAGGCCTGGGGGGAGGGCAGGGGTGCATGCTGGGTGGAGGGGATCAATGGGGGAAAAGAAGGGAACATCTGTAATACTTTCAGCAGTAAAAATAAATAAATATTCGATTAACCCCCCCAAAACAAACAAACAAACAAACAAACAAAAAAAGACCTCTGGGGTGAATCGTATGATGAGTAAATCAAGACAACAAATAACTTCACACTCTGGAGAATACGGTTTGCAGCCAAAGGAATTACAAACAAACGTTTAGGTTTCAGAACATTTTGGATTGGGGAGCTGCAGAGTCTGGAAGGTGAATCTATATTTGATTCCACCTGGGGAAAACTTTGAACTTCTCACTGTCTAAAAAAAAAGGAGTGAAGTGTTTTGAAAGTGCCTGTCACTGTGCCTTGGGCCAGCGGGACAGGATCAAGCAGAGATGACCATTTTTCAGGGGACTCAAGTACCAAGTGGGGAGCTGGATAAGGAGACTAGCATGTTATTTTCTAACCTGAGATTCTAGGGTTAGACCAGCTGAGGGAGGGGATATGTTAGCAAAGTGGGGGGATGAACAGAAGGGGCTCACACAATCCTGAGCATCGTCCGTTAGTTATAGGTCTGATGAGATTAAAGCACAGTGGTACCGGTTCAGCATTCCAGCCCGTGGTTGGGAAATGTGTGCACTAGCTGCTACATCAGCAGAGATAGCAAGCACGCTCTTTAATTCACTCTCAGGATTGACACCAGTCCAAAATAAACATTAAATGTGCTGAAAGGTGGGGTGTTGAAAGAACAGCTAGCATGTCCTCCCTCTTCCTATGGCTGGAGACAGCGACACCACCAGCCCCCGCTCCCCATGCCCCCTGGGGAACTTCTGAATTCTTCCTGTTTCACCAAATACACCTGCAAATGTTTGAACTTGATGCTGCATAGCTGGGGATCTCAGCAGTGTTTAAGGTGGTCATGGTGACACTGCTACTAGAGAACTTGGCCCATTTCTGAGAGCTGATAGGTCAGGTGGAGGCAGGTGAGAGGAAGAGGTGGTGGGTGGAGGGCATGAGGTCTTTCATGGGCCATGAGCTGCTGATCTGATGATTATGAGCTAGAACTGGGGGATGGGAAAGACAACTCCAGCGTCTTACGTTTACTGAGGTTCTTCACTATCCTCCTGGAATTACTTACGCTGAGCACACTCCTCATGGCTCCTGCACCACTCGGCCTAGAAAATGGTGAGGCTGGTGGAGTGAAGGTCAGCTTCACCCCCTGAGACACTTATTACCAGCCTGTAAAGATGAGCAAATATTCCGTGGCCAGGAAAGGGCAAAGTGCATGGGAGACTAAAGGTCCCTGGTGGATAGTGCAGGATTCACAAGGTCAGGGTTCCTTTATAATACTGATTACTTTAAGGCTTAAACAAAATTACACAAGTTACATGGGCCTGTTTGGGAGTAGGCAGAAAATAAAGATAAGCACACAGATGAAAACAAAAATCTCACCACCCAGAGATAAGCATAGTTAATATTTTAGTTTGGTGGTTTCCAGTGGGGTTCCTAGAAGACCCAGGATTCTGTGGAGGTGCTTCCAAGACTCCATAAATGCTGGTTAGGATCTAATCAAAGAAACATAAGAGATTTGGACCGTATAAAAACTGCAATAAGCAAATGTGCAGGTGAGCTCAGATGAGCAGGAACCTCAATGAGATTACCAATCTAGGAATATGTGCGTCTCTCTGTGCCAGTCTCAAATCCATCCCTTCCTGCTGTCCCTGGTGCTAATTTGCACTTATAAATGTGGCTTGGTGGGCAGGCAGGAGCCCTGCAGATCTGCAGGCCTACTGTGGGAAATCACATAGGAGCACATTCTAAGGCAGCAGATGGTGTGGTTCTGGATTGTAGGCCTTCCCTTCTGCCCACAGACGTTCACCCTGATGGGGCAATCATGGGGTGCGCAATGAGGAGTGAATTTATAACACAGCATGGTGTGGTGTCATTACATCATATCATGGATCATTTTAGCTCCAGTCTTTTATTTTTATTATTGGGGCACCTCGCAATAGAAATATCTTTAAATGGAAATACCTTTTACTGAGTGGCTGGATTATAATGCTGACTATTAACCTTCCCCACCCCTAAACCCACACCGCCCTGCATCCTGCGGCCCCTCCCCTGCCTGGCTGGGAAGGGTCATTAGAGGAGGATTTCAGAAAGAAGCGTGTGGCTCCTGGGCTTTTTATTTGAAACTCAGAACAGAGAGGAGTCTTGCTGGCTTTCAAGACCAAGATCTAAACAACTTCCAGGATATCTGGGAGGGGAAAGAAGAGAATCAGAGAGGAAGCCAGAGAGAAACAAAGCCCCTTGGAAAGAGCTCGCACCCTGTCCCCTCTGCCCCTCTCAGGGTCACGACCTCAGGTTGGGCACAGTCACCTGAATAAATTTGGGGTTCCTAGGGCAGATACAACCTGTGCTCCTTCCAAGTTAGGGCCTGGGGGAATGGATTGAGATCCTGGAGCCTCCTCCTGTGGCAGTAGCAATCCCGTGGAGATGGAGGCATGGCACATCTGGGTAGAGAGGGCCCAAGTTGGTGAACTCCTCCACTGTGCCTCCTGGGGACCCAAGGGCATGTGACTGTCTGGGTTTAAGGGGACTTCATGGCTGGGATAAAGGGAAGTAGGGTGCATGAACAGAACATGATTGGGGAAAGATTGTTCTGGGCAGAGGGAACAGCAGGTGGAGGGGATCTTGCTGGGGGCTTGTTTGGCAGGTTGGAGGGAGGCAAGGAGGCTGAGGCGTGAAGCACCCAAGGAGGGAGCCAGGAGTAGGTGTTGAGGAAGAGAGGGAGCCACAGCCAGACCATACTGGTGTTTGTCAGACACAGACAAGACCCTTTAATTTGTTCTGGGAGTGGTAGGAAACCATGAAGGTTTTAGAAAGGGAAATGACATGATCAAACTGTCAGATCTGGCTGCTTTGTGGAAAATACCTTCAGCAGAGTGTATGTGGAGACAGGAGACTGTTGCAATAATCCAGGCTGGAGATGAGGCTTCTTAGGTTGTCTCTGAACTGTCCAGCTGGGAGGCCACAGCCACATTCTGGCTGTGAGCACCAGGAATCCGGCTAGTCTGAACTGAGATATTCTGCAAGTGTCAAATTCACACTGAATTCTGAAGATGGATAACAAAACTACGAAAGTATCGTAACTTTTTCCTTTTAAATTTTATTTATTTAAATTTCACATGGATAACTTTAAAAAATATTGATTACCTGCTGAAATGATAGTATTTTGACTATGGTGGGTTAATAAAATATATTATTAAAATTAATCTGACCTGCTTCATTTTATTTTATTTTTTTTAAATTTATCTTTATTGTTGAGAGTATTACAGGTGTCCCATTCCCCCCCCCCCCATTGACCCCCTCCACTTCGCTCCCACCCGCTCCCCAGGCCCTCACTCCATTATTAACTGTGTCCATGGGTTATGCACATATGCATATAACTTCTTTGGTTAATCTCTTCTCACCCTTCACCCCCCTTCCCTCTTTCCTCTGAAATATGATCGTCTGTTGCAGGCGTCAGTGTCTCTGGATCTATTTAGTTCATCAGATTCTTTTGTTCATTAGCTTCTTCTTAAAGAAGGCCCTTCAACTTTTCCTGTAGTGCTGGTCTGGTGGTGATGAACTCCTTTAGCTTTTTCTTATCTGTGAAGCTTTTTACCTGACCTTCAGTTCTAAATGATAGCTTTGCTGGGTAGAGCAATCTTGGTTGTAGTTCCATGTTTTTCATCACTTTGAATATTTCTTGCCACTCCCTTCTGGCCTGCAAGGTTTCTGTTGAGAAATCAGCTGACAGTCATATGGGTGCTCCCTTGTAGGTAACTAACTGCTTTTCTCTTGCTGCTTTTAAGATTCCCTCTTTGTCTTTAACCTTTGGCATTTTAATTATGATGTGTCTTGCTGTGGGCCTCTTTGGGTTCCTCTTGTTTGGGACCCTCTGTGCTTCCTGGACTTGTAAGTCGATTTCTTTTTCCAGGTAGGGGAAGTTTTCTGTCATTATTTTTTCAAATAGGTTTTCAATTCCTTGGTCTCTTTCTTCCCCTTCTGGCACCCCAATAATACAAATGTTGGGCCTCTTGAAGTTGTCCCAGAGGCTCCTATACTATCTTCATATTTCTGGATTCTTTTTTCTTTTTGCTCTTCTGGTTGGGTGTTTTTTTTTCCTCATGTTCCAAATTGCTGATTTGATTCTCAGCGTCCTCTACTCTACTGTTGATTCCATGTAAATTAGTCTTCATTTCAGTTCCTGTAGCCTTCGTTTCAAATTGGTACTTTATTATGTTATCGATTTTCTCAGTTATTTCCATAGTAGTCTGCTTAAACATCCTTATAAACAAAATTCTGAACTCTGTATCTGTTAGCTTTCTTGGATCTATTTCATTTAGTTCCTCTTCTAGAGATTTCTTCTGTTCTTTCCTTTGTGACATGTTTCTTTGCCTCCACGTTTTGGCTGCTTCCAGGTGTTTGTTTCTATGTATTAGGAAGAGTTGCTATGTCTCATGGAATTTGTAGAGTGGCTTTGTGTAGTAGGTGTCCTGTAGGGTTCAGTGGCTCAGCCTTCCCAGTCACCTGAGCTGGGCCTTCTAGGTGCTCCCCTGTGTGGGCTGTGTGCACTGTCCTGTTGTAGTTGAGCCTTGGCTGCTATTGGTGTCACTGGGAGGAATTGATCCCCTGGCCAATCAGCTGTGAGGACCAGCTGCAACTACAGCCAGAGAGCTGCTGTGCTGGAGACACCCCTAAAGAGCAGGATTTACTTTAGTGGAGCTTTGGTGTTCACCAAGTGCGCCCCTTGAGTGTCACTCGTGGATGTGGAAGGGTTGTAATCCAGTGTGGTGGAATCTGACCACCAGGTGCACTGTCTCTGGGGCTCCCGGGAAGTGCAAAGTCATCCTGTGCCAGTACCTTGCCCAGGGCCACCCAGCATGAGCTACACAGCAAACTGTAATTGGCTGCTACTTGTGCTGGGCTTGGAGGCATCCAGGAGAGGCCAAGCTATGAGCCAATGCAGGCTGCTGCTAGTGCCAGGCCTGGGGCCACTTATCAAGCCATATGGGGCCCGCTGCTGCTTGTTTGAGAGATTTTAGGAAAGTCCTAAGCATGAGGCTGGAGAGGCCAGTTGCACAGAAAAGCCCCTGGAAATGGCCTGGATGAGCTGCAGGTGGGGAGGGGCAGGGCCTCCGGGAATCACGGGGCGGGGCCAAAGGTGGGAGTCAGGTGCTGGCGATTGAAATATCATGCCTGCCTGTGGGCTGTGTGCCGGGAGGACTCGCCAAAGGAGCCACGGCCTCTGCCAGCTCTTCTGCCTGGGAGGAAGCCGCCCCTCCACCTCTCACCCGGATTCCAGGCAGGTTAGTTCCTCCCCGAGTGTCCCAGGTCCTTTCAGGCTGCTGCCCGGGGCTGGGCTCAGAGGGAGCGTCCGAGTGAGTCCGTGCGCGGGCCCTTTAAGAGGAGCTGCTGGGGCTCCCGCAGCCTCCAGGACCCTCAGTGACAGTCCCCGCTGGTTTCACAGCCCGGAGTTGTGGGAACATCTCTTCCTAGCCCTGGAGCCCTGGGCTGGGGCCTGCTGTGGGGCTGGGACCCCTCCTTCCTCCGAGATTCCCTCCCGGGTTTAAACTGTGGCACCGGGTTGGGCCCGCGGCCGCGTCTCCGCGGTTCAGCCCCGATCCACCCGCGTCCCCACCCCTCCTACCGGTCTCGGTGCTTCTTCAGTTCCCTGGTTGTAGGGCTTCTGTGCAGCCAGATTTCAGGAGGCTCTGAGTGATGATGGTTCTGTATTTTAGTTGTAATTTTGATGTGGTTGCCGGAGGCGGCTGTGCAGCTGTTACCTACGCCGCCATCTTGTTTCTCTTCTACCCATTTTACTTTTACAGTCTGGCTTCTAGAAAATCTGAAATTGTATATGTGGCCTGCATTATATTTCTGTTGGACGGTACTGAAGTGGAGTGTGAAGGTTGGGGGGCTGGGAAGAAATGGTTGGATCCCACGTTGAAAGCCTGAAAGGTGAGACGTGAGGGCTGAGCAATTGGTTTACTGGTGGTGCCATTTACAGAGATGAGGGATGCTGAGTTTGGGGATGGGAAATTCATGAATAGAGTGAGCAGCCTCTTTCTCATCCCGAGAGAGTTCGATGTGGAGTTGGAATTTAGAGGGAAGGTCAGGATGCGCATTTGCAAGTCATGGGTGTATGGATATGGACTAGAGGTCTGAGGTCGAAGCGCTGAGGCTTCCCAGCATTTAGAGCTGGGGAAAAGGAGGAAGATCTAGAAAAGGAAACCGAGAAAGAATGACTAGTGAGGCAGCAGAAACTCCGGAGAGGCTGTGCCAAGACTCCTTGAAAACTCCGCCGACTGGAGGTCCTGATGTGAGTGTGGACTGCCTGCTGGAAGCTGGGCTCCCGAGAGGGGGCAGGGAAAGGCTGGCCAGCGTCTCTGGGCTCCTGACCCAAGCTCACCTTTCAGATCAGTCACTGTTTGTCCTCACGGGAGAAGAAATGAGGGGAGGGAGCTGAGCCAGGACAATTACCTCGAAGCAATGGAATGGTGATGCCCCTGTACCTCCCTCTACCTTTCTCTTCTGAGCATCCAAGCAGTGGTCAAAACTGAGTCAGTTCAATCCCATGAATCTTACTCTCAGCATAACCTTCCCAAAGCACAGCTCTGTTCAACACACACACACACACACACACACACACACACACACACAGACACACACACACAGACACAGACACACACACACACACACACACACACACACCCCAGTGAGCAGCCCTTCCACGTCCCACAGGACTTAGGGAGACGGCCAAGGTCTTCCTGGACCTGATGCCATTTTGGAGCCCTCCCCATCCTGTCAGGTGTCCTTTGCTGTCCTTAGAGGGAAGTATTTTCTCTCTCCGGGGATGTTTGTCACATTTGTGTATACTCAGTGGAAGCACTTCAATACGAATCTGGCAACCTCACAGGACACTTTCCACGTATCCTTCAGTTCTCTGCTTGCCTGGTGGCTTCCCGCCCAGATGTAAATCTCCTGGATGGAATGGGTGCACCAGCCCGCCAGCTCTGGAGCACTCAACTGCAGTGAATAATTTTCAGGGTTTGAACTCCTGGAAGCCACCAAATTGCTTGCTATGGGCACATGACCCAGGTTTAGAAAACTGTTTTATTGTGAGTGAAGTATGCCTTAAAGACAAAGGTAAGATGGGTTTCTGTCTGGGGAGCAGTTACTCAGTGTCGAGAATGGCAGGCCAACCCCCAGCCCTGCTGATTCTTGTCTATTTAAGTCTGATCTGACCCTTCAGCTTCCTATGAATTCCATGAGAATCCCTCTCTGTTTTCAACCATCCCCCCTTTTTGTTAAAGATCATTAAAGTTGATTTCTGTGCACTCTGACCAACACAAGATACAAAAACATTATTGGATTGGAATTCCCTTGATGGGGGAGGGGTGCAGTATGTAGAAGTCACTGGGCGTCACATACTAACACATGTATTATTCTTTGTAACATATATGAATTATTTAGATATAGAAAATACTTTATAATACATATAAACTCTAAAAAGTCACTGGAATGAATTGGAAATCTAGTGTCAGTTAACTCAGATTTCTAAATGCAACTCTGTTCATGTGGGGAAAAGTGAACTGGTCCTGCTTTCATTGATAGTGTTCTGGATCAGGAATAAAAAGCAGTCCTGACAGCACCAAACTGGATCTAGTAAGTATTTTCATGCCATGGAAATGCAGTTTGTTCAATGCAATGCTAGGTCACACCATCAGCTGCGACAGCCGTTCGAAGTCAGCCGAAATTCCAAAATCAAGTAATCACATCATAGCATTATCAATGTATTATCTCCATTATAAATCTTCAAATTTGCCTCTCAAAAAGTTGCCCAATTAGGAAAATTGCAAAAGAAAACTAAATGAGAAGAAATATAAGAAAGTTGGAAATGATTTGCTGACAAAGTTAGCAAGAGAATTTTTAAAGCACGGTTGGACATTGTTTTATATCTATCTGCTTGTAAACAGTCTCTTTTTTTGGTTCTGTGTGAAGGACTAAAGCTTTATAAGAGTGCTGGCTGGTGTGGTTCAGTGGTTAGAGTGTTGACCTGTGCACCAAAGAGTCTTGGGTTCAAGTCTGATCAGGCTGTGGATCTCCTTGTCTCCTGAATCATGGGAACCCCCAGAGGTGTGGGCTTTTTCCAGCCTTCCTTCCTTACAGCTGGCCCTCCCCACTTCCAAGATAAAGCTGAGGACTTGCTGACTTGCTGCCTGGACCCTTCGCTTCTTCTCCTGTTAGAAACAACTCAGATTTCCTGGAGTTTGCATGGAAGGCCCTGCGTGCGTTTTGGCAGGATCAGGTAGGGAAATGAAATGGGTCTAAGCTTTCTCCGAACCATAGGAATATCTCTACCTCCTTTCTCAGTCTGCCTGAAAACAAAATGGTTCAGATACTCACACAGAAATGACCCTCAGACCTCCTTTGGCCAGTGACAAGCCTGGGTCTTGCTGCCAAGGATAATTGGAGTGTTCACCTGACTGGACGGAGCCCAGCTATGTGCTGTCAGGGCTGGCCAGGGAGCCCCGGGCTTGGCTGAGGGGAGGGCAAACACACCCCTGCTTTGGTTTCTGGTTGTCAGTACTCAGGGATATTTATATAATATCTTCATATTATTTGTATAAACAGAAATTAATTCTTTTTTAAAAAAAGATTTTTAAAATTGATTTTTACAGAGAGGAAGGGAGAGGGAGAGCGAGGAAAACATCGATGAGAGAGGGAAACATTGATCGGCTGCCTCCTGCATGTGCCCCTAACTGGGAACAGAACTCACAATCTTTTGGTGTACAGGCTGATGCTCCCACCAACTGAGCCACCTGGCCAGGGCAATACAATTTTTATGAAAATAAAAGTAATGTAGGCATTACATGTTTAAAAAATAGATTGGGCTATGCAACAAAATGTTCACAGTGACTGCATCAAAGCAGGGAAGAAATAAGGATTATATGTGACTTTTTTCTTTTGACTTATTGATAATTTCTTTTTTTATTTCAATGTTGAAATATCCATACTAGTTCTTTTGTTACATTTATTTTTGTTTACTTTCTTAGATTTTAAAAAAATTATAAGAGTCATACAGGCTTGTAAGAAGTTCAAATCAGACAGAAGGACATAGATGCTTTCCCTCTCACCACACGATTCCCCAGAGAGGACTGCTGTGGACAGGTTGGTATATGTTTTTCCAGACATTTGTATGCACATACAAACGCATGTATGTATATTTTAATACAACTGCAATCACACTATATACACTATTCTGTAATTTGCCTTTTTTCACTAAACAGTATGTCATAGACATCGTTCCATGTTAATACATACATATTAAGCTTATGCTTAAAAAAATTCATGCCTTTCAACAGCTGCATATTATTACTATGTACAGATAAGTCCAAATCCTTTTTTTCCCCTGATTACTCTACCATGAATAATGTGTAATGGAAATATAATAAAATATTTTCTTGAAAAATATAGGGGGAAAAAAGGAAGGAAGGGATGAAGGGAGGGTGGGAGGCAGACCACTTTTTAGTTCACTTTCCTTTTCATGTGGATTTGGAGGCCCCTTCTACCTGGAGATATCTTTGCTTCTAAAGATCTGTTGGAGCTTGATGAGGCCCAGAAGAAAGACACACTTATGCCACGATGAAAGAAAAGAGGTCCAGGGACTTTGGGGTTTTGGGTGTTACCACATTTTTTAAAAAATTTATATTTAGTGACAGAAGTAATGCACAGAAACCTTCCCAATATTTTACTCTTATTGCAAATCTGTTTTCTGGTACATTTCCCATGTCTATCACTGGGTGGAGGCATTGCTCTGTGTGTGTGTGTGTGTGTATGCGTTGTGTATTGATCTGGGTGCCAGGACCTGTGCTAGGCACTAAAGACATTAAGATAATGTCTTCAGTGAACCCCCATAGGGAGGATTAGAAGGCCAGTTCCCTTGGCCTTCCACCTCTTGTGGGCCTGGATGAGTCGCATCTAGCAGGGACAGCTCATCAATGAGGAGTCAGCTCCCAGGGGGTCACAGTGGGGCCAGGAAGCTTACGACTCCTAGTGAGTGCATGGAAACCCTGCACTTGCTGAACCCCTGCCTTGGGCTTTGGTAGCTGTTATAGACTGAATATTTGTGTCCCCCCAAATTCATATGTTGAAACTCTACTTTCCAATTCAATGGCCTTAAGAAGTGGGGCTTTGGGAGGTGATTAGGATAAAATGAGGACGTGAGGGTGGAGCCCTCAGGATGAGATTAGTTTCCTTATAAGAGTCAGGAGAGAGACTGCTTCCACTCTTTGCTCTCCACCACGTGAGGATACAGCCAGAAGATAGAAAGTAGTCTCCTGGCTGGAAGAGGACTCTCCCCAGAGCTCGGCCATGATCTCAGACTTCCAGCCTCCAGAACTGTGAGAAATAAACTTCTGTTGTGTATAAGCCACCCATTCTGTGGTATTTCTCTTATAGTAGCCAGATGACTAAGACAGTATCTAATGCTGGAGTTCCAGTGGTACCATGGACTCGCATCTAGGCAGCAGTGGGTCAGGGACCCTTCTGGGTGGGGCAGGAGACTGATTCTAGGAGACGTTCTAGATTATGCCTGGACTGGTTGAGTCAGTTAAAAAAAATTTTTTTTTTAATGTATCTTTTTTGATTTCAGAGAAAGGAAAGGAGACAAAGAGAGAGAAACATCAATGATGAGAGAGTCATTGATCGGCTGCTTCCTGCACGCCCCCGACTAGGGATCGAGCCTGTGACCCGGGCATGTGTCCTGACCAGGAATCGAACCCCGATTGCCTGGATCCTAGGTTGACACTCAACCGCTGAGCCACGCCCAGCCAGGTAAGTCAGTTTTCTTTTCCATGCTTTCCCCCAGGCAACCCTGGAGTGCACGCTGATGCCCCTTCCAACCTGCCGGTCTCACAGTTCCTACTTTACCTCTCCCACCCTTCACTTGCTTTCTTTTTCAATTGTGTATTTTCTTTATTGATAATTTAAATTAAATTTTCTGCAAGAGTTAATGTGTTCATTAAATCAAGCATTCAACAATTTTCCAAAGATCTTTCTGTATTGTGGAAATAAATACCAACGGCAATGCTCTTGGTCATAGAAAATAGAGTAAAATAAGGGTTAAAGTGGAATCAACAGGGAACCCCAAAGGTGAGGCTTGGAACCTAGGATCCAGGTCATGAGATCTTAGTTTTACATGTTAACTCATCTTCAGATGTATGGCTAGAGCTCCACCTACACATAAGGCAAGAGAAAAAATTTTGGGAACATTGTTAATCATGATTTTAACTGGAGTAGGTTAATAATTACCTCATTATAGAAGTATGGTTGTTGGAGATCTTGGCAAATCAATGTTTTGTCCCTCCCCTCCCCCATATTTGTCTTTTTAAACTAAAAAATTTATACTTTTACACAAAAGAATAAAAAATAGTTTATTAAACTTGTGTACACATCACTCACCTTCAACAGTCACTGATGACCAACTTCATTTCATCTATACTTAATCTACTCCCCCACTCTCCTTATTGTTATCTGTAAATATTTCATTATGTATATCTAAAAAGTTAGACTCTTAAAAGTATAACCCCTATATCATTTTCATACTTAAAGAAATTAACAGCCTTTAGTTATCATCTGTGAACAGTGTACACATTTTCCTGACTGTCTTACAATATTTATGAGTCTGAAACAGGATTTGAAAGGTTCATACATTGCAATTGATTGATATAGCTCTTATTACTCTACTAATCTGTAGTTTCCTTTTCCATCTTGATTTTTTTCCCCATAATTTGGTTGTTGTTTTTTGTTGAAGAAATGGGTTCTTTGTCCTGTAAATTTCCTACTTTTTGCTTATTTCATAACTGTGGTATTGTTTAACATGTTTCTCTGCCCCCTGTGTTTTTAAAAATTGGATCTTGGAAGTTAGATTTGAAGTTAGGTCCATTTTAGGGATTTTTGTTTGCTGTTTTTTGTTTTGTAAGACTGTCTCATAGACGGTGGTACATACCCCCATTGAGAAGTATGTAATATCTGATTATTTCTTTTTTTGTGGTTTTAGCAACAAAATAATGATTTTATCAACCATTGATAATCATTGCTTAGTAGATCCATTCATTCATTAAGGGTTATAAAAATAATATTCTAATTCTATCAATCTTTCTTTGTTGGTTAACTAGAATAATCCTACAAAGATTTCTTTATTATTAAAAGGGTTTCTCTATTATTAACATCTTACAATATTATGGTACATTCATTATAATTAGTGAACCAATATCAATATATTATTGTCAATGAAAGTCCATCTTCTATTCAGATTTCCTCAATTTTTACCTATTTTTTTTCTGTTCTGGAACCTCATCTAGAAACTACGTTACTTTCAGTCATCTTGTCTCTTGAGGCTCCTCTTGACTATGACGGTTGCTCACTTTCCTTGTTTTTGAGAAATACTAGTCAGGTATTTTGTAGAATGTCCCTCAACTGGGATCTGTCTGATGTTTTTCTCATGATTTGCCTGGGTTTATGGGGTTTTAGGAGGAAAACCAGAGGTCAAGTAGCATTCTCTTCATATCATTCTCTGTTTCTTTGCTCATTGTGATTCCTCTGCCCAGTTCAGAGAAACCAAGACTTACCAAACTTCACTAAGATCCCAGACATAGAAAGTGGCAGAACCAGGAATCAAATCCAAACTCAGTCTGTTACCTTGGAGACTGTATCCTTAATCATGCTGCCATACTCGTTTCTAGGAGTTGATTACTTAATTTAGCGAAGGCTCCACGTGACTCTCTTCTTTCTAGTTCCAGCACTGTCTCCTCTCCCCAGAGCCCTTCTCACCAAGAGGTCATGCATACCCTTTGATCCTTGCTTTCAGTGGAAGATATCTACTCTGCCTCCCTGTCCAGGGGCCAGGCCATTTCCTCTTGCCCACCTCCCCTCATCAAACTGCAAAGAGGCCCTGTGATGAATGGGAAGAGAAAGCGGAAGGGGAGGGGGAACAAGGGAAAGGGGGTGGAGGAGGAGGCAGAGTGGGATGGAGTGGGGTCCACGGCGGCAGAGCCACAAACCTTAATTTAATCACAGGGCCCCATGCTCAATTTAACAGACACAAGGGCTCAGAATGGGGCCCCGACTTGCCGGTGGGGCAATCAGCCTGAGGCAGTTGCTGGGAAAGCATTAACTGCAGATGACAATGTGTAAACAGCGGGGATGAATGGAATATGCAGGTGTGAGCCGCTGGGGCCTGCCTGGGCTGTTTTCACAGGAGCTGCAGCTTGGCTCCCTCATTACTGCCTTGCTCCCCAGAAACAGATTAGTGGCAGCAGTTGGGAAACTTTTGAGGGTGTTGAAGTTTGGCACAGAGAAAGTGGCTGAGAGCAGAGGGGAAGTGGGGAAGGGATGGAGGCTTGGGGACTAACGGTGTGTGTGCCCCATGCACTTTCTGAGTCTCTGAAAATTTAATAACAGCTAAGGGTGTCAGGGCCTCTATAGCCCAGGGACTGGCCCTACATCTGCTGTCCGCCTTGGCAAAGAAAGCCAGCTGTAGGGAAGCTGGAGAGAGCACCTGAGGTCTTGACCTGGAGGGCCAGAGCTCTCCTGAGGGCTTCTTGGGGAAGGCCAGGTAGTGGGCCAGGCAGTGCTGAGGCCAGATCTTCCTGAACCAGCAAGGAGCCGCCCAGCCTGATCTGGGAGGGAGAGGTGGTGGTGGTTGTGAGGAATTGGAGAGGTGCTGAGAGATGAGTTCTGAAAAGCCTGGGTGTTCTCACATCTTTCATCCAAGGGCCCCAAAGTTTCTTCCCAAAGCTGTCTCCACCTGGCAAATGTAATACAGGGAGGCCCAGTGGGCTCTCTGCCTAGCCCGAGCTGGCTCCTGGCACAGAATATCCTATAAGAATGATAATGCTACTTATTACTTCTAATGCTTATTGTGCTCTTACTGCGTGCCAGGCACTCTACTAAACACTGTACTTACATACACCTCTCGGTCTGCTTCACGTGCAGCTTCATATGTTTCTCTTGTCTTCTCAGTTCTGTTGTGACTGTGGGGACAAAGGCAATGCCCCCCATTTCTCCTTTCTCTCCCACAATTCCTAGAACTGAGCTGGGCCTTCAGGAATCCCAGTTCCGCCTTTGTCTTGTAGGCAGTGGAGGAACTGGATTGTCATCGGGTTTCAGGTAATGCTGACCACAGTGTGACAACTCAAATAGTGGAGGAATGACTTTGAGGTAGATGGGTTGGAAGGAGTTGTAACAAACCAGGTGAGGGGTAAGAGTAGGTGAGGACAGGTGAGCTGAGAGACATGGAGGAGGTGAATTCCCTGGACTTCAGGACTGGTTGGCTTCGGGGTGTGAAAGCCAGGACTCTGGCTTGAACGACTGGCTAGAAGATGGGAGCAGCATCTGTGTTCCTGGCAGGTTCGTAGTGGGAGATGGCAAGCTGGATTTGGAATGACTTTCTGATAATTACTGTGGACTCAAGGTTGGTAATAGTGAGGAACAGAGAGCCAAAAAATAGTCTCATGGGAATTTCCTGAAAGAGGGTCAGCATGCTGGGTCCCCATATAGGCTTTTAGCCAAGCGCCTGGGCCAGGCGAGTCCCCAGGGAAAGCTCTGCCTGGGCCTGCCAAGCTCATTCTGAATACCTGCTGGATGCTGGGCCCAGAGCTGGGCAGCAGGCAGGGTGGACTGGTTGTACAAACTGACGACAGACAGAAGAGGAAAAAAATCAAAGAGCTCTAAAATATCTCATGCATCAGTCAAGGAAAAACAACACACGCATGCGGATTAATCACAGGACTACAAATCTGTTTTCTGCAGGTAGCCTGTTCAGTCCCTCCCCTCAGCTTGTTTGTATTTCCTTTCTTAGAGAGAGAGAGAAAGATGAATTACTTCTTTTCCTCTGCAAGGTCCAGGCCCCTGAGGGTGAAAAACTGAAATGACTTTCCAACCAAAAGAAAGATCATTGGTAACCCAAGCCTAAAAACTGGGGGTGAGAAGCTGGGTATTGAACACTATCTGTATTTTGGGGTCATTTTCCTATTTCAGTTTTTAAAGAATGGAGCCAGAGTCTGGGATCAGATCCCAGCTCTATTATTTTCCAGCTGTGTGACTTGGACAAATTTACTGAAGCTCCCTGCCTCAGTTTTTCCTACCTATAAATGGGATTAATAATACCTGCTGCATAGCACTATTGTGAGGATCACAGACATTCACGCATGTACTGCTTTTGAGTGTGTTGGCTCATTGTAAGCATCACTAAATATTATTATGACAACTTGGGTTTGCCCAACCTTTCCTGCTTCCTCCCAAGAAGGGTTCATCTTGGGGAGCCCTCTGGCTTTCTGCTTCGTTGGTCCTTGTACAGGTGGTCACATCAGTTTCTTGGGTCCTCAAGATGAAGCCCTAAAGGGAGGTCAGGACTGTCTGGCTATTCATTGCTCCCACTCTTTCATCTGAGATGCTTTAGCTCTGTGGGCCAGACTTGACAGTGATTCCTCCATGCTGGGATTTCTTGAATCAGATTAACAAAAATTAATGGACGAATATAGAGAAGTTAACTATTTGACAAGTAGGGATGTTAAAGAAAGAATAATCATCATGTCATATAGGGACATTTTTAGCACCAAAAATGCTAAGTGGGCCATTCGACATTGATGAGTTTTAACCACCAAACATCCATTCGCCTGCTTTAGATAATAGCCCTTAGTTTTTTGGTGCATCCATCTCTCCCCCACAATCAGCCCCTGACTCAGCTGAAGCAAGGGCCAGGAATAAACCAATTAGGGCTTCTATTTCCTCCAGCCCTAGTGATTGAGCCTGTGGGTCAACCAGACGCAGTGAGGCACAAAGAACCTCACGGGATTCTGGGAAAGGAGCAGCTGCTCCTTTCTGCGGAGCTCTAACCTTTGAGGACACCATGGTGGACCCACTGGTGCCACCATACTTCTACCATGTGGAGCCTGAAGTCTACACAGAAGTAGTTGGAGGACCTTATTAGAGCTCCAAGTCCAGTATGCCTAAAGCCTCTGGCTTTTTCTTTAATAGCTTTTTATTTTAGAATAGTTTTAGATTTATAGAAAACTTGTGAAAATAGTACAGAGAGTTCCCATAGACTTCATCCCCAGTTTCACCTATCATTAACATCTTACATTAGTATGGCACATTTATCTCAATTAACAAACACATTGGCACATTTTATTCAGGTTTTCTTCATTTTCCCCGAATCCCCCTTATCCTGGAGCCCATCCAGGGTACCTACAGGTTTCTCTTGGCTGTGACAGTTTCTCAGATTTTTCTTGTTTTTGGTGACTTTGACACATTTGAGAAATACTGGTCAGGTATTTTGTAAAGGCCCCTTAATTGGGATTTGTCTAATGTTTTTCTCATAATTAGACTGGGATTATATGTTTCTGGAGGAAGACCACATTCTCATCACATCACATCAAGGGACATACTGTCAACAGGACTTATCTCCAGTGATGTTGACCTTGCTCACCTGGCTGAGGTTGGGTTTGTCATGTTTCTCCACTGGAAAATGATTGTTCATCCCCCTTCCCAAACTGTAATTTTTGGGAGGAAGTCACTATGTGCAGCCTGTGCTTAAAGAGTAGGGATTTATGTTCCTTCCCTTTGGAGTATTTACATAAATTATTTGGAATTCTTTTGCATAGGAGACTTGTTTCTCCTCCTTTCGTTTATCCAATCATTTATTTACGTAACTATGGACTTCAGTGTATTTATTTTATACTTTGAGATTTAATCCAATACTATTTATTTTGTTGCTCTATTGTTCTGACTTTGAGCATTGAGATTCCAGCTGGCTCCTATCATTGTGGTCACCTGGCCTTTTCAGTGACATGAGCTCTCAATCCCTTTTTAGTCTGTTATTTCAAGTCAGGGTTTCTGTCACTTGCAACCAATAGATTCTTTTTTTTAAAATTTATATTTATTGTTGAAAGTATTACAGGTATTCCCCCTTTTTTCCCCCATTGATCCCCTCCATCCCCCATCTGCCCTCCCCAGGCTTCACTGCATTGTTGTCTATGTCCATGAGTTATGCATATATGCATGTAAGTTTTTTGATTAATCTCCCCCCACCCACTCCCCCACCTCTGCTTTCCCACTGAGATTCCTCAGTCTGTTCCATGCTTCTGTGTCTCTGGATCTATTTTGTTCCTCAGTCTATTTTGTTTATTAGATTCCACATATGAGTGAGATCATGTAAAACGGAATCAGGAAGAATCAGAAAACCTGAATAGGCCAATAACAACTGATGAAATCAAAGAAGTAATTAAAAAAAACCTCCCAGCAAATAAAAGCCCTGCTCAGGACAGCTTCATAGGGGAGCTTTCTAATTCTTTAAGCTGTAGGGTTAGATAGTTCACTAAAAATTTTCCTTGCCTTTGGAGGTAGGCCTGCAGTGCTATGAACTTCCCTCTTAGGACTGCTTTCACTGTGTCCCATAGATTTTGGATTGTTGTGTGTTCATTTTCATTTGTTTCCAGGAAGTTTTTGATTTCTTTCGTGATCTTATTGATAACCACTTCATTGTTTAATAACATGCTATTTAGCCTCCATGTGTTTGAATGTTTTTGAGTGTTTTTACTGTGGTTGATTTCTAATTTCATGCCCTTGTGATCTGAGATGCTTGATATGATTTCAATCTTCTTGAACTTGTAGAGATTAGTTTTGTGTCCTAACATGTGGTCTATCTTTGAGAATGACCCATGTGTACTTGAGAGGAATGTATATTCTGCAGCTTTGAGGTGAAATGTTCTGTAAACATCAATTAAATCCATCGGATCTAGTGTGCCATTTAGAGTCACTGTTTCTGTATTGACTTTTGGTCTGGAAGATCTATCCAGTGAAATCAGTAGGGTGTTAAAGTCCACGACTATGACTGTATTGCTGTTGATCTCTCCCTTAAAGTCCTTAAGGTTTTTATTGATAGGTCCTTATTTATTGTCATTTTAAATCTTTATGCCTGTGTTTCTCTCTCTATTTCTTCTTGTTATTACAGCAGTTCCTTTAAAATTTCTTGCAATGTTTCTATTTCTAGTTCTAATTATAGCAGTCCCTTTAACATTTCCTGCAATGCTGGTTTGGTGGTGATAAACTCCTTTAGCCTTTTTTTTCTTTTTGGTCTGGGAAGCTCTTTATTTCACCATCTATTTTGAATGATAGCCTTGTTGGATAGAGTAGTCTTGGTTTCAGAGCCTTGTTTTGCATTATCTTGAATACTTCATGCTATTCCCTTCTGGCCTGTAGAGTTCTGGCAGCTGACAGCCTATGGGAGCTCCTTTGTAGGTAACAGATTGCTTTTCTCTTGCTGCCTTTAATATTCTCTCTTTGTCTTGAATTCTTGGCATTTTAATTATGATGTGTCTGGGCATGGGCCTCTTGGGATTCTTCTTGCTTGGGACTCTCTGTGCCTCCCGAACGTGTGTGCCTTTTTCCTTGACCAGGTGAGGGAAGTTTTCTGCCATTATTTCTTCAAACAGGTTCTCTAACCCTTGCTTACTTTTGACCTCTTCTGGCACTCCTATGATGCAAATATTGTTATGTTTCATGTTGTCCCACAGCTCCCTTAGACTGTCCTGTTTTTAAATTGTTTTTTCTTTTTGGATCTCTGATTGATTTTTTTCTACCCTATCTTCTAAATCACTGATCTAATCCTTAGCTTCCTCTAATCTGCTCTTTATTTCTTCCAGTGTATTCTTTATTTTTGCTATGTCATCCTTAATTTCCTTCAGAGTTTCCATATCTTTTTTCATACTGTTGAGCATCCTTACAATCAGTATTCTGAACTCTATATCTGACAGATTGCTTATCTTTGTTTCATTTAGCCCTTTTTCTGGAGACTTCTCTTGTTCATTCATTTGGAACTTGTTTTTTTTGTCTCCCTATTTGGCTGCCTATTTTGGTTTGTTTTTATGTATTAGATAGGCCTGCTAGGACTCTTAGTTTTTTTGGAGGGTCTCTGGTGCAGGCCAGTGTCAGATGCCTCTGCCTGCAGGGTGATTAATCTGATTCTCTTAATGAGCCTCAGGTTGTAGAAACTCCATGGAGTAAGCTGAGAGGTTTTCCAGCATGGTGGGACAATTGCTTTCCCCTCAGGCAAAAGCTGTTTGGAAGGTAAATGTCTGCCTCTGCAGTATGGGGGAATGACTCAGCACAGGAATCCAGATGGGTGCCCTCTGAGCTCTATCTCCAGAACCCACAACCCTAGATTCTCCTCACACAGCTCCAGTCCCCTCTGTCCTCCCTCCACCGGAGCCCAAGGTGAGTGGCTGCACACAAAACTTTGGGCATTGGCTCTTTAAGAGGGTGCCTGCATTTCCAGCTATCCCTCCCTGGCAGACAGAAACCTGGCTGCTTTTCACAGCCAGATGTTATGTGGGCACCTTTCTCAGTTCTGGTGCTCTTGGCTGGGAAGCCAAGCCTGGGGTTTAGGCCCCAGAGTCCTCAGTGGGAACCCCTTATAGCTAAGGTATCCCTCTGGAACTTCAGTTGCTGCCTGTGGAAGCCCAGCCAGCCCTCTCATGCCTCTGTGCTTCCTACCAGTCTCTATGTGGTCTTCACTTTTCCTCCTGGGTTATGAGGGTGCTCTCCAGCTTGTCTTCAGTTGCAGTTGATTATTCAGGATGGTTTTTCTATATTTTAGTTCTAATTCCAGTTTGGCCCTAGGAAAGTGTCAGTGTAGTTTCCACTCAGTCCCAACCAATAGATTCTTAATGACTCTTAAGAGAGAGTCTTCAGGTAGCATTACTTGTTAAAATTTTCACAGTATTTTTCTCATGTTAATGCAACTAAATGACAGTTCTACACTGGAAAGAACAGATCCTCCCTTGAGCTGTGGCAACCACTTTGCTAAGCATTGTAATAATAGCAGGAGACTCAGGACAGGAGATTGGGGCTGTGTGTGATTCAACTTCCAGCCTTGTGATCTCAGACAAGTCATGTAACCTCTGAATTAGAAAAAAAGGGCATGGAGTTGAGGGGATTGAGTGACATCACATCATTGTGATGTGATCTGGAGACTAAGACTGTGCAGAACTGGCTGCTAGGGAGGGTGAATGAAGTTCTCAAACTAGTGTTGCAAGATAAAATACAGGACACCCAATTAACTTGGAATTCAAATATGTAATGAAGATTTCTTAGTATTCTTATACTCAAAATAATTGTTTATCTGAAGTTCAAAGTTAACTGGGTGTCCTGTATTTTCCTTTTTCTAAATCTGGTAACCCTACCCCAAGTGCCCTCCCAATTCAGGGTCCGTTTTCCAGCAAGGTGACTCTGTAACTTCAGCAATAAAGGAAACTGAGTCACATAGTGTCCTGGGAAGAATAGGGCTTTGTGGTCAGATTCTCATGAATTCAAATCTCTGTTCTACACTTTGGGAAATTGCTTAACCATTCTGAGCTCAGTTTCCATGCAGTGGATGTTATCATAAAAATTTACAGGGTTTCAGTGTGGATTCAGTGAGCTAAGGGTCTCACATCTAGTGGGCACTCAGTTAATGGTGGCTGCATTGATGTAATTCTTAACTGGACAAATGAACAGAAAGTCCTGAGAAGGCAAGAGAGGAGATTCAAGGTCATGGCAACGCAGGCTCCCAACTCCTGACCTGTCCCTTTCTCTGGGCCAATGGAAATGCCAAGTTCCAGAGGCAGAGGCTGGGGGTGTGGCTAGGGCATGGGTGCTCTGTGAGGATCTCTCTGGAGACTGGGCTCTTTGCTGGAGCTCAGAATTTCATTGGGGTTTGGCTTTGATCTGGGCCTGAGGTTGAAGGCAGGAGCCTGTGTTGATAAGGTCTTGGAAGGGACTAGTCCTGGGAGACGAAAGAGAAAACTACTTCCTGGGGGAAGCCAACTTTACTTTTCACGAGCTCGGCAGGC
Organism: Miniopterus schreibersii; assembly: GCF_964146895.1. Lineage (NCBI taxonomy): Eukaryota > Metazoa > Chordata > Mammalia > Chiroptera > Miniopteridae > Miniopterus > Miniopterus schreibersii. Next base: position 178,449,524 of record NC_138101.1, read on the forward strand.
AGGTAGGTACACAATAATGATAACTAAATTTATCGAGCACTTAGTATGCGCCAGGCACTGTTTCACGTACTTTTTGTTTGTTTCACAACTCTCCCTTTTATTGGTGGAGAAACTTAGGTGCAGGATTAGGAAACTTGCCCAAGGTCACACAGTAAATGGGGCAGCCAGGCATCTGTGTCCCAGTTACACGCTCTGCTCTGTGGGCAGGGTTTGAGAGCTCTGGGAAGGACCACTTCTCATATTCTCCTTCCAGTCCCCACCAGCCCTTGGGATCCGAAATTCATCTGAGAATTTGGCCTCAGTTACCAAGAAGGGATTTCTAGGTGCCAGGCATCAGTTAAGCACATTGAGTTTCTTATTTCATTTAGTTCTCATAAGAGCCCTCTGAGGTTGATGTGAGCGTATCTTCATTATGTAACTGAGGACTCTGGGGTTTATACAGCTTGCCCAAGGCCATAATTTACAGGGGCCATGACTCACACCAGAATTTTCAACTTGCAGGTGACTTGAGGTGTCAGGGAGGGGAGCAGGAGGCCAATGATGACCTTTCCCCTCCATGCCAGCCCTAGGAAGAGGTGGAAGTGCCTGCCTTATGCCTTTGATTTATAATGGGGCAGGGGGGTTGGTCCCAGCTGTCAACTTGGGAAGCCACTTGAGGATTCTGTTTTTTAAAAATCGCCTTGAATGTATAATAGTGAGGAAAAACAAAACAAACAGCAGAACGACTTAGTCTGACAATGGGGGAACCAGTTAAATCAATTATGGTACAAGTCGTAATTTTGCAGCTGTTTAAAGAGATTTTCAAGTACTATTAACATAGCAAAACACTCCAGATAAAGTAAAAGCAGGATCATGTTTATACAACATGAGCTCGACCAAGCAATGATAATTTTGTATATGACTTATTACACATAAAAAAGGCCAGAAGAAAATACTCTGGAATGTTAATAGTGGTTATCTTCAGGCTGTGAAATTTTATGACAATTTAAAATTTATGAATTATACTATTAAGTATTTGCCACATAGTTTACAAATCGCTTCGTTGACTCACAGACCACTGGAGTTGAAAGGCACAAGCTGGCATCCAAGCACAGCATTTTAAAGGTGGGGAAACTGAGGCTTGTGGGGAAGTCAGGCAGGAGCCCCCCTCTCCAGCTCTCACCTCCAAGCCCTGGGCCCCCACAGGTGGCCCTGGCCAGAGTTGGGGGAAGTCCATGCCTCCAAAACTCAGGAGGGGGGGGACCGTGTGGGGTGGAGGTGGGGCGCCCCTGCCCAGAGGCACATCTAGAGCACAGGGGAGGGGAACTGGGAGGGGTGCAGGTGGGTGGGGGCTGGGTGGAAGAAAAGATTGGGGACCTTTCAAAAATGAAAACCAGATGAGCTGTTCAAAGGGGAGCACATTCTGCAGGCGGCTCCTTTGTTGGAGTGTGTGAGGCGGCGGCAGCTGCGCCCTCGCCCCAGCCCAGGCCCGATGGGGCGGACACGGATAACTGCATTAGACGCACTCCGATCTTTTCAATAAAATGCCCTTGTGGGCGGCACAATAGGGGGAATGGGGCAGCCACCCCGGGCCGGGCCGGCCGGCCTGCCCTCCCCCAGGAGCCAGAGAGCACACTCATTTTTCAGGCCTCGGCTAATTGCTGTTTGGCCGCCGTGTGGTTCAAAAGAAAAGGCCGAACTCAAGTCCACTTCCACCGGAAATGAGGCCACCCCTCCCCGCAGGGTCGGTCTCCGGGGGTGCAGCAGCCACCACAGTGCTGCTGGCCACAGGCAGCGAGGGGACGGAGCCCTGCAGAGCCCTTTCCCGTGTTGCTCTGACTCCGAATGTAAGGTGTTTTGAAGGTGTCTCCCCAAGGGTTTGGGCACCCAGCCTTCTCGTTTCTGTGGAAGAAATCCACCTGGGGAAGGAGGCAGGTGCCAGACAATTTCAGGGCTGGAAGATTTCACTAGCGGTTACCAAATGTCGCATTCTTTTAGTGATTCTAATAAAGATAGCCCAGAACATTCTTCATAAGTTAAAATGAAAGAAAGAAAGAAAGAAAGAAAGAAAGAAAGAAAGAAAGAAAGACGGACAATAAAAAGGAAAAAAATGGGTATTTCTTGCCCCTAACAGTGTTACCTAGAAGTGAGGTATTTATACCCCTGTTTTACAGGTGCTGAAACCAAAGCTTGGAGCGGTTATTGGCTGCTAACACTGCACAGCTAGGGAAAGGCAGAGCTGGTTTGTAGCAGGTCTGTTTGACTTTAAAGCGGGCTGTCTTGGCCTGGGCATTCTTGACGTTTGGCCTTGATAGCTCTTTGTGTGCGCCTTGCAGGATGGATGGCCGCATCTCTGGCCTTCACCTTCTAGATGCCAGTAGCACCCCGCTCCCAGGTGTGGCAACCAAACACATCTCCAGACATTGCCAAATACTCCCTGGGGGCAAAGTCGCCTCCTGTTGAGAACTGCTGTTTTAAAGCAACTGTGGCATGCTGCACGCGCCGGCAGGCTGGTCTTTGCTGGGCCCAGTATTTCACCTTTTGGGAAAACCAATTTGACCAGCAATGTGGGACTCTTTCTAAAGGCTGTCCGTGTGGTCTGTCAGAAGAGCTGTCTGAATCAGACATGGCCGAACTGTGTGGACGCCAGAACCCAAAGCGACGTTGAGTGCTGGGGGCATTTTGAATTGGATATTTGTCTAGCTGGAGCGACCCTCAGTCCTATCAACTGCTCTCCCCATTTCTCTCTGCCAAGACTGCCCCACAGAGAGTGAGCCAACCTTCCTTCCTCCATTCACTCTGCAAAAGAGCAAGAGTAGCCTTGGCCGCTGGAAGAGCTAACCACCGGGAAATGCAGACAGTATCGCAGCATGAAGGAAGGTGACGCCGCCGATGCAGAATGGAGCTTCCTTGCGAAATAAGACCTTGTGGCAGGCAGCCGTCCCCACTGTTGGCCCCAGTGATGGCAGGGGGCTTTAACCTGGTTTTCATAAGCAAGTGCTCACAATATTTTTAGCTGCAGCTTGTATGTGACTCTTCCTCCCTCCTTGTCCCGCTGTGGGCTGCTGCTGCTTTAGCTTACTGAATGGTTCCAGTCCCCAAAACTGCTCTGCTCACTCAAAAGCCAACCCTAGGCACTAGGGCCACGCTGAACTGAGGCCTATTTCAGTTCAACTGCCTTTTTCTCACTTAGAGTTGATTGATAACTGGCCCCATCATATTTGTTTTTCCAGTTCTGACCTTCCTACTATCCAAATGTCTGTACTGACTTTTTACTGCAAATGCCATTGACAAAAAACCCCCTCTGGGTGGAGTGCCAGGTCCAGAAAGAAGTCAGAGACATCAGGGCCTACCAGGCTTTAGCTCAGTGTCCTCAGCACCTTCCCAGGCTACATAAGGTTTATGAGTGGGGGGCTCAGAGACTTGGGAATGGAGCTTATATTTTTTGATTGAGCCCTGTCAAGAGACCGCAGAGGACAGGGCTTGAGGAGTTAAAAGAGAAGAACAGACATCTGGAAAGAAAGCACGTGGGAAACTGGGATAGCACAGAGCAATCAACATTTCAGATCATGAAGGACTAGGACTTTTTTTTTTTTTTTTAATATATCTTTATTTCAGAGAGAGGAAAGGAGAGGGAGAGAGAGAGAGAAACATCAATGATGAGAGAGTCATTGATTGAGCCCGCAACCCGGGCATGTGCCCTGACCCGGAATTGAACACTGATCACCTGGATCCTAGGTCGACACTCAACCACTGAGCCACGCCCGGCTGGACTGTCTTTGTATCTTGCTCTTCCTCTAATATGCCCATAAATATTTGGGGCAAGTGTAAGACACACACACACACACACACACACACACACACACACACACATTCTTAGTTAGCTTTTGTTTGGCATAAGATACACATCTTTTCTCTTTCCTCGCTTAGCCAACGATACATATTTGGTGGCCTGAACTTTCTTCTAAAACGACAATGTTGAAAAAGGAAGACACAAAAATAAGTATGTGCAAATGTGTGTGTCTCCACCATGTGTAACTGCTTTCTTTTCTTTGCATGCCCCCTCCCCTGGGTGGTTCACGCTTGCCCTCTTTTTGCTCAGATAATTTGCACTCTCCAACTTCATTAGTTGCAACCCCCTCCTGCCCTGCGACAAAAAATAGGGCCAAACTGTTCAAAAGAACACATGGAGACCCCATTAATGCTGGCCCTAATTGTGCCAATTCAAACCCCTCAATAACTCTAATTAAAACCTGTCTTGTGTGGGGTGCTGAATGGCAACACAGCTGTCAGTCCAAACAATCACATAACAGAGCTATGGGAAAAAGAAGTCTCTAGATGCAATTTTTGCTCGTGGTTGTTATGGAAAGGGTCAATGAAGGGGATTAAGACAGGGGTGCAGTCAGAGTGGGGAACCTTGAAAAAGTCTTCTATGTCAGGTCACAGTTTGAAATCTGAAGACCTTTAGCTTTTTCCCTCGACTTTCCCCTCCTTTTCCTGCCCCCAGGCAGGAACACCTGCGAACTGCCTGGAAGGGGCCATGACCACCAGACACATGGATACCACAAGTTGACTGAAACATCTGAAAGAAAAGGGAAGAAAAAAATCCAACCCAGAAAACTGCACACCAAAAAACAAAAAAAGTTTTTTCTCTGCTTCCACCCTTGTCTTTTAGGATCCAGCTGCACGTTGCTGGGCACCATAAATAACTCTGCAATTACATTAATTGGTTGCATATTTGTTGACACTGGAGGAGAAGCCCTTGAGGTTGGGGGAGGTGAAGTTCAGCTGCAATTTAACATTCTTCCCCTCTGCCATCCCTCCAAATCTTATTTCCAACCACCCCATTTAGTTTTTCTGGACGGAGGGAGGCAGTGGGCTGACAGGCCCATGTCTGAATAAGCTCTGACAGCCCCCTGTCAGACTAATTTCTCATCTGTTGGCTGTTCCTAGATCCTTTCGTCGATCCACTGGATTTAGAAGTTACATCCCTCTATGGGAGCACTTGAGAGATGAGTTCCTGCCAACTCTCAGTGGAGTTTAATTCCCTTTGGAGGCAGGGGGTGTGGTGGGCTTATTGTCAGGCATATTGTTTGGATCAAATGAGAACTGGCCCGCTGTTTGTCTGAATGCCCAAACCCATCTTGGATTTTTCTAATGGCCTGGCCCACCCTATGGAGTCTCTCGAATTCCATTCCTTGGGAAGTGACAGGATCTTAATTACCTCGTCCACTCTACCTCTGTCAGTGGGCAAGAACTGGAGAGTTCAGCTTAGAAACCAGCTCTCTGCTAGCCAGGAGGACTTCACAGGGCAGGGCGCAGGGTGAGTGGAGCTGGTAGCTGAGACTGAGCCCCAGTGGCCGCTCAAAGTTGGCTGAGGACCGAAGGCTCAGGACTCATTTTCCTTCCGCCAGAGGTAGGATGGGAGGAATTCGTAGGGCTGGAGCATGGTCTAGGGACTGTATGACACACGGATGACGTGTGTCTTGGAAGTGACCCTGTTAAGTGTTGAGAGCCATCCTTCGGAGGAGGGGCCAGGTCTTTCTTGCTCCTCGCTGTGCTCTCACAGCACCCAGCATGAGCTTGGCACCCAAGAGGCCATAGCTAATGTCAGATGGTTGAAGACCCGACGTTCTGGTTTCCAGGTGCTCTGAGCTCTTGAGAAGGAAGGAATTACGTCAGCCTGGAGTCATGTGGTTCACGTCACAAGGCATGGTGGAAAGGGCATAGGCTTTGGAGCCAGCAGACCATAACTTTAACACCCCTACTTTTCAGAGCCATTGTAGGGATGAAAAAGCTCATGTAAGTAAATACAATAAAGCTACCTGATTTTTCTCTCTGAAACCGTTGAGGAGAACTTTCTGAATTGAGGCATCTGATGTATTTTTGCAAATTAACAAAAGGGAAGGCAGGCTTGAGAACCTAGAGGGCAGGGCAAACCTGGTCTTCAGGCATGCTCTCACTGAGTTCTATTTGTTGTGACCTTTGCCTGGAACACACTTCTCCCAGATCTCTGCAGGGCTCAGCCCCTCATTCCTTCAGGTCTCTGCTCAGATGTCACCCATGGATATTGGTCCTCCTCCAGCACCCTATCCAAAAGAGCACCTCGGCATCATCACTCTCTGTCTCCCTTATGGTCTTATCACCTCCTGACACAGTGCATATTAGTTGATTTGTTTATCCATCTTCTATTATATTCTGAGTTTTATGAGAATAGGAATTTATTTTGTTCAGTGCTTTATCCATAGCACTTAGGGCAATGCCTGGCACTTAGAAGATGCTCAATTGATATTTATTGAATAAATGGATGATCACCTAACAGGGAGAGAATACTTGGCCTTAAACATTTGTTGGGTCATGTTACTTCCTGATAAACGCATTGTAAGAGGGTGGTCTTTCTCTCTTTGGTTTCCAAACTGGGGTTCCTGGAGCAGTGGTTAAGATTGTGGCTTTTGGAACCAGACAGATCTGGATTCAAGTCTTGGCTCCACCTGTCAAAAGCAATGTGAACTTGGGATAATTACCCAGCCAACACCTTTGAACCTTAGTTTCCTCATCTGAAGATAATAGTAGTTGCTACCTCAAAGGACTATGGGTGAATTGAAATAATGTTTGAAAAGTATATATGACAATTCTTGGCACAAAGTATGTGTATAACAAATGGTGTACCTTCATCATCATGGTCATCATCATCTTCATTGTCTTGATGCCGAGACCTCCCCCACAACTGAGAGTGGGGCTAATCTAAGGACTCGCAATAACATGGGGTGAAGTGACAAAAGGGGGTGCAGCTTTATTTTGAAAGCTCTCCCCCAACTAATTGCATCTGATTTGATTCTTCTATTCCTCTGCTCTCTTATTTTTAACACTTGGACTTGATTGCCAAAAGCATAGTCACTTAGATGCAGAAGGACCACAAATGCCTCACCGAGTTTATTGCCCTGAGCTTGGACAGCTGGTGCAGAAGGGCCCCAAGTGGTATTTGGTTATAATCACCTTGGCAAGGAAGCTGACTCCTCTCCAAACCAGAAGAGGTTTCTGTCCAAGGCCAGGGTAAATGCCACCCCTTCATGGAGGCCAGACAGATGAGTCAGGAGCAGACAAATCTGAGTCTTATTTTTCAGTTTCCCTAGGAGGACACCCTTATCCTCAGTTACCAGGAGATGGTCTTAGGTGTGGGCTAAGGAGACTGCCTGCTCCAGGGGCTCTCAACCTGTCAGTCCATCTTTGGACCTATGACTTTTCTGGGACATGTCAGCATTTCCACTGTAGTTATTTATCTAACCATGTACTGTGTGATCAACTATATTGTATGACTACATAGATATGTATGTTTATGTGCACATATGGAAACACATGATACATATACAAACCCTAGTCACTTCCTGCTCTTGGAGAGTTGGAAACAGTGTGGGTTTTGGAATTATCTAGACCTCAATCAACTTCACATTCTAGCCTTGCAATGTAGGTCAAGTCTCTTATTCCCCCTGGAAGCATAACTGGGGAAAGGGTCCTAGGGGAAAAGTCCAGTCTAGCTCCACCTCTGTGAACACCTATGTACATAAAAAGGAGCTCTCCTTATTTCTCCCAGCAGAAGTGGGGTTGGCTAAGCAAAAACTGGATTCCTGGGTAGGGAAAGAGGAGAGGGGAAGGGCTCTTCATTGTGGACAGTGGTTGTCCAGGGGAAAGAGCCGTGGAGGATCATTCCTGGACCCACAGCCTGGCCCAGCTCTGTGGGCACCACGTGCTGCTCACCCAGACAGCTCAGCTCTTTGCAGTGTAGATCCCAGTGCATGCCATTACCTTGGCTCAGTTCACACGGAGGGAGTGCTGACCAGCAGCAGTAGACTGGAGAGCTGAGAGAGGTTCCATCTGTGGAGACAGTGGAGAGTCAAAGAACTTTATTGATAAGGGGATTGCATTGATCACCAAAGGGGGCCCTGAGACAGTCCTCTGGATGGTGGGGAGAGAATAGTAGAAGTTCCATTTCTATTTGTAGTCTATCTAAGAACAAGAAAGAAAAGTGCTTATTAATGTTTAATCAGAGTGGCTCTTACTCCCTCACTCAGTGCGTATGTTGTATGGTGTACGCCATGCCCATGTGAGCGGAGATCCCTAAGTCAGGAGGAAGCCCCTCACCCTTTCCTATGCTTGCCTTTTAATAACAACTGACAAACTGTATTGTCTAGGTGTAACTAATACCTACCTTCACAAGCCTAAAAAGATCCCTGCAAAAAACTGAGTTTTAAGGATAATATTAATAATATAATATTATATAACATAATAGTCTGTTGCAAGCAAAAACAAACAATGACAATTGATGAGGTGATACTTTTCTAATTTCTCATGTGAGTTCTCCTTCTCAGCCACATTATGAGGTAAAAACAACAATCTGGCAAGAAATCAGTGGCAAAAGCAGATGGAAGTTATCTTGCTACTTGAAATATGGATTTATAGCAACTCTCAATGGAGTGTCTTGTCCTAAGTAAATATGTGGCCTTGAAATATTAGCCAGTGATAAATTAAAGCCATTATGGTTAGTAGAACATAAAAATATAATTCATGTTTCTCTTATCCCTTGAAATTTTCTATATGTTGCGTACATAATATTTTGGTACAAATAGTACATTATAAGTATATATATATGTGTATCTCGTGGGGATGAATGCACAAAAGGTGTTTACTGGTAGAGGCAAATAAAAGAAATTTGGAGCCCACCCATCTAGCCGCCCCTCTGGTTGTACAGATGGAGTAGCCGAGGGTAGAGGAATGAAGTCTTATGCTCAAGATCTCACTGTGAGTCTGTCTTGGGGCACCGCGTAGGCACAGGGACTCAGGTAACTGCCTGCCCAGAACTTTTCAGCTATACAGGATTTTGTTATAGTCTCTAAGGATATAACACCTCCTAGCCACTTATTATGCATCATCAAAACAGCTTAGGGCATTTTTTTTCTTTTCCCTCTGCAGCTTAGCTACAGCTATAAAAATATGAGGTGGCAGTGCCATGGCCCGGATTGTGTCCGGGGAATGTTAGGCACCTCGAGAATGAGGGCCTTTACCCATAGCACTTACACACTAATAACCAATCAACTAATTATATTTCATAACTAACTATTAAAGACTTTGAGTGCTATTATCCTGTAACTCTCTTAGTAGGTAGTGTATATTCTAGAACCTAAGAAAGTCAAATTTCACTAGATACACCCAATTCACCAGGTATTGAGAAATATTCTATTTATCAGGGTTGTAAGTAATCAAACTGCCCTCCCTTCAGTTAGAGAAGAAAGAAAATTTACTGGAGTTAAAATGTGCTGGGTACAGAGAGGTAGGGGATCTGGGAGGGAGCTGGAAGGAAGGAGAGAAAGGGAGCCCTGGCCAGGAGAGAAAGGAGAGAGGTCAAGCTGTGAGTCTAGGAAGAGGGAGAAGCATGGGGAGGGAGCAAGTTGGGGGGAGTGGAAGTTGTGGGGAGGAGGACCCTGGGGAGGAAGGGCCATGGGCTCACTACCCTCCTTGCTTCAATTAATGCAATTAAAGTGTTGAAAATCAGATCATATGGGAAGCTTTTAACATGAATTTTTCATTATGGCATTTGGGGTGGGAGTGGGGGTGGGGAGGGAGGGAGGAAGGGAGAAAATAGGCACCAAAAGCCTGGGGTGGGGAAGGAAGGCCTCTAACTTTTCTCCAGGGCTCACCGGGCCAGGCCTGTTTTTGTTCTGGGGTCCTCCAGAAACTTCCTCCCCCAAGTACCTTCTGCCCATTTTTATTTCCATTAACCCCAGACAACCCCATTCGGTTGCTAGGGCACTTGGCAGGTAGGATCAGAGAGATGGGTTCATTACAGGCTCCCTGCTGTGGCCTCAGAAAGGACACCCCTGCCATGTCCCTCAAGACCCCCTCAGCGTCACTGGTGAGGACATTGGTTCCAAAGGTGAAGGAGGAAGGAGGAAGCAGAAGGGTCCAACGCCTGATATCATACATTTCACCCTCATTTGCTCCAGAACTTGGTGTGAGAAAAATAGCCAGGAGCCCCAGGCACTCAGAAAGGTCCCCTGTGATCCCAGAAAACAGATCCCAGGTGAGAGGAGAGGTCGGCTCGGGTGGGGAGGGCAGTCCTCCTGCCCCGCTCCCTTCCTTCGTCAGCACATTCCACACTACCCACCCACCAAAAAGTACTTGGGGAGCCCTGACCTGACTGATGGCTGCCACTGTGCTAGCCACCGGGTCTCCAGCGCCCAGCTTCTGACATGCTGATGGGTGAGGCCCACCATAAACAAAGTGAGCAAACACACTCCTTCAGGTGGTGCCAAGTGGGACCATGAAAATAACCCAGTCACACACCTGTCTGCTTTTCAGTCTTGGTTCATGGCCTCCCTGGTTGGCAAGCCAGGCGGACAGCCAAGGTGAGGCAAAATGGTCCCAGTCGCCCAGTTAGCTGGTGGAGCAGGGATGAAAACCCAAAACCTCTGCTCCCTGGTTTCCCTTCAAATTTTGTTATGTGGTAAATAAATTTGGTTAAGTTAAAAAAAAAGTTGAGGGAAAGGTATGTTTGGCCACATTCAACACAGTATTCTCATTGGTCCCGTGGACCTGCCTTTGACCACTCCTTGTCTGATTGTAGGGTGGACAAGACTTGGCTGTGGTGAATGGGGACCCAGGTGGGCAGGGAGGGCTCTGCCTTTGAACTTCCAAGTCCATGCTCAGCTCCCCTTCTGCATGGGAGGGGGAGCGGGAGACCCTCCCCAGAGCCTGGGGTTTAATCTCCACCAGGCCTCTGCTCTGCTGGGCCTGCTGGTGTGTGGTCTTTCACACTGATGTGCCTCAGCAGCTGGAAATAGTGAGGAGGGACGGGGGACCTCGAGCATAAACCCTGGCACTTCTCAAAACAAAACAAATGACTTTGGCTTTTAATCAGTTTAGGGAGGAGGCGAGAGAATTGTGTTTGGTTTTACATAGACGAGTCCTTTTTTAAGGTCTCTGCTTCCAGAGGAATCCACTGTCTTTTATGCAAACGGCCAGGGAGACTGGGCAGAAGGTGTTGGGGCTGTTCTGAAGCTGGGGCCTGGGGAGGGGGGCACAGGGTGGTGATTTGGCCTTAATCAACCAGACCACTCTGTCTGCAGGGGACCTTGGTATGGGTTACTCCACTCTCCTGTTCTCAGAAGCCAGGAGAAGCACAGCTTTGGGGACTGGTGTGAGTGGCCTTAAACCTTGACAGGCAAGCTCCTTCAAAGTGGGGCTGCAAATTTAAGTTTAAAAAATTAATTTCTATGTTAAGAGGGTTTAGGGGGCTTGCTATTTCTAGGACCTCAACTGTGAAAGAATACATTTGTAAAGCAAAGAATCCTATCCCATTCTCTGCTCCCCTACCACTGCCCTGTCCAGAATTTTAGATACCAGGATATTACAGGATCTGTTATCACCTTAAATGACTTCGTGCCAAGTGCTGGAGGATGAACCATGCCTCTGGCCTAGAATCGTTAGATTTAGCAAATAAAAACACAGGACACCCAGCTGAATTTGAATGTCATATAAACAATAAGTAAATTCTTAGAGTAAGTATGTCCCCTGTGATAAAACAGGTTATGCCGTATTTGGGACGTACTTGTTACAAAAAATTATTCGTTGTTTATCTGATGTTCAAGTTTAACAGGATGTCCTGTATTTTGCTGGCAGCCCTGCTCTGACCCTCTTTCATGTGAGGTCCTGTGGATCTTTCCTCTCTGGAGCTTTGTAGGGCCCCTTCTTTTCATCCTGGGTGCTTTGGGGACTTAGGCTTCCCCAGGCCCCTGTTGTCTTTCTCCTTTCTCCTTGTAATCCCCTCAGGGCTCAGCCTGAGGTTCTCTACTCCTCTGCTCTTCCTTGTTCAGTCCTATTGGTAGGCCCTGAGTTAGTCAAGGTTTAACCGTTGGTTCTGAGCACTAAAGCCAGTGATGGCGATATCTACAATTTAGTCACCCCCACTATGCCCCAGGCACTATCAGCTGCTTTACTAATGTTAATCCGTTAGTAAACAAAACTAAAGGCACTGGGGTTTTTTGTTGTTTGTTGTTTTAAAAGAGAGAAGTGATCTCTCTTTTTTTAAGCATATGTTTATTGATTTCAGAGAGAGGAAGGGAGAGGGAGAGAGAGAGAGAGAGACAGCAACGTCAATGATGAGAGAGTTGTCATTGATCAGCTGCCTCCTGCATGCCCCCAACTAGGCATTAAGCCCGCAACCTGGGTATGTGCCTTGACCCTGGGAATCGAACCACAATCTCCCAGATCCTAGGTTGATGCACACCCGGCCAGGCAGCACTGTTTTTTTTATTGTGGTGTTGCCCTGCCTCTCAGCCTCCGGACCCTTCCCAAGTGCTGCTTTGTCCAGAGGCCACAGCCCTTGGATTACACCACTGACTTTAAACATAGGTTCCATGGAGCCTGCCTGGCTCCTGCCTCTGGTGCCAGCCCAGCCTTTAACTTGTAGGAAGAGTTCCATCTGGTTGTCCAGTTCTTCCAGGATAGGCTAGTGGTGAAGAACATGGGCTTTGGGGTCAGACAAGTTCATGCTTGAAAATCATGCCTCCACTGAGGCCTGTGTGACCACAGGAAAGTGTCTTAGCCTCTCTGAGTTTGTTTTCTTATCTGAAGTATGGAAATATCAGGGATAATAAGGTTGTCATGAGGATGAAATGAGATGCCTGTAAAGTGCTTAGTATATTGTAAATGTTCAATAAATAGTAGCTATTAAAATACATCCATATGTAAAGCTTGTGGGAAAACCCACTAGATTTATATATGTTTCTCCTTCTTGTTGGACAATTTTGTCACTTTGGCTACATAATCATGGTTGACTTCATGGAAGAGGAGGCCAGTTGACTTGTTGAAGAGGAGAGAAGATGGTCTAGATTCAGATGGAGGCTGAATTCTGCAATGTGTGTGCCTTGTGCAGAGGGGGTGCTCACTAACTGTTTGATGAATAATATCTCAGTTGGGGTGGAGGTTCCTGATGAGAGGCCATGAGAGTGAAAAAAGTTTATGGATTTGGTATGTGGAGAAGGCAGAAGAGACTGGATTTGATCTTTCCTTTTTATATTTTAGTTACCACTTTCCCCTTATCACAAAAATATAGAGAACCAGAAGTCCTTGAACAGGAGAAGTGTGCAATGGAGATAGTATATGATGACTTGTCTTCAGGAAATGCACTGGAAACTGGGAAAACCACATGGCAGAGTGGAGGACCACTAATGTGGTGACTGCGAAGCTGAGGGAAGATGGTAGGGTTTGGAAGAAGTGGGGTGGGAGGGGCTTTGAAGTTGGAGGACCACGTGTTTGGAGGTGAGATGGGTGGTGGCTGGGCATGGGGGTGAGGTGGGACTTTGGGGGTGTCAAGGAGATCATGCACTCTGTTAATGGTGAGGCACATGGGCTGAAGACATTAGTTTGAGAATCACCCAAGCACAACTTGAAATTGAGGCCATGTGTGACAGCAATAAACCCTCAATGAAGGGGCAGATTATAGGGGCAAGAGAACAGAAGGCCTGGAGTTAGTGACACTTCAGTTAAAGAAAAGGTAGGAGGGAGGGGAAATGAGGTGTGGGAGAATTAGTAGGCTTAATAATCCCCTCCCCACAAATATTCCACATCTTAATCCCTGAAACCTGTGAATATATTGCATTGTATCGCAAAACAGACTTCGCAGATGTGATTAAATTCAATATTTTGAGATAGATTATTTTAGATTATCTTGCTGGTCTCGATGTTATCACAGGGGGCTTAATAAGAGGGAGGGGGAGGTGGAGAGTCAGAGGAAGATTGGTAGAAGCTGCTGGCTTTCAAAGGGAAGGGTGGGGCTGCAAGCCAAGGAACGCAGGTGGCGGCCTCCTGAAAAAAGGCAAGAAAGTAGAGTTCCCCAGAGCCTACAGAAGGAATGAAGCCCTGCTGACACCTTGATTTTAGCCCACTAACACCCCTTTTGGACTTCTGACCTCCATAATTGGGTGATAGTAAATTTGGGCTGTTATAAGTCACTGCTTGTGGTAATTTGTTACAGCAGCAATAGGAAACTGATACAGGGAGGAAACTAACATCCTAAACACTGACTGGGCATGTGCCTGGGTGTTCGGCTAGTTTGCTGGGTGTGTTAGTGGAGTTCTGGGTATGAATAGCGTGCTTGAGGCTGTGCCCCACAAACCCTCACCTGCTGGAAATAGATGCAAGACTCCAGGGCAGGGCTGTCTGACCTTTCCCCACTCAGCATCAGCCATGCCTTGGTACGGTGACTTTCGCCTGGGAGAGGAGTCCTATCTGCCTCATGTGCCTTTTCGTGGCTGACAGTTACCAAGCTGCCAGGGCAGCCAGGACCAACCTCATGGAGAGTGCAAGCTCCAGGTGCTCTCATCACTCAAGTTCCCAGAATGCTGTCCTGGGATGTCGGAGGTCAGGTGCTGCTGGCCGTGACCTGCAGGGAGGTGGCTCACGGGCAAAACAGTGATGGTGTCTCTCCGGTGGCAGCCAGAGGGAGGGGACATACCAGCTGAGCCGGTGAAGGAATCCTCTAAGGTGGGAGGCAGAGTTTGGGGGCGGGCAGCTGAATCTCCTGATCGGGCTGCTGCTGTGGGTATTGAAATGCCTCAAGGACAGTGCCTTCTCCCCACCCCCAGCTACACACAATCGAATGGCCTCACCCTTACACCTGAGCCCCAGGGTCCCAGCTCTCCACGTGTCCCAGTTCACTCACCCGGTCACCCCGGGTGCAAAGAGCTCCAGGAGGGCTGTGAGCCAGAAAGACCCCGGCCCTGCCACTGGTTTCCTCTCCCTCCTCAGTGACCAAATTCCTCTAAAAGAGCAGAGCTGCTCACAGCACAAACAGGGGCTTGTTACACGCTTTCCCAGGACACCGATGCCTTAGGAGCCTTCATTTACATGACTAAAGGGGACTCCAAAGGACTCTTCTCAAACAGGGCCCGAGGGCTTTGAGGTGAGTTTCTGCCCAGGACAACTCCCCAAGGTTGCTGGCAAATTATCTTGCTAAAGAAGATAAAAACCCAGCATTTGACTGCAACCCATGATTTCAGCTATTATTCCAGGCAACTCTGTCAAGACTTTCTTATCCCTATTTGGTGGAGACTTCAACAGAAGGCAGAGAGGCCTGGACTGGAATCCAAGTCCCCATCTCCACTGCCCAGGCTGTTTCTTAAATGAGAACAGACTGTCCATCTGCCACCCACTGGATCCCATTCCAACTTTTTGTCAAAGCATTTCTGATGGGTTTAGACAGCTCCGTGTCCTAATGACCTCTATGAGCATTATTTCTCCTAAACTGCAGTCTGCCACCATTACCTAGTCCCCTGGCTGCTTGGCCTCCTTGCAGCAGCCCACTCTTTTCTGTTCTGGGTTGATGGTAGTCACGGTGAGGCCTCCAGGGAGAGCAAGAGTAGCCCCACCAATGGTGCTGGGAGCTGCAGCTGCTTTATTGTGATTGGGTTTCACCTTGTGTCTTGGTGCAGGCTCTTTTTTTAAATGGCAGATTCTGAAATAGGAAATTTCAGTGCAAGTAGTTTATTTGGAGGTGATTCAAGGAAACACAGCAAGGCAGTGGGGAAGGCAGAAAAGGCAACTGTCCAGGTAGGAAACGTCCAAACCAGTAGGGAATTTTTGAGTTGATTAGAGCCAAACTGCCGACAATTGCCAGGGAGTAAAATCTCAAGGGATTGAGAAAATGCTCCAGAGATTGGCAGTTTTGCAGTTTATTTTATATAGTAGAGCCAAAGGAGGAGCCAGAGGAGGGTTACATGAAATGCATTGGTGATAGCTTAAGGAGGGGGAGAAAGCATGGGGAGGGGATCTCCAGGATCGGATAAAAAGTAAAATGGAGAGACATGTCGTTCTTTTACATTGGTGGTTGCAGGGTGGTTAACAGTTAACGTTTACAGCACCTAGAGATGTTATTCGGGGAACAAGATGAGGAGGGGTTCTGTGGTCTCCTGCTCTGGTGCCTTGGTTGTGCCCTGAGGGGTCTGGAAAAGGGGTTTATTACTCTGACATTTCAAAGGTATGTTATTTTAGATGCAAAAAAAGACAATAGGCAGCCTCGCTTAAGGCAAAGATCCACCTTTGTCAAGGGAGCTACAGGCCTAGGATGGGACTACCTGCCACGACCCACTTTTAGTTAGAAATTTTTATGTTCAAACTATCCTGTATGGTCTCTGAGTTTGTAAGTCCTGCCAAGCAGGCCTCCCCTGAGCTTGTCAGGTTTAGTATGTGGCTCCCTTTTCATCCATGTAACTAATGGTTTATTGATGAGATGGCTACTGTTGTGGGCCATTAGGGCCTAATCCTGTTGGGGACTTATGGAAAGACTGTGGAACACACCTCAGAATTGTCTTGTTGGGGGGAGGGGGGGAACTTGGAGAATTTACACACTAATTTTGATTCCTCATTGGGTGAGGGTTGCTCCTAGGAGCATGACCTTCCAGGCACTTGGGCCCTCTGTATGGAATGAGCAGGTAGGCAGCTATGGCCAATGGAAGCCCACAGGCAGAAAGATGAGGTGCTGGGCGTTTAGGGGGCTGCAAGGAAACTGGTGGGCTGAGGGGATATGGGTGGGGCAGGAATAGTGTCAGCTTCAGGTCCTATTAGTGGTGCCAATTCTCTCAAACCCCATCAGTTGTATTAATTCCATCTAGGGTCCATGGGCCCAATTTTAGTTGATTTTTTAAAGCACTTGAAATTTTTGTAAAGCATTGACATTTCTTGACTTTTGTTTTAAGATATCTTCCGGCACCCTAGCCAGTTTTGCTCAGTGGTTAGAACGTCGGCTCACTAATTGAAGGGTCCCAGGTTCGATTCTAGCCAAGGGCATGTACCTCAGTTGCAGGCTCCAACCCCAGCCCCACACTGGGTCACATTCGGGAGGGAGGCAATCAATCGATGTGTCTCTCTCCCATCAATGCTTCTCTCTCTCTCTCCCCACCCTCTCTTCCTCTCTCTGTGAAAAGCAATGGAAAAAAAAAATCCTCAGGCGAGGATTAAAAAAAAGATATCTTCCAAAGCACAAGAACAATATTTACTTATTTCTTAAAGATAGAATAAAACTCATTCTACTTTGCAGTTACGATCTGAGTGCATTGGCACTCTTTTATAAATGTAAGATATAGTATGAGATCTTTGTGATCTTATTTTTTCTTATGTCTTGAAACAGTTATTTTTGTCTCCCTAGGAATTATTTTATCGTTACTCATCAATTATTTCCAACTATGCTGAAAAATAATAAGAAAACTGAAGAATGATGGAATTACCAAGAAAGATGGGGCAATAGTATAATAAATCATCAGTATTTTATCCCGCTGTTCTCTTAATTCATTGCTTAAAGTACTATATCATTTTTCAAGAAGATATAAAAGAAAACTGGAGACACCATCTTTGTGGTCTGCTTTTAGTTTCATTTGATACAACTGAAAAGTCTGAATTTTTCTTTTTATTCCTATAATGGCAAAGAGAGGTGGAGGAAAGGTTTCATAATTATTACATAATTATTTCATAATGATTACAAATCAGAAGGTTAATGTAGCACTCTAGAATATAAGCAAGTGTTGATGGTGAAATTAGGTAAGAGAAATCTTAGCCTATGAATCTTTAGATAATGATATCCTAGATGATTTTCAACAAATTAAGACTATGTTTTTAAGGTAAAAGAGGAAATATGGTATTTTCATCGAGTTAGTCACTCAACCAGATGGACTTGATTATACAACATTTTATGACAAGAGTCTAAACCTTCTATTTCCCTAAGGAGACATATGGCAATATTCTTTAATCTTTCAGATTTTAAAAATTTAATAAAGTTTTATTTTTCAAAGCGAACAGCTGGTGGGACCTGTTGTTCATGCATCTTCACCAGCAGCTGGGGCGTCCCCACCCTTGGTGTTTCTGGGATAAATTACTTGAGCTCTGTGCTTGGAAACTAGTTTAATGGGTCCTTTTCTAAGAACCTCTTGAAGGGCTGCCCTGGCCCAGGAACTGGGGGCCTTCAGTCTCTCAGAGACAACAGCTGGGGTTATAGTAATCCTATAGTTGGGGACGTCCTTACAGAGTTTGTCCTATGTGGCTTTGTCAAACAAGACTGGGTCATTGAGCTCGTCCCCAACTTTGTCTTTGGACCACTTCTTCTTTTTGGCTTTGCCCCCCGGATTTGTTCACTGGGTCTTTGTCTTTTTTTGGATGACTTTCTGGCGTCTTTCTTCTTGTCATCCTTCGGCTGCAGAGGGAAACTTGGAGAGTAGCGGCTACCACTGCTGCCTCGATCAGATGCCGGACAAAAAAAGTGATCGTTTAGATTTTTGCCACCAAAATTTACTTGAAGTGGTTTGTGAATGGTTGAATGTCGAAGGCAGGTGTGGATACAAAGAGGAAATAGATGATGTAGAAATAAAAATATGAATTGGATTGAAGATTTTAAATTACGTTTATCAATCTGAAAATGAAAATGTTTTGCAATTATGGAGCAAAGAAGATGGCTATACTCTCCTCAGCAAAATTATGAGCTACCAAAGCCTTCACAGGTATTATGCTTTGATGATGCAAATACAAACAGAAGAACCATGAAGAATGATAAGCTGACCAATTAGAGATACATTTGGAATCTGGAATCAGTTTACATGATCAATATGTTCCAGGTTCATGACATTTGATGAGCAGATGGTTTTAATAAAAGCTTAGTGCCTATTTCAGGTATGTTGTCTTTAAAACTAGGTAAATATAGAATAAAATTTTAGATTTATTATATTTAAATTCTTATGAACAGTTCTAAGAAAGCTGTTTTTCACGATGTGCGGTAGTCAGCCTCCCAGGTGGCTCCCACTGATCCCCGCCTCCTGGTCTTCATACCCGTACGTGTTCCCCCTCCACGTCATACCGGGCTTGGTCTGTGTGATCAATACAATATGGCAAAAGCGATGGCATGTCACTCCTGAGATCAGCTCGTAAAAGACTGGCTTCCATCTTGGGCTCTCTCATTGATCACTTGCTCTGGGGGGCAGCCAGCTATCCTGTTGTGAGGACCCACGTGGAGAGAACTGAGGTATCCGGCCCGCAGCCAGTGAGGAACTGGGCCCTGCTAACAACCACGTGGGCGAGATTGAAAGTGGGTCTCCCAGCCACAGGGGACGGTAATCCTGGCTGATAGGCTGACTGCAGCTAGAACTGGATACATAACTTACGGGGTCCAGGGCAAAGCAGAAATGGGGGAGGCTCCTTGCTAAAAAATTATCAGCAGGGGATTAAGCCAAATGCGGGACTGTTCCTGACTGCACCGGTTGCATGCCCAGGAAGCTGGCCCTGGCTGCAACCTCACGAGGGACCCTGAGCCAGAGCCACCCAGCCAAGCCAGTCCCAGAGTCCTGGTCCATAGAAACTGTGAGATAATGTTTGTTGTTTTAAGTTTTTGGAGTAATTTTTTGTGTAGCAATAGATAACGAATACACTACCCCTTTATTCCTGCTTCTGTAAATTATTTGTAAAATGACTTAAAAACATAAAATGAGTCTGTCAGACCCAGATGGTAAATAGTCATAACTATTTTTCCTGGCCTACTGAGAGCTAATGGGATAAGAATTCTGTAATCTCCCAAAATGTCAGTTTCTTTCTTAATAAAATGGGGACAATAGGCATCTACCTCACACAGTAAACGCCAGAGTGTGTTTAAGGTCTGCATATTTGGCATTTGCTAAGCCCTCCTGGTTACTACTACTGCTATTATCTAGCTAGTCTCAAATTTAGTTCCACGTTCTCTCCTGCCGCGGTGCCTTTGCATATGCTGTTTGCCATCCCCAGAATGCTTTCCCCCTGCTCTTCGTTCAGCTTAAACATCACATTCTCAGGAAAGCTGACCCTCCAGATTGAATTAGGTATCTTTTTAATGACTCCCAAAACACCTGTACATCTTTGCAGTACTGTGGATGCTTGTAATTAGTGGATTATTAATATTTAGTTGCTTAGCATCTGTCTCCCCACTAAACTGTAAGCTCTTTGAGGTCAGTCGCCTTCTCCCTTTGTTCTTATTGTATACCCAGTTCCTAGTGCAATACTAGGTACACAGTAGGGATGCAATGAAATTTGTTTGACTGGCTGCTTTGTCTCTGTGCCAATGGATTAGGACAAAGCAGTGATGATTTATAATGGAATCTTAAACTCTAGTCTGAAAGAGTTCCTTGTAACCGGTTGTGCCTTCTTGGGAGTACCCAACTGTGGTGATTATGGGCCTAAGGACCTGGAAAAGGCTCTTTGCCTCACGGGCTCCAATGTAAACAATACAGACCAATGAAGTAAGCAAATGAAAATTAAAGCAGGTGAATGAGGAAAACTCACACACATGGAAATAGGAGTTAACTTTCAGTAACACACAAAATAGCATGTGCAAATATAGCATATGCCTCTGATTCCTAAAACTAATAGATTTAAGACAATGCCAAAACTTTTGATGTGTGTGCAAAATTTAAGGACCACCCTTGATAAGGTTAACCTTTGTGGTTAAGCCTCAGTTCTTCATCTGTATAATGGGACTAATAATACTGACCTCAGAGGCTGGGCCTAAGAATGTGAGATCACGTAGGGAAAGTGCTTAGCAAATAGTTCAGCTGTTAGTAGCATAAGGTAGATTGGGTTCACGTGAGTTATGTAATCTCCCAAAATCTCAGTCTCTTTCTTAGTAAAATGGGGACAATAGGCACCTACCTTGCAGAGTAAATGCCAGACTGTGTGTTTAAGATCTGCATATTTGGCCCTCCTGGTTACTACTACTACTATTATTATTAATTTTGGAAACCAGGTCACAGTAAAGTAACCAAGTGAAAAGAGAGAATCTCCTGGAGGTGTAAGAGGGGAAAGAAATAGAAACACAAATACAGATGATCACCAAGAATATTTTCACAAAGATTTGCGTTATTCTTGGTGATCATAATTGACTGCTGATCTCTTTAAGGGGCTCCTTTCTTGCCACCCTGGCACCACGTGGCTTGAGCTTCGTCCCAGTATTTTCTTGGTTCGTCCCACTTGAAGGTGTCTAAAAGAGGGAAATACCAGAAGTAAATTTTTGTGGCATCAATAGTCTGGGTAAAAATAGAACTACCATGCGATCCAGCAATTCCACTTCTGGTATTTATCTGAAGAAAACCAAAACACTAACTTGAAAAGATATCTGCACCCATGTTCTTTGCAGCATTATTTACAATAATCAAGATGTGGAAACTACCTCAGTGTCCACTGATGGATGAATGGATTAAAAAATATGGCATACATATACAATAAAATATTATTCAGCAGTTAAATTAGGAGGTCTTGCCATTTGTAACAACATGGATGGGCCTTGAGAGCATTATGCTAAGTGAAATAAGTCAGACAGAGAAAGACAGATACAGTACGATTTCACTGATACGTAGATTCTAAAAATAAAACAAAACAAAATAAACTGGGCTCATATAGAGAACAAATTGATGGCTATGAAAGGTGGGGGTGGAGGTGGGCAAAATGGGTGAAGGGGGTCAAAAAGTACAAACTTCCAGTTTATAAGATGAATAAACTCTGGGATGAAATGTACAGTGCAGTGACTATATAGTTAACAATTCTGTTAACAATTCTATATATTTGAAAGTTGCTAGGACTACTCATCTTAAAAGTTCTCATCACAAGAAAAAAATTGTAACTAGGAGGTGACAGATGTTAACTAGACTTATTGTGGCAATCATTTCACAATATATACAAATATCAAATCATTACGTTGTACCCCTTGGGCTAATACAATGTTATATGTCAATTCATCTAAAAAAAAAGAGTCTGGGTGTCTGGCCCCAAGACCATTAATATTTTTGAGCATGAGGGAGCTGGACATGCAGAGCTAGAGGGAAGCCACAACTGAACCCTCCAGACTCTGTTGCATTGTCCATGGTTCTTTTGCTTGGCAGCTCAAGCTATCATAATGATGAGAGCCCCTACTGCTAGTTGTCCCCAGTATTTTATTCTTCCTTAGTAACGCAAACCCTGATTTTTAGCTGGGCACCTTTGGCCACCTCAAGTTAAGACTTTATTTTTTTTTCAGCCTTCTTTGTAGGTAGACGTGGTCATATGACTACACTTTAGCTAGTAGGTAAAATGAATTGTGACTTCTGGGAAGTGTTCTTAAAGATAGAGGCATGCTCTTCTTTTACTCTTTCCTCCCTGTTGACTGGAAAACAGATGTGATGGCTAGAGCTTAGCAGCCACCTTGAACCATGAGGTAGACGCTGCTTATTAAGAATGACAGAGTGATACTAGGACCCTGGGTTAGAAGGAGCTACTTTGAAGGAAGTTTGTGTACAAAAGAGAGAAATAAGCTTCTAAATTGTTTAAGTCACTATAATTATTTTTGTGATGCGTACTTTTCATCTTTATTGAGGTATAATTGACAAATAAAATTGTGAGATATTTAAAGTGTATAATATGGTTTGATATGTGTATACATTGTGAAAGGATTCCTCCGATGAATTAACACATCCATCACCTCACACACTTACCTTTCGTGTGATGTGTGTGAGTTGTCATGTATATTTAGATTTTAAGGACTGACCTGGTAAGGTTAACTTCTATGAGTCAACCTCATTTGCATAATGGGACTAATAATACTTATCCCAGTCTAATGCTAAGTGTTATTCGCAAGTTAGTCATAAATCCAGAAACAGAACTCAGGAATCTTGGTGTCCCAGGCTTCTGAGCTCAGCAGTTTATTTGAAAAGAGTTCTGGACCTTAGACATAACTCACCATTTTCTGTTGGTTGCTGTTGTCACAAGTGACACAAACATAAGTCAAGGTATATTTATATTCTAGAAGCACCTTTCTCCAAAGCTCCCTTCCAGATCTACCTTCTCCATGAGACCTTCCCTGCCATTAGGTCTGTAGTGGGTCCCTGCTCTCTGAGCCCCTACAACACATCTCAGGCTTTGCTCTCAAATATAGTCTCTAAGTATCTGTCCGCTCTGTGTCTTAAATTAGATGGTGACCTCTCAGAGGGCAGGGTGTGCATCCAAAGATCCCTCACAATGATGAGCATGTGCTGGACACAGAAGGAGATGCATTGAAGTGCTTGTTAAAATGAATGTAAAGGTTTTATTCTGAACATGAGACAAGGCACGCTTCCTCTGGATTATACAGAAACACAGATTTATTTGAAACGGGCATTCCTAGCTAGTACTAAATATTTGAGGCCCTCAGGCCTTAATATGGGATACAAAGTATTATTTTTCTTCTACTGAAATATCGCCTTGCAAATAGAAGTCCCACAGGACCAGGGGTATGGCTGAAACTGGACAGACCAGATGCCCAGATAGTTGGAGTTATTCATAAGTTTGGCCTCCAGGGAAAGAAGGAACTTGTCACTTTCACTCTTTGCTTGGACCAGAAGACGGAGCCTGGCAGAGAGACACTGTTTGGGACTAATAGTTCTCTGGAATTTCTAACCTTCTTTGGACTTGGGAGGATTTGGGAGAAGAAAATGCATCATTTGAATGATGGCCATGGTTACGGCAGGCCCTGCATGCCAACCAGAGGGAAAGAAAATACTTGCTGAGCAAAGTAACTGGAAAGCAGTTGCTCATATTTTAAACTAAGCTACATGGTTGCAATCCAGCATAATGTAGACTTTTGGACCAGCGACCACTTGGAAATATGCTTTCTGGCTGGAACGTAGCATGTGGTGTTATGGATGGAAAGGACTATTGCAATGCCTTTTCCCTGGGCATTTGGTGCTGCCAGATACTGGGGGCCATCTCAAGCATATTTACGTACAGTGCCAACAGATTTCTCAATAATTCCAGCAACAGAAAGAAGTTGACCAGCTTGATTGGGGTGCATATAACCAGGTAGTAGAGTCAGGACAAACCTGTCAGGCTGCTGAGCCCAGTGGTAACATTTCCATCCTGCAGAGCCCTCAGTGGGTAAACACTTGGGTGGGCACATGGAAATTG
The DNA here is from genome assembly GCF_964146895.1 of Miniopterus schreibersii. NCBI lineage: Eukaryota > Metazoa > Chordata > Mammalia > Chiroptera > Miniopteridae > Miniopterus > Miniopterus schreibersii. The sequence continues at coordinate 178,473,473 of NC_138101.1, forward strand.
ATGTAAGTGCTGCATGAGGCACAGTAGTACTGGACAAGTGTCACAAGTCTAGCTCGGTAAATTCCCAGGATGCCAGATCGCAAGGGCTGTTTCCAGGAAGGGCTGACCCTTGCTGTTTCCATGCTCTTACCCTGGAGCTCAGAGAAGTCTCAGTTCCCTTGCAGGCCACGGAAGAAATTCCCAAGGAGCACATAGGTAATGTCTAACCCTATGGCTTTTAAGATGGGACATTGCAATCATCACATGACAGAGGCAGAATTAGACTCTGAAAACCTGAGCTTGAATCTCAAATGCCATTTACCAGCCAAATGAGGCCAGGGAAGTCACAACCCCATGGAGTATCCATTTACTTCCTGCGAAGTTGAATCTATGTACTACTTGCCAGATGGTGATATTTCTAACTTAACCATTCTAAGGGCTTTATATACTCCATCTTTAAAAAAAATCCTGACAACAAACCATGAGATGGATGGTATTTTTATCCCCATTTTACAGAGGAGAAAATTGGATCCCAAAGTTAAGTGACTTGTGCAAGGTTATACCACTAGGTGGCAGACCCAGGATTTGAACCCATCCTGTCTAGCTCCAGAGAGCTGGTCTGACCCGTGCACTGTTTCCCAGCAGAGGAAGTTAGTTCTCTTAGAGCTGTTCTTCATTTTTTGTTTGGAGAACTACAAGTACTTTATTAGTGTTTCGGCATCAAGTTCAGGCTTTTTAATGTGAGGGTGATGGGGAGAGTTGAAGCCTTTTAAGCAGGGAGTGGTACATTCAGGTTTGCTCTTTGGAAGAATGACTGGCTACAGAGTAGAGGCTGGATGGGGTGGGCAAGGGGAGTGGGCAAAACTAAATACGGGAGTTGGGTGGGAAGCTTGTTCATACAATCCGGGAGGGAAGTCCTAGGGGAGCAGAGCTAACCTTTGTCAGGGCCTCCTGGGCACAGACAAGGAGGAGTTTAAGTGCTTCTAGTCTGGCTGGGGAAAATAATTTATCCTCATGAAGTGGGTGGTCCATACCAAGGGGAGTAAACTCTAAGGGTTGCGCTCCACACAAGAGGAGAAACCATGGCTCTCCTGGGTGAATGCTCTGGTTTGGAGCTGGTGTGATGCTGGGGCTGGTCCCAAGATGGCTCTCTGGGGACCACCCTGGGTAGAACCTTCCAACATCCACAGGACCCTTTTGCTGCACTGTCCTATCCAAGTGGGTCCGGCGCCCAGGAGAGGCCTCCCCTCCCTCCTCTGACCTATCTCTGGGATCTTTGCCCCCACAGACTCCCTCTCACCCACCAGGAGACCAGGGCCCCTTTGACCCCCTCGTCCAGTTCTCTTAGGCCACAGAGAGGCTGCCCCTTGGCCCTGCAGTTCAAGGCAGGGGCCCAGATCCACCCACAGGGCCACAGGTGGGCCACTATTCCCCACCCACAGGGCCCTCTGGTGGCAAGATGCCCGGCGGTGCTTCACCTCGTCTCTTGGACACTTCTCCTGGGGCAACCCCTCGCTGTGGTACGCGGGTGTCACCCTCTGGAAGCTGCCTTGAAAGAAGCGAGTGTGCCCACTCCCAACACCAGCGGTAACACCCTACCCGGCTGGGGTCATGGTGACTTCCCAGTTCTTCTTGGTGTTGAAACAGCGAGTAGGCAGGTTTCTGGGCGCCTCTGCGCCCCAGGACCCTCATCAGAAAAACGGGCTGAGTAGTTTCCCTCTTTCATCGGGCCGTTGTGACAACCAAGCACTCGTGCTGAAGCCTGCACATGCTCGCGGCACTGTCAGCAGCGGGGTGGGCATTCTGGCGGCCGAGGCTGCTGCGGCTCTCCCCGGCTTCCTCGGACACCAGGGTGGACAGAAAGCGCCCCCTGGTCCCCGTCTCCGCGGGCGCCCGCGGCGGCCGAGCTGCCGGGCGGCTCTCCTCTGTGGGGTTGACCGCAAGCCGCCCCTCTTTCCTCTTTCCCATTGGCTTTCACCTGCTCCAGGGGCGGCTGCTACGGGCCTCTCGGACCGTCAATCAGGGCTGTGGGGCCCGGCCCCGCCCCCCTCGGGGGTTTATAACGGGAATTCCCATGGCCCAGGCTCTGGCATCCAACCTGCTGCCGCCGGGACCCGGCCCAGCCGAGCGACTGCGGCGCGCAGAGCACACGCTCGCTCGCACCCCAGCGCCCTCCTCCGCGGTTCATGACCGCGCGCTCCGCCCGCAGCCGCCGCCAGCCCGCGCCGCACCTCCGCCGCCCGCCGCCCGCCGCCGCCGGGGCCCCCGCGGGAAGGAAGGCAGCAAGGCAGGCGCGGCAGTGCGCCCGGCGGAGCCCGCGACCCCGGCCCGCAGCCCGCCGGCACCATGCAGCCCGCGCGCTGCGCCCGCCTGCTCACGCCCCACTTGCTGCTCGTGCTGGTGCAGCTGTCCCCGGCTCGCGGCCACCGCACCACGGGCCCCCGGGTAAGTGCGCCCCCAGCCGCGCGCCCACCTGCGGAGGAAGACGAGGGACGCTCGCTCTAATCCTCAGGGGCGGGGAGGGGGGGGAAGAGGGAGGTGTCAGACCTTGTCCCCCCCGCCCCCCCATATTACCCAGTCCCCGCCGGGCTTGTTGGCAAAGTTGCTGAAATAAAAATTTCTCCCATTGTCTGTCTCCCACCCCCAATCCTTTCTTGCAGCAGCGACTCTGCCTACTCCCCATCCCCCCGAACTGTCACCGGCGGGTTTTCTCTCCCAGTCTCTTCTTCCAGGGCATTTTGCTCCAGGACCCTGCGAGGTGCCTCCTGCGCCCTCGAGGCCAGCCCTCCGCTCCAGCGGGGCTGCCTTGTGGTCTCACAGCGCCGGCTCCCGGGGCGCTGGCGTTCTTGGCAGGCGGCGGGGGGCAGCTCTGCCTCCAGAGTTTTAGGTTACCCGCGAGCCACACAAGGACCTTGTGTTGTTGTTGTTTTAAAAAGCGATCGCTGCTCGTAAAACCCACAGCAGATAATTTTAATGCTCCCTCCTGCTGGGCACAGCCCCGGAGGAGGCTAGAGGTGGGGGGCTGTGGAGAGGTGGTAGAAAAGAGGTGTGCAGAGTGCAAGGGTCTCTTCCTCCGGTTGGGGCTGGGAGCTTGGTCTGATTGTTGAACCTTGGTCTGATTGGAGATTCTGAACGATATGAAACGTGCCAATTCTGTGCACAGGACAGGCTGTACAGGGCATTGTAAACCCTCCTGGAACCTACAGCATTGTGTTCACTTCTGGTCTAGATTATTGCCCCCCACCTCCCAAATTGGTGTGTTGAAGAATTCCACTGCCTTAAAAATGTATTATTAAACCACCTCGTTGTTCATTTGACCAAACGTATTTAGACAATCTCTGGCCAAAAATTAGTTTGTGTCAGGGCGGTTGCCTGTCAGGGTAGCTGCTTGCCTCAATCTGCATCATGGGAGTCCATGAAATAGCTAGGATCTTTGTAAAAACAAGGTTGGTTCCTTAACCAACGTGTGCTTTCCTGGATATCCTTGGGCCTAGCCTCATTACCACCTGTTCACATTGCAGGTTCTTTCTTCATAGCTCTTGCTATATGAGAATCGTCTTTATAGCTGTCGTGTGGAGAGCAAAAGCCTTGCAAAGTTTGACGAGCTTTAATGACTGCCCAGATGCTGGCTGATTACATCCGAGCCCAGCTATCACTGTGAGATCAGATTTGCAGCCACTTAGGAAAGAAAAGTGTTTGTCCCCGTGTTGGGCCGGCCCTTGCTTTTATGACCAGATGTGCAACAGCAGCAGTTAAAGTGCCGCAGATTAGATCCAGGGCGTGTCATAAATCCTCGACAGCAGGCATTTCCAAAGCTGGGGCAAGTAAGGGCTCCGGGAGTGACTTTTATGGATGCAGTTGAGGATGCCTTTTAAATGAAGCTGCTTGGTTTGATATTAGGACTCGCAGCTCTTAAACTCTGAGGTCAGGAGAGCCATGGCATTCCCTCCAATAATTAGGAACAGTCAAGAAAGAGATGCAGACCAGAGCACCCCGACTGAAATCTGGATGCCCGCCCACATGAGAGGCCTGGAGACAAATGGTGGGGGGCTCGTTTGCTGCTGGGCATGTCTAACGTCTTAAGCCATATGGCTCTCCTTCCCTGACTCCTGAAATTGGAGGAAGCAACTTTTAGGGGAAAGCTAGGGGCTTCAGGGGAAAATAGGGGCATTGGTTAGGTTTCCCTTCAGCTTCTTCAGTTTTTAATTTGATAAAAGTGATAGAACATAAACGGGAACTGTAAATAGGTTTGTGTGTGTCCCAGCCCCCCCCCCCCCCCCCGTGTGTGTGTGTGTGTGTGTGTGTGTGTGTGTGTGTGTGTTTAGAAAGTACCCAGGGGAAGTGCTGTCTTGAGCATGTGATTACCTGAGTGCATTTCTAGGCAACAAAAAGGCTACCACTTATGAGCACTTGGGCTAGGTATTTCCAGGATCGCTTATGCTTATAAGACTATTTTGCAAGTGAAACCCAGGGAGGCTAAACAGCTTGCTTGAAACACTAATGGTGCATTTGCAGCTCTGGGAGCCAAATCAGCTTATATGGATTTACACATGGTGTGCTTGCCACACCACCAAACAGCTGCAGGGAGTGTTCTTCAAACTAGGGATGCCTTCGCTGTTAAAGGAAGAGAGAGCTCAATGAGAAAACACTGAACCCAGATGCATCGGGGAGTCTGTAAGAAAATGTTAATAATAATGTTTTTAGATATCTGTATTGATGAAGGGTGATGTCTTTGAGCTTCCACCTATTCCAAAGACTACCCTTTTCTTATGTGGCTTCTTGGTGGCCTGTGAAGTGTGGCTGTGATGGCGAGTGGCAGTGTCATAGGAGGAGCAGAAACATCTGGCGTATTGCAGTATTCCCCTGGGCACCTCCTTGGGTGTCTTCTCTTAATCTTTTGAGTGACAGAGGCTTAAGGATTGGCATCTTTTCCAGCTGGCTTTCTAGGAAACCGAGAGCATACCCTTTTGGTTTAAATTTATCTGGCTCACTAATTGAGCTCCCCTGAGGCCTAGACCCCAATCCTTGCCCCCTTATTCGCTTCCTGCCTTCATAAAATTCCTGACATTTGTTTGACTCTGGAAACCAGCGGTGATCAGGTATCAGATTGGAGGCTATTATATAGGAAGCACCTGAGTTTTTGGTTTCTCAGCTCTGAGCAGCATGGCTACCTGGGACATGGTCAGGATCCTTTTAACTACCAAGGAGGCAGCCATTTCTTTAATCCTGTACAATTTACTGAAAATGTTTCACGGGGAGGGCCTGGGGGAGGGCCTCTTCCAGGCTGATGGAGTCTGGCTGATGGTCAGGCCAAGCCAACTGCCTGTCTTTGTCTAATTCTCTGTCTGCCCTTGAAAGCCGGCAGCTGAGTGAGGACAGGGACTGAGCCCACCTTGTCTGTCGGTGTGTCCCCAGAGCTCTGCACAAGGGGATTGACTTCGTAGGTGTTTGTGGAATGAACAAATAAATACCAATCACGCATGTTTCACAGTGATCCATGGGTACCGCTTTGTTGGTGTTTTAGCAGGACCAGGGGCAGGAAATAGATTGAAGGAGTCTGAGAAATAGGAGAAAATAGGAAGGTCCATAAGTCTGAGTAAGATATTTGATTTTTTAATTGTTTTAAGTCTATTCTTTATTTGTCCTCTCTCATGACTGACTTGGTTCATCCTACAAAACCCAGCTCCAACTTCACCCTCTAGGAACTTTCCTACTGGTTGGAATCGATCATGCTCACCTCTTAACAACTCCTGTATCTGGTGCACGTGTGTTCTAACTTTTGCTAATCCTTCTACACTGAGCATCTTGAAATCGGGCCAGCATCTGCATCTTTTTAGCACTAACCGGCCCCTTCGGCACTTCATGCATGATCCTGTCTTGTTAAATGAACAAGCCCGAAAACCCTTGAGGGCAGAATAGAGATCTTATTGGTCACACTGCAAAGCATTCTGTAAATATTTATTGCAATGAATTGTACTGTACAGTGATTTCTAAGCTGGACCCCCTGCTCTCATTTGAACCTGAAAATGGTTACTTACAAGTGATTTCTTTTCTCATTTTTAGGCTTTTGTTTAAAAATAAGAGTGTGTGTTGGGGGGAGGAGAAGAAAAGAAGGTTTAGGGGAGGAGAGCAAGCAAACTGGGATGGGAAACAGGCTTTAGCTCCACCCTGAGCTTTTTTTTTTTACCTTGCATTTGCCAAATGTGAAGCAGCTTCTAGACAGTTCCCTTCCACTTGACCAACCCCCCTCAGGTCAGGACCAGGGTGGGTCCTTGTGTCTGCACAGATGCCTCTCTTATTATCTGCGTGCCTGACAACACGCCGTCTTTTCCACATGGGGATTTATCTGAGATGCTACTCAGGTGTGAGGTCAAGAACTTGGTTTAAACATTTTGATAGAGGTGACATGTGAAATTTAAAGAAACCAAATTGAGGAGGACAGGAGGAGGAAACAATCATCTTAGAAACTCTAGGAAATGCAATCAAATGGAAAAAAACTTTGATGTTGTCTCATTACCTCTGAAAATTGAACATGTACGTTTCTATGGCCCAGCAATTCCACTCCTAGGTGTATATGCCCAAGAGAAACTCATGTCCACAATACCATGAGCCTGGAGAGAGTTCAGATGCCCATCAGTTGGCAGATGAATAAACTGTGATGTACTCACACAGTGGAGAATTAAACTCAGTCAAAACACGTGAACAACAGTGACAAGCAAAAATACAGACAAATCTTGGTGATATGATATTAAGTAAAAGAAATGCACCGAAAGATGCAGCACAGCAGCTTTTATAAACTTATAAAGAGCTAAAATTAAAGAAAACAACATTTAGGAAGACATATAGCTGCAATAAAACTATATAAAAAGAAAAAGTAATGATGGACACAGGATTCAGGGGGAAGTTAGGGTAAGGCAGGGGGATAGACTGGGGGGACATGACCAGTTTGTTAGTGTAAGTTAGTGTAAGTACTTCTTTTTGTGGGTGGGGGGATGAGTTTGAAGGTATTTGTCCGTTAGTAAAGATCTAATAGCTGATTGAGTAAAAAATAAAAGTGGGTTCTGCATGTACCAATGTTGAGTGTGTCATGAACCAAAAATTATGATTAATTAAATTCTTTGCACTTCTGGTCCAACAGAAATTCCCCTCTGCCCCCTTTCCAGATGTGCATGTAGCTCCACCTAAAATACCACCTTGGGGAGTGATTATTGGCTTTGTTTCAACTCTTGGCCAGTTAGATACAGAGCAGGCCCAGGCCCTGGCATAAATGTCTACACCACCTGGCCAAAGGGCTCACGTAAAGCTGAGCTAGCTGCGGGCAATCTTCCCTCTCCTTTGCTCAGGGGAATCAGCCCTGGACATCTGAGCACCCAGCCCTGCAGAGTAGAAAAGTTCACTAGCTGAGGCCTGGGTCAGAAGCCTTATTTGCCAGTGGGGGTGGGGGAGGCGATTTCTGGTTTGATGCCGGTCTTCATTCCCACCTCCTCCTCACCCCCCTTTGCAGAGGCTGGGGGAGGGGGCATGGCCTTGCTTAGCAGGTACAGGGCACCCTTTCTCTCCCAATCACATAGAGATCTATTGTTTAAGCAGCCAAGTTCCTGGCATTGCTGGGGGGGGGGGGGATGTCCGTGCAGAGGGCCCCCTCCTTCAGCGTTTGTCACTGTGGAGCTGTTTGGGAGAGGACAAGGGTTGAGTTGCGGATGAGAAATTGATCGGACTGGCCTGTGAGGCCAGCCAAACAGGGTTAGCATTGTACATACATGCTCTGCACGAATCCTCAGTTACCCAGGGGGTAAGAGGATTGGCTCTCCCTGAACCCTTCCAACAGCCCCGTGAAGACCCCAAAGCAACATTGGTCATTATCACAATTAATTGGATTTCCCTTTGCAACTGACATCATTCTCAACTGAAAGCCTGGATCTCAATCTTGCCTTTGGCAGACAGCTAAGCTTGATAGGTGCGGCGCTCCGGGTACTGCCCGGATGTTCCCCGGGTGGATGTCGGCCTCCTTTTATTGGAGCCGGCCTGGGGCGGCCTCTACAGAGCAGAAAAGGCCACTCATGAGAGCTGGAGTCCCAGCCCCTCCTACCACCAGGGAGCATCAGGAATGAACCAGGCTCCATGAGATAACATGTCAGGGGCTTTGAAACGTGACAAGTATTCTACAAATGTGAGTGACATGCCATCCCCCTTAAAAACCATTTTGCAGTCCAGTGTCCATCTGATCACTGTAACTACTTACCTATAAGGGCTACATGTTTTGTTTTAAAGTATTAACAGAGGAGAGAAACTAGACCCACTTCCCGGAGTGGTTTCTTTTTAGGAGTAGATAAGCATCTCTAGGACACTGCTGGGAGTTTTAAATATTTTTTGTGTGGATGTTTATTGTGCATCTGTTCTTGAAAAATTCTGCAAAGCCCCTGGGGAGAGGACACAAAATAGGTAGTAAGTAAGAGGGTGAGGTGGAGCGTGATATGAAGGGACATGATCACTCCTTGAGGTACATAGTGTCGCTGCCCTGCTCAGAAATGACTGCCAAGAGATCTTTTTGCCAGGATGGAACTGTTCTTTATCTGCACTGTCCAATATTAGACACACGTGGCTATTGAAATTTTACATATGGTTAGTACAGCTGAGGAACTGAAGTTTTAATTTGATTTTAATTAATTTAAATGTTAATAGCCACATGTGGCTAGTGGCTCTCTCATGGGACAGGGTTGGTCTCTGACCAGTGGTGTGCCCAGGCTTACTTCCACTGGATATCCATCCCCATGTGCCCCAGACTTTGGCTGCGCTGAACCTTGTTGCATTTTCTGACCTCTCTTCCCTCCCCATCTCTGTCGAAATTCTGCCCTTCATTTCAAAGGCTCAAATGGCTCCACACAGCGCATCTCCTTGTGCTCGCTTCTCCTGGAGCGCTGTGTGTCCATCTGCCCTGTGATCCAGCTGGCCAGAGGGAGGAGGGCCCTGGGGCAGCCTCAGCACAGGCTTTGGGGGTGCACAGACCCAGGGGAGTCTGCCTCTGCCACTGTGAGCCTGGGCTAGTAATTTAACCGTTTCGGTCCTCAGTTCTCTCGATTTGCCCAATGGAGGTCACAGGATCTATGTTCTAGAGAGGTGGGGAGAATGAAGTGGGACCTCTTGGCTCCCTCTTCCTACTCCTGTTGGAACAAATACCACAAGCTCAGTGGTTTACACAACACACATTAAAGGAGAATTTTTAATGAACAGGTCTCAAGGGGTTAGTCAGCAGAGCTGAGTTCCTTTCTGGAAGCTTTAGGGGACAATCTATGTTCTTGCCTTTTCCAGTTTTCTAGAAACTGCCTGCATTCCTGGGCTCATAGCCCCTTTCACCTTCAAAGCCCCCATAACTGGTCCCATCTTTTTTATGCTGCATCTCCGAGGTTCTGTCACAGAATGGGGTCCTTCTCCCCATTGAAGGACCTTTGTTATTGATTACATTAGGCCCACCCTGAGAGCCCAGACTCGTTTCCTTATTTGAAGGTTAGCTGATTAGCAACCTTAATTCCACCAGCAACCTTAATTCCTCCTTGCCAGGCAACACAGCAGTATTAGGATTAGGACCTGGGCATCACTGGGGGGCCATTATCTACCCCCCACTCATTAAGGGTCTTATACAGTATCTGGCTCATAGACAGCGCTTGATAAACAGGGGTCATTAGTATGACCTGTATCTATTAGCTTCTTTCCTTTTAGAGTGCGAGTCTCTTAATGGTGGAGTTGTTTAATTTCCTTTATAGACTCCATCCTGCCCAAGAACAGGTGCTTAGTAAATGTTTATTGAATAATAGAATTTTCAATAAATGCAGATTGTTTCTTTCCTTGTAAAAAAATATTGAACAGTAAAAAGAAGTAAAATGCAAACCAGAATATATAATTCCCTTTGTGCAAAAAAAAAAAAAAAAAAAAGAGTTGGTTGTTATACAGAAAAATCAGGTGGACTGTGTGCCATGCTGTTAATGTTGGTTATCACGGAGGTGTTCCATTTCTATGAAATGTGTCTTAGTAATTGTTAAAATAATTTTGTTTACAATGAGCATTGTTTAATCTTACAGGAAAGTAATAAAGATTAAAACATGCATGATTTTTTTAAGAAAGCTCTAAACCTATCTCAATCCACCTGATTGAGATAGGCCTGATTCTCAAGTCACCCTTGGATTGAGTCTACATCTGACACAGTTGGCTTGTGCTCATGTCAGGCTGGCTTTTAGGGGTAGTAACTGTTAGTACCAGGCCTCCTACTCATTTTCAGCATACTTTGAACTCAGCCTGCTTTAAAAGGAGAGTTTTCAATTTACTGCAGCAGGACATAACTGTAAAAAAAATGTATTTATTGCTGCTGGTAGGAATATAAATTAGTATAGTAACTTTGTAGAATTACAGTTGAAGTTACACATACTCTTTGACCTTGTAATTTCACTCCGTTATACACCCTAGAGAAATGCACTTAAATATATACCAGGAGCCATGGCCGGTATGGCTCAGTTGGTGAGCGTCGTCCTGTGCACCGAAAGGTTGCCAGTTCAATTCCCGGCCAAGGCACATACCCAGATTGCGGGTTTGATCCCTGGTTGGAGGCAACTGATTGATGTTTCTTTGTCACATCAATGTTTCTCTCTCTCTCTGTTTCCATTCCTCTCTCTCTAAAAAAATAAATGAAAACATGTTAAAAAATAAATATATACCAAGAGAGATGTTTAAGGACCTTCACAGCAGCATTTTTTGATAGTAAAAAATTGGAAACTAGCTAAATGCTCCTCAACAGGAGACTAGAAATATAAATTATGGTATATTCAAATAATGGAATACAACTCGGCACTGAAAATGACTCATCCAAAGCTATACTATTTATGGATCAATTTCATAATCAAAATCTGGAATGAAAAAAGACAAACTGTAGAAGAAAATATACATTATGCTGCTATTTATATAATGATTGGAAGCATGCAAAAACCATCTGTTGTTTAGGGACACATACATATGTAAAAAAATTGTGAGAAAATTAAGGGTAATGATAACTCTAAAGCCTAGAATTGTGAGCGCAGGAGGGAGAGAAACGTGTTGGTTGGCAATGTTTTATGTTATTAAAGTGGGAGGTGAGTACATGGATTTTCAAATTCCTTTTTGTATGTACTATATAATACATCATGAAGTTTTCCATAAAAAATAAAAATGCATTTGGATAGATTACAACAAAATTTTAAGAGCAAATAATAAAAGTGATGCTTCTGTAAGGAGGCCTCTGCTCTGTGCTGCTGATTAAGATTGTCTTTTCCCCTGTGGAACATGCCCAGGGACATTCAGCGACACTTGGGACCTTCGCTGCAAGTGCTGGCCACCTCCCTCCTGCTCTCCTGAGGCCCTGAGGCCAGGTGTCCCCGGCCAGGTGCATGTGAGGTCCCCTTCCTGCATCTGCCTATGGGGCCTGTGTTCCTCTCTGCTTCCTGGGCTTCTTTCTGCTCTTCTCACTGTATTTGCTCTCCTTGGATGATAAGGGATGAGATTGATTATTTTCTCAAATTTATTGGCCGTTAGTAAGGGTTGGCAAATAAAAATACTGATGTAGGCTTGCCTAAATTATAAATTGGGTAAATCTGAATATCATTGAATAACATAAATTTTGAATGATCTAATGTAAAACAATGTAAACTGTATAAATTTGAATTTAGATAAGAAACAAATAATGTTTTAGTATAACTATGGCCCAAATAAGAAGTTATTTGTTATTTATGTGAAATGTAAACTTAACTGGGTATCCTGTATTGTACCTGGCGATCCTATATTAGTTCTTTGTCTCGTGGGAATCATATGGACAGATAGTTTGCTAATTTTAAAAATAAGGGTGGTAGTTTTTTTTCCTTCCTTACTGCCTGACTTGGAAGAGTTTTTTGTTTTTTAATACTAAGGATATTAATCTGTTTTTCTGTCATGTTTGGCAAATGCCTTTCATTATGAAAAGACAATGGTTTTAATCTAAATTTTACATCTTATGTAGCTAATCTGTTGTTATGGTTTCTACCTTTGGTGTCAGGATGAAAAAGTTCTTCCTCTTCTAAGATTATAGAAATTATAATAATTTGGACTCTCCTTCACTTTTGGGTCTTTCATTAAAAAAGACACAACAACCCACAACAATTGCCCTAGCTGGTTTTGCTCAGTGGTTAGAACATTGGCCCGAGGACTGAAGGGTCCTGCGTTCAGTTCTGGCCAAGGGCACGTACCTCTGTTGCAGGCTTGATTCCCAATCAGGGTGCATGGGGGAGGCAAACGATTGATGTGCCTCTCTCACGTTGATGTTTCTCTCTCTCCCTCTCTCCTTTCCACTCTCTCCGAAAAGCAATGGAAAAAATATCCTCAGGTGAAGATTAAAAATAAAAAATAAAAAATAAAAAATAAACAACCCCATAAAAACTCACAACTTTTCTTTATTATGAAAACTTTCAAATATACACAAAAAATGAGAGAATAGTGTGATGAATTCCATGGAACCCTTACCCAGTTTCAACAGTGAACAACTCCAGGCCAATCTCATTTCTTCCACCCATTCCCTAATCCTCCACTTAGGTTATGTTGAAGCAAATCCAGACATCGTATTTTATCATTTGTAAATATTTTCATATGTATCTCTAAAGGATAAAGACTCATAAAAACTCTAACCACAATAACATATCACAACCAAAGAATATTAACAATAATTCATTCCTTCATAAATAATTCAATCACCCTGTTTATCTCTCAAATATGCTTTTCTGTTCATTTGAATCAAGACCCAAATAAGGTCCACATATTCACTTATCTGTATCTTAAGTCTCTTTTAATCTATGAAATTTCCCTCCACCTCCTCTTTACTTTGTAATTTATTTGTTGAATAAACAGGTTGTTCTAGGGTTTTCCACACTAGATTTGGCTGATTGCTTTCCTGTGGTGTTGTGTGACATGTTCCTGTGTCCTTCATATTTCCTGTAAAACGGTAGATCTGGAGCTTGATCAGATAAGGGTTGATATACTTTCGGCAAGTATATTTCATGGGAGTTGGTAGGTACTTCTATCAGGAGGCACATAACATCGGTGATATTAGCACCCCCTGGTGATCACTTTGGGACCTATAAATTTGTAGAGGTTGTCACTGTTTTTTAAACAAGTAGACTGAAAAAGGTGTACAACTTTTGTGGGGCATTGCCATCTTTCTGGTCTCTGGTGTTACCATGGAGGGAGAGGGGTTTTAGGTGCCCTCGTTGCCTTCTCAGGGGCGGCCTTTGGGTGGGGAAGCTGTGTGTGACTACAGAGCTGTGAGAGAGAAGCTCTGCCTGAGTTCTCTGTTGGTGGCCAAGAAAAGGGAGTCTCCTTGGTTTTGGGTCCCAGCAGTAAAAGCATGAAGGAACTGGTTTTACTTTTTAGTGCGAATCAGGAAACCTTTAAAGTGTAATTGTAGATCAGCTTTGTGCGTGATCTTTGGCATGTATACATCACTTGGGAATGTATATTATAATAAACAGATACCAAATTTTGAACTGGCTTACCCATTGGCTCAAATAATAATAGAGGTACATATACAAGGTGGGTTTTAGGAGTGGTTTGTTTTAGCAGCTTAATGGTGCCATCAAAACACTCAGTGAATGGATGTCTCTCCCCTCTGCCCTTTGTGGTGTCTGTTTAATCAGAAGCCTAGGTTTTCAGGGTGGTGGAATCGCTGCAGTGGTTCCACGCTTCATATCTAAACATCACACTTTCTAGAAGAGGGAAGAGAGAATTGGCTTCCAGTGGCCCTTTCCTGCATGCTCTCAGAAAGCTTTGGCTCTTAGCTTATTGGTCTACATTGGATCAAATGCCTATTCTTTTAAGCCATCCCTTTGGCCAGGAGACTGCCATTCTGTGGGACTTAGACCTAGATCCCGTAGACCATTCACTGTGGCAGGGAAGGTGAGAGGGTCCACATTTCTGGAGCTGGGGGTCAGGTTATTCCTCCTGCTTCCTCCTGACCAAACGGCCGTACAAAGTGGGAGAATGGAAGGGATGCTGGGGCAACAAGCCCCGTGTCCACTTGGGAATCTGTAGCACTGGTGGGTGGGATGTGTGGTGAGAAGTACACTGGACATGGATGGTCAGAGCCCAGAAAGGGAGATCTGTTACTGTGTGATCAATTCCTCCATCTATTGAAGGAAGACTGACCCCCAACATGACTACCAGCACAGACATTCCAAGATTAGGAGCCCATCAGAAAAAGGGAACCTAGGAAGAGTTTGGACACTTTTAGAACAGAATAAATAGGCCAAGAAGATGATTCCAGAAGGCCCCCAAATGAGGAGAGCATGATTATATAGATCCACAGTTGGAAGAAATCTCAGGATGCCTTCATTTTAAGCATGAGGTAAGGACTGTCCAAGTCCACAAAGCCAACAAGCCACAGTTCGAGCCAGAGCCAGAACCCAGATCTGCACCTCAGTTGCTCTGTCCATGGCTTTTCCACTCACAGATGCCCTGGAGAACTTGGGAAAGTTGCACAAGTGTAGCCAAGGGGAGGAAATAGCTTGAATTTTAGTAAAGGATGATATTTCTGAGTTGCCTTAGGCTAATTCACCAATTTATAGTGGTTGGAGCCAAAACAAGTAGCCAGAGATACAATTTGAAGTGGAGGTGGATTTTCACATTAAGATTCTTTTTTTTTTTTTTTTTAAATATATCTTTATTGATTTCAGAGAGAGGAAAGGAGAGGGAGAGAGAGAGCTAGAAACATCAATGATGAGGGAGTCACTGATCGGCTGCAGCCCGCAACCCGGGCATGTGCCCTGACCGGGAATCGAACCCCAATCGCCTGGATCCTAGGTCGACGCTCAACCGCTGAGCCACGTTAAGATTCTTAATGCTCATTAATAACAATGTAGTCAGTGCAGACGTACGCAGAGTCACATAGCAAATGGTCTGGAGCACAGGGCGCATGTTTCATGGTTGGCACAATATATTCTTTTGAGGGTTGAAATGGAAACCCTTTGCATTTGTTGATGAGCGTCTGACAGTGTCCAGGCCCCTCCCTCTGTGGATACTTTCTTCCTGCGTTTCTGGCAGTGACTTCAGAAAACCTTAGAGGAAATTCATAGCTACACTGGCTTCAGGCAGCCTGAAGTCAGGGGCTGAACAGAGACTTCCATCCGTCCCATTTTCACCTTGGTTTTGAGGATCCTGTACCCTCTCCTGGTGATGTGTTATTTATGCTTTCTTCTCTCATCAAGGTAGAGGCTGAGAAAAAGACTGGGCGCCAGCCTAGACTCCATCTATAGTGGATTCCAAGTTTTGAATCTTTTCTTTCCTTAAAGCTGCATCTACCTTGATTACGAAATGCACCTCCCTTCTCATTGCTGGGTGATGGGGGAACTTGGATTCATTACCATTTGACTACCTGCTTTTCTCGCCCATCCAGAAGGCAGTATACTTAGTGGTTTGGGGCCAAAGAGACCTAGGATTAAATCCTAGCTCTGCTGCTTTCTAGCTGTGAATTCTTGGGCAGATTAACTGAGTTCTAAGCTTCCATTTCCTCATCTGTAAATTGAGGCTATCATTGACCTTATCGGGCCATTGTGGAATTTAAATGAAATAATGGCAGGATGCTCAGTAAATGTTCCCACTTCATAAAAATAGCAGATGAGATAAGAAAATACGAGAGAGATTAATATGAGAACTCAAAATTGTTTTGTTTTGCTTAGTTTTCCTCCAACAAATGGAAGATTTTGAACCTGTGATTCTATTCCTTCGGTTTAAAATGAGACTAGTTTTTGTGCAATAAATCAGATCTCTCCCATTTCCCAACCTGCTGTAGGTCAGGGGGACCTCTTTAAATGGAATCGGTGGAGAAAAGATGTGCGTTAGTGTGATTTCTCCACGCGCCACGTGGCTGCTGCTTCTCCAGGCGCTGTATATTCTCTCCTTCCTGAAGTCTTCTTTCATTTCTCTTTTCCTGGGATGATAGGTTGTTTTCCTGAGCTGAGCATCTGAAGGAAGCTTGAATGAACCTGATCACCTTCGCTTTTTTCTTTAAGACTGTGAGAAGCAATTTTGCCATTAGGAGGTCACCTGAAGGCCCTGCTGACAAGTTCTTCTCATAGCTCCTGGGTTCAGGAGTCTGGGGGTAATTGTTCAGTATGTTCCCAGATCCAGTCCCCAGGCAATTCTGTGGCACTGGAGGAGCACCTGAAGGCCCTGCTGACAAGTTCTTCTCATAGCTCCTGGGTTCAGGAGTCTGGGGGTAATTGTTCAGTATGTTCCCAGATCCAGTCCCCAGGCAATTCTGTGGCACTGGAGGAGCAGCGCCTGGCTTTTCTAATGCTCCTCCTCCTCTCTTCTCTTGTTTGGGGTTGGAAAGCCAGTCACAGCAGGGCCTGTGGGTGGGTCCACACATGATCCAAGCTGCTTTTAGAGCATTTCAGAAACAAAACCCCTCACTGTTAGCATGACTTTTTGGAGGGATATTTCTAGAGAAGGTCACTTGTGCCCACCACATCTCACTTGGTGTATTAAGACTGTTGATATTTAAGGTGATTGTTTATATAGCCAGATTAATATTTATTATTTTTTAAATTGTTTCCTATTTATTGTTCATGTTTTTTTGTTCCTAGTTTTGTCTTCCACTCTTCTCTGACTTGGTGCTTTTAACTGAGCATTTTCTATAACACTATAGAAAAGGAGAGAAAACTCTCCTTTTTTAGCATGTCAATTACACTTTAAAAAAATGTAGTGTTTTAAACTTTTTTTGTAGTTGCCCTAAAGTTTGCATATACATTTACAGCTAATTCAAGTCCACTTTAGAATGACAGTATAAGACTTTATGGCTAGTGCAGTTAACCCTTGAACAATGCATGGACTAGGTGTGCCAACCCCTGTGCAGTCAAAAATTTGTGTATAACTTTTGACTCCCCAGAAAATTAACTACAGTTGTCCCTTAACATTCACAGGAGATTGGTTCCAGAATCCCTTGCAGATAACAAAGTCTGTGGATGCTCAAGGACCTTATATAAAATGGTATAGAATAATGCATACAGTTGGCTCGCCACATGTGAGGATTCTCAACTGATGATCAAAAATTTTATCTGCAGTTCGTTGAATCCATGGAAGCAAAACCTGGGAATATGGAGGGCTAACTACATAGTTATTGAAAAAAATCTGCATAAGTAGACCCATGCAGTTAAATCTCGTGTTGTTCAAGGGTCGGCTGTACCATATAGTAACAGAATATTCCTAATTCCTCTCTCCTGTCCCTGGTGTCATTTATTTTAAACACATATAAGCTATAATCATTGAATACATCATTGCTATTATTGTTTTGAACAAACTATTTTCTGTTAGATCAAATAAGAATAAGAAAAATAATATTTTTTATTCTTTAATGCTCTTCCTTTCCTTATATAGACCCAAGTTTCTGACTGATACCATTTTCCATCTCTCTGAAGAGCTTCTTTTTACATTTCTTATAACACATGTCAACTGGCAAGATATTCCATGAGGTTTTTCCCTGACAAACTCTTTATTTATCCTTCAATTTTGAAGGAATTTCTTTTTTACATCTGAAGGCTAACTTTGCAGGATACAGAATTCTAGGTTGATTGTTTTCTCTCAGCACTTTAAATATTTCACTTCATGCTCTTCTCACTTGCATGGTTTCTGAGGAGAACCCTAATGTAATTCTTACCTTTGCTTTTTTTTATAGGTGAGGTATTTTTTTTCTGGCTTTTTTGATATTTCTAAAATTTTTCTTTGACTTTATACAGTTTAAATATGATATGCCCAGGCATAGTGCTTTTTGTATTATCCTGCTTGGTGTTCTCTGAACTTCCTAGATTAATGGTTTGGTGTCTAACATTAATTTGGGGAAAATTCTCAGTTATTCTTGTTTCCAATATTTCTTCTGTTCCTTTATCTCATTTTTTCTCTTTCTGGTATCCCTATTACATGTATTGACATCTTTTGTAGTTGTCCAACAGTTCTTGAAAATCTCTTTTTTTGTTTGTTTTTTTCTTTGCTTTTCAGTTTTGGAAGTTTCTATTAATATCCTCAAGCTCAGAGATTCTTTCCTTGCTGTGTCCAGCTTACCAATGAGCCCATCAAAGGCTTTCATTCATGTTATAGTGTTTATCTCTAGAATTTCTTTTGAATTCTTTCTTAGAATTTTTATCTCTCTCCTCACATTACCCACCTGTGTGACATGTTGTCCACCTTTTCCATTAGAGCCCTTAGCATATTAATCATAGTTTTAAAAAATTTCTAATTTGGTAATTTGAACATCTCTGACATATCTGATTCTGGTTCCGATGATAGGCCTGTTTCTTCAAATTATGTTTTTTGCGTTTTAGTAAGCTTTGCAATTTTGTATTGAAAGTCAGATGTGATGTATTGGGTAAAAGGAGCTGCAATAAATGGGTCTTTAGTAATGTAGTGGTGAGGTGTAGGGGGCGGGGAAGCAAGCATTCCATAGTCCCATGATTAGGTCTCAGTCTTTCAATGAACCTGGATCTCAGGACCGGGAACTTCACAAGTGCTTCTCTACCTTTTCCTCCCCTTAGTTGGGACAGTATAGCAGAGGGAGCTGGAGTTGGAGATTTCCCTTCCTCCAGGTGGGTTAGGCTCTGATAAAACCCTAACAAGTTAGGTTCCTGTAAAATAGATTCTCCTGAGGGCAGGCCTTGTTAAGAACAGACTATTCGACTATTTAAAAGTAGCTACTTTCTCCTTCCCCTGCTGAAAGCATAAGGGTATTTTCCTTTGATAGTCACTGTTCTTATTCTTGCCTATCTCCAATACCCAAAAGCTCTCCCTTTGTATTAATTATGCAAAACCTGACAACCAGGTGTTCCCTCTTGCTAAAGCAAGTGAGTTATGCATCACAGCGTAGATTGCTTGTCCATCCCTGCACTCACTATGGCTGATTGGGCTCATGACCACATGCCACAATGGACTGGTCCAGCACATGGAACCTTTAGTCATGCCATCCTGTAACTGGACATCATTATTTGCCTCTTAACTATAGTTAGTTAGGCACCAAAATGGGCCTCTTCTCTGAGGAGCTGAGAACCAGCAGTTAAGAATCTTATTATATTTTGTGGAGTTGTATTTCTCAAAGAGTATATTTCCTAAAGTCTAGTCTATAGCTCACTTGAGATGCTATAGGGTCCAGGAATCTATATTTCTAAAAGACACTGTAGGTCATTCTCATGCTCACTCTTGTTTGAGACTTTTGGAGGCTAAAATTGTAGAAGGGGATAAAATTGCAAGCAGGGCCTGGAGTCTATGGCCTATGCAATCTGTGACTTAAAACGTCATAAATGAATGCCATTTCCATTTGCTTTTGCCAGTAGCTTACACATGTCAAGACAAGCTCCCTTAGAAAGAAGGGAGCCTCTTGATGTCTCTGGCCTCTGCTCTCCCAGATGTTACAATCTCACAGATGTTTGAGGGTGGTGGAGCATCTAGTTTTTGGGTTGGAGCCATTCCTGCACTGCCATGAAATTGAGAATCTTAGCTGGGCAACTGCAGCTCTAAAGGAATGATGTTAGTTCTGTGGAAGGCCATGTTTTAAGGACTATGTACAACTGTTATACTATGAGATGAAATTAAAAGTGAAGATTTCTTTTCCCAACCCATTGTCCCATACTCTGGAGATGTCCAGGAAGATGAAAAGAAGTGTTACAAAATAAGTTAGTACATTGGGGTCCAAGACATTCCAAAGAGATTGACTGGTTGGATTGCTTCACTGACCATCTTTGCCTCCTGTACCTGGGCCTTTGGGTCCGAGCACGGTTCTAGCAAGGGAGGGACATTTTGATTCACTCCCTCATTCATTTATTCATTTATGAGTTGGCCTTTCATAGGGCTTTGGGAGGCAAGGAGGAAATTGTTTTTGCATCTGATCCAGTAAAACCACTAAGTTAAAAGACAAAGAGCATTCTGATTCTTGTTAGGGAGGGACATCTTCGGGAGCAGTGTGACAAATGCCCAAGAAAGGACATCTTTTGCCAGATGGAAGAATTGTGCAAGTGCTTGTTGCAAGAGGCTTTGTCTTATGTCTTTGTTTTTCATACTCACAACAAGCTAATGGTGCACATACCACCCCACTGGGAAACTGGGACTTGTCAGCTGGGCAAGTTGTATGATGCATTGGGAGAGAGAAGTTTGGTGCATTCTGTGATGTCTCTTTGCCCTGTCATCATCTTGAGAAACTTATTATAGTAAACAGCTGTTGCTTTGGTCTGCCTAGAACCTATTCTCTCTTTTCTGGGAATAGGATCTCTACTTTCATTTAGGGATAATCCCTCCCTCACTCTCAGTCCCCATAACTTAGGTGGACTGATCCCACCTCCCCGTTGCAGAGTAAGTGCATGACAGGGGCTTGTTCAAGCAGTGTGTGCTCTCTTCCTGTCAGGGATGGTCATGTGACCCACATTGGGCCAATGAATTCAATTCTTGGAATTTTGTTGAAACTATTGGGAAGAGAAGCTCTGGGGTTGGGACATTGTGAGGATGTAGGTCTACAGTGGTTGGCAGTCACTTGGTCACTATGAGTGCAAAGCTTCCCTGAGAATAAAGTCGACATAGAGCAAAACAAGCTGAAAGAGAAAATTTGAATAGATTTCTGGTAATACATTGTGAGCATTTGGATACAGCTATGCTTAAAGCTCTCTTGTGTGTCCCGTTTATATGTGCTAGTAACTTCCTGTGATACATTAAATATGACCACAGTTTCTTTGTGGCTCCTTCCATTAAGTGGTGGAGTCTATTTCCCCACCTCTTGAATCTGTGCTGGCTGGTGACTTGCTTTGAGTCATAGGATGTGGTGGGAGAAACATTGTATGCATTCTGGAGACTGGGCCTCATGGGGCCTTACAGCTTCTGCCTTCATCCTCTTAGACCTCTGCCCTGAGGCCATCATGTAAGAAAATCAGTCTACTGAAGGATGAGAGGCCCCTGTGCAGGAGAACCAAGTGCCTCAGCCAACTGCTAGCACCATTTACCCAGCATGTCAGGGAGGCCAGCCTAATGCAGCTGCATGAGTGAGCCCAGGTGAAACCAGTGGAGGAACCATTCAGTCAACCTACAGAATCATAAATTGTTATTTTAGGCCACTAAATTTTGGAGTGGCTTGTTATATATCAATAAATAGCTGATATATTCCTTTTTTGGCTTAAGTCTGTTTGATTTTAATTTCTATCATTTGCAACAGAGACTGATTTGCAAGAGTTCTGACTGAGACACTTATGTAATAAACTAAGCCTTACTAGAAATGTTCCTTTGTGGAACTTCTGCCCACCTCTGCCATCTAGGCAGTGAAATCAGCTGCCTCCATCTAGATCATCACTTGCTAAGTATGCACATGCCGACCCGCTTGTTGGTGGAATCCATTTTTTGTTCATGTTTGTGTAACTTATCTGCCTGATAGTGCTACTGTCCCCCAGAAGGGTGGGCTTCTCCAGCACATGCACCTAAGGCAAGATCATTCAACAACTCTTCTTTGTTGATCACTTAGGTGATTTGACACTTGACATTCCTCTACCTTACTGGAAGAGGTTCTTTCCAAGATGACTTCTTGAAGTCGGTAGTTCTTTTTAATAGGCTCTCACACATTTGATTTCTGGGGTTCCTTGTCTGTCTTTAACATGCCTAGGAGGTATGAGGCATCAGTTACTTGAGACTAAGGAAGATAGTAGAGGCAGTGAAATAGCCCTAGAGTCAGACATATGTGTACTCAAAGGCTGGCCCTGCCACCTGCTAGTTGAGGGCCTAATTTCTGAAATCATCATCACTTAGATGACTCCAGAAATTAGGTAGTGCCACAAATCACATTGGGGAGTGCAGACAACAAAGCAAACTCGATGAGGGGCAAGGAAGGACTTGTTGAATTTGAAGTATCTCAAATCCAGGTGAAGTTTTCAGGACATATTCTAGATCAGATGTTGACTGAGGAACCACAAATGTGTAGATGAGAGTTAAAGCCTTAAGTATGAAGCCATAAGTTAAAGCCGTATGTCCTGGGAAAATGTGTGACCAAACTCTGGAGAACACTATTATTAAGTTGGGCATATGAAGAAAAGTCATTGAAGAGGATTGTAGCAGATTGCATTTTCCAAAGATGACTGCAGTAACATCCTTCTTACTGTGTGACAGTTACATTCTTTCGGAGGGGGTGGTGTCTGTGTCACTTTCTCATGATCTAGCAGACTTGTGACTCCAGTGTAGGTGATGCTGTGTGACTTCCAAGGCTAGGTAGTAAAAGAAGGTGCAGCTTTCACTGGTTCCTTTGGAGCCCTGAGCCACCATGTAAGAATCTGAGGTTGCCATATTTGAAGAACTCAGGCCACAGGGAGAAGCCAAGTGTAGGTGTTTTGACCAACAGCTGTAGCTGAGGTTACAGCCGACAACCAGTATCAACTGGCAGGAGTGTGAATTAAGGTGCAACCAGTTGATCCCTGCCCCCTGCTGTAAACTCAGCCTATAGCCTTTGAGTCCTTGAAGCGGAGAAAAGTCACCCCACTGCGCTCTTTCCAAATTCCTGGCCCATAGGATCTGTGAGCACAACAAAATTGTTGCTTTAAGTTGCTAAGTTTGAGGGTATTCTGGACTGAATATTTGTATTCATCCCGTTCGGATGTTGAAATCCTAACCTCCAATGCGATAGTATTAGTAGGTGGGGGCCTTTGGGAGGTGTTTAGGCATGAGGGTGCAGTCCTCATGAATGGGATTAGTGCCCTTATGAAAGAGACCCCAGTAAGCTCTCTTGTCCCTTTTGCCGTGTGAGGACATGGTGAGAAGATGCTGTCTAGGAACCAGGAAAGTAAGTCCTCATCAGACGCCGAATCTGCCAGCACCTTGAGCTTGGACTCGCCAGCCTTCAGAACTGTGAGAAACAGGCCTTTGTTGTTTAAGCCTCCTAGTCTATGGTATTTTTGTTACAGCAGCCTGAGCTGACAATGACACGGGACGATACAGGAATAGAGAATTAGATAACCAGGACAAGGACCATGAGTAGGAGTCGAGAGAAGTGGGAAGCTAACTGAGCAACAGAGAACCATTAGGAACTTCAGCAGGAGCAATTTCAGTGCATCCTGAAGGCCGAAGGCTGATTGCTGTGGAGTACCGCAGAAACTGCCGTGAAACGTGGGACAGGAAGGGCGAGAATTTGATAGAAATGCAGGGCCAAGGAATTTTCTTTAAAAGTTAGGAAGAGATCTGAGAGGAGAAAGTGGTTGGAGATGCAGAAAGAAAGAATTATTATTGGAGGAAGGTCTTGAAGGAACCAGGAGGAGCTTGATGAAAACAACCACACTAATGAAGAAAGATCTTGAGCAACCTGTTGTGAAGAGGACAGGAGGTTTCGTGGACGGTGGTAGAGCTCATTTCTGAGGCTGGGAGCCTGCTTTTACTTCTGGTGGCTGTCACGATGTTCCTTGTGGAGCAGACATTGTCTTAGAATGCAGGGATCGACAACCACAGGAAGCAGTTCTGTTCCATGTAATGTCTCATCATGGAGGAATTGTATTACTGTTTTGATAGCAGAACTTAGTTAACTTTACTATCTATTTATAAAAGGTGAAATCTACCACAAGGAACCTTAGATATATGATTCAATTCTTTCTAAAACATTCTTAGTGATGACGTATTTTCTTGTTTAGGTACATAATGATTACTTTTTCCTTTGAATGAAATTCCACCTTCCTGAGACTTCTACCCATTGGTCCCAGTTCTGCAGAGCTACACAAAAGACATTCTGATCCCATTTTATCTTGTAATTAATCATTGGTAGAAAGAACAAAAGTAAGGGCCCAGGATTTAAGGTGACTGTGCTAATTTTGGCTGTCAAGGCAGTGTGCCTCTGATTCTGTGACACTCAGTAAAAATGAGGGGGGATAAGACAGAAACGGAAGAGAAGAATAAAGAATGAACCTAAGTAGAAAGTAGGTAAGTTATGGCACAATCTATAAAAATGGGTTTGTTTTTGACATGGGTAAGTTCACAGTGGATTTACTGTGGGAAAAAAAGCAAGTTCAAGCCTAATGTATTGTGCATTGTAGAGTCCCATTTTGTAAACGGTAAATATGCAGAGGAAAGAATACACATTGAAATGGCAATAGTTTCCTCTGGCTGGTGGGACTATGGAGATTTTCACTTTCCTTGTTTAAAGGGAGCATGCATTTCTTGTGTGTATAAATATAGTTAGTAAAAATGAAGCAATCACCAAATCTGCCTGTCTTTCCTTTCAAATGCCTAAGTTGACCAGCAATATTGCATGGTTATTTGTATGCAAGAAGGTAAGTCCTGCTTGTCACCTTTCCTGGTGTTTCGCCCCCTTGAACCAGGCGATGTTGCACCTTCGTGGTGGCTGCTGCTCAGAGGGCTGTGGGAACAAGACAGGCTGGGCACAGGACAGGCTGTGTTTAAGCACAGAAGAAGAAAGCACACAGCTAGCCCCCCGGGAATTGGGTAGCCAGGACTGGAGGGCCTGGGCCTCAGCATCCTTTCTACCCTCCTCATCTGGCCTCTGTCTCGTTTCTTTGAAAAAATGTGTATATCTTGGCCGCTTCTCTAATTTTGATGGTGCTCTGGGTTGTGCAGGTGCTGCGCTGGCCTCCTGGTGCCCTGGGACGTTCGTCCTGGTGGCGCTGAAGGCTGCAAGGGGAGGCCGCGCTGCCCATTGTGGCAACCGCCCCAGGCACAGTTACTGCTGGGGTGGGCTGGGCTCGAGACAGTGCAGGGGACTTGTTTTTCTGTTTTCTTTCTCTTTCCTTCCCCTTTTCCTGTTAATGCTAAGAATTGGGGTGTGTGTGTGTGTGTGTGTGTGTGTGTGTGTGTTATGCCTGCTTTATTTATTTACTTATTTTTTAGGATATTTTTATTTGGGAGACATCTACTCTCCAGATTGTTTATTTGAAATGTCCCTCTCCTCTTGTTCTCTGTCTGCTCACATCTGCTAACTGATGGGTTGGTTTGTTCACTGTATTTTTATCTTTTTGCCCAATTGGACTGTGCACTCCTCGAGGACAGGAATCCCATATTGCCAACCATGTCAAAAGACATTGACCTGTCTTCAACCTCTGTATTACCAGCGTGGTAATTCCCAGAGCCCAACATGTACCAGGTGCTGAATAATCATCTATTGTGACCAACCAGCATTTCATCACAAATATGCGTTTCCCATGTCTCTGAATCATAGTACATATTTACTCTACATGCAAGGTAATTTTACTTTAATGTATAAAATATTATCTTATGATCTGAACATGTATTATTATCATCTGATAACGGGGATTAGCTAGTGCTCTTCCCTGCTTGTGGTTAACTCCTGTAAGCAAATACGTGTCTCTGATGGACTTCACTTTGATTTTATAGACTGATACATCAAATGCTGACTTACAAAGTTCCCCCTATAGAGCCTAGGCGGTGGAGGGAGACAGCTTTTAGTTCCGAGTGTAGCATTGGGGAAACGTGACTTCTGGTGAGGATTTATGTAAACGCTTTTCAAAATTGTGACTGTATCTTTAATGAATGTTCAGTCTCTTATTTTTGCGAAGAGCTGTTTTCCACTGGAAAACAATCTTGGTTTTTAAGTTATGCTGTGTAAAAAGTTTCCAGAAAATGTCAGGGCATTTTCCAAAAGCACCCTAGGAGGTAGGAGCAGTTAAAACACTTAAAAAAAAAAAAAAAATCAGTATTCTGATGGACATTGGCCATTTAGTTTGTTTTTCATTGATTCTTGGGCCAAAAAAAGAATTCCAGCCAGGTGTGAATGAGGATTGGACGAGTGAGAGAGCAGAGGTTTATTGGTCTAACACTCCCTAGGAAGGGACCCTACTTGATGATTAGTCAAGGTGACACAATAGGAGACCAAGTTTCTTTTCTTTGCTCACATATCAGTTGCTTCTTTGAACCAGGCTCCCTAACTTGGAGCAGATGGCTTCTTCCCCCCGCTCTCTGGTCATTTGCCTCTGCTTTCTGTGTTAGCTTTGCTTTTAAGTGGGACAACTCCAGATAGAGGAAATTACCTAGGGGGGAAAAAGACTTAGCTATGGTGAGCATGTTTTATTTGTCCAGTCCCATATTATGTGTTTTGCATAGAGTCTCATTTATTTCCGCTAATGTTCTGCAAAGGGGCCCAGTTATTAATCCCGTTTATAAATGAGCAATCCCAGGGACAGAGAATTTAAGGAAAGTGCTCGGGGCTCCTAGGAAGAGACTGGATTGGAATCCAAGTCTGTCTGGTTACAAAGTGCTTGTGTTTTCCAGTACACCATGCTGCATTAACAGCGCACTGCAGAGGGCTCAGGTTACCCAGCACAGGTGGGTGGGAAAAAAATAGTCGGGAAGAAACCTTTCTGTGAAGGTTTTTACTATATTTCAAGCATCTAGGGTGGAGTTTATGATGGCCAGGCAGGAGGCTTGAAGCTGGCAGCACTATTCTGGCACCTTCTTCCCACAAGACAGGCTCTGTTTATTTCATGCCAGCTAATGTGGAGGGTGCCTTAAATGATTTATGTTTGAAGGATTTTTTTTTTTTTGGTTGACAAAAATACCCCTATTGCAATAAGCCTTGGATACTCAATATTTAATAAACCAGGCTTAGTAGCGCATAAGGTCAGGAGAGACAGACTGTGCTTATGCTGAGGAGGTGTTGAGGCAAATGCGCCCTGGTCAGAGTCCCTCCTGAGCAGATGGAATTTCCATGGCCTGACTCTCAGGGATTAGCCGTGGACGCTCAAAGCTTTAGGGTACTGTGTCCTCCTGAAGATCATCAGGAATAACTTAGGAGGCCTGAAACTGGGAATTTCGATGGGAGTGGGTCTGTCGTCTGCATTATTACCAGGGGGTTTCCAAGGACTGAGACTGTTATGAACTATAGATGGAAGACTGACACATTGAACTGTATCCAGACTCCATGTTACCCTGGGCAGATCCTCAAGTCCTGGGAGTTGCGCAGCTGCAAAGGCCAGTAGCAGGGAGTCACCATGGAACTTGTTGCTAATGTTTATGCAGTGGCCTGTATGGAGCTACATACAATATGGCTATTGTTCTGCATTTCAGGGGTGCCCGTTAGTGACTGGCGTTAAAATGTGTCCAGGATTTGGATGGAGAATCCTCTCTGCCTACCACTGTATTAGATTCTGGAAGAATGTCCAGACAGTGCCTGTGGGTAGGGGGTGGGGATGGAATAGATCAGGACAGACACCAAGACGGGTCCAAGGTGGACACCCCAGGAAAGCCATGTAGCCCACAACTGTTTTCCTGAGAGCCACTCATTTCAACTTTTTAAAAGTTTATTTTTCAATTTACATAGAGTGAATGAAATACTGTTTTTGGTGCACAGTTCATTGAGTTTTGGCAAATGCGTGGAGTTGTGTAACCATCACAGTTAAGATACAGAGCAGTCCCGTCACCCTCCAAATTCTTTTGTGTTGCTCCTTATAATCGGACCATCCTACCCTAACCCCTGACATCTGTTGATCTGTTTTTCTTCCCTATAGTTTTGCCTTTTCCAGAATGTCATGTAAATGGAATTATATAGTCTTTTGAGTCTGGCTTTTTCTTAAGCATGATAGTGCATTTGAGGTTCATCCATGTTATTAATGTATCAATCATTTTATTGCTGAGTATATATCATGATTTGTTTATCCATTTACCAGCTGAAGGATATCTGGGTTGTTTCCAGTTTTGGGCGCTTATGAATAAAGCTGCTAGAAACATCCATGTGCAGGTTTTCATATGAACATATGTTTTCATTTCTAGGAGTGGGGTTGCTGGGTCATAAGGTAAGTGTATGAGTAACTTCATGAGAAGCTGCCCAACTTTTTTCCAGAGTGCTGTACCGTCATCAATGCATGAGAGTTCTAGTTGCTCTGCATCCTCGCCAGCACTTGGTATTGTCATTATTTTTTATTTCTTTTTATTTCTTTTTAGCACAGGTATGTGGCATCTCATTGTGGTTTTAAATTGCATTTCTATTGAAAAATTTTGGACATGATTTCCAAACGAGGTTACATGTACAGTCACAGTTTACCAGGATGAAAGAAGTAAATAGCACAATTATTTTTGCATGTGGAAAAAACCCCATTCATTTGTCAAGTGTACATACAGTTGACCCTTAAACAATACAGGTTTGAGCTGTATGGGTCCACTTATATGTGGATTTTTTTGAATGAATACTGTAAATGCATTTTCTTTTTTTAATGATTTTCTTAATAACATTTTCTTTTCTCTCTCTTCCTTTATTGTAAGAATACAATATATAATACATATAACATACAAATATATGTTAATTGACTGTTTATGTTATTGGTAAGGCTTTTGGTTAATAGTGGGCTGTTAGTAGTTAAGTTTTAGGGGAGTTAAAAGTTATATGCAGATTTTCGTCTGCATGGGTCGGCTTCCTGAAACTCCATTATTCAAGGATCAATTGCATTGAAAATTTAACAGAATTTTGGTCACCTTGTTTTGGTGTTTCTTTATAGTTTGATATACCCTGAGCCTGTAGCATTTAGGAATGGTGTCTGGCTGTAATGAACAGATATTCAACTATAGTTTAAGCTTAATTACATCTAGGTTCATTCTCTCACGTAAGGAGCTGCTATGGTGGCTCCACAAGACCATCAGGAACCCAGGTTCTCCTCTCTGTGCCATTGTCCTTAGATTGTGGCTTCCTTTCTCAAGGCCACAAGATGGTTTCTGGAGCTCTGACTATAACATTACCTTCCAGGCAGGAGAGAGGGAACTGGAAGAGGCTCTTTCAGCTTTTTCTCACGTTGGACATGCACATTTCTTTGTCCTCCTGGTTGCATGCCTGTTCAGGCTCCAGTTGGTCTTTATCTTTCAGTGCATGTGACTGTTTTCTGCAGAGGAGAGATAGCCAGGCTTTCACTTAGGGCCTGTTTATTTTCAGCACAATTTGAACGAGTCTGTTACTTTAAGTTCATTTGAAAATTGGAAGCATCAAGTTAGAAAGTTGGAAGAGGGACAGCTAAAGGCTAACATAACTGACAACTGACTGTTTGACAATGAAACTTCTTTGCAGAAAACCCCCCGATGACAGCCTAAGGCCACCTAGTGTAGAGGGAAACAGCTCTAGGTGGCTGCTATGCCTCTGGTGTCTTGATTATGTAATTCCACTTGTGGGGTTGGCTTGCTGATAAAATAATTTCTGTACCTTTTTCCTTTCTACTAGATTATATTCTTCTGAGGGGAGACACATGGTAGATTTCCCACCTATATCCAAAGTTCTATGTACATATATACATGTGAATTATGTACTTTTTGTCAGCTTTCTAGGAAGGCCAAATAAAGTAAAATGTGATTGGATCCTTTGGGGAACCTTAGAGTTAGGCTGCTAGGTAAAATCAGGGTACCTATTTATTTTGAATTTCAGATAAACAGTGATTTTTTTTTTTTTTTTTTTTTAGTACATGGATGTCCAAAATAGTGCATGGAATACATTTATGCTCAAAATCTATTCACTGTTTATCTGAACTTCCTGATTAACTAGGCATTTTGTCTTTTCTCTTTCTTTCTTTCTTTCTTTCTTTCTTTCTTTCTTTCTTTCTTTCTTTCTTTCTTTCTTTCTTTCTTTCTTTCTTTCTTTCTCTCGCTCTCTCTCTCTCTCTCTCTCTCTCTCTTTCTTTCTTTCCTTCTTTCTCCCTCTCTCCCTCTCTCTCTCTCTTTTTCCCTCCCTCCCTCCCTCCCTCCCTCCCTCCCTCCCTCCCTCCCTCCCTCCCTCCCTCCTTCCCCTCCCTCCTTCTTTCTTTCTTTCTTTTTCTCCTCACCTAAGGATATTTTTTCCATTGCTTTTTCAGAGAGAGTGGAAGGAGGGAAAGAGAGAGAAACATTGATGTGACAGAGACACATCGATTGTCTGCCTCTCCCATGCACCCCAAACAGGGCTTAAGCCTGTAACTGAGGTATGTGCCCTTGGCGGGAATCAAACCTGGCCCCTTCGGTCCGCAGGCCAATGCTCTAACCACTGAGCAAAACAGGCTAGGGTGGCATTTGTATTTTCATTTAAGTCTGGCAACCCTACTTGGATTGCATGTGTGTCAGAAGACTGCACTGGTTACCTTTCAGCCCGATGCAGCTGGTGGGATAGAATCGATTTTAGTGAAACACATAGTCTTGGCACAGGGTACAGAATTTATTCATCTAATTTTGCTCCGAGTGTGGACTTTTGATGTTCTTCTGAGGCAAGAGAAAATAAGTTTCCCTTTTCAGAGCTGCTAATAAGATCAGTCAATACAGCAGCCCTAACAGAAACCCTGGCTAGGGTTGCATGAGACCGAGGGGTGATGTGAGGTTTATGTTCCCTTATCTCCTTGGCTCATCCCTTGCCTGTTTAGAGAATTTTTTTAAAAAGAGTTGTGTTCTTTTCCCTTTAATATCTATTTATGCATTTGAACCTAGTGTTAGAATGGGAAAGTTCAAGTTCACTACCGAGTCACGAATAAAATCCTTTTGATGTGAGCACAGCAGGCCAAAGGTGACATATTCAGGGCTTTCTCTAAGCCAGTGGTTCTCCAAGTGTGGTCCCTGGACCAGGAGCATCAGTATTGCCTGGGAATTTGTTAGAAATGTGAGTTTGGGCCCCACCCCAGAACTCCTGAATCAAGAACTCTTAGTGTTGGGCCCAGTTTTTAATAATCCTAGAGGTGATTCTGATACATGGTGAAGTTTGAGAATCACTGCTCTAAATCAGGGTTAGGCAACCTTTTGGTTTTGTAAAGAAACAGAGAGTATGTATTTTAGGTTTGGGGGCCATAGGGTCTCTATGACTCAACTCTGCCATTATATTGTGAGAGCAGCCACAAACAATATGTAAAAGAATAGGTGTGACGTGTTATAAAATAAATAAGGCTTTATACTCACAAAAAATGGGGAGCTGGGCCAGATGTGTCCCTTCTGAGTAGTTTGTGACCCCTGCAAAAATGAAGACTCCTTCAGAGTAGTCAGACTTGCTTGTCACTTGTCTCTTCTAGGTATTGATAGACATGAAATGCTCCAAAAAAGCCAAATAATCAGAAGTAGCTGATGTCACAAGGAAGAAAGAAAACAAAACAGCTGCCTGGGTTGGATGCAGTAGCTGTTGTCAGAGAAAACTCCCTCTTAAGGGGCCCAGTGGCTAGAGTGTCTTTGTCCATCTGTAAGTCTTCCCATTTCCAACTGGAATGCTCATTACTGAGACCATTCCAACTGTTCTTACTGGGAATTTGTTCCTGTTTATTTCGTGTTAACTGGCAGTTCTGTTTGATTTCTGTAGGGCATTCCCTCTCCCTGTGTTCTAGAAGACTAAGTCTCACATTAGCTCCTTAACCTCTTACACAACCTCCCTCCTCGCTCTCAGCTGGTGGCCTTGCTGTCTTTTTCAATGAGAAAATACAGCCAAGAGGAGAGAACTTCTGCCATTACTCCATCTCCAAATCTACCCATTTCTGTCCCCAGATACTCCATTTGCCCTCCTGTCACTGTGGATGACCTGCCATTGCATCTATCTGAGACAAACCGGCACTTTTGCACTAGCTGTCATCTCCTTGCACCTACGAGGACATTACATTAACAGTTGCCTCTCTGTCTTCTCTATCGCTATTGCCCCCACCCCCCAATCTGGATCATTTCCTCAGGGGCAAACCTGCTATAATTTCTCCCATGTCATCTTCTTGCGACCACCCATCACTCTGCTGCCCTTGATAGCAAACTCTCTGAAAGGGTTGTCTGTATAGGCTTTTCCTCAATTCCTTCCATCTTCTCTTGAACTCATACCTATCAGATTTTCATTTCTGTCCTTTCCCTGAAACAACTTGACAATGTCACATTGACCTCCAAGCTGGTTAATTCCACGGTCAACGTTCAGTTCTCATCTTACTAGGCTTTCAGCAGCACTTGACACCCCTGTTCACTGCCTCCTTCAGTTTCTGGGACATCGCTCTCTCAGTTCTTGCCCTGCCTTCCCAGATGCTCCCCGCCTGCCTCATCAGCTGGTTCCTCCTCACCTCCTGGGGCCTCCTCTCTCCCACCTCTAAATGTCAGAGTTCTTCAGGGCTCAGCCCTTGGAACTCTCCTCCATCTATTCCTTTGCTGATCTCAACTAATTTTATGGTTTAAGTAGCATCTATGTGCAGAGCTACCTCACATCTGTATCTCTAGCCTGGATATATCCATGTCAAACATCCAGCCGCCTACTCAACATCTCTATGTGGGTGTCCAACAGGTATCTGAAACCAGAACTGACCAAAACCAAAATCCAGACTTTCCCCACCAACCTACCAAACCCATTTACCCTGTAGTTTCCCCCAACTTAATCAGGGACAACACCATCTTTATAGTCGTAACAAAACTTTTGGAGTCATCCTTGACCTTTCTCTCACCTTTGTAGCATGGATATCAGTGATATTTGATCAATTCAAGTTACCTAGTTTTTACCTTGTTTTGTTGTCTTTTTGTAAAGTGTTGAGAAAGTCCTGATTTTCTTCAGAGTAGCAGGATAGGCTTGAGTTAAACTGACCCAGAAGTTTGAAAGAAGGATAGTAAGATATTTTTATTTCGAAGTTGAATTACTATTAGTATTGAACAACCATTCTCCCTCCCCCTCTCTCTCTCTGTCTGTCTCTCTCGCACACACACAAATACACACACCAGTCTGGAAAGAAATACCCAGATTTATAATAAGGCCCCAGACTGTCACTAATGGGCCGTTATTGTGATGTGGTCAGTTACACATTCATGGGTTTTTAATTGACCAAAACACTTGGATGGGAATCCTTGCTGAGTGGACGTGCTGAGCACCTGACTGCGGTGCACACATGCTGTTCTCATGAGCTTCACTTGCTTGTAGACTTTCACATGGACAGACACGTGCAGCCTCAATTAAAGAAACAAACAAAGCAAAACACATAGAGCTTCTTAATCAACGAATGACATATTTAGAAAACATTTAAATACACACAGAGATATGTCCTGGGAGAAGTTTTATTACTGTTGTGCAAAAACCTTGGGACCATAAGACAATGTGTTGGCAATGTTCAGTGTGTGTTAAAATTGGGACAGTAACACATCAGTTCTTCATTTAAAAAATGTTTCTAAAAACAGTTAAACTGTTCTCACTCTTTTTCTTAACCCTCTTTTAAAAAATGACAAACATTATTTTTTTTGGGTTCTGTGTGAATAAATCTACTGAGCAGGCGGCATCAGGCTAGTGAAGTTGGGTGTCTTTTCCAAAGGGATGACTCCAAAGATAGCTTCTAAGCACACAGTAGACACTCAGTTAATGAGTGTAAGATGTTGAATGAACACAGTGCAAGTCAGAAGGGGAGCCAACATGCAGAGTCCTCTTTAAAAAACAAAACCTTGCCTCACCTTCTTTCCTGCCTGTGTGATGTGATTTTCACCATGAACCCTAGAGTCAGACTGGCTGGATTCCGTGCGTAGCTCCATCACTTACCAGCTGGTGACCTTGGCCGAGTAACAGAACTTCCTGTGCCCAGTTTCTTTGTCTTTAAAATCTGTAAAAAGTACCTATCTGACAGGACTTTATTAAGGATTTAAATGAATGAACATGTTAAATACTTAGAACAATGCCATCATCATCATTATTATTATTATTCCAAGAGGTGACACTTTTCAGAGCAGCACAGCTGGTGAAGACCACAGGATATTGAGCTGTGAACAAAGCTTCTGTGTCCCTTCTGAAGTGTAGCATTTTCAGGGGCTTTGGGTAATTCTCAGGACATCAAACACACCCAGACAAATGACACAGGAATAAGGACACATCTTCTTTCTGTTAATGTGGATAATCAAGTGGGTGGTGATCTGGGCGCCTCTGATTCCCACTCCTCTGGAGTTTAAGCCATCTGGGGATTTTTCGCTGCTGCCTCTAGGACGCACCCATTTGGGGTGGGCTGGAGAAGTGCTGACTCCGGTTAATTTTTTTTTAGAAGAGGGTAGAATCTTCTTTCTCATGGGGCTGGGTTCCCATTGGGAAACCCTGTTGCTGTCTTGTGCAGCTGTGTCAGGCCCATGGGGAGAGCTGGACGAAGCAACCTTCTGCTGTTCTGGGACAGAGAAGATGCTTAGAAATCCAGGTGTTCCCTATGGGGTGAAGAATAATACCCGGCCCCCTGGCGCAGCCCTTCCAGTCCCTTCCCCCAGTTTGGACTCTATCTCCCTAGCCTTGTGTCTCCCTCGTCCGGCTTGTGTTCCAGCCAAGGGAGATGTTACTCTACTCCCCACAACATGTACCCTAAACCTTTTTTGCCTTCTGTACTTTAGAAAATGATAATGATTATTATTTTAGCCACAGCAATTATTACTGCTAATATTTATAGAGACCTAGAAGGTGCCAGGCATATGTAATGTCATAACATTTCACCCTATTGTTTACATTTTATGGACATGCAGAGGAAACTGGCGTATTAAACTTGACCTAAGCCCAAGATCACTTGGCTTGTGAGTGTAAAGCTGAGCACCAAGCACTGACCATGACGTCAAATCTCATGCTCTTAACTCACAGCTGTCAAAGCTTCCATGAGGGCCTAAGACCTGTAGGAAATTCTACTTTGTTCACTCTTCTGGCTTTGATGAAATCACTGGAAACCTGCCAGAGGTAGATTTTCCAAAAAATGTGTTTTTATTATATAATTATTCAATATTTCAACATAAATTTGGAGGATTATCCAATATGGAATTAACATAACCATCTGGACTAAATCATCCTATTAAGACATATCTATCTCTCTCCCTCTCCCTCTCCCTCTCCCTCTCCCTCTCCCTCTCCCTCTCCCTCTCCCTCTCCCTCTCCCTCTCCCTCTCCCTCTCCCTCTCCCTCTCCCTCTCCCTCTCCCTCTCCCTCTCCCTTTTTCTCTCTCTCCCTCTCTCTCCTGGAGTAAGGATAAAAGGCACACATCGTACCTAAATGCCAGGGTGGGTGTCACCGTGCCCATGGTCTCCTGGGAGGTGTGGGTGGGCTCTCTCTCTCCCTGGTGCTGCCGGGGTTGTTGCAGTGGAATGGATTCAGATTAAGGGATCTCATCAGATTGAAGCTCAGAGCCTCTAGCGGGATCTGGATCTACAGGCAGAAGGACAGTGTCCACCCCTGCAGTGGGGCCAGTGCCAGTGGGCCCGGGCCCTTGTATTCTGTTGTGGGAAACTTTGTGTGATTGGTTTCTCTAAGGCTTTGCTCTGATTGACTCTTCTAATGAATGAACCCTAATGTGCTCATCCTAGATATGGTTAGGGCTCATGCTGGCTCTGCTCTTGTCACCCACCTGGCTGTGGGCTTTATGGAAATGCAAATTAAGCAGGTGCAGATGAGCCGTGGGGGCCCTCACTGGAAGCAGGCAGCCTCTATGTTATTACCCACACAGGGCTGTTGCAGACATGGGACTTAGAGTCATAATTCATATGCTTATACATGGTCGCAGCCTCCTGCCATATGCAAACTATTTGCTCCACCTGAAATGCCACTATTGGTCCTCCCAACACTATTCTAACATTCATCCAGCACATTTGTATTGAGCTTCTGCTCCGAGCCAGCCCCAGCCCCAGGGGAGGATGCAATGATGAGAGCAAAACAGACACAGCCGCTGCCACCAGAGTTGACGTCTAGTAGGGGAGGCAATTAAAGAATCACAACTAAATACAGCTTCCCCACAGCGGGAGCTGCGAAGAAGAGCTGCTTCACCCTGGGGCTTTGACTCCATTTGGAAGGCCAGAGAGGCAGGGGGCCTTCCTGAGGGTGAGACATTCCAGGTGAGGTCTGGGGGAGGAGGGAAGGGAGGTGCCCTAGGCGGAGGACACAGCACAGGGAAAGGTTAGTAGTAGGTGCCGGTAGCCTGTTGAAATTCTGCCCATTCTGTTTTTTGTTAATCCTTGCCTAAGGATATTTTTTTTCATTGCTTTTTCAGAGAGAGTAGAAGGGAGGGAGGGAGGGAGGGGGAGAGAGAGAGAAACATTGATGTGAGAGAGACACACTGACATGCCCCACTGGGGATGGGTAGAGTACCTGCAGCCCAGGTATGTGCCCTTGCCCGGGAATCAAACCCGTGACCCTTTGGTGGGTGTGCCAACACTCTAACCACTGAGCAATACCAGTCAGGGCCCTATGCATTCTTTAAACCAGTTCACAATCACTGTTCAGATGAGGAGCCCTGCTCTGTGCTCCTTAGCACTGGGTTTCTTAGGGTGCTCGACACACCCTGACTCCTGTGAGATGTTTATCCCCATAGGGATGAAGGCCCACACTCGGGTGTCTGGAATGGGCCTTAAGCTCCCCTCTCTCACTCCACCTTCATGCCGTAGGGCTGACAGATGCTGCCTGAGCTCTGCTTCCTGAGTCACGGCCTGGGGAGGCCAGGGAAGGGAGGGGAGCAAGCTTGACTCTGCAGCCCCCAGCTCCGCAGACTTCGGCCTTGGTCATTATATCATGGCAAGATCTTGCAAGCTGGTGGAGAGAAGGAGTGGCTGGCCTGAGCAGCCCTCATGGCTCACATAGGATGCCTGGACCATCCACAACACGCTGTTTTTCATTTCCACTTACTGTGCAGTTCGGAGTGATGATTTCTGCTCTGTTCTGGGCCAAGTTTCCCAGCAGAGCAGAGGAGATATCAGTTCATTTAACAGACATTTATTGCACACCCCTGGCGTGTCATGTGCTGAGTCCCTGGGCTCTGCATCCTGGGGTCTCAGAGGTAACAAGCTCTGTCCTGTATCCATGGGGGCTCCCAGCTTGGTGGCAAGGCCAGCCCCCCTTCCCCCCTCTGGATTGGTCTGTGAGAAGGGTGAATGAAATCCCATCTCTGTGCAGGGCTTTGTATTCTGGGGAGGGAGAGGGCTGACACAAACCCCAGGAGAATCTTATTAGTTTTCTGTTTCCAACTTGAGCATTCCCGGGGGCTGGGCTGGGGCTCTCACTTGGGTGGTCTCACTGCATCCAGCTGGAGGAGGAACGGATGCTTCTCATGTGTTTCTTTTCTTTTATAAAATGGCTCAGAGGGTCTCGAAGCCTCCAGTGCTTTGTGGTGGCAACTAGAAACAGCAGGCTGGGCCTCAGGATTGGGGGAGGGGGACCAAGGGAAAGAGGCCTCCCCCCACCCTAGGACCCCTGAGGTGCTCTGGGAGAACTAGGCCGGCTGTGGTCATGGGATGCCCCTCCAGGGCACACTGCTTTCATCTTCCCCGACCCCCTACCTCTCCGACCCAGGGCTCTGTTGCCGAATCAGGCAGTGCCCCAGCTCAGAGCTGTGTATTTCCTGTTCCATCAGCTCATTGAAGAGGCAGCTCAGTCGTCAAGATGTGGTGACCAGGCTTTAGGGTGGGCCTCCCCCGGTAAGGACTGTGTCGTTCTGGGCTAGTAACATGATCTCTGGAGCTTTCTCGTTGGTAACATGTAAGTGTAAGCTGGGTAGACAGACTGAAAAAACACACTTAATGTCCTTTGCACAGTGCCTGGCATAGAGTCAGCGAGCTCAATAGACAGCGGTGGGAATAGTTACCTGCTTCTTTTACCCTTCCTGTCATGCTTCGGGGTGTTCTGTGCTTCATTATATGCTCAGGCTCAGTACGTGCTGCTGCTCGAAATGCTGGAATGTCGCCCAGGGTTAGCATGGCTCAGGCTGACCCTCTGCTGTTGCCCTTGACCATTGCTGTTGGGTGTAATGTTCTCTACACACTGATGCTCAAAGTGTGGTCCACTGGCATCACCTAGAGGCTTATTGGAAATGCAGCATCCCAGGCCCCCTCCATACCAGCTGGGCTGAAGGAGAATTTGCATGTTAACATGACCCACAGGTGATTTGTATGCACCTTGAAGTTCTAGAAGCCTGCTTGACAGAGGATCAGCTCATGAGGACAGCGCCCTCGCTCTGTTTTTGGTGTGGTCGGGGAGAGAGTACATATGGGCAGAGGAGGGGAGGGGAGTAAGCAGAGGAGGTATCCGAAAACCAGCAGACTTGACCTCTGACTTTCTGCCTCCCATGGTTGTCACACTGAACTTCGTTCACCTGCCGACTCTCCCCTCCCAGGTGGGCTCCTGGGGAAGGGTCTGGGCTGTCTTTGTCTACACCCTCCATGCCAGCTCGCTGCCTGGCTCACAGCAGGACTCAATAAATGTTTGAGTAAATACAGCGAACTATTTCCATATAAACGTGAGTTTCCTCTCACTGCTTCTGAACCCCAGGTGCAGATAGGGGCTGGGTGGTGGAAGCTCGTGAGGTAACTTGGTGTAGACGGGAAGGGGTGAGAGACTTGCCGGCTCTCCTTTGACCTCACTGGGTTTTCCTTCGCTGTCTCCTGGCTGCCTCCCTCCATTGGCCTGCTCTTTATGGTCCTGCCCGTGCCTTGGCCTGCCACCCTCTGTCTCCAGGTGCACTCATTCCCCCGGATGATGTCGAGGCCCGTGGCTCCAGCTCTTACCTCTAGACTCCTGTGACAGCTGCCTGCTGGACATCTTCATCTAGGTGTTATCTTGGCTGGGTCTCCCGTTACAGACAGAGCCCGAGACAGGGGTTCTGGTGCCCGGGTTTCTTGAGGGCATGCCCTCGGGGGAAGGAGATTGAGGGAAGCAGGATAGGCTAGGAGAGAGGCTAACCACAGGTGTGATGATACACCCTTACCTGTGGGATCCAGATGAGTCAAACTCAGAATCAGCTGGTTACCAGGGGCTGGGGAGGGGAAATGGGGAGATGTTGGCCAAAGGGTACAAACTTCTGGTGGTAAGAGGAATAAGTTCTAGGTGTGATGACTGTAGTTAATGTGTACTTGAAAGTTGCTAAGAGAGTAGATCTTGTGTTCTTACCACACGCGGAAGGTGACTGTGTAAGGTGATGGATATGATCATTAAATTGATTGTAGCAATCATTTTAAACGTGCACACGTGTCATACTATTATGTTGTATACCTTAGATATATACAAGTTTTATTTGTCAACCATACTTCAGTGAAGCTGGGGGAAAAGGATGTGGTTCCAGGTAATGTCTGTCCTTGGCCTGATCTACTGGGTGGGGTGGGACAGGTGGGTTCATAACCTCCCTGGTGTCCCCTGGTGGGGTGGCTGCCTGCTTCAAGGCAGTTCTGCAGAGAGGCTCTGCAGGACCTTCAGTAACTGATGGGTGGATGCACCAGCCTGCATGGAGGACCTGGGTGGGGTGCCAACAACAGCTACTTGTGATGTCTAATAAGCATCTATAACTTAATAAGCCTCACATTGTTCTTCCCTCGAAAACTTAGTCCACTTTGGACTTTCCTATCTCAGTAAATGGCACCATCACACATCCGTTTTCTCAAGTGAAAGATCTGTAGATCACTCTTGGTTCTCCGCCCCCCCACATCTGGTCCATCAGCAATCTTGTGGAGAGTACCTCCAAACTACATCCAATATGCATTGACTTCTTTCTCTCCACTTAAGTCATCCTGCTCTGAACTGCTGGATAACCTCAATAACCTCAATGTTGGTCTCCCTGCTCCTTCTCTTACCCTTTTTCACATAGCGGCTGGGATAAACCTTTGAAAAAAGATTTATTTTTAGAGTAGCTTCTGATTTTAGGTTTGCAGCAAAATTAAAAGGAAGGTATGGAGATTTCCGATAACCCCCCTGCCCCTACACA
This sequence comes from Miniopterus schreibersii, assembly GCF_964146895.1. Classification (NCBI taxonomy): domain Eukaryota; kingdom Metazoa; phylum Chordata; class Mammalia; order Chiroptera; family Miniopteridae; genus Miniopterus; species Miniopterus schreibersii. Next base: position 178,513,072 of record NC_138101.1, read on the forward strand.
TGCACAGCCTCCCCGTTATCAACATCCCCCAGCAGAGCGCTACATTTGTCACAGCTGATGAACCTACATAATTTACCTTAGGGGTCACTCTTGGTTTTGTGCATTCTGTGGGTTTGGACAAATGTATAATAACATTTATCTATCATTATGGCATCATATGGAGTATTTTCTTTTCTTTTTTTTTTTTTTTTAAACGTATCTTTATTGATTTCAGAGAGAGGGAGAGAGAGAGACAGAAACATCAATGATGAGAGAGTCATCGATCAAGCCTACAACCGGGCATGTGCCCTGACCGGGAATCGAACCCTGATCACCTGGATCCCAGGTCGACGCTCAACCGCTGAGCCACGCCCGGCCGGGCATATGGAGTATTTTCATTGCTCTAAAAATTCTTTGTGTTCTGTCTGTTATTCCCAACCCCCACCCCCACCGATCTTTTACTATCTCTATAGTTTTGCCTTTTCCAAGATTTTATATAGTTGGAATCATACCATATACAGCCTTTTCAGATTGGGTTCTTTTGCTTAGTAATATGTACTTAAGGTTCCTTCATGTCCTTTCATGACTTGATAGCTCATTTGTTTTTAGCACTGGATACCATTCCATTATCTGGATGTACCACAGGTTATACATTCACCTACTGAAGGACATCTTGGTTGCTTCCAAAATTTGAAAATTATGAATAAAGCTGATATAAACATATGTGTAGGTTTTTGTGTAAACGTAACTTTTCATTTCCTTTGGGTAAATACCAAGGAGCACAATTGCCAGATCGTATGGTAAGAGTATGTCTAGTTCTGTAAGAAATCGCAAACCTGTCTTTCAAAATGGCTGTACCAGTTTGCATTCCCACCAGTAATGAATGAGAGTTCCTGTTGCCCCATATCCTTGTCAGCATTTGTTGGTGTCAGTGTTGTGAGTTTTGGCCATTGTAATAGGTGTGTAGTGGTATCTCGTTGTTTTTCTTTGTATTTCCCTGATGACATATGATGTGGAACATCTTTTCATGTGCTTATTTGACATCTGCTTATCTTTGGTGAAATGGGTTGTTTTTTCATTAAGGGTGAATCTTTAAAAGAAATGTATCAAATTACATCGTCCCCTTGTGAAAGCCTTCAATGCCTTCTCATGGCACTTAGGATGAAATTCAAACTCTCACCCTGGCCTGTGTCAAATCCTCTATACTCTGGCCCCTGCCCCTCCCCTCTTCTTTCACCTCCTGCATCAGGTAGGACGTGGTAAGGTAGGGAAGGCAGGACGTGGCTCTCATGTTTGTACATCTTCCTCCACCACTAGACTGTGAGGCTCTTGAGGGAAGGAGCCATGACTTCCCCTTGATTTTGTGTTGGCAACTCATTCTTGAAATTCAAGTCTATGCTCAGATGTCACGCCCCCATCTTTCCTTGACCACATGATCCATAGTCACTTGCGGTGCTATCACCTTGTTTTATTTTCTTCAGAACAAAAATTACTGTCTGAAATCATCTGTCCATTTATTTGTGTACTTGTCTGGCCCAGCCCGTGAGAGCCCGGCCATGTGCATCTGCTCAGGGCTGTATCCTCAGCACTAAGAAAGTGCCAGGCACATAGTAGGCTCAAGTATTTGTTGACTGAATGACTGAACACTGGGGAAAGCTAATGAAGAGCTGTGAGGGCTGCTGTCTTTCTGGAATCTTTAGGCATCTCTGTCCAGAAAGTTCATTGTAGGTTAGAAGTTCTTTTTCCAACTTCCTTCTTATCAGAATCAGCAGAGCAGGAAATGAGACCCAGTTTCCTGCTCAGATCTCAGACCACCAGGAAAAAAGACGAATCTGGAAAAATCTGAGCACACACTGAAGTGGTGCCTGGCTCTTCCCAACTGAAGACACACCTCCCTGGGGACTTGCTCAGCGCCCCGTGAGGGGCTCCCCTCAGGAACCCTCTGACACTGAGGCCTGTGGGGCTGGTTAATATCACAGCCTTTTAAATTTTTTTTCATCTCCTGACTTTGTGTTACCCAAATGCTGCCGAAGTCTAGAAGTTGTGTGTCTAGGGAACAAACACAAATGAACTATGTTCTCCTGGACGACAACTTTGAAGTACAAGAGGCAGGATTTTCCTGGCGGGAGAGTCTTAGGACGGTGGTGACGTTCAGCCAGTCGGGCCTCTGAACTGTGTTCTGAAGAGAAGTTTTGGAAGGAGAAGGCTCAGTGCTGGGGCCCATCACCCGCCTACACACAGCGAGGTTGGATCTGGGTGTTTGATTCTGTGCCAGGGGCCAGGGGAGACTCTCCCAATGCTCCCCACTTCAAGCTTCAGGTCAGGCCATGGGGTGGGACAGGCGCTGGTCTGGTAAATATGAGCATGGGGAAGGGAAGGCGAAAGAACCAGGGCTTGAGGGCCGGGCGGTGGGTGTAGGACTGACCTGGATTCCTTCTCTTATTGCATCTCCCTCTCGTGGCCCCCAGTCCTACAGGCTCTGGGAGGACGAGAGGTCCTTTTCTCCAGAAGCCAGCACTTCTGACCAGCCCTGTCCAACTGTCCCAAGCCAGTCTCCTCTTTATACTTTCTGCCCCTCACAGGGCACAGTTGAGGACCATGCTTGCCCTGTTCACCGTTGTCACTCCATGAGCAGAGTGACACATTGGCACCAAATAACCATTCTTAGGTGCTGAACGGTGAAAAATACATTGGAGTAAGAAGACCTCATTGAAAGCTGTGCTCGAGCACTTCTTTATGTGGTGACCGTCACCTGTAGGGGCCTCAGTTAAGCTCTGTCGAGCATGGCTCACAGGTTGCTGTGAGAACCTGAACGTGGTTATGACAATGACAACGTCCGAGAACTCAACCTGTGCCAGGCATGATGCTGCCGTCTTCACATGTCCTTGACGTGTCCTTCACTTTGCTTACCGCGTCCATAGGTTATGGTTCTATTACCATGCCCATTTGACAGCTTTGGGAACTGGGGTACAGATAAGCTCAACAGCATGTCCAAGGCCACAAACTAAAGTGAGGGATTGAACCCACGCATTTCTTTCCTGTGACCAGTTGAGAGAACATATGCAGACCGTGCTTTGTAAAGCTCGGGCCAACCGCCAGGTGTCTCAGTACCACACATCGGAGGAGGCTGCAGAAGGTCCAGGTCTGGGGTTTGGTTTGGGAGGTCATCGGCTTCCGAGCACTTGCTGTGTGTGCGCTGGGACCCACAAATGCCAAACAGGAGGCGCTTCATGACTGCTTGAAAATGTGAGGGGGCTGGAAGCATAGGGAGCTGGGCTCCGTGAAGTGGTCAGGGGAAACCTCCCACTCAGGTCAGAAAGCCTCAGAGGAGGTGCGGGGCTGGTTGGGGCGAGGTCACTCTGCAGCCATTCTCCGGTTTTCTGGAGGGAGGCTGGAAGGACCTGGTGCGCCTTCCCTGCCCACACTGGAACCAAGTACTTGGCAGGACGCTCAAGCCACCTTGGCCAGGGGCAAGGGAGTAGAGTTCCCACCTGTCCTGTAAAGTGAGCAAAGAGGGAGCCCCTGAGGAAGCCAGAAGGGGAATGACCAGGTAGGGGTCAGTGTGGAGAAGGAGAAGAGAGGGTGACAGGGAACTGGGCAAGGAAGGCAAGGAGGACTGCTGGGCTCGATGCAGTGGGGTTCCTACCCAAGAGAAGACATGCCTTGAATAAATCCAGGAAGCTTCAGACCCGAGGCCCAGACTAGAGAAGGAACTTGCCCAAGCATGTTTGTGGCTGACACCCAGGTTGGGGAGCAGGAGGTTGGACTGACCTCTAGTTAGCCTCCTCCAGGAAGCAGGCGGGCTTCCTTGGCTGTGATCGTGTGCAGCTCTGATTCACTTTGAGATTTGTCTTGTCTGTATCAGAGATGGTTTTTCTTGGCAAATAGCAACTTTTTCAGAAAGCAAAAGTACAGCCTCTTCCTAGCCTGGGTCAGTGTGATCCCCTGTTTGTTTATGCAGTGTGTTTGAGGTCAGGGCCAGAGCCATCTGAGGGTGAGGGTCCAGCCCCGCCCAGACAGCTTTGTAACTGCATTTGCAAACTCCAATGTGGCTCCAGCTCTGAATCCTTCTGATCCTTGTTGCATGTAGTGTGTGTGTGGCCTTGGGTTTCCTGTGTGCCCTGCTTTGGGGTGCTCTTCCATGGGCTCTTTTTCTGCTGCCTGGGACCTTTATTTCAGAGTGCAAATGAAAGAAGAACCCACCTCACGTAACAATTTGGGAGAAAATCTAGACTATTCCATTTTGCCCAATTAATGTGTTCGTCTGGGTATAGTTACTAACATGACATATCTTCAGAGCCCAAATAGTTAAATTATGCATATCTGTGCTACCTCTGCTTATGTTTGTTCTCACTTTCCACCTTTATCATAACTTCAGTTTTGGTCTGAGGGCTGTGGACTGGTCGTAATAAACATAGCTGCCATTTACCGAGTACCGGGCATTGTGCTAAAGTCCTTTATGTGCATCATCTCACTAGAACTCACAACAAATCCATGGAATGGGCATTATTCTTACTTTACAGATGAAGAAGCTGAAGCTCAGAGAGGTTAAGTGATTTGTCCAAGGTCACACAACCAGTAAGTGGTAGAAATGAGATTTGAAAATCCATTCTGATTCTAAAGGCCACCTTCTTAAACATTGCTGTACACTGGCAACAGAGATGCCTGAGAAATTGAGTGCTTTTCAGGATGTTGGGGTGCATGTTTTAAAGAGATGTTCTAGAAGCCATTTGAGAGTTAAGCCTGGAACCTTGGAGGCTTCTTTAAAAATCTGAGTCCCCAGAGAGAGTGGGAGAGGAGGAAGCTCGCCAGGGGAAAAGTACAAGTCAATAAAGAGTGTCTGGGGTCTCAGTGAAACACAGGTGGAACTTTTTAGTGGTAACTGGGAGTTTGGCCAGATGCCATGGGGCTCCTTTCTGTGTGTGGACATGGAAAGAGGCAGACCCAGGGGCATCGGTCTGGCGAAGGAGGAGAGAAGCTATCTTACAAGGAAACCTCTTCCTGGTGTCTGGGCCAGGCAGGGATAGTCTCACTTCTGGAGGTTCAAGTAAGGTCTGGAGCAGGACTCAATGAGGGCTCATCAACTCCTCCCTGGAGGAGGGGGGCTGGCCAGGGGCTGTCATAGCCCCTGAGAGAGCAGCCTGACCCTCAAGTCCATCTTAGAGACTGGGCTGCAACACCCACACGGGCTTCTGCTGCCTTGCTTCTGGATCATTCCCTGCTCTGTTCCATCATCTGCCTCCTACCTCTCCTTGTCTCCCAGGGACCGACACTCCCGATAGGCCCCTGTCCATCTCTGCACATCTCCAGCTGGGTTAGAGTGACCACACAGTGGGCCCCATGAGTCAGCTGCCTAGCCACCCCACTCGAGAGGTCCACGTGGCACTTGCCTTGTGCCAAAAACATTTCTGAGGACAGATGGATGTGCCCTTGGGTTAGGGGATACTAGGTCCTCTTCTGTGAAACATTAGTTTAAATTGCCTGAACCAATCTGTGGCTTTGGGGAAGGTGTCCTTTTCCCTTTGGCAGCCGACAGGGTGCAGAGTAATACCACTCAGCCACTTCCAAACACTTCTGGGCGGGAGCCAGCCCCCGGGTCCCTGGGCTGGAGTTTGGAAGGTCAGAGTGGTGAGGAGGAGCCCTGGGGACACTAAGGAGTGGGTCAGGGAGGCAGAGCTGCCAGCCTCCGGGATTGGGCCTCGGAAAAGCTCCCTCTCCAGGAAGGACCTGGAGAGACTGTCCCAAGAGGAGCCTGGCCAGCTAGAGAGCATCCTGAGCTTGCTCCCTGACAAGGACACTCACCCCAGTGCCCGAAGCAGCTCTTGGCCCGGAATAGGGAATGCAGGAAGTGACCCAATTACATCACATTTACTGAACTAGGCTGGAGCCAGAAGATAGTGACAGCCGTTTCCAGAATCTTCTTCTATACCATCTCCTGTGCTGATCCCTTCTTTCCATCTGCACTGCCGCTGGGTAGCCCAGGCCACTGTCAACACCTCAGGCCTAGATTTCTGCCAGCGCCTCTTCACTGCCTCTTTCACATTTATTCTCTTTCACCTTCAGTCTCCTCTACCCACGGTGGCCAGAATAACCAGCTGGAAACCACCAGTTTTATGAAGTGACTTTCCTCCCCGAGTCTCCAGGGGTTCCTTCCGGCCCAGAGGACAAAAGGGACCCCACCCCATCCTCACCTGGACACATGCTTGTGAAACTAGTACCCAGCTAAGACTCAGGGGGTGACCTTTACCTGCTGTTTTGGGTGCTTCCGTGGAGAGCACCCCCAGACTGCTGCAATGTGGCCTCAGCCCCCTGCGCCTCCTCTGTCCCCCTGGGGGTGCGGTGGGGGTGCTGAGTGGAAGGAGTGGAGGACTGAGAAACAAAGACAGCCGCAACGCGGTCAGGGGGACGGGCAGTGGGAGCCACAGGGACCTCTCGGTGCCCGTTTGGTACAGGAACAGCATTGTTCGTACAGGCGCAGCCCTCTTCTCCCGCCCTCAACGTCTGGCTAGGTGCATGCAGGGGCCCTCAGCTCTGTTCATTCAAGGCTGCCTTTGTGGGCTTGGGGAGCAGCCCCTATGCTTCGAGAACCCCTGTCCTGGAAGCTGGGGAGATGCTGGCTGGCAGGGCAGGGGCAGCTTTCTCCCGGGGACCACAGGAGCTATGGTGGGAGGATGGGGGCCAGGCTGCTGTGCCAGGCCTGGCAGTTTTGGGGGCTGGGGACACTGGTTCTCCTGTGACCTTCTATCACCCCAAGAGGAGTTCTGAGCCATTCTGAGATATGATGTACAAGGCTGGACCGGCCTAGTGCAGCAGTTTTCAGACTCCTTGAAGACATGGGACTCTCCTTTTAAACCAAGCCATGTTTTAGTATGTGTAGGGTGACAGTTATTATGATGTGCAAAGCAAAACTTTAAAATTGATATAGTTCTCCGAGTTTCACCCCTAGAACAGCACAGGCAAAAAGGGGGGTACAGTTTTGTTGCAAAATAAATCTTTAAGATACAGTTTTATGTCACTGTTTTACTTCAAGACAGTGATTCTCATTGGAAAGAATGGGGTCAAATGGCAATTGTGGGGTCTTAATAACGTTATTTTCCCATTAAAAAAATTCACTGTTGCGTTCTCCATAAAACAAATCAAAGACATTTAGTAACTCTTACACAACTTTTTAATTTATAGCTTTTTAGACCTTAAATATTTTTTACTTCTTTTTGTCATTGTTTTTGATGATCCTGCTGTGGGTTGAATATATGAAAAACAATATGAAATTAGAAAGAAATGCACTCACACAAGTGTAAAATACAAAGAAAATGTGGCTATTTCTCAAAATAGCGAGTTTAACTTTGTTTGCAAACCAATCCCTGGGATCTTCAGTGAGACTAAGCAAAGCTATGGAATGCAGTTTGAAAAACCTTGATTTAGTTGATGATACTAGAACTTTTAAAATGCCAACCTACTCTTTTATCCTCGGGTCAGCCTTTTGTAGTAGAACTGCTATATTTCCTTGTTTTCACAGATGAGAAAACCGAGACTCAGAGGCAAGTATCTTAACTGAGGTCCATAGCCCAGGGACTGGGTCAGCCTATGCTTTTAACACCTGTGTTTTCTGCCTGGTTCAATACATAAGACCTTTCCTAATAGCGCCTCCTTGGCTGTGTCCTATGAAAGGCTCGGGTCTGGTTTTTGTTAACAATGTCACCTCTGGCTGACGGTTGGGGTATTGAGTTAGGCTGGTATCCGTCTTCCTCCAACCCATAAATAAGGACAGCCTCTTTCCCCTACATCAGAAATATAATGGCATTGACTCTGAACTTTGTCCCTGATATTTGCACCTCACTATGTTAGAAAGCAGCTCCCCAAGAGACGGAGTGACCTTCCCAATCCAGCCGGGGAGCTGGGAAGATGGGTGGAGCTGGACAACTGGAGTGGGAAGTGTTGGATTCTAGGAAAATTGCTGCTGGCAACCAGGTGCTGTGGCCTGTGAAGAGTCCAGAATCTTTGCTTAGTCCTGCTCCTGTCCTGTATTTTTTAAGGGGAAAGGCTGGAGGAGGTGAGAATGTGGTGGTTGGGTATTAGAAGTCTACATTTTTTTTCCCCCACTACATTTTGCGAGAATGTAACCACATCAGATTGAATTTTTTATTTTTTATTAAAAATTTTTCTTATGAATTTATTGGGGTAATATTGATTAATAAAATTATATAGGTTTAAGGTGTATAATTCTATAATACAACACCTGTATATTGTATTGTGTGTTCACCACCCAAAGTCAAGTCTTCTTTCGAGACTGAATTTTTTAAATTGCTAAGCCTTTACGTAGTCTAAGGCTAGAGTGGGTTACTCTTATGGGTCCTCACATGGTTCTTTGTTCCTTGTTGGCTGGGATGTTATGGAGTTACAGGCCTGGATTGGGATTCTGTGTGGCCTTGAGCAATTGCTTAACTTCTCTGAGCTTCTGTTTTCTCATCTGTAAAGTGGGATGCAAAGTATTACTGCTTGGGTTGTTGTCAGGATCAACTAATATAATTTATGTAAAATGCTTTGTACTGTGCCTGGCACACAGAAGTCATATAATAAATGAGAACCCCCCACCCCCAATTATTTCTGCTATGGCCTCATCCCCTCCAACTCTCTCTTAGAATGCTTTGAAATTTTAGCTGTGCATTTAGGTGCTTTCGAGTCTAGGTTAGATAAATGCAGACTTCTTTCCTGGGACTTCTGCACTCGAATACAGAGTTTTAAGGCAGTTTTCTGGTGAAAACCGAGACCCTAACAGATTTAGATCTGGCATGGAGAATCTGTTTAAAGCAAAGAAGCATCTGCTTTAAACATCTTCTTTGGCAATGCTTTAAAATGCACCAGCACTTGGGAGGATATACTCTATTGAGGTATAAAAGGGCGACTTGGAAGTTGTCTTTTTCTGCTTCCCATAGAACGAATAGTTTCTTATGCAAGACCAAGTGCTCCAGCATGTTACCCTTGGCCCTATGCTCTCGGAGGCCAGGCCGGAGGCAGTTGCTCTGGATCCTGACCCAGTCTGAGGCCTCTGATTAGCTTGAGCAGCATCGGAAGATGGCCTGGGGCGCTCAGGAGTCCCTCTTCTAGGGAGTTTTCTGGGTTCTCTTTAGAGTTGATCTGTTTTTCTGGATCAGCTCAGAAATGGCATTTTCTTCTGCGGGGGTACCTGTGTGTGACTCAGGCCAAGAAGAACCTTCCCCCAGGAATTTGCTACACGTGGGTGGCACATCCCGCTTTGGCTTATTCCTACTCTGAAGTCTGTGCCTGGGACCCAACTCTGTCTAGAAGGACATCATCTGTATGTGAAATATGGATGACAGGATTGTAGTCTCAACACAGCCTGCGAGGGTGGGGACCGTGTGACTGCATCCGTCACTGTGTGCCCAGTGCCCAGCACGGTGCCTGGCCCATAGAGGGGTTCATACATATTTATCCATTGAACAAATGTGACAAGTTGTGGAGCCAGGATATAAAACTGCCTCATGCAGGGACATTTTTGTTCTAAAGGCATCTTCACAGATGATGGGAGTGGCCCTCTGCTTCCCTCCAATACCTTAAGCTAGAGCCGCTGGTCCTCCAAGGCCTGATTTTTAGCCATGTGATTTCCACTCTTTCCCCATTCCCCCAGATGACAACATACTCACCCCTCACCCACACCCTGTAGTTTGACAGCTGATGCAGGGTACATGTGCCTTCAAAAGAAAGGCTGCTGAATGCTGCTGGCAAGCCCTGTAACAGAGCTCATCCCGCCTGGGGAGAGTCAGAACTCCTTCCGCGGAGAAGGCTGGAGGCTGCCTGGCTGTGCCATCTGAACCGAAGAGGGAGACGATGAGGCGCCAGGGCTGTTGCCGGGATAGATGCTGCAGAGTTATCACCAGGCCCCAGCGTGGCACCATGTGGAAAGATGCTGGGTTGTCCTGTGCCTACTTTACCAGAGTTGTGTGTGTGATGCCAAAGAACAGGAAACTTGACCAGTCTACAGGAGATAAAGGAGCTAAGAGGAAGTCACCTCCCCCAGCCACTTCAAGCTGGGGCAAGCTTCTTCCAGTCCTGGCCTGGGATGGGCCATTGGCTCTGAGGTTTTGATGTTCCTGAGGTGACACCAGAGTCTGGGTAGAGCTTGGGGGCAACTTCTCTGAAGAGGCAGATCTAGGTCAATCTATTTGGGGTTTTTTATGTGCTTCACCCTCAACCCCCTTAAACATGCATATCGTAGGAAATTTGGAAAATAAAGAAAAATGCGAAGGAGAAACAAGCCAACTCATCTGTATTCCTGCCATTTAGAGCTAGCCACTGTTAGCATTTTGGTCTATTTCCTTCTATCTTTGCCCCCCCCTCATATTCTGGAGTGGGAGGAAGAAATACATATGTATATATGTGTACATGTGTGTATTATGTGTATGTATATATGCCTGTCTGTCTACACACACATACATATATGTTTGATAGTCTGCTTTGGTTTCACTTAACTTTATATTGTGAGCATTTCATTGGCTCAGAAAGTCTTGAGAACCCCTTTGGAGCCTGGAGTAAAAGTCTCTAGTGCCAAGTCTTTGTGTGCACTGTATCTCCCGTACAAAAGCCGGGGAAGCCCTTTCCTTGGGAGTCGGCAGACTTGCTTGGCGAGCTCTGAAGGCCCTCCCAGCAGACTCAGCCCTCCCCCTGATGTCTCACTTGCTTCCCAGATGGGAGCTGCTGCAAAGTAAGTGCCCTCTCCATCAGCTCTAGTGTCTCAGGGAAATCTGGACTGAAGGATTATAAATGTCTGGGCTAGAAGAAAAAGACCCTCACACGTCAAATACAGGTTTTTATCCTTAAAAGAAAGAGTTTCTCTGTGCCCAGGAACTACAAGGGTTGGGAAATGGAAGGACCATTCTTTCCCTGCCCTGGGAGCAGGCTTGCTTTGATTTCCCCCTGATCTTCCATTCCTGCCTGTAGTGCTATTTACTTTTCCTTGACCCAGTTTGGGTCTACAGGACTTCTCTCCTGCCCAGAACAGCCTCACGCTTGTGTGAAGTAAGACGTGGGCCTGGGCTCTGGACGGCAGTAATTAATCCCTGTCTGCACGACGCAGTGGGGATTTTCAGGCCGGGATGGGCTGACAGCACCAGGTTTTATGGCACACAGCAGTCCCACATGGGCCAAACTATTTCTTCTTCTCGCTGGTCACTAAGTGGCTTTCAAGGCCTGTGTGTGCATGCGCTCACAGGCACGAATGCATATGCTCTGTTGCATGGTCCGAAGCCCACCGCCAGTGCAGCAGGATCTCGAGATGACAGTGGAGATCGCAAGAAAAGGAGACACAGGTTAAGCCCACACAGCGCCAACATAACTCGAAGACAGGGAGAGACTGGGATTCCCTCTTCTCTTTGTTTTAGTCTGTACTTGCTCAGGGGCCACCCCCAGGCTGCAGGGCTGTAAGGGAGTAAATTTCAAGTGCTACAGATAAAGCGCTTCTTCCTCTGTTATCTCCCTTGTCGGTGTAAATTGCTCCACTGTGTGAGTGGATTGAAGATGAGCCTCTGTGTATGCCATAGTAAATGAAATGGGCATTAAAATGACCACTTTCCTTCCTGATAATCCCATGACGTTGAAAGCATACCAATTTCTCTGTTATTATGGAGCCATGAGCTAATTCCCAGGATCTGGGAGGGCAAATTACTCCTGCCTCTTCTTTCTGCTGTTTAAACCTTGGAAGTTTTTTTTTTGCTTTTGTTTTTGTTTTTTATCTTGGGTGGGCTACGGTAAGGCTGTTTGGGGCCCCGTTGTGTTGATAAGGGGAGTGGTAACTGGTAACGGCTAGAGGACTCACTGCAAGACATGTGAGTGAACAAATATCTTCTAAGGTCAGATAAGTAATAGCAACGGCAGCACCGAGAATCCCGGGTGGCGGACTCGTGAGGGCTAAAGGCAGCCCTTCTAGCAAGATAAGAGACTTGGCCAACATGGGAGTCTGTCTTTCAAGTTAAGGGGGTCAGTCTTTTTTTTTTTTTTTTAATATATCTTTATTGATTCCAGAGAGAGGAAAGGAAAGGGGGGGAGAGAGAGAGAGAGAGAGAGAGAAACATCAATGATGAGAGAGTCATTGATCGAGCCCACAACCCGGGCATGTGCCCTGACCGGGAATCAAACCCTGATCGCCTGGATCCTAGGTCTACGCTCAACCACTGAGCCATGCCCGGCCAGGCAAGGGGGTCAGTCTTGAAGGGGTTTTGGGGTCTTGCTATCACCCAGGATGCTGTGGGGCTGTTGGGGTGGGGGTGGGGGCAGGAAGCACACTGGGGGGTGAGGGCTCACCCCGCATACTGGCCTGTTGAAGGAGGGGCTAGGACTGTAGGATCATGATGTTGCTGGGTGTTGAGAGGCTCACTAAATGGGATCTCCATTCACCTCATTTGGGGAATATGCTGTGGTGCTGAAGGACTTAGATCTGTCAAGGCTGAGGAGAGGAAGACAGATACTTCCAGTGCTATTTTTTTAAAGTAATTTAGCTAGTAGCTTTCTCTGTCAACGTGTTTGACCCTATATTCTTGAACAAGGGCTAGTGATTGTGCCCCCCAAAAGATGCTCCTGAATGTGTGAGTGTGTGTGCACACAAATGTGAGGATGTCCATGCAGTGAACACACTCATGCCTCAGCTTCTGAACAGATTCAGGTGACTGGCCCTTTCTATTGGAGGGCTGTCCAACTCCTACCCCCCTCAGACTCTCCACCCTCCTCTGGCCAAGTGTGATTTGCTTTATTTCAGCTACATTATGAGTTCCTGAGGCATTTCATTGACCAGCCTAGGAGCCTGACAACCATGCCCAGTGTTGCCATATTGGAAGATCGATGTCCGAGTCCTCGGTTGGCCTTTGCAGATTCTTCCCAAGTCCAGGGCTCCTCGGTTTGCCTCCCACAGCCTGCCGAGTGGACCTGCACCCCTATCGGTGTCTATTCTTAAAACTGGTATTTCCAGGCCTCTTCTCTCTGTGATTATAAAATGGTGCACGTTTACCTTTATTCCCAAATTACAACGACTCATCTGCTCAAACAGCAATCCTTAGTCCCTACTTTGGGGTGCTTTAAATATTTCCACAAACTAGTCATAATTTTCCCCTGTGTCCAAAGGAACCTCTTTACTGGCAGTGCTCATCATGGGAACACCCAAGTCTGTGCCAATGGAACTATCTCCAGCTGCTGCCAAAGCCGTTGATGCAGTTGCCAGAGCAGGGCTGGGCTTCACGCAGAGGTGGGGAAAAAGACCTGCCTCATTTCTGTGTCTCTTTGTTGCCTAAGCCCTGAAATAGTTCTCCATGTACCTAGAATCTCTCAGAGTGATCTCGAATCTCTTGAGCACCCTTTTCAGATTCTGCACCTCCTCCTTTGTCCAGAATCTCACCAAGTCTCCTGTGAAACTAATTCTGTTTCGGGACCTTGTCCTTCCAGTCAGAGGGTCTTATTCACTGCCCAGCACCCAGGTGGGTCAGGGCTAATCCCAGTCATCCCCATCTCCAGTCATTAGTCCCAATCCTGACCAATCTCCTTACTCATTCCCCCAGTTATAAAACACATGTCACATATCTCTGGGCATGAAATGCTACTAGTGATGGTGGGACAGGGGATGGTGGGGCAGGGCTGGGGTGTGCAGTAATAGTCTCTGGCCCCATTGCCACTAGCCAGGATACTCAGCGACATCCGAGTAAGTTGGACTTCCGAACTTAGCAATACCCAGTGAAAATCTGGAGCATGTCACTGGGCAGAGCCTGTGGGAGAGTTCAGGATAACCTTGGAGGGAGCCACTAGCCTTGGTGGAGTAATTTACTCCTGCCTGGTGGAGAGATAGTGCTAATTTAGTGAACCCTTAACTACCAGACATATGTGCCATTGGGATGAAGGGCAGGGTGCTTATATTCAAACAGGTATTTAAGAACACCTTCCTTGTCCTCTTTGCTTTGCACCCCATCTGAGTTCTCTCCTGTCATCCATAATCTCTTGGATGCACCCCAAACACAAGACCACTGTGCTGCTCCTTGTTAATGCCATCAATGTAACCTTTATTTTTTTCTAGTGCTGGTGGCTGAGAGAATTGAAAAAATCTGGGTCCTGGGTCCTGGGTCCTGGGTCCTGGGTCCTGGGTCCTGGGTCCTGGGTCCTGGGTCCTGGGTCCTGAGAAGCACACTGTTTATTTGATTTGGAGTGAGAGGAGTTTTTATTTACGCTGGTGGTGGAGTTTGAGTGATGGGGGTGGGGATGGGCCATGACTTTCCCCAGGGCCTTCATCGTGTGCTATTGCCTAGTAGTTAGTGACGGGACTGCAAGCAAGAAACAAAAGCAAGTGTTTTTCACCTTGCTGCCCTGTTGGTGATCAAGGAAGACTAAAACCTAAATGGTTTTGAAATTGAAGGACTCCACTTATTCAAGGAAATACATATTTCTAAAATTAAAAATTTTTTTCTTTCAATTTTATTTTGTTTTGGTTTCAGGTGCACAGCTTAGTGGTTAGACAATCATATACTTTACATATTATTTTCCCCCCAACTGGCACCATACATAGTTATTACAATATTATTGACTATATTTCCTATGCTTTACTTACTTCCCCATGACTATTTTGTAACTACCAATCTGTACTCCTTAATCCCTTCCCCTCTTCCACCCAGTCCCCCAACCCCCCTCCCCTCTGGCAACCACCAGTTCACTCTGTGTGTCTGTGAGTCTATTTCAATTTTGTTTGTTCGTTTATTTTGTTTCAAAGAAATATTTTTATCTCCACCCATCCTCCATTTCTACTTCCTTGCCAACATGCTGTGGCATCCCGCCTGTCCCTCCCTGGCCTTGTGGAAGTCCTGCAGGGCTGTGATGGAGAACACAGACCATCTCGCATGGGCAGCTAGCCCACTCCCTACAGATAGCTATTTGGTTCTTGGTGCTTTTATTTCATCCAGTTGTCTCACTCAGCCACGTCCTTGGCCCAAATGTCCCCCCTTCCTCCTGCTGCTATATTCAGCTATATGGCCTCCCAATTGGTCTCTCTGTTGTCTTTCATATCCCTGCCAGAGATTTCTAAAGCTCAGGTCTGATCTTGTCTTTTACTTCCTCTGCTGGATTCTAAGTCTCTTTAAAAAAAAAAAAAAAAGACAACTGCAAATATTCAAGATTCTCCGTGACCTCACCCCCAGCCTGGCCCTAGAGCCATATTTTTCTCATAAATGGTCATCTCTAAACTACCTTTTGAAATGAGTTTGCTTCTTTGCTTCTGTGTACCTGCTGCTGTTGCTTAGGATGCCCTTCAATCATCCCTTCCTGCCTGTGGAAATCCTTTACGACCCAGTCTATGGCCCTCGGAGAAATCCTCCTGGACCTGTCCAGTCTGAATTAACCTCTCACTCTGACCCCCCAGAACATGGGGTCAGCTGCTCTGTCCCCAGCGCTCAGCCCAGCCCTGGGGCATCTGAGGAGCTCAGCAGTTCTTTGCTGAGTGTGTGCCTCTTTTTTTTCTTTTCTCTCCCCTTCTCTCCTCTCCTCCCTTTCTTTTAGAGTTAGCCGCCTCACATCTTGGACTTGCTGGCATCCCACTTTCAAATGTCCTACCCTTTTTTCTGTTTGCGACTTAAGCTTTGCTTCCTCATTGCCGGTTTTGAAAGTGTAGTCCCTATGGAGTTAACCGTACACATGTCAGTCTTTGCAACAAGCTCAGCTTCTGGGGCCAGAGCCTCTGCTGTTTATTTTTATAACCCCCAATGCACCTAGCACGATGCCTGGTAAATGAAGGGGGTGGGCAGAGAAATCTCCGGAAGCCTCTTTGAGGGCCTATGGGAGGTCTGCTGTTCAAAACAAACCTTCTTTGGAATTATTTTTTGTTAGTTTTAGGCTTTTCTCTTCTTTGTTTATTGATATATGCTTCATATGCAGTACAATTCACCCTTTCTTAGGTACACGTCTGTGAATTATAACAAATTTGTATAGTTTTATAACTAACCCCGCCGTAATCAAGATAGAGGATATTTCTGCCACCCCCATTCTATCATGCTTCGCCCCTCCCTCCAGTCCCTGGCAGTCACTGATTTGATTTTTATCCATATGGTTTTCCCTTTTCCAGAATGTAGTTTATAAATGGAATCACACAGTAGGTGGCCTTTTGAGCCTGGCTCCTTTCACTTAGAATAATGCTTCCTATTTTGGAAGTTGGATGACCTGGGCCCTAACCCACACTTTATCTGTACCCCCTTTCTAATAGACTAGCATGGGGCATGGATTGGGGGTGTCGATGAGGTCTGCGTGAGTTTCAGCCCAGGGTTCCAGCTGCTTTGTCAAACCCACTGACCCTTCCTCTCCCCCCTTCCCCGTAATGGCACCTGGGGTAAGACAGCCTTCTCCCCTGGGTCCTGACCAGTCATTCCTATAGTTGTGGGGGGCACAGTGGAGGAGGAAAGTTGGGTGGATGGGGCGGGGTGACCACTAAATTCCTCCCTTGGGGAGGGGGCAGGCGGGGTGACGAAGGTCAGGCCTTTCCTGGCTAAAACAACAGAAGTGGTTCCAGCTGCCGAACAGCTGGAGGGGGATGTCTGCTTTCCCTCAGCAGCGTGAAAAGCCCTTTAATCGGGGCGTGCTGTTGCCAGGCCCGGCAGCGGAGGTGTGTGGAAGAAGAGCAGAGCTGTGTGGCACAGACGCCCCTTCCCTTTGACCTCCCTTATCTGCCCCCTTCCATCTTCGCGAGCCCCACTCTGAGCGCCCTGCTCGCGGCCCCGCTTCGCACCTGTGTAAATGCAGTGGCCGTGGGGTCAGGGAAGGGTGAGAGCGAGCTGGCGAAGCGGGGATGTGGGCTCTCAGGGCAGATGACGGATGAGATGGAGGGTGGGTGAGTGATGTTTTAATGGGAAACCGCTCTTCGTTCCCAAAGATGCGGGCCCTGGAGGAAAAGGCCGTAGCTTGGGTTTTGCAGATGAAGAAGCAAGTGACAAGAGGTGGACAGTCCCTGGTTGGACAGTAAGAGGCCGAGCTGCAGCTACACGTCTGGAACGTGCTCGCTCCTCTTTGTTCCAGGCACCAGCTCCAGGAATGGCTTTTTCCCCTTTTCAGTAGCAGATCTACCTCCTAGAAATGCTTTTTAGTGCCTGAGTTCTAAAAATTTGAGCTGGACTTTGATTTACAAACATGACGGGAAAAGTATCCCTCCCGGAGGAAAGCTCTCTTTGCTTGCAGAGCCCTTCTCTCCTGTCCCCCGGAGGGGCCACCGCCTGAGCTAAGAGCAGAGCCCCCCCCACTCCCCCCCACCCCTCAGCCGGCCTCTTGGGCTCAGTCCTGCGTGGAGGGAGGCAGTGTGGTGTAGCAGAAAGAACCTGGGTCTGTACAGTCAGACTTAAAGGCGTGCTCTACCACTTGCTAGCTCAGCCTGGCCAAGCCTCAGTTTCCCCCTCATTCTTTCAGTCAGTCAGTATTTATTAGGCACCTACTTTGGGCAAGGCCCCTGCTGGGCACTGGGCATCCAGCAGTGTAGCACCCAGCAGATCTTGGTTCCTGCCCGCAGGGAGCTTACAGCTTAGTGGGGAGGATGGGAAAGAAATATAATTAAACAGTTGGTCATTTAATTACAAGTGTGACAAAGGCCACAGGGGAAAGTAGAGGGTGCACAGAGGCTCATTATTTGGGGAAATAAATGCCCCAAGGAAGCGCATGTGCTCTGAGATTAGAAGCATGAGTAGGAGCTTATGAGGTGGATGCACAGCCCAGGGAGAGGGACCAGCTTGTGCCAGGTCCGGAGGCAGCAAGGACAGGGCAGGGGGCTAAGGAGTTCTACCCCGCTGGGGGCGCAGGCACCAGGGCCCTTTCCTGTGCCTGTTCCCTACTCAGCAGGCAGGCATTCCCCTTCCCATGCCTTCCAAATAGGCATTTGTGGATGGAGCTGGGAAACTTGCCGTTATTTACAACCTTAGTTCTGTGGAAAAAATGAACTCAGGGTGTGAAAAATCTGACTTATAAATGAATCCATTTTATTATCTGGCTGTTGTTCTTACTCGAGCGCATGCATATGGGAGCTGTCAGAAAAATCAGCGCTAATCACATTGGCTGTTAAATTATACTCATTTCAGGCTCAGCCACCCCGGGCATCTCAGGTTACTGCCTGATTATGGGTGACATGACTTATCCGCGGGGTGGTGGGAAGGCCTCCCAGGGCGCTGTGAGAGGCGCTTCTCAGGCTAAGGCCAGCCTCCCCGGGAATGAATTCCATGGTGACTTAGTGATGACATGCTGTGGTACATGGGTACTGTCTCAGCCACTTTGGTACATTCTCTTCAGTGGCTTAGGGTTTTTTTCCCCTTTCTTTCACTTCAAGGGAAAAATACTGTGTTTATGGCCTTTCTTATCTAATGGGTGTTTCTTGAAAGGAAAGGAAACAAACTGCTTTCATTACTCTCTGCCTGTGAGAGCTTTAAGCTTTTGGTGGTATTTCGACAAAGAACATCTCTTTTCATGGTAAGTGATAGAAAAAGGAGTTTCTTATCTGGGATATATTTTAGGTAGGGTTTGATAGTTACCCATTCATTCTTTAAATATGTATTGAACGACTACTTTAGATCAGGCAGTGTTAGGCCCTGTGTATATAAAGAGGCCTGAGACAGCCTTTCCTGGACATGTAAACACGTGAATGATAATGCAATGTGTTGATGGTTTTGATAGAAGTCTGAGCACAATGCGGCTGGAGGTTCGAGGCAGCTAATGGTGGTGTTTAAAACATGAAAGCATTGGCTTTTTAGGATGGTAACCTCAGTGGCTGTATGGAATTTGAACTTGAATGGGGAAGAAAGGTTAGGGGCAAAGAGTCAAACATCTAGACAAGAGATAAAGGACTGAATAAAGTCATCATGGATAAGAGGAAAGCCAGCTGGAGAGAGAGGCCCCGCCAGCCCCCCAGCCATTTCAGCCGCTGCAACTGTGAGACACCAGAGAGGGAAATCATCGTGGATGGTTCAGCCCCAGCCAAGCTCCCAACCAAGCTCCCAACCAAATGCAGCCAAGTGTGTTCCCTCAGCTGACAGCGCGTGGAGCTGAAGAAGCTCCCAGCTGAGCCCAGCCAACCCGTAGAATTGAGAGAAATCATAAATCATTGTTTGAAGCTGCTAAGTTTGGGGGTGGTTTGTTTTGCAGCAATAGATAAAGTAAAGCAAGAACGTTAAAAGTGAGTACCTGAAGCTGCTGTTACCATGAGTTTATTAACCAAAAACCCCCCTCAAATTAGTTGAGTTCAGCCTGTGATTTCTGAGTCTTGCATCATAAAGGAGGCCGCTTACTGCTCCAAATTGTGGATGTCTCACCTCCAAACCCAGGGGATGGGCCACAGCCTAGCTGTTTAGTATGGTTCCTACCCCCTTTCTATACCTGGGAAACATGCAGAGATAATGCATGTTACCAGAAAAATGCCTATGTGGAGTTTTAGGTACAGGTTAAGTCAGCACAGTACAGGTGGAAGTTAAGACCGTGAAACCAACTCCACATTGTAAAGAATCAAACATCTCCCAGATGGAACCTCAAGCTGCCTCTGTTGTTCCCTATATTGTCATGGAAACTTGGCAGTCAGTCAAACCTAACACAGCTTGTGGTATTGGAGTGGTCTCTGAGCAAAAGCTGTGGCAGGGTTTGCATTCTGCTCTGCTGGAGACTGCACGGCCCGGATCAGCATGTGTGCCTTTCACACAGACGGAATTGTTGGTCTAACATTGATTTCCTTTACCCCCACCTCTTCTATGGTGAAGGATGTCCCCATTGGTAGCTCACTATTCCAGGAGGAAGGATGGATTATTTATATGTATTTCAAGTGCTTGTCCTACTTTACAAATGTGAGCAGACCACAAAATGTGTGTTTACTTTGGAATCATTCACTCCCCAAGGAGAGCGGGCAGGAGATTGCAAATGCACAATTGTCCGGGCCCCTTTTGTTTGGTTTCCTTATTATGCAATCATATTTAACATAATTATTTTGTTTTTGTTGTCTTTTGGTTAGGAAGAAGGAAGGGAATGTATGTGAGGATTTTAATGAAAGTACCATTTTCCCCCCGAGGGAAATGGTTCAGCATTTGCCTCACTGGGGAGACAGCTTGCCTCTGCCCAACACAAAAATTTCCACCAGCTATGGTTGCTCTGGAGCCCACAACAGACTTCTGTGGCTCGGAGGCTCAGGTCTCAGCAGGGTGACTCAGACTAAGAGTTTTGTCTGTGTGCTGAGATAATTGACCCAGGCCACAGGCTGGTGCTGGGGACTTCTAGCCTGTACCTCCTGTCTCCTATAGAAGAGAGGGAAAAATCTACCTTGTGACTTTAGGTGGACTGTGATGAACTCCTGGGATGTCTGCTGTTGACCCATAAGTAATGAACTGATTTCATGTCCAGTTTCAGGACATGGAAATTGTCAGAATCTGCTTCTTTTTTCCCCCCTTGGTCCAATCTGTTGGAGCTTAGCTCAACTAGGAGAAATTCCAGTGAGGATGAACCTCTCTTCCCTCCCCTTTCTAACTATGCTCTTGAACATGGTAGCCACTAGCCACACATGGTTATGCAAATTTAAGTTAACTAAAATTAAATGTAACTAAAAATTTAGTCCCTCAGTTGCATTAACTACAGTTTGTTCTTAATAGCCATATGTGGTATGTGACTACCATATTGGACAGCCCAGATGTAGGACATGCCCATTACTGCAGAAAGTTCTGCTGGACCGTGTAGCTTTGTAGCGTTGCAGACCTAGGATTCAATCCTCTCTTGTCCTGCAGTGTCCTGTTCCTTTGCAGTGTCTCTTGCTTGTGTGTCTACCATAGAGTGCAAGCTCACTGAGGGCAGCACTGTGTTGGTTTTGTTTTGCTTGCCATGCTTCCTGCAGTGCGGGGCTCTTCACAGTACTCGCTTGTTGAGTACAAAAGTAGGTGCATGGGTGGCCGAACCAGCAGTGTTTGTGGACCCACAGTAATCCCTTTGGGGCTCTGGAGGTTCAGGTGGTCCTATTAAGGCATAGTCACTCTATCAAAATTCCATTTTATAAAACTCATTGCCTTTTTTAAAAAAAAAACAAACAAACAATCACAAACACACACAGTTCCTAAAACAAATGAAAATAAGACAGCACAGATGATTGAAGATGGTCCTTAGCAAGGGCCCTGTGCTGTCTCGGAACTTTTTTATTTGGCCTCAGGGATGAGTATTTTCCAGACGGAACCTTTTGGGAGCTCTTCTGAAGCCGGAGGATCTCCATGTGTTGGGGTAGGTGGGGCTTCTTCTGAAGCACTTTAACCTGTCTGCTGTAGACAGAGTCTTCCCCTGGTTATTAAGCTGGTCTCTGGCGTCTATGTGGCGCCTATGTTGGCCCAGAGAAGGCCATTTCCAAACCAAATTTATGGCCTGTAGTTCAATGCCACGGCGACGCCTGCAGCTGTCATTCCTTGTGAGCTGAGGAGGAGACAACAGGGTAACCTCCTCGAGTTTTAAAAGAAACTGTCTTTTTTGATCCCTGTTTTTTGGTTTGTTTTTTAAAGGTGAACAAGACCCCTATGCGGAGCTTCTCACAGTAGGCTTAAAGTGGGCAGGGCTGTCCTATCTAGATCTTCAGCAGTTAGTGTCTGGCACCCAGTAGGCTCTTGGCGAACAGTTTTTAACTTTGCGAATCAGTTTTGCAATTGGGTCAGAGTTGTTTTTTGCAGTGTTACTCTGTAATAATGAAAGGCAGTGTGGATTAGTGGTGAGAAGCATGGCTCTGGAGCCAGGCCGTGGGTATCAATCCCAGCATGGACATGTACATGCTGTTTAATCTTGGAGAAGTTGCCTAAGTCCTCTGGGCTTTCGTTTTTTCATCTGTAAAATGAAGATCGTAACATACCCTGCCTCATAGGGTTATTGTGAAGATTAAATTGTTAGCATATCATAAGTGATATGTAATTATCAGCTCTTATTATTATTACTCTTCAGACTTCAGGTCTGGCTACCAGATCCCTGTGACCAAGGATGAGTCTCTTGATTTTCCCAGGCATTAGAAGGTACAGATAATTTCCATCTTCTTGTGATCATGGAAACAGAGGGTATGCTGTTCCTCGGCGCCTGCCGATTCACATGGCAAAATAACCTAACAGCCAGGTCTTAAAAATCAGGGTGCTGCTTCACATAAGTAGCCCTGACTTCCACGAATAAGGAAAGAGTGTGTGATGACAGCAGGGCCTTCCCCTGCTCTTGGCCAGCCTTGCGTGTGAGGACACGGATCCTGCCGTCTGGCCTGGCGTCTGCTGCTCACCAGGGAGAATGACAGAGCCAGGTCTTGCTTCAGTCTAGGTGGCAGACAGATTGGGAATGGGTCTGAGAGCCATACTGAGGGAGGGAGGGGGCCCAGCTTTGCTGTTTGCAGCACCTGTGTCCCGTGCCCATCCGGGAGCCTTCAGCCAGGGCTTTGTGAGCCTGCCGCATTCAGCTGGACCTTTGGGTCCCAAGCTTTCGTGGGTGCACAGCTGGTTGGAGGCTGGGAGGGCTGCATTGGCAGAGGGGCCAGGGGTTCGGGGTGGGAGAGACATACCACTCAGCCTCAGAGATAACTCAAGTTCTGAGATGGAACTCGGGCTGGAAGCTGTGACCACCGCCTCTCACTGTGTATTCCGGGAGGGAGGGAGAAAGCCCAGAGAATGGGGGTGGAGGGGGTCCCAGGGGTCCCAGGATAGCAGGAGCCTGGGAGGCCAGGCCTGTCGCATGGCCCCAGCTGGTCCTGAGGCAATGCCGTGTGGGAAATGCCGCGGCCGGGACACAGTCATCGCACAAAAGCTCGAGTGCCCAGCCTTGTGCTCGATGCTGGGGGTGTGTTCCCGGGTAGAATAGACCTTAATCTTGTTTAGTGGGGCCCCGAGTGGGCTTCCACTGCTAGTGCAGTACATAGTGCATTATCACAAACTACGTTAAGAACCACAAAGGAAAAGTGGGGCGTGAGAGGTTATTACAGGGGGGCCACCCTCACCTGTGAGAGTCAGAGAATGCCTCCCAGAGAGGAGGTGAGCCCAGGTCTGAGGTAAGGGTGGGAGAGATGGGAGAAGGAGCAGTGGGTCCAAAGGCCTGGAGGTGGAACAAATGTGGCTCCTCTGGGAAAAACGTAGGTCGGTGCCTGACCAGCAGCAAGCAAGGTGGGGACAGTGCAGGGAGTGCTGAGGCCAGACAGGGGGCCCCGGGGTCAGATTTCCACAGGACAGAAAACATGTGAAGGTCCCCAAGGGCAGTGGACACCACTCAGGGGTTTAAGCAGGGGCCACCTGAGGGGAGTTGAGGCTGGGGTTCGCATGCCCCCTCCTGCTATCCCGTCAGCTCATCCTTCCTCTGTGTGGCAGCCTGGGACGCGGTGGGCTTCCTCCAGATGTGACTCTATATATTATTGACCTTTCTCCCAGAATACTGGGCTCTATCATGAAGCACTCTCAGGAAATTTCCTTTTGGGCTTTGGGCAAGATGCAGGTTGAGCCTGTGAGTGTGGGTGCTCAGGGTCTCTGGAGACAGAGCCACGGTGCACTGTACATCCTGATGAAGCCTGGGGGTTGGTGTCTGCCCTCAGCTGCTCCATCCCTGCGCTGAGCAGCGAGCACCAGGCACAAGGTCAGGGGCCTAGAGGGACTGGTTTTACCGCTGGGAGGCAGTCTGTGCATTAATGAACAGGCTTGGGCTCTCTTGGAATTTGTCCAGTAGGGGTGTGTGTTTCCAGTGCTCCCTTGGAGGGAATGACACTGCCTCCGGACTTCCCTCTGCTATTCTGGAAAAGGGTCAGCAAGTTCTCACCTTGCTTCACACAAAGGGCCTGCAGACACACCTTCCCTAAACCCCGTGAGCTTGGCGTGATTATTCAGTCAACTCTAGCCCCACTGATGGCCACATGTGTGCCCATGACATTGCCCTGCACTGTGGGATATCCATTCCCTCACCCCATACTGAGGAAGAGCCTTCGATGTGCCCAGAGCTCTGCTGTATGGAGGCGGATAAGAGAAGACCCATCTAATCGTGGGCTATTCAAAAGATGCTCATGGATTATATGGCCCAATTATTGTTTTCCAAATGTATTCTGTAGTTGTTAACAGGGCTTCACTGATAAAGGGGTTCATGGTCGAATAAGTTTGGGAGATGCATCATCATAAATGTCTTTAGATCTGGTTACCTATTGCTATGTAACAAACTACCACAAAACTTAATGGTTTAAAACAGCAATTTGTTATTATCTCTCACAGTTCTGTGGGTTGACTGGGCTCAGCTGGGCAGTTCTCATTTGGGGTCCCTCACACAGTTACTTTCTTTCATCTCTTTTAGTTGCAATCAGGTGGTAGCTGCGGGTAGACTCATCTGAAGGTTGATTCACTCACATGCCTCCGTGCCTGGGTTGTCTGGGGATTTCTTGCTGCACATGGTTTCACCACATGCTAGCTTGGGCTTCTTCTTAGCATGGCAGTCTCAGTGTAGTTAGGCTACTTACATGGCAGCTGGTTTCTGCCTGAGTGTTGCAAGAGGCCTGGGAGGAAGCTATAAGGCTTTGTATGAACTTGTTCAGAAATCCCCAAACCTCACTGCCACAGCATTTTATTGGGTAGGCAAGTTAGTGAAGCCAGTCCAGGTTCAAGGGGAGGGAATTAGACTCTACAGCTCAATGGGAAGAGTAGCAAATAATTTGTAGCTATCTTTAATTTCCGGTATGTCTTGGAGATTCACAATGCATGAGAAGGTATCCAAGGTGTCTGAGAAGTCCTGCAGTAAAGAACCCTGTTTAACTCAGCATTTTCCAAGCTTATTATTATTGTTATGTTTAAAATCAGGAACTCCCTTTCTCATAAAATCATTTAACTTATATTCTGCCAGAGAGCAGTGGGTAAAATGTTAAGGATAATAGATTTGGGGCTCAATATTACTTTCTAATAAATAAAACTTTCCAAAGATGGAATTTAGAGATTGCTAGAGAATTTCTAATTTGGGGAAGTACCAAAAGAGAGGACTTGAGACGATCTGCATGGGTGAAAAGGCTGAATATCCCAGTGGTAAAAGCTTCGATTTGACTTCTGGCCAGTCTTGGTTCAAATGCACCTCTTATAGCTATGTAACACTGGGCAAGCTACCTCTCTCTAAGCTTTAGTTTCCTTATCTACAAAATAGATGGTTTCTATGTCATAGGGTTGTTGTGAGTATGAATGAGATAGATCCTTGTTACTCAGCACAGGTGCCTTCCTTGGTGAGACTTTGTAGCTGCTCAGTTCCCTTCCATGTCTAGGGTTTAATAACTTTGGGTTCATTCTGGACTTGCTCAAGCAAACCAGTATTGGAAATCATGGACTTACCCTTAATTTTCTTGCAAGAGTAACCTCTATACCCTTTCACTTTTTCCATTCTAGTTTCTCATAAGTGACCGTGACCCTCAGTGCAACCTCCACTGCTCCAGGACTCAACCCAAACCCATTTGTGCCTCCGACGGCAGGTCCTATGAGTCCATGTGTGAGTACCAGCGAGCCAAGTGCAGAGACCCAGCCCTGGGCGTGGTACATCGAGGCAGATGCAAAGGTGAGTGTGTGCATCTCTGCCCAGTTGAAGAGAGGTGCCTGGGCACCACAGCTTTCTGCACAGTGTACTCCCCGCGGGGAAAGGGGAGCTCAGAATGAGTGTACTTATTTGGTTTGCTATCCCATCTCCCCCCCCCCCCCCCTTTCTACCAGGGAACATGAGGAGAACTGGTCTACGTGACGGAATGAGCACTTTTCTGTCTTTCAAACTCTGTCACCAGGCTGAGAGAGATCTGCTGCCGTGTGGCTAGTGCTATTTGCTTTTATTTTAATTTTATAAATAGAGGTGTTTAAAATGGCAAGACTTTATTGCTGGCTTATGAACAGGAGTTCAAAATTGTTGGTCAAGAGATGTGGGTTTTTTTTTTGGTCTGCCTCACCAAAAATATTGAAAACATTTGAGACAACATTGAAAAATTAGGAGATTCAACATAAAAATCTGTTTTTTTTTTTGTACTTCTCACAAAAAATTGGAAGCTCTGCGAATATTAGATCTGTGTTCCCTCCCACGAGGCAACACGTGGCTAGAGCTGAGGAGCAGCTACCTCCTTTAAAGGGGAACCTGCTCTCCAGTTTGTCACGGTCCTCAGCACTCCCTATGGTGTCTCCAAGCTGAATGCTTCTCTAATTTATGTCACTTTCCTACACCCTGTAGATATTTGTATTTGTGACTCTGGGCTGCTTAGAACCATCATAGGAATTGTGGGAGGCTGAGCAGACTACCCTAGAGCCTCTCTAGAGCCAAAGAAAGTACTTGCCATTCTCAAACTAGAAAACATCTTCGAGCCCCGGGGGCTTGCAGGTTTTTTAATAAACCCAGTGAAAAACAGTGGACTTGGAACATTTTTTTCCTGGGATGGGTGGGGGATACTTGGGAGAAAAAAAGTAGAGCATGATATAAATGCAGCCCCCAGTTTTTAAAGAATAGCATGGATGGGGAGGATCAGCCAGGGCACTCACTGGCCCTGCCTGTGCCGTTGGATGAGCCGGGGTGGTGTGTGGGCTCCCTGGAGGTGGCGGGCTCCTCAATGCTCCCAGAGCCGGGCAGCCGCTTGGTTCCATGGTGCCCTTGTGGAACCCCAGCGAAGCATGAAATACGCTCGCTCCTCTCCTCTTCTAGACGCTGGCCAGAGCAAGTGTCGCCTGGAGCGGGCTCAGGCCCTCGAGCAAGCCAAGAAGCCCCAGGAGGCGGTGTTTGTCCCGGAGTGCGGCGAGGATGGCTCCTTTACCCAGGTGAGGCCTCGGCCAAGTCTCCCCGCCCGGTGCCTGGACAGGGGCCGAGGGGGTGCCGAGCGTGCAGGGCTGCTCTGAGCCCTGCTTTCTGAGAAACGGCTGAGGGCTCTTCCACACCCTCTGAGCTACCTTCTGGTGCCTACGCTCCCCTCCTGGGCCCTGCACGCTCCCCCTTTCCAGCTGGCAGCGCGGCCTGAGCAGGCCTACGAAGGCCGCGCCAGGAAACTGGCGCTGCTCGGTCCCCGTCCTCCCCGCTGGCCCTCCCCATTTTTCTCTTCTGACAAATGGAGGCTGATTATTTTTTCTTCTCCTTGCCAGTTTCCACAGGCAACCCTGGTGTTCCCTTCACTGCTTACTGCTCCCCCTGCGTGCCCCCCCAGGTCCTCAAATTAAGCAGGGATCCCTTTGAGTACAAAGTGTGCTGTGCTTCTTGGAGGAGGTGCGGGCGTGTGAGTGAGCGTGCGGTGTATGGTGTCTGCGTGTGTGCACGCGTGTGCACGCACCCTAGAGGGTCTGCGCACACGCAGATTTTAAAATCTCTTTTCAGGCAGTCACCTCTCATCCTGCTCTGGTCAGCGCTTTGTGTGAAAGTAACGCTGGCTATGCCGATGTTGGCACAGGCTATTTCTGAAACGCAGGCGGCATGGGACAATAAGGACGACAGGTTACTCCTAAGCTTTTAGGCTGCAGGTGGGACTCGACCTGGGCCGGGAGGCGGCTGGTGAAGGCCCTGTCGGATGAACATGGGGAAGGTCCCTGGACAAGGCGGAGCCAGCCCATGCTTGGGGACGGTCCTGGTGTCTCCACTCCCTCTGTGGAAGAGAGCGGGGTGGGATGGAAGCAAAGCCGCCAGAGGTTGCAAAGCTTCCCTGAAATTCTGAATCTGTGGATCCAAGGGTGGGGACTGGCCTTGGGTCCCCTGGGGTTTCAGGTTTCCTTTCAGGCTGGGCCCAGGGTATGGCTGACTTCAGACTGACCTCCTGCTTGAGAGGAAATGTGGAGGGGCGGTGGGGAATCGATTGGGCCTCATAGTCTTAAAAGTTCCCAGCTGATTCAATGTTCATCCAGGACTGAGGGCCACTGTGTTAAACTGACCTTGGCTGCAGCCCTGAGAGAGGCGCTCTTACTCCCTTCCTCACTTAAGCCTCGCGCGGGCCTTGAGGTAGGTGCTGTCATTCCTAGTTACAAAAGATGCAACCACAGCCGCATGCAGATCGGCAGAACTGGGATGCAAACTCAGCTCCCTCTGGCTTCTAAGGCCTCCAGACTCCGCTGTTCTCTGAACCGGCAGTTTTAAAGGAGACTCTGAGGTGTGGACTGGCAGGAGGCTGTCTAGTGCTGTGGTTAGCGCACCGATCCTGGAGCCAGACTGCCTGAGCATGACTCCCAGCCCCCACCCCTCAGGCCAGTCACTGGACTTCTCTGCATCATAGTATCCTTATTATACGTAATAATAATAATTATACGTATTATGTTACTGTTATTATTACTATCATTAATGAGTATTACTATAGCTTACCTCATAAGGTTATGATGAGGACTGAATGAGTTAACGCATGTAAAACACTTGAACCACATAAACTGCTATATAAATATCTGTCATTGTCATCATCATTATCTCCATCTCCACTCCGGTTCTGCTACTCACATCTTCCCCAGATTTTATGAATGATGTCACTTAAGGAAAATAAAACCTTTTGTTGAACCTCCCCAAATGTGAAAATCAACGAGCTCCCTCATCAATGTTCTATTGTAGTATTTATTCTAGTTAAAAGGATGCAGGTGATCTTTGTATATGGATTTGAGAATTCACATGTGGGAGAGAAAAGCAGACCTCTCTCAGCTGCGTTTGGGGCCAAGCCGGGGTAAAGGTGGTAGGGAGAAGGCAAAATCTTTCCCCCCCCCCTTTCTCTAGGCTTGTGTAATCCTGAGTGTGTTGCTTATGAGAACCGTTGACCCCTGCCCTCCTGGTTCTGAAGTGTTTGCTGCCTCGTGACAGACAGCTGCTGGCCAGCTTTTGTTTGGGCGAGGCCAGGCCGGGCCAGGTGGTGTTTGCCGGGGAGAGGAACTTCCCGATTAGTCAGGGCAGAATTGCTAAGTGAGAGGCCCCCAAAGTTCAGCAAAGGTTGGCTAGGCAGTCGGGAACCCCTCATTTGTCTGACACAGTAAGCGCTGCCATGTGTCTGCAGGCTCAAGGCTAGTCGCCCCGGTGGGCAGCCAGGCAGCCAGACAGCCGGCCGGGCCCCGTTACAGTGATGGAAATGGATGTGCTTTTCCCCTTGATCAAAGCCCCTGCAATAACTTCACAAAATGAGGCTGCCTCTTTGAGTGTGCTTCAGTCGCACTGACAGTCTGCCAAAAGGCGAGGGGACAAATGCTTTTCTCCCTCCCCCAGCCTCCGCTAGCACTGAGCTGGACTTTTTTTTTTAAGACTCGAACCCAGAGATCAGCTATGGCTAATTTAACATTTAGTATTCTTTATAATGTTATTGTGCACACATCTTGGTGTTAATAACATATGTTAACCTTATGAATTATGACAGTAATACACTCTTGAAAGCTATGGAGGGAGTGAAGGGACCCGAATGGGACAAGGTTTGTCTGGCATGGCAGACAGCTTGGGACCACATGACTGGGGTGGCTTGAATGGGGTTCACGTGGGAGGCAATGGTCTCTGTTCTCTTTGTTTTCCCTTGTCCCTTCCCTCCTTACTTCTCCACACCAACTCACACAGCAGAGTGGTTGGTGCATATTAAATCACATTCGATTTTTTAAAACCTTGGCACCTACCTAATCCACACCCCAGGCCATTAAATCAAATTCTGGGACCCAGACGTCGTATTATTTCAAGCTCCCCAGGTGACACCAGTGATTGGTTAAATTTGCGAATTTAACCTGCTGTCAGGGCTCCGTCACCCTTGTTCTTGATTGCATCATTGGAACATGGAGTTAATGCTCTTTGGTGACCTGTTGAGTAAGGTCGGGGGTCTGTGGTCTTCGTTCTCTGCTGCGGCCTTATCTGTTTTCTCTTCTGGGTATCAGGAACGTGACTCCTGACATCTGTTCCACCAAGTTCTCTAACTGGGTTGCTCAGTGCCTGAGCTGATCCGTAGAAATCACAGCTGTGGTGGAAGGGTGTTGGATCACCACCACCAGGAAACGCTGGCTGGAGCCTGTCAAGCAGTGCATCACTGGGCAATAATGATGGCAACTCTTTATTGAGTGCTGCTTGGTGCTGGGCACTGAGTTTTATACCCATTCATCTTCTCTAGGACCTCTTGAGGTAGTTATTAATAACCTTATTTATAACAGAAACCCGAGCTTCAGAGGGGTTGAATAATTGGCTCAAGGTCACTAAGCTAGAAAGGATTGCACCCAGCCTGCCTAGTTTCAAGGCCCACAGTCTTAACTTTTTTATGCTACAGAAGGGTCCTTGATGTAAATGTAATTTATTTTCTTCGCCATTGTTATTCTAGAAGCCCCCTCTCTGATGCTGTTGACTAATCAGTCATGCAGACATTTTGAAAAATCCTGTTGATTATGGACACGTTCAAGTATACAAAAAAGTAGAAATAATAGTATAATGAATTCCATGTACCCATCATCCAACTTCAACAATGATGGACATGTGGCTGATTCTGTTTCATCTTCCACCCCAAAGTGGATCGCTTCAAAGCAAATCCCAGATACAGTGTTTTGCTTTGTTTTAATCTCAGATAGTTTGGAGCTTTGCCGTGTTCTGGGCTATGTGCTGGTTGCTGTGGGGATTGGAGAAATGTCATGACCTGTGCCTTTAAGGAGCTCACATGCAGAAAAAATATGAGAACATATGATAAAGTAGCCAGTATACGAGATCACATATGTACAACTGGTTATATTTCAAATGCCCATTTACGAGTCAGTAATTTAGAATCTGGATTGTATTTTATTGTTGAGAAAATATATACAAATTAAAAAATTTTAAACATAAAAACTTAAGCAAAACTAAAAGGCAAATGGCATATATTAGCCTTAATAACAAAGGACTAATATTACATAAAGAACTCTTACAAACCAGAAAGAAAAAGATTCTAGTAGAAAAGTGGACAAGAGATATCAACAAACAGATTATACAATAACAAATAGCCAATAAGTGACTGTGAATGATGTAATTTTCCCTAGTAATTAAAGAAATACAAATGAAAATAATGATGTGTCATTTTGCTTGTCAAATTGGTAAAAGTGGAAATAGGCCTGAGTGAAGGGAAAAAGCAACCCCCACATTGCAGTTAGGGGAGTAAATTTGTACTGACTTTTTATGGGATGATTTTGCAATATGGGCCAAAGGTTTTTAATTGTACCCACATCTTGAGCCTGAAATACTACTTCTAGGAATTTAGTCTAAGGACCATAATTAAAAATATGTGCAAATATTTAGCCACAAGGATTTCCATCTAAGTTTTGCTTTATAGTAGCAAAAATTTGGAAACAACCTAAATATCCAATAATAGAGAATTACTTAAACAAATTGTGACATAGCCACACTATGCAGCTAGTAAAATGGTGTATTGTAAAGGTTTATTTTACATAAGTGTATCTGTATGTATGTTAAGGACTTAATTAATCAAATAATTAAAGAGAGAACTGTTTCATTTTTTTTCTAAATAGAAAAGTTACACTGTTTAAAAAAATTCTGACAATACAGAAATATATAAGGTAAAGCCAATGATTTCATCTTCCCGAAATAAGAACAATCAAGTTTATAATATTCTAGATTTATATTTTGTGTGTACTTTTTAGGAAAGAAATGTTATAATATCATATATCATTTTATAACACTTTCTTAAGTTAATTATATTGTGGACTTATTTCCAGGTTAATTACATGTAATTCCACCTCATTTTTTATTTTATTTATTTTATTTTATTTAAAAAATATATATATATCTTTATTGATTTCAGAGAGAGGAAAGGAGAGGGAGAGAGAGAGATAGAAACATCAATGATGAGAAAGTCATTGATCGAGCCCGCAACCCGGGCATGTGCCCTGACCGGGGAATCGAACCCCAATCGCCTGGATCCTAGGTCAACGCTCAACCGCTGAGCCACGCCCGGCTGGGCTCCACCTCATTTTTTAAATGGATGCCTTGTATTTCATTGTATGAACATGCCATGAATCCTGGAAACTTGGAGATTAGATTTTCAGAAGGTGAATATTGGGTCAAAAGGGCATGGACTTTTTAAGACACTTGAGGCATGGTACCATATAGCCTTCCTTAGTGTTGAGCACCAATGTGGTTGATTAGTGGTTGTTATCAAATGCATTCCCAAGCCATTTTAATTTTTTGCGTAGATGAATTGTAGTTCTGATAATACTATAGAATATAAAACACCACTTGTAATGTTACTTCTATGTGAAAAAATGTGTTAGGTTTCCCATCTTTGAGCTCCATGTTCCAGGAACAGTCTTTCTTGATATAGCTCTGTCTGGCGCTAATACTTTCGTCATTTTTACTTGTAATCACTGTTCCCCAACCAATGCACATATATACATACTTTTTTTATTTCCTGAAGTTTTTTTTGTTGTTTTTTTTTTTTTTTGCATATAGGGGCCTGGGGAGCTGTACTTTCTTCTTCATGATGCTTTGTTCTGAAGTTGGAAGCACAAAGAAAATGTGCTGTGGCTTTTTGGCAAAGGCAGTGGGCTCCCCTTGTCGGCATTTCTATAGCTCTTACTGTTGTATTTGCCAAAACCTAGGGAACTGCTGCCATTTCCTAAGTGCCTGGGCTTGAGCTATGAGCAGGTCTTGATGTTGATGTTGCTTTTTAGCTCCTCCCCGCCCCCACAGTGCAGAACTGCGCTTCCTGAAGTCCCCCTTGCAGGCCTGAGTTGTGTGACTAGCTTGCCCTGGAAACGCCTGGGTTTCCCATCTGGGCCTCCGTCTTCCAGATCCCCGGCAAGCATGGGAGGAATCGGCGATTTGCATGGACTGTGAGCCTCTGTTGGCCTCAGCTGATTAAACTTGGACAGGCTGGCCTGCTGAGCACCCTCATAGGGTGAAAAGGGTTTGTCCTACCTTTGATGAGCCTAGAGGTCCCCAAAAAGCCCAGAGGCTCAGAGGCTCAGAACACTCCAGCACTGAGACCCTGGCTGCATCCATAAGCTGGAGTGTCCTGAGCTTCTTCAGCCCACTGGATTCCCTCAAACAAAGCCAGTTCTGTATGTTTTAGTGGGCGGTACCCTGCTTTGGGCTCCCTCAGCCTTCTGCACCATGTACAAGGCCAACTTGTGTGTGTTTTTTGAAGCAGTCACACTGTTAAAAGCCCATCCTTTATGTATAGATGGCGTAATGGTCCATAGACCCGCTGTTGGGCTACTGACTGGTTGCTTTTCTTTTCCCCTTTTTGTTAAGTGCTCAATAAACATATTCGTTTTTTTACAAGTTGAACATCTATCATGCCCAGGGCATCTTACCATTTGCTTTTCAGGTGTTTTTCATTGAATTGCTTTTGTTCCAAACAATCAGATATTACAGGTGATGGTTTATATGAAAATGCCCACTATTTAGCACAAAATTGCTGTTTGGCAAATGTTGGTTCCTGTCCTCTTCAGGTCTCAGGTTGCTCAGCTGTAAAATGGGAGAGGTAGTTAAGCTCCAGAGGCTGGCAAACTCTTACCCGGGGGCAGGCCACCTGGTTTTGTTCTTTAAAATGACAGCCTTACTGAGATATATGAGATATGAGATAATTTGTATGAGATAATTCACATACCATAAGATTTACCCTGTATGTGCACACAATTCAGTGGTTTATAGTATATTCACTATCTAAAGCCAGAACATTTTCACCACCCAAGAAGAAACCCGGTACCCATCAGCCGTCACTCTCCATTTCCCCCTCCTTCTAGCCCTTGACAACCACTAATCTACTTTCTATTTCTATGCATTTGCTTATTCTGGATATTTCATATAAATGGGGTCATTTAATATGTATGTGGTCTTTAGTGACTGGCTTCTTTTACTTAGCAGAATATTTTCAAGGTTCATCCATGTTATAATATGAATCAGTACTCCATTCCTTTTTATTGTCAAATAATATTCCATTGTACAGATATACCCCATTGTGTTTACCCATTCATCAGCTGATGGACACATGGGTTGTTTCCACTTCTTGGCTAATGTAAAAAGTGCTATTTTGAACTATTGGGCGCAAGTTTTTGTGTGGATGTATGTTTTCAGTTCTCTTGGTATATACCTGGAATTAGAATTGCTCTAATGTTTAGTTTCTGAGGAACGGACAGACTGTTTTTCAAGCTGGCTATACCATTTTCCATCCCAACAGCAATGTATGAGGGTTCCAATTACTTTACATCTTTGCAAACACTTATTACTGGCTGTCTTCTTTATTAGAGCCATCCTGTGGGCTGTGAAGTGGTATTTCATCGTGTTTTTGATTTGCATTTCCCTAATGACTATTGACACTGAGCATCTTTTCATTGCTCTTTGGCCATTTGTATATCTTCTTTGAAGAAATGTCTGTTTACATATTTTGTCCATTTTTAAATTCAGTTATTTGTTTTTATTATTGAGCTGTAAGCGTTCTTTATACATTCTATATTCAAGACCTTTATCAGACATATAATTTACAAATATTTTCCCCATCCTTGGGTTGATTTTTTACTTTCTTGATATTGCCTTTTTTTAAAAAATATATATTTTTGATTTCAGAAAGAGAAAGGGAGAGGGAGAGAGAGAGGCAGAAACATCAATGATGAGAGAGTCATTGATCGAGCCCGCAACCCGGGCATGTGCCCTGACCGGGAATCGAACCCCGATCGCTTGGATCTTAGGCCGATGCTCAACCGCTGAGCCACGCCCGGCTGGGCTAGGACATTGCATCTTTTAAAGTGCCATTGCCTCTAGCATAGCCAGGGGTGACTCAGGTGAGTAAGGCTGGGAAATTATGTCCCATGAGGATTAATCAAAGGAGCCAGAGACGGTTGGTTTGGAGACCAAAGGGATACACGAGCGCCATCTTCAGTTGTTTGTCTGTGGATGACAATAGCTTTTTACTGAATAGTCTCACAGAGCCACCTAAGATCACTGAATAAAATATGTAATAACTCAGATTTTGACTCAAAATAGGGAAGAGCTTTTTACAGGTAGAGCAATTCACAGATGGAATGTCTGACGCAGAGAGAACTTAACTTCCCATCCTGGGAAATGGGTGAGCAGGGCTGAAGGCCCTCAAGCAGGGGTGCCGTTGGAGAGGGGAGGGAGTCCCTCTGCATTGGGAAGGAGCTTAAATGGAAGACTCCTGGGAGGTAACTTGCACACATTTTAGGATTTTATGAGACAGTAGCTAATGTTCAACCAGGTAGGTAGGTACACAGTAGGCTACAGCAAGCACTTACTCAGGAACCTTCCAGGCAGAGCCATTAATACCACATTTAGGGCTATTGCCACGTCACTGTGTGTGCATATAACATGCCAGGAGGTGACCCTGCAGGTCCATCAACTAAACTCTTTTGCAGAATTAAAGGGGTCAGATTTTTTCCATGTCAAAGTAGAGAAAGGTAATAGGAACACAGGAGGGAGGTATGAAAGCAGAAAATTTAATTAAAAGTGAAGTCAGATATGGTAAGCAGAAAGAGCTCCCACTCCTGCAGGCCCAGTACTGGCCATATCTTCACAGTTCAGATCTAAGCAAAGCTCCTACACAAGAAGGACTCTTAATGTTTTGGGTTTTTTTAAAACATAAAAACATATTTGGACACCCCCCCACCAAATGGAAATAAAAGTGAATGAACCAGGTACCATATTTACTGTTTACAAAACCTGGGCCATTCTAAGCACCAAACAAAACATCAGGAGTCAAGAATATGAAGCTTTTGAGTCCCTGAATCCCTATTACCCAGGTTTTAAATATATCTTAAGTGTGTGTTGGGGGCACAGTGTTCATATTTTTTTAGAAAATACAAAAAAGAAAAAAAGGTCTTCATCATATACTTGGAAGCATGGTATTAACACTGACAATTGAAAACTAGTTTATACATTTCCACCTTACTCCTAAGCAGTGAAAGTTCAATTTAAAGCAGGGTTGTAGAGTCACAGAACTTTTGGGTTAAAGCAGACCTCAGAGGTACCTGGTTCATCTCCTTCCTCTCCCTACCCTGCCCTAATCCAGGGCTCAGGTTCCACTGACAGTTTCTCACCAAGTAGTCATCTAAGTTATGCTTAATTGCCACCAAAGACAGGAAGCTTATTACCACCAGTGACAATATATACAATGTACTTGGGACAATTTAGTTGGAAAGCCCTTCTCTACAATGACTTGAGAACTGTCTTCCTGTAATTTCCAACAGATGACCCCAGTTCTAGCCGTGGGACTTACAGAATCCACAGAAATCCCACTTTCCACAAAAAGACTTGAAAACAGACACTATTATGTCCTTGTGAAATCCTATGTTTTAGCGAACAAATATTTCTTTTTGTCCTGGCATAAATCCTTAGTTCTATCACTCATTCCCATGTCATCGGGACTTACGCCTCTCTTTCCTCCTGGCCTCTTCTGAATTCAATATAGAGTGTCCTTCCCCAAGCTGAACACAAGATTTCGGAGGTGGTCATCGCAGCCTGGGGAAGAATGGGACCGTCTCGCTCTAAACACGCCACTTCTAACTCACATGGTGTCGGCAGCCACATTACACCATCATCTCATAAAAAACATAATCAACAAAGAAGCCCTTAGTTAGGAAGATTTTAAATTGAAGGGTTATCTTCCTTCCTGAATCTCCTCCATTAAATTCTGGAGGATGAGGGAAATACTATAAAAGGAAAATCCCTCATTCTTAGCAGACAGCCCTCCCTAGACGGGCATGGAGCAGGGGACAGTGTCTTCAGCCAACAAGAATAGCTGTGCTTTGCAGCTTTGGCCTCCACTCTCCCTGCACAAGGGAAGGGGAAGGGATGGAGTCCGCCTATGCTGAGCACATACTCTACACCCAACACCACTTTAGATGCTTTAGACAGGGTGGGCAAAAGTAGGTTTAGAGTTGTGGGTACGCACAACAGTGTTTAGTCTCGTATTATTTATTTATCAATTATTGTATTCCATCCTAACAACTCTAAACCTACTTTCCCCCCACCCTGTATATCTTGTCTTATTTTGTCTTCTCAGTGACCTCCAAGGTGGGTGCTATTAGCCTTATTTCATAGATAGGCTCAGAGAGGTTAAGTGACGTTACTGAAGTCACACAGCTGTGGGTGAGATGGTACTTAAACCTAGGTCATTTTGGCTCCAAAGCTATGTTTTTCCTTCTGCATCTTCTTGCTTCTGAGCCAAACCTGACTGAGGCTGAGGAGGACATTAGTGGGATAACTTTTTCCAAACTGAGGAAAAAACATGCAAAAAGCATGCTAAGGCTCAGTGGACCAAAAGGATTGCACCATCCCTTCCTTCTGCCCCACTCCTCACTGCAGCCAGACTCACTCCACATGTGAAATCACCCAGAACACTTAATGCTGCAATCACCAGATCCCTGAGTTAAAAGACCATGTGCCATCAAAACAACTGAAATATAAGAACTTTGGAAAGAAGTACGGTCACAAGGCTCCTGGTTTGCACGTTCCCACCTAGAAAATTTTTTACTTATTGCTTGAGTGTTTTATGATAATTGCAGGAAAGGGTGGAATGAGAATTTTCCTTTAAAACAGTGGTTCTTGAAGGGTGGTCCCCAGACCAGCAGCAACAGCATCACCTGGGAACTTGTTAAAAATGCAGATTCCCTGGCTGACCCCAGACCTAATGAACCCAGAAACTCTCTGGGTGGGGCTCAGCCATCTGTTTTCATAAGCTTTCCAGGTAAATCTAATACCCACTAAGCAATGCTCTCCTGCAGCTTCTGATGGAGAGAGATGTTCTGGGGGTGCATGGCAACCTCAGCTGGCCTGGAGACTCAGTCTTCTAGGCCATGGCACCCAGGGAGAACACAAGTTTCTCAGAGGTGCCATAGGGAAAGCCAACAAAATGAAAACATGGCTGCCCTGAAACAAAGCGAGCAGTTGGACCCACAGTAAGATCCTTAACTTTCACTGTGCATTCGCTTAATCGGAAAGATCTGCTAACTGATTTGGAGCAACTGGCAGATTAAAAATAAAATGACAGCCTCATACTCCCACCACCAAAAGAGACAAATATCCGCATGCCTTCTGCTTTTAGCTTAACTCTTTCCCACCAGGAAATATTCAGGTACATGATAGTAGTCATTTCAGTACAAGTTTGGTAGTTGCTACTAAGGATGCGAATCAAGGCTGTCTCTTTGCATATGGTTCACATTTTCTATTTTACAAAAGAAGCTCAAAGAAACGGGGGAGGGGAAATAAAACCACAGAGTGAGGAGATGCTGTGCCTCGGAGGGGATCCCAGTTGTCAGTGAAGGTCTGAGGCAGTTCAAGATGGATTTCTTAACAGATACAGAGCTGGAGAATGCCTTAGAAAAAAGGGGGTGGGGGCTTGCCGGAGGGAAATTATTTCAAGAATAATGAATGAAATGAGAGCCTGCTACCCGGACTGTAGAAAAGTAGGGCTGGGAGAAGCAAAGAAATATGACAAGGCCCTATGCTTCATTATACTGCCTTTAAAAAAAAAAAGCAAATTTCAGAGAACACTATACCATGAAATGTGCCCCACACAAAATTAAGGAAAGGTCCCACAGTTAAATAAGTTTAGGAATTGCAGCAAATGATCTTGTCCTGTAAGAGTTAAGTCGTGGAGTGATCTAAGGCTCTGAGATCTGCAGTCACAACCTCCTTTAATTTTAGTTAACCCAGTATTTCCAAAGTCATTTGGCTAGAGAAGCTCCACATCCTCAATAATTCCTAGTCACACCCATAGGACATGAGCTGCATTCATCACTGTGTCAAAGTGGCAGAATTAAAGGCATCAGGCGTGGGGAAGAAAAGTGCCGAAGAGACTGGTCTCCTAAGGAAGCGGGGGACCCTTCACGGGAGGGAAAGTAAAAGCCCAACGACAGAGAGGAACTTTGGGATGTGAGGTCTCACCCCTGTCAGAAAAACACCCCCAAAAACAACCAAAGGAAAGCAGGCTGGCCATTGAGTGCAGCAGAGGCCCCATGCTGTACCCCAAATTACTCCAGGAAACACCTCTCACTGAAACTGGAGCAAAAGACTCTCTTCCAGCTGCCTCCTTGATCTGAATATTTATCCCATATCCACCTCCTCCCCCAAAAAGAGTTCCATTTGCTGGAGAATTACAGGCACAAAGAGAGTCCGTTTCCTCAGACACCAGCACGCCTCCCACTTGCCACAACTAGGTGGTGGCCATCAGGCCACCTCTTTGTCTCTGGGTCTCGGTTTCCTCATTTGTAAAATGTTTGGGTTAGATTGGTAATTGCTCACCTTTTCTCCAGCTCGGTCCATTCTGAAATTTTACCAGAGCTTGGGGATGGAGATGTGCATTCCTAGGCTGTTAGGAGCTAGCTGTGACATTTGAACAAATTATCTCCGCTCCCTGTGCCTCTGCTATGAAAGACCTGCACACAGGGTGGCTGAGGCCTGAATGAGGTGATGCACAGGTCATTGATGGTGATTGAAAAGCCGCTGTGAAGTAGAAAGGTGGCGTTGTCCATTTGGGGCATGGTGCCTGTGGTTATTGCTGTCTATGTGCAGAGTCCGTCTGTCTCTTTTGTTGTTCCTGGTGCTTTCCTCCATTCACTCCCTGACCCGCTCTGTCCTGTGAGCTGGTGTGTGCTCTGCTCCTCTCTACTCATCGCTCAGCTGCATTTGCTGGGAGTGCCAGCCTCCCTCATTCTGCCAGTGTCCAGGAGCTGGGCTAATGTTGAAGATTAACAGGCTTAAAATAACTTCAAATTTTGTCTTAATTTGGACAGAGGTTGACTTGCAATATACCATTGGGCTATTTATACAAAGGACTTCAAGTCAAAATTATTTTATTTTATTCTATTTTATTCTATTTTATTTTATTTGAGAGAGAGAGGGATAGATAGATGGGGCGGGGAGAAGCATTGATTTGCTGTTCCACTTATTTATGCATCATTGGTTGATTCTTGTACGTACCCTGACCGGGGATTGAACCTGCAACCTTGGCATATCTGGATGACACTCTAAGCAACTGAGCTATCCATCCAGGGCCAATCCAAAAATCTAAGTATATGAGTGAGAGATGAAATTTACTTACCTAAGCACGCACTGTCTTAAAGTACCTTTAGGAATATCAGTTACATTCAACAGTCCATTTAAGCAGAGAGTAACCTCACTTAGGCTGATGTACAAACACTTTTTATCTCTTAAGGAAGGACACGTCAATTGACATTTCAACCTTCCCGGGATGCTCCAGAGTGGGAAAGGAGCAAATTCCATGGTTTGTACCTTTGGGGCCAGAACAACCCTGCGTTTCCAGAACTGCACAGTGGGATAGTAGAAATGAACAATTCACTACCTCGTCAATTCCTCTTGGCCCGTGTTTTTCCCAGAGATTAATCCGAGAGTTGATTAATCTGAGGCTGGGGGTAGGGAAGGTAGAACTAAGAATAAATAACTTATTAGTTCAAAAGAATAGATAAGTTTGCCAAGAAAGAGGCTAAACTAGGTAGAACTTGCGTCTTGATGTGTGTGAACCGTCAGCTCTGTAGACTTGATATCCTGACCTTTTTCCTGCAAGAAGCCTTCCTTCTCTCCTCTGAGTGTAATAAAGCTGTTGCTACATGAAAACAAACCTCCCCTTCCTCCACTGAAACTTTTCAAACTTTTTGCTGGTTTCAGACTGCTCCCTCCTCTGTGGCTGGTCATAGGATGTTCTTTGGTTCCCATCAGAGAACCTGGCTGTGCCCTTTCAGGTATATAGACAGTTTGCTGAAAAATAACACAGTGATAATAAGTAGCGTAGCTTGCCTGGGTACTTAACCGTGTGAACTAAGTGCTTTATCTTCGTTACCTAATTTAATTCCATCGACAATGGAGTGAGGTAGGTATTACTATCTCCCCTTTTTAAATAGACTGGGACATTCTGAGGCATGGGTTGACTCAACCTTTTTGAGGCTGCAGCGGGCTGGAAATTCAGCGCTTGGTGGAGCTGGGCTGCTAAGGAAGGTGGGCTGCAGTCTGACTTTAGGACCACTGCTTTCTGTCCTTCTGTAACTTCTTTTTCTTCAAGGACACATCTTGCAAACTCCCCAAGACGACTTACAAACATTCTCTTGATTGAGAGTCATGGGCTAATCCACTTGGGGCCCTTTCAGCAAAGGGCCGTGGCCTTGCTGGGCGACGCCTGCGCGTCCTGCCGCCTGCCGCCCCTCCTCCGCAGCACCCCGGGCAGGCGTGCCCGCGTCCGGGTGCCTCAGGCCGCAGAGGCGACAAGCCCGCATTTGGTTCCAGTTCTCTGGGACTTGGAAGTAGCTTCCAGCCTGAAGATTTTGTACTTTAGAGTCTACTCCTTGGGACCTGGCCCGAGGAAAATGCTGAGGGCCCTGGGGAAAAGGGGCTGTGTTTGGGCCTGTGGGCCTGGCTGGGGGCTGGGAGGCAGTGCCCACGTGTCCTCGGGATATAATGGGCGTACTCAGTGAGCTGTGGCCCTACGGACCCGCTGAGCCCAGAGGGCAGATTATATCCCTTGAAACAAAGCTTTGGGCTTAAGCTCTTACTCATGCATTTAGTTCTGTTCCTACTAGCCTTGGCTGGGGCTCTGCATGCCCCGGAGGCGGCTTCCCGTCCAGCAGTTCCCTGCGGGCTGCTTGACCACAGTGCCTGGCTGTCGCAGGCAGCACTGGGCCAAAGGCACAGCCTCGGGTGCTGCACTTGGCCAGTACCGTCCTCAGGGAGAGGGAGGACAGCCTTGACCATGGCAGCCATGCGAGTAAGTCAGTGTGGCTGCCCAGCCGCAGGGACAGGTTTCCCTTGAGGTGATTATTGGCCAACAAGGAGAAAGTAGCCAGCTAGGCCCTAATAAAATTCTGTCAGTGCTGAGGAATCGTCTCTAGAAACCATCCCCTGCAGGGCTGACAGAATCTGAAGGGGTAAAATCCAAGTTTCCAGCTGCGTTTCCCACCCAAGCTTTGGGAGGTTACTAGGGGAGCTCTGGTGTGGGAGGAGGCCACTTGCCAGGTGTCTCTGACACAGCCTGGAGCAATCACTGCCACAGCCACCCTGCATCCGGCCATCATCCGTGCCAGGCACTGGGCTCACACTGTTTGTTGCTCTTCAGAGCCTTCCAGGTTTGGTGTTGTTTCCCCATTTTATAGATGGGGCTCAAAGAGCTAGGTTAGTAACTAGCTGGACTAGGATTCAAAGTCGGGTCTGTCTGGGTCTCTTTCCATTCCACCATTACGCCTCCTCAGAAGGAAGCACTGACCCAACCCAAGATGTTGATCCTGAGTGAGCATCTGGGGCAGCAACCACAGCCATGGGATCGTCTCCGGGAGATGAAGTGGGAGTGGCGTATGGCACTGGGGGAAAGGCTTGAATATTGTTTCCTTGTGTGGACAGGAGAGGTGAATGCCTCTTTTATACACAGACTCATACTGGCAGGAGCAGGGTGCCCTCTGTCTTGTTCTTGTCCTGACTCTGGGAGTAGGTCCACAGGGAAACAATTAGTCTTGGGGGAAACTATGGTGTTTGGTATCCTCACAAAAGCAGAAGCCTTTTTGTAGCTTTTCTGTCTTACTGATAACTCCTGGATTTCATCCAGGCCATCACATCTCTCTTTTACCTCTGTGCCCCTCGCAGACCTCAGCACTCAGGTTGTAGGCTATTAATGTCTGTCCTCAACTTCAATGTGCCCTTGATCCCAGGAGGCACACTTTTGCACACTTTAATATCTGTGCAAATTGGCACACATCTTGTAAATGAGGTCTACATTTAATGTGGGGCTGTTTAAATTGATGTTACATTTTTAGAATTGATGGAGTCCAAGACAGGAAATAGGATCATTCATTCATTTATTCAACTCATCAAACACCTACAATAAATGTCAATCATTATGCTGGATGCTTCGAATATAGAAATAACCAGTATGTAGTCCCTTGCCTTTGGGAGGTCATAGTCTAGGGGGGGAAATAGACTAGATAGATCAATGATTATAGCTCATTGTGATAAGGGCTCTGAATTTGGGAAACCAGGGGTTGTGGAGGATCTGAGGAAGGAGGAAGGGGAGGCTGGGACCACTTTGCAGAGAAGGTGTGTCACGAAGAGGGTGGGAATCTGGAGGAATTAGGAGTGGGCTGGGCATGGGTTGCGGAGTGGTATCTGGACGGATTGAATAGTTGGAGCAAACAAAGTTCAGAATCATGAGAAATTTGGATGTGCTTGCAAGCTTCAGCAGGTTCATTGTGGCTGGAGTGGAGAGCATGTGTGGAGTCATGGGTGTAAAATGAGGCTGCTGGAATAGGAAGGGGGCAGATCACAGGGGACCTCAAGCACCACACAAATTTGCTCATTTGCATGGTGCTCAAGGTCCTGCATGATCATAAACTTAATCTCCATCCTGAGTCTAGCAAGTCACCCAGGGGTTTTAAGCTGGGAAGTGATGCCCTGATTTGTGTTTAGGAACTCGTGCAGAAAGCAGCCTGGAAGAGGGTGGTGGGGTGGGAGGAGGTGGCTAGAGTGACAGCTATCGGCAGAGAAAGAAGAGTTACCCCGAATGAAGTGGAAGCCTCATTTCATTTACTGTTCCCAGACAGGGCAGGCCTGATCATGGAGACTTGAGCAAGATCACACAGTGGTGCAGAGGGGCAGCTAGAACCTGCAGGCACAGTGACCTTGTTCTCACCATATCCCCATCACGTGTGTCCTTGTCTCAGGGGAGCCACCTGATCCACAGGCAGGCTGACTATATGTATGGATGCTGGGAAAAGCTGGAGAAAGAAGAAAAGCTTACCACTATCTCTGCTTGTTAAAGAAGGGTCACATCAACCTACAATGCTGACATTCTAACTTGTACTTGCCAAATTAGTTCACCAATCAGAATTTTTTACAGTTGGATGGGAGTGTATGTCAGTGCTTGGGGAGCAGGGGGGAATGTGTGGGTATTAGTGGAAACACATATTGGACATATCTAAGTATAAGATAGTCAGTGTTAAAAGTCATTGGAAAGAAGTAGATACATTTCTGTGGTTGTGCATGGGAGTCATGAAGTAAACACAATGTTGTTGACTGACGTGCCCACCTGCAAGAGACACTGTGGGGACAGATGCTGGAGTGAGAAGTGGAAGGAGCCCACCTGCCATACTGGGGGTGCTTTCGAAAAGGTG
This sequence comes from Miniopterus schreibersii, assembly GCF_964146895.1. Taxonomy (NCBI): domain Eukaryota; kingdom Metazoa; phylum Chordata; class Mammalia; order Chiroptera; family Miniopteridae; genus Miniopterus; species Miniopterus schreibersii. Next base: position 178,557,084 of record NC_138101.1, read on the forward strand.
GGAGATGACGGCTGATATTGTGCCCCAAGACTTACAGTTCTTTCCCCCTTTTGACTTTTCTGTACAGGTGCAGTGCCACACTTACACAGGGTACTGCTGGTGTGTCACCCCAGATGGGAAGCCAATCAGTGGCTCTTCTGTGCAGAATAAAACTCCTGTATGTTCAGGTACCGTAGGGAGAGGCGGGAAGAAAGAAAAGGGTTGGAGAGAGACCCCTTGGCTGTTTGCTGCACCTTGTGGGGGAATCTTTGAGAGATTAGTGGTGGTGATGAGCCATTCCCCAGGGGAGGGAGGATCCCACTCCAACATGCCCTGGCTCTGTAGTCAGCTGGGTGACAGGGTCAGTATATTCCTGTGTGCATATACTTATTGTAAGTCCAGTTTTTTGGTTCAAGGCTCTTTTCCCCAAGTACCTGCTGTAACTCCTAGAGCATGGTATTTGTGTTTTTAGCTTGAATGCTCTGGTTGCTAGTGGCCCTGGGAACACTTGATTGAGGTGAATTTTAAGACTGCTTGGGAGTTTATCATCAAAGGCCATGATGATCAATTAGTGATGTCTGTCATGAGCACAGGAGAGGAGAGTGGTGGCGTATGTGCCATATATGTGCCACCCTGAACAATGTAATGTGGAGTGATGGAAAACTCATCACGGTGGCCCGCAAATCTGGCTGTCCTTGGCGGTGCCTGGGGAATGAAAAAGAACCTAGGTATTGAGGCCCCTCCTTGCATATCTGACCCAGTAGGTCTGCAGTGAGACCTGGAGTCCATATGTTTATGAAGCTTCTCAGGTGGTTCTGAGGATCAGACAAGTTAGGGGACCACAACTTCACAGTGACCCTCTAGGTCAGCCAGTGGCAAAAATGAAGTCCTTTCTATTTCCAACTTTATAAACATGGGAAATTTTGCTCTTGGGTCAACTTCATGGGCTTGTGGATTATGGATTTGCACAAGCCCCACACTTTCCATTTCCATTCAGATTATAAGGGACTTGAGCATCACTCCCTTAATTCATTATGCAGCTCAGCCGTGATTTAAAAAAAAAACCAAAAAACCTATCCCACCATCAGCCGCTTCATATTTCCCTATATTTGTGTATATAAAGTTTTATTTATTTACTTATTTTTAATTTTTAAGTGCAAGCAAAGCATAAAACATTAATCTAAAACCTAGGGGAAATTCCAAAGGCTAGCAGTCCTACTATCCTAACATTTTTCTTTTTTCACAAAATTTATTCATTTTTCTACTGGCCCTGCTGTAGAAAGGGAGAAGTAAGTGGGAAGGGCAGTAAGCATCTACATTTGGAATCCAAGATTTGCAGGCCCAAAAGGAAAGTTTACTTTATTTGTGGTTTACATGGAAACTGGAAACCTTAATTGGGGTGGTTGTGGGGAGGGGCAGGAATGAGCCCTCCTTGCAGATGACCTGGAAAGTTTCATTTAAAGCAAACAAATGCACTAGAAACAAGTCATGCAGGGTAAGATAATTAAATTCTCACAAAATCAGTATATGGAGAAATGGTATGATACAGATTGGGGAAATATGGATTCTTTCTTCTCTTTTGTTGGTGGACCTCCACAGATGCCCTTCTGTGGATGAGCTGCCTGCGCCCTTCCTGTGTGGGCTTCATGGAGAAGACAGGTGCCACCGGGTCAGGACAGTAGGATGGATGCCTATGGCATTCTAGCATATGCAGGGCAAAGTATTTGGCCAAACGCACACACTACCCCCTCCTTAAGGAACAGCCTGCTGCGTCTAGAAAATTGTTTCCATGCCTCAAACTATTTTGGCCCATTCAGGACAATTGGGCCAACAATTTTCTACTTAATGCAGATGGAAAATCGCCGATTTCCTGCCCTAACCAGCGAGGGATGTCAATCATTGCATTTGTAGTAAGAGGAGGTTTCTTTTTGGTTGGCCCTACTGAATGGATATGGCTCAGAACATGGAGTTGGTGAGAGTGAGGGAGATGGGGAGTGGAGGCGAGGGGCAGTTATTGGAATGTTCAAGAAGGGAGTTATGTGGATGTGGAATTTTGTAAAAGTCTGGTTAAGACTATTGCCAGGGAACCTGGAAATCATGGTTCATCTCAACAGTGCAGTGATATCAGTGACATTGACATTAAACAAACCCATTCGACATGTATGTATGTACTAGCTTTGTATATAATGTCCCTAGATGTGTATACTATATATATACACATAACCATATGCTCATAACATCAGGCTTTGCCGACTCTGTGAAAGGAACCAACCACGATGCATTCTGAATGTCTATGTTTCTGTTTCCTCTCTCACCCAAGGTTCAGTCACCGACAAGCCCTTGAGCCAGGGTAACTCAGGAAGGAAAGGTGAGTAGAGTTTTACGCTTTATCTAAATGTTTGCTTCTAAAGCCAGTCCAAGCAAGAATTCTTAGACAAGATGGAAGGAGCTGGGGTGAAAGCTAAAAGTGCCCTGCAGAAACTCTCCATTCTAATTCTGTCTTTCCTCCCAGAAGCTCTAAGGTAAGTAAGGCTCATCCGGGGCGGGGCCCAAGCTCCCAGAATTTCGGAGGGAGGTGAGAAAGTGCAGGGCACAGAGCTGGCAGGGACCCTGAGACTCTTGGTTCCTAGGAAGTTCAGGCAATCAACTTACCAGTGTAGCCAGCATTAAACCAAGAAGAATAATGAAAGTCGGTGTGCTCCAGTCTGCCCTGACTCTCTTATTTTGGAAACCCATCTGAGCATTATTTCCCTCACTGCTTCTCCTCAATCATTATTCCAAATCCTCCAGATTCTCTTCAGTAAGACTAAGCTGGCATCATGGGCTTTCGACCTGTGCAGTTGGTGCCATGAAATGCTTAACTGTTTTGTCTTTGAACTTGTGTGCTTTAAGTACATAAAGTTGGCGGGACAATGAAGCCTCATGTGAGCTTCTAAACACATGTAGTGTGCATGCCTACTGCTGATCCTTGGCCCCCGTGTGCATGTAGCTTTTGTGATACATGCTACCGTGCTTTTATAGTACAATTAAAAATTTAATTCTTTACCTGGAGCAGGAGTGGGGAACATCTGTATATGGCCCGTGAAATCATTTGGTCTGGTCCTGCCAAGGCAACCACTAGCGGGACTCGAAATTCAATAAATCTAGGAGCTTTTCTTCATACCTAATTTTTAAGCTGATAATTTTGTATGGCCTGTGAATGATGTTATAAATATCCAAATGGTCCTTGGCAGAAAAAAGGTTCCCCACCCCTGACCTAGAGCAACATTAAGTAGCAAATTAAAAATACCGTGGCTAGTCAGAGAGACTGTGGAAGATAAAACTATATTTGGTGTCTTTAACACACCTTTTCCCGCTTTTTGAACAAAAAGTCTTTCATTTTCATTTTGTATTGGGCCCTAAAAATTATATATACCCCGATTAAGGCATCTGTCTGTGTGCTCTTTAGGGGACCAGCTGCCATGAGGAATAGGTCCCTAGGGTATGTGGACCATACTTTCTAGGGTGGCAGACACTAAGATTCACTGCTGCTCACCTCCAGGATGACATACAGAGAGTTGTAGTTGCATAGAATACAACTATCAGAATCACTGCGTGAGCAAGCAATCCAGAACCCCCATTTTGGGCTCTCAGGAAAACCCAGACAGTGGACCTTGGCTGAGTTTGAGGCTTCCCACCTGAATCTGGGCCTTGGGAACTTCATGCTCATAAGATCCACGTGATAGTTGGGTCTGCAGAGGATCAGAGTTAGGTGCACACACCGTCACAGGGAGACCAAGGTGAGTTCCCCGGATCCTGCTCCAGGTGCTGATTGCATGGGGATGTGAAGAGGAGGCAGGGTCACACTCCCTGAATGCAGGAGATGAGTGTCCGGAGAATCTGCTGCCCCTAAACGTGGGTGCTCTGAGAAGACGTAGAAGTAGAGCATGGTGACACCACCACCCACTAGAACACATGGACTGATGGGCCAGGTGGGCCGCTCCCTTTCCTGTGAGCAGGAATGAATAAGTGGGTGAGAAAAAGGGAGTCAGTTCTTTCTTAGAGCAGAGGAGACAGCCAGGAGTGTTGGTGGCTCCCTTCCAGTGGCAGAGGGGCATGAACGTTTCTTTCTGCAAAGACCCGAACCCATCATCACTGTGAACGGCATGTGTCTATCATTTACTGGGGTTGTAAAAGAAAGCTGCCTTCAGTTTTGCTTGTGGCAGCTGGAGCCTTCAGAACATGGCCTTTATTTCTGGGCATGAGGTCCTGGTGGTAGAAAAAACAATTGGCAGTTGCGCAGAACTGACCACCCAGATTTTCCCTACAAAGGAACCAAGTGCGTGATGCTGGATGAAGCATCCACACCAAGAAGGGCCACCTGTGGGCCGTGGGTTCTTAAACTGCACAAAGGAGGACTTTCTAGGTTGATGTGGCTCTGCACCCTGTGGATAACAGTAAGAATCGGATTCATGGTGATGGCGGGGGTCTCGTGGATTCATCTGGAAGAGGGCAGGGGAACCTGACTCCTCCAGGGATGCTACAGGAAATGGGGGGAGGGGGTAGAGTCTGAAGCCTCATCTCAGAGATAAATTGCCATCAATTTGTAGTTCTTTGCTGCCCTACTCCAGATGACTTCCTCTCTCCCCATGGTTCTGCTGAGGCTCCCTCTTTAGTGCAAAGGCCGGGGGGGGGGGGGGGGGGGGGGAGGCGGGGGGATGCTAGGGTTCACTTGCCCCTGGAGAATTGACTTCTGCCAACAGGCTCTCTTTCCTTCTACTTTGGGGGATCAGAGTAGGTGCTGATCCTCTTCTCTTTGTCTGCCATGGGCAGTGCAGTGAAAAGCAGTTTGGGGCCACCTGTAGGAAGGGCCACCTGAAGCCACACCTGTCCAGGAAGCTGAGGTTTGAATGGGGACAGGGTGCGAGAGGGCATTCGTAATATCCTGTGTTGGCCCACTGAGGTCCCTCTTTCAGCTGCCACTTAAGAATGGAATGTGCTCCGAGGGCAGCAGGTGGGAGGACACAAAGGCCCCTTGTCTGAGCTCGTGCCCACACGTGGGGTCTCCTCGAAGGCATCTCCAGAGAGCCGGAGCTCGCAGCCCTGAGGCCTGCCGCAGACAGATGCTAGGCCTGGCCCTTGTGCAGGGTAAGGGGTTTGGCCAGAACGGAGGTGAGGCTGGAGGGCTGGGTGTGTGAGTGGTGGGGGAGGAGCGGACCCAGCCTATTCTTTCCCCAGCCTCTGAACATGCTCCACTGACAGGGCTGGAGGGATCGGTTCTCTCTGCCTGGAAGGAATGAAAAGGCGTATTGTGCAGCGCTGGAGAGCCTGGTTGCCAGCCAGGAATTAGTCCTCCGAAGGAGAGCAGAAAGGCAGAGCGAGAGGAGGCTGGGGGAGGAGGCCCAGAGAGATAGCTGGAGGAAGGGAGGGGGGAGAGAGGCCAAGCGGTAGCAGGTCACAGCTGGTTGGCCTGGACTGGGAGGCCTGGGTTGCTGAGGCTCCTGGGTCCACAGGTGTGGGGCCCGAGGGGAGAAGGGGGGTAAGAAGGGAGGGAGGCGCTGTTATCTTACCCAGATGCACGTGCTCCTGGAAGGGAGAGGGTCAGAACTTCAGACTGTTTATTTAATCCCTTGGAATGTCCTTGCCTCGCTCTGATCTTTGGGCCCCTTGTGTTTCACGGACTCCTTTACAGGCACATGTGTGGTAATTAACACGTGCAGTGTAGGTCCTGGCCATGTGTTTGAGTTTCAAATATCCATTGATCTGGGGCACTCATGTCCTGGCCACCCCTCCCCTTCTCCTTTGGTCCTCACCCTTGAAGAGCGATGGATGGGGTCTGTGTGTGTTTGGAGGGTGGGGGACACACGTGCATCCACATGTATTTTATTGAGGCTACAGAGGAATGTCAGAGCAGGGGAAAGGGCCCCCAGCAGCCCCTTAAGCTCTGACAATCTGCTGCTGAAACAGCCAAAGGCTGCAGAAGTGGTGGTAGAGATGAATTTTTTATTTCAACTGAAGTCATCTGAAGAATGGCTGGGAAGCAAATGTGTTTAGAGATCATGAATTTACCCTGAGTGGCTTTTCCTGGCTGACCAAAGCTTGTGGATTTTCCTATGGTGCCTCTTTTTGGGGTCTTGATGATAATGAACGAGGAGGATTTGGGGAGCCTTCAGGATAACTGAACACAGCCAGGTCCTGGTCCTGGGCTTCATTGCTTGTGAGGTGCTAGAAGGAAGTTCTCAGCCTCCAGCGGGGTCGGGAGAGGGGGGGCACGGCATGGTGAATGACTACATGGAAGAATAGGGGAGAGCACTTGTAAAATGATTTCAGGCGGTTCTCTGGGGGTTTCTTTCTTTTGAGAGCCCACGACCTTAGAGATCCTGGGGTGATGCTTTTATAAATGACAAGTGCAAGTTTAGGAGTTTTCTACAATTTGCCTTTTTCCTACTTGTAAGAGGTCTGGGAGTTAGCCATTTGTAAAAAGTGAGAAAAAAATACAAACACGAGCAGCCTCTGTGTACATTTTTTGCCTGGGCTCCTGTATTTGTCAAGCCAGTCTTGGAGAGGGACTGAACTTCCAAAACCCAACCCACCTTTAATTTGCAGAGATTTATTTTATCCCCACTAGCTGCTCTGTAGAATGTGCTCCAAGTAAAGAGTGGGTCACAGTTCTCCAAGGTCCCTCTCTTTGTCTTTAGAATTTCTCATGGATTCTGTTCTACAGAATGGAACCAACTTTTAGATCTTGTCACCCAAGTGATGGATTAAGCAGAACCCTCATTCATGGCTGAGGGATGTGCTTAGGGCAGGGGTGATGGATGGCAGGCATCCCAGAGGAAGGGGACTGACTGTGTGGCTTCCAGCCTCGGCCCTCGTGGGGGCTGGTTAGCACACCTGAAGGAGCTGCACGTCACTGCCCTGAGCCTGGCTGAGGTGTGCAGGCTGGCTGTCTCGGGACCTTCTACATATGGAGCATCACTCCTGCTCCCATGACTAGCCTCTTCCCAGCCATCTCTTTGTTTTCTCTTCCCCCAGCACTGAGGGGGAGGCTAGATCAGTAGTTGATCTGTTAGCACGGTCATCAGATGGCAAAAGTCTGATTACCTAGCAGGTGCCTGGGCTGGGTTTGAATGGAGATGGGCAGCTGATGACCTGTACGGGTTGGCTTCTGCGCACATTGAATTTCCCTTGGAGCAGCATTCTCATTCCGGTACTGTGCCTGCTGAACAGAACTGTGCCTAAGCAGCTCCAAGCCCATAAGAAGCAGCTCTTTGCTCTCTGCATGCGTGTTGCTGCTGCTTTCTGGTGCTCTGAGCCACCCTGACCAAGCCTGGCATGTCCATGTACCAGCTTTGCAGAGATTAGTTGCAGAAGGGGTGCGCATGAGTGTGCGTGAGTGCTCATGAGTGCACCACACCTTTCTTCCCACAATTGGGGTCCCCCCAGCCTGGCTCCACGTACTCAACCCCATGCCCTCCATATTGGCCCCTATTCTGGGGTCTCTAAAAGAAAGTTTATGTATGGAGGCTACTAAATTTAGAGTTTAAATTCCTGCCATATCTTCATTTCTAAGGACTGGAGATGAAATGGGGCATAGGGATCTGGAAGAGCCTCCTAGTCATAGATTCTTAGGAGCCCCTGGTGTTATTTGTAACCAGTGATGTTTTATATTTGGTTCTTTTATTCTTTAATTCAACAAATACTTGTTGAGAACTTATTGAGTGTCAGGCTTGCTACAGTCACTGAGGATCCAGTGACAAGGAAAATGCTAAGAGCCCTGGCCTCGTCTCGTGGAGCTTATGTTCTAATAATTCTTAGCCTCTTCCTATAGAAGTTATCTTCAGGTACAGGGAAAGCCTCCCAGGGGAGCACAGACTTCTAGATGCTGGGAAGCTGTCACCTCTGCAGGGGACAGAAGGCAGGTGGCTCTTCCAAACAGCCCAGGTTGGTAGCTCTTGGGGCCAGAGCCTCTAAGGAAAGACCCTTGGAGGAGGCTGCCGCCTGAGATGAGCATGGCCCACTGGCAGGTTCTTGGTCCCTCTGCCTGGTACCTTTGTGGGGCCCCAGAAGTCCAGGTGATATAGCTCAGAGCTTGTTGGGCCACTGAGAACATGCTCACTTGCTCACTGCTCCTTGACTGAGTGAGTTGGTTCCAGGTGTGGCATGGAAACCTGGGGGGAGGCGGGATGTTGGCATGTGGTGGAAAGGCCTCAGGGCACTTCCGAACCCCTGTCTCCAGCTCCAGGCACCAGGTAGCTCCTGAGGTAAAGGCTGAGGAGTCATCACTCTTAGGTCCTGTTGCAGCAGTTGTGTCCCTGCTGGAAGAAAGCTGAGACTCAAGGCCTGCCTCTTCTAAAATGTATATGGAAAGGGAATGGGACTAGAACAGCTAAAACAATTTTTACAAAGAAAAAGAAAGTGGGAGATGTCACTGTTTTTATAAACAAAGATATCTAATATTTTACTCCCTCGTGACCCTTTATGACTTCAATTGCTGCTTCCCTTTGGTCCTCTGAACAAATGCTGTGACCCTCCCTCATCCCCGTTAAAAATTTATTTCATTTTCTTTTTTAAAAAAGACTTATTTTTTAGATCAGCTTTAGGTTCACAGCAAAATTAGGAGGAAAGCACATGATTTCCTCTATACCTCCTGCCTCCACACATGCACAGCCTCCCCACGATCAGCATCTCCCCAGGGTGCTACCTTTTTTTACAACCAGTGAGCCTACTTTCACACATCATCCTCACCCAAAGTCCACAGTTTACATTGGGCGCACTCTTGGTGGGACTGAGCAAATATGTAATGATATCTACCTACCCTTACAGTGTCATACAAAGTATTTTTGTTTTCCTAAAAATCCTCTGCGCTCCACCTACTCAACCTTCCCCCCCTCAACCCCACTGATCTTTTAACTGTCTCCAAAATTTTGCCCTTTTCAGAATGTTGCATAGTTAAAATAATAATACTCTGTTTGACTTTAAAAGTTATAACACTACAGTGATCAAGACAGTGTGGTATTGGTCAAAGGATAGACACATAGATCAATGGAACAGAATAGAGAACCCAGAAATAGGCTTACTGCACAAGTATGGAAAACGGTGTTTTGACAAAGGTGCAGAAACGATTCAGTGGAGGAAGGACACTCCGATAAATGGTGCTATAGCAATTGGACATCCATAGGCAAAACCAAAACCCCCATGACCTTCGCACCTTATACAAAAATTAATTCAAAATGAACGTCGGTTTTAAATGGAAAATGGAAAATGATTAAATGTTTTGAAAAAAAAAATAGGAGAGAATCTTCAGAACCTGCAGCTAGGTGAACCTGCAGCTAGGTGAACCTGCAGCTAGGTGAACCTAGAGCTTTGTTGTCTTAGAACACCACGTACATGATCCAGAAAATTAAAAAATTTGATTAATTGTGGGGCTTCATCAAAATTAAAAACTTGCTCCTGTTAAGAGAACAAAAAACCTACATATCCAGCATACATAGGACTTATATCTAGAACATGTAGAGAACTCTCAAAACTCATTAGTTGAAAAACAATTCAATTTAAAAATGGGCAAAGTACTTGACTAGACTTTTCACCAAAGCACATAGATTGAGGGGGGAAAAAACCCCACAAAAAAGCTGTTCAACATCATTAGCCATAAAGATGTGCAGGTTAAGACTATGAAAGATACCACTACACACCTATTAGGAAAGCTAAAATAAATAAAAAAAGTGACAATACCAAATACTGGTGAGGATATGGACAAACTTGATCTTTCACACATTTGTTGGTAAGGAGTGTAAAATGATGTGGCCATTTTGGAAAATACTTTGGAAGCTCCTTAAAAAACAAAACATCTAAACATACACTTACCGCCCAGCCGGGCGTGGCTCAGCGGTTGAGCGTCAACCTAGGGTCCAGGCGATTGGGGTTCGATTCCCGGTCAGGGCACATGCCCGGGTTGCGGGCTCGATCAATGACTCTCTCATCATTGATGTTTCTATCTCCCTCTCTCCCTCTCCTTTCCTCTCTCTGAAATCAATAAAGGTATATTTAAAAATAAAAATAAACATAAACATACGCTTACCATATAATCTAGCAATTGCACTGCTGAGCATTCACTCCAAAGAAATGGACACTTACGTCCACACAAAAACCTGTACATGGATGATCACAGCAGTTTTATCTGTAAGAGCCAAAGATAGAAACAACTCACATGTCTGTCGATGGGTAAAACAAACGGTGTTGCAGCCATACCATGGAACCCTACTCAGTAATAAAAAGGGACAGACTTGATCTGCGCAACTGCTTGGATGGATCTCAAGGGCATTATGCAAAGTGAAAAAGGCCAGTCTCAAAAGGTCATATGCTGCAGGGTTACATTTCTAGAATTAGGTAGCATTCTAGAGATGACAACGTGATAGAGGGGGAGTTAGTGGCTGGCAGGGATGAGCGATGAGGTGGAGGAGGGGAAGTGTGCCGTGACGGGTAACGCGAGGAGACCTTGTGATGGAAAAGTTCTGTGTCTTGATTATGGTGGTGGTCACATGAATCTACACATGGGCAATCTTACATAGGTAAAATTGCATAGAAATTGCATAGAACCACATACATACACACACAAATGAATGCATGTAAAACTGGCGGAATGCAAATAAGGTCTGTGAGTTATACCGAGATAAATTTGCTGATGTTGCTGTCGTACTATAATGATATTACCTATATAATGATCTTAATTATAAAGGGTTATCGTTGGGGAAAACTGGGTGAAGGATACCTGGGACCTCTCTGTATTATTTTTTCAACTTCCTGTGAATCTATAATCATTTCAAAATTAAAAATTAAAAAAAATTAGCACAGTCTTCCATGTGAAACCCAGCCCTGAACTGACTGCCCCCCTTCTCCCCCCCAGCTCCCCTCTCCTTCTCCCTCCTCCTCCTCCCTGTCTCCCCCTCTTCCATTTGCACCTCTGGCCCAGCCTTTTCACCAACCTCATGTTTTCACTCTTGTCCAGGGAAATATGGAACTTGAGGATGTGGGTAACTGCTTGCAAAAAGACAGCTTTAAGCTTCTTTTCGCTTCCTTTGGGAGGGAGTGTGCGGGTGGGTAGACGGAATGTAAAACATTGATCTTTTGCTCTGGAAGGGACCCAAAGTGCCCAGATAGCTTCTGCTCTCAAAGCACAGAGTCAGGACAGCTCACAGCGCATTTCTGAGCCTTGTTGGTCATGGGACATGCATCTCAGGAAATGCCGAGGTAGAGTAACATTCCATCACCCTCCTGGTGTGATTTGCACCAGGTTTTTAAGGGACTTTTGCAAACACACACAGTTGTCTCTTTATGATGAGCAGAATAAGTCATCTTGACTTCCACACTGGGTCCCCAAGTCACATGCTGAGAGGGATGGTGGCTCTGGCATAAATGTGTCCCTTCAAAAGCAAGAACCTACCACACTTCCACCAGGCTGAAGTTTATCTCCATGTCTTTGAACAAGATGGCCAATAGGGGCCTAAAAGAATATAAGTGGGAGAGTGACCAGTGATGGACACGGTCTAGGCAGAGCCCAAGAATTGAAGGGGACTTGAGATCACTGAGAGACCTTCCAAATCTCAGGATGGGGAGGGGTGGTTTCTTTTTTCCGCATTCTCCTAGGCTCCTCAGTCTCGGAGACCCCAAGAGATGCCATTAATAAGGATTCCTCCTCCGGCCCCTTTGACACATTTGCTTTTGAAGGACCTGGAAGAGAAAGCTCTTTGTATGTGGTCAGAATAAACTCATTGTACACCCGAACAATTCACTGCTCAATGGACTTGCCAGACCCTTGAAAGGCCCAGCCCTGCTTCCCTGGCCCTCGCGGGCTCCATTCAGTCCCTTCAGCACACCAATGTTTTGGGGTTTTGTTTTGTTTTTTGTTTGTTATCCTGAAAAGTCTTTTCCTGAGAATGGTCAGAGCGGATCAACATTGTCCTCAGCCTGGCATTTATCTCCACTCGCCAGCGAATGTCAATCAGGAATCAAAAAGCCAAACAGAGGAGGCTTTGAACGGTGTCATTGGGGGTCGAGGCGACTTCCAGCTGCCTGTGCGTGGGCCAGGCCTTCTCGCAGGGCAAGGAATTGTGCTGTCACACAAACCCACTGTCTGTATAGGCTCCCAGAGCCTGGGCGGGGGCTGCAATGTTCTGGGGCTGCACCTGCAAGGAGGCGAGCTGGGGGTTGGGGAATCTTGGAAGGCCAACTCCGTGGCTCTGGGCCCGGGCAGTTTCCAAAGCTGCTTGCTGCAGCCCTTGGGGCCTTGAGAAAATCACTTTCTTACTGAAACTTGGTCTCTTTTTATCGTCCTGGCGAGTTCCTCTGCCCTGGTTAGTGGTGAGGATAGGTGAAGAGAGCCACCTGCCAGAAACTTTGAGTGTTGTAAAATGTGGTAGTGTTATTGTTGTTTATCTTGACTTCATCCTTGAAAAATTATTTCAAGTTTGCCTTGTTTATTTTTTTTAATGTTTCCAAATTTACTTTTTTCTCCCTGTAAGAAAAGTAAAAATCTTTGAATTGGCTCCCCCCCCCCCCCGCCCCACCGTCTGTGTTCTATCTACCTCACCGTGGCCTAGAAGTGTGCTATGGTATGGCAAAGAGAAATTAAGTCTTGCTATTCAAGGTTCAAAAGAATCACCAAGAGTAAGTGTGAGGCATCAAATTATCATGTGCATATATGTAAATTGAGATTCAGATCTCCCTCCCCCCCCTCCCTCCCTCCCTCCCTCCCTCCCTCCCTCCCTCCCTCCCTCCCTCCCTCCCTCCCTTCCACCCTTCCTTCCTCCTCACACAAGGATATTTTTTTCCATTGATTTTTTAGAGAGAGTGAAAGGGAGGGGGAAAGCCTGTAATTGAGGTACGTGCCCTTTGACCGCAATCAAACCAAAGACCCTTCGGCCCTCCAGCCAGCACACTAACCACTGAGCCAAACTGGCTAGAGCTAGATATATTTCTCTTTAAAATACAGGGTGGAGCAAAAGTAGGTTTACAGTTCTTCAAGTGGAAAATAATACAATAATTCATAGATAGTAATAAAAGAATAAACTGTGTTTTGCATACTTACAACTGTAAACCTACTTTTTAAAAAAATTTAGCTTTATTATTTAAAGTATTACAGGTGTCCCATTTCCCCCCCCCCCAATTGACCCCCTCTACCTCGCTCCCACGCCCTCCCCAGGCCTTCACCGCATTATTGACTGTGTCCGTAGGCTATGCGTATATGCATATAACTTCTTTGGTTAATCTCTTCCCACCCTCCACCCCCCTTCCCTCTTTCCTCTGAGATATGATCGTCTGTTGCATGCGTCAATGTCTCTGGATCTATTTAGCTTGTCAGATTCTTTTGTTCATTAGCGTTTTCATAAAAAAGACCCTTCAATATCCCGTGTAGTGCTGGTCTGGTGGTGATGAACTCCTTTAGCTTTTTCTTATCTGCGAAGCTCCTTTTCTGACCTTCAGTTCTAAATGATAGCTTTGCTGGGTAAAGCAATCTTGGTTGTAGTTCCATGTTTTTCATCACTTTGAATATTTCTTGCCACTCCCTTCTGGCCTGCAAGGTTTCTGTTGAGAAATCAGCTGACAATCGTATGGGTGCTCCCTTGTAGGTAACTAACTGCTTTTCTCTTGCTGCTTTTAAGATTCTCTCTTTGTCTTTAACCTTTGGCATTTTAATTATGATGTGTCTTGCTGTGGGCCTCTTTGGGTTCCTCTTGTTTGGGACCCTCTGTGCTTCCTGGACTTGTAAGTCGATTTCTTTTTCCAGGTAGGGGAAGTTTTCTGTCATTATCTTTTCAAATAGGTTTTCAATTTCTTGCTCTCTTTCTTCTCCTTCTGGCACCCCAATAATATGAATGTTGGGCCACTTAATGTTATCCCAGAGACTGCTTATACTATCTTCGTATTTCTGGATTCTTTTTTCTTTTTGCTCTTCTGGTTGGGTGTTTTTTGTTTCCTCATGTTCCAAATTGCTGATTTGATTCTCAGCGTCCTCTACTCTACTGTTGATTCCCTGTAAACTATTCTTCATTTCAGTTCATGTAGCCTTCATTTCAAATTGGTACTTTATTATGTCATCCATTTTCTCAGTTGTTTTCGTAATGCTCTTACTAATATCCTTGAGCATGCTTATAAACAAAATTCTGAACTCTGTATCTGTTAGCTTGCTTGGATCTATTTCATTTAGATTCTCTATTTCTAGAGATTTCTTCTGTTCTTTCCTTTGTGACATGTTTTTTTGCCTCCACATTTTGGCTGCTTCCAGGTGTTTGTTTCTATGTATTAGGTAGAGCTGCTATGTCTCCTGGAATTTGTAGAGTGGCTTTGTGCAGTAGGTTTCCAGTGGCTGAGCCTCTCCAGTCACCTAAGCTGGGCCTTCTAGGTGCTCCCCTGTGTGGGCTGTGTGCACTGTCCTGTTGTAGTTGTGCCTTGGTTGCTATTGGTGTCACTGGGAGGAATTGACCCCCTGGCCAATGAGCTGTGAGGACCAGCTACAACTACAGCCCAAGAGCTGCTGTGCTGGAGACACCCCTGTGGAGCAGGATTTACTTCAGGGGAGCTTTGGTGTTCACCAAGTGCTCCCCTTGAGTGTGTCACTCGTGGATGTGGTAGGGTTGTAATCCAGCATGGTCAAGTCTGACCACCAGGTGCACTGTCTCTGGGGCCTCCAGGGAGGTGCAAAGTCAGCCTGTGCCAGTACCTTGCCCAGGGCCACCTAGCATGAGCTACACAGCAAACCGTAGTTGGCTGCTACTTGTGCTGGGCTTGTAGGTGTCCAGGAGAGGCCAAGCTGTGAGCCAATGCAGGCTGCCACTAGTGCCAGGCCTGGGGCCACTTATCAAGCTGTATGGGGCCCACTGCTGCTTGTTTGAGAGATTTTAGGAAAGTCCTAAGCATGAGGCTCGAGAGGCTCCTTGCACAGAAAAGCCACTGGAAATGGCCTGGATGAGCCTGCAGTTGGGGAGGGGCGGGGCCTCCGGGAATCACGGGGCGGGGCCAAAGGTGGGAGTCAGGTGCTGGGGATTCAAATATGGCGCCTGCCTGCTGGCTGTGTGTGGGGAGGACTGGCCAAAGGAGCAATGGCCTCCGTCAGCCCTTCTGCCTGGGAGAAAGCCGCCCCTCCACCTCTCGCCCGGATTCCAGGCAGGTTAGTTCCTCCTCCAGTGTCCCAGGTCCTTTCAAGCTGCTGCCCGGCGCTGGGCTCAGAGGGAGCGTCCGAGTGAGTCTGTGCCCGGGCCCTTTAAGAAGAAAGCCTGGGGCTCCCGCAGCCTCCGCGACCCTCAGCGACAGTCCCCGCTGGTTTCACAGCCCCGAGCTGTGGGGACGTCTCTTCCCTGCCCTGGAGCCCTGGGCTGGGGGCCTGATGTGGGGCTGGGACCCCTCACTCCTCTGCAAAACCTCTGCCACGGAGTTGTCACTCCTGGGTTTAAACCACGGCACCGGGTGTGGGCCCGAGGCCGAGTCTCCGGGATTCAGCCCCGATCCTCCTGTGTCTCCGCCCCTCCTACCGGTCTCGGTGCTTCTTCAGTTCCCTGGTTGTATGGCTTCTGTTCAGCCAGATTTCAGGAGGCTCTGAGTGATGGTGCTTCTGTGTTTTAGTTGTAATTTTGATGTGGTTGTGGGTGGCGGCGGCGGTGCAGCTGTTACCTGTGCCGCCATCTTGTTTCCTCCAGCTGTAAACCTACTTTTGCCCCACCCTGTATATGGAAACATCTGCCCCCAGATCAAGGATCACTCAAATAACATTGCTGCTGCTGCCTGTGGATTTATCCATGATGATGTTGACAGTACCTCCCCTTTTGTTTTAACAGCTTTATTGAAGTATAATTACATCCATAAAGGTTACTCACTGTAAATGTACAATTTGATGAATTCAGTACATTTCTGGACCTGTGCAACCACCACCAGGGATCAATTGCATCTCCCCAAAAAGAAACCTTGTGCCCATTTATAGTTATACCTCACTCCCACCCCAGCCCTAGGCAACCACAGATCTGCTTTGTCTCTATAGATTTACCTTTACTGGACATTTTACATAGATGGACTCATACAATATGTAATATTTGCACCTGGCTTCTTTCATTTATCATAATGTTTTTGAGGTTCATCTATATTGCCACATGTGTTAATAATCCATTCCTTTAAACTGCTGAACAATATTCCTTTATATGGAGAGATCACAATGTGTTTATCTATTAACTAGTTGACAAATATTTGTTACCAGTTTGAGGTGGGAAATAATGCTACTGTGAATATTTGTATACATGTCTTTAGGTGGACATGTTTTTATTTTCTTGGCTAGAGTCTCAGGAGTGGAATTTTTTGGTTGAGTGGTAAGTTTATGTTTAAGTTTTTAAAGAAATTGCCAAACTGTTTTCCAAAGTGGTTACCCGATTTTACATTCCCATCAGCAATGAACAAGGGTTTCACTTTCTCCACACCTATGCCAACACTAGGTATTGCCCATTGAAAAAATTTTAGCCATTCTAGTAGGTATGTGGTGGTATCTCATTGTAGTTTTAATTTGAGTTTTCCTAATAGCTAATGACGTTGAGCATCTTTTCATGTATTTAGTAGCTATCCGTGCATCTTCTTTGGTGAAATGTCTATTAAAATATTTTGCTTATTTTAAAATCAAGTTGTTTGTCTTCTTATTGAGTGTAAGGTTTATTTAATTTCTTAACTTAAAAACTTTGGTAGGATTTTAATTTGGCAAATCCAATTTTGAAAGTAGGCTATAGGATGAGATGTTTTAGTGCTATTATACCTCCTTTAAGAGCCTTTAAAGTCTTTTCCTCCTACACAGTGCCCTGAGTCTGGGGAGGCAGGCAACCTTCACTGTTAGAAGAGAATATCACTGTGCAGAGAAGAAAAGTGAGGGCTTCAGGTTCCTGACTTATTGCATATAATGCCTTGAGTGTGACCCCATTGGATACTGGGAGGCCAGGGGCACATGTGAAAGCTTTTCTGTCTCCCCAGGGCCCAGTGTGGGGCCTGGTGTTGCCCCAAGGCTTGCCAGGAGGCAGAACCAATGTGGACCTTGGACCCAGGCCTTGGACCTATTTGGTGGAAGGGAGTGCTTGTTTGCTAGGTTGGAAGCCAGGTGCCCGGAGATGATGGTCAGAGGGTCCTGTTGGTTTTGGCTTGGCTTCCCATCCTTTGGGCATGCTGGATTTCACAGGTGGCCCTCCTGGCAGCAAGGTACCTTGTCTTTTCTCACTTCATAAAGATTTCCACCTAGGGCCTCCCTGTGGCAGTGCAGCTGTAGCCCTTCACCCTCGGCGACCCTACCCTGCAGGCAGGTCCACTCCCTGCACGTGGCTTCATGCTTTGTGTGCTTCCGGGCCTGCATCTGGACAATCATGGAGGTCCTCAACCTGCAAACATCCCCGGGAGACTGAAAGCCCTTCCTTCTCTCCCTGAGCAACAGACATTACAGTCTGACTGCTGGGCCAGATGGGGAGTCCCAGGCTCTTATCTGGAGGATGGCAGAAATAAACAGAATGTTTCTGTTGTCCTGCTCCATAGAGAGATACAGCCCTTGGAATATGGGAGGATTTTAATTGAATATTAAAATATTAAATAAGCCATTTTCCACTTGGGTTTTCACACAGCATTGTCCCTCTGCAGTGTCTGATTTCTCACTTTCCCTGTGTTACCCTCAAGACTCCCCTCCACCCTGTGTGAAGGGGCTGCACACACTGTGCTGGGCCATTGGGACTATGAACTCTGCATCCAGCAGCAGCCACCAAATGTTTATTGCAGCTGCCAAGAGACTTCATTCAGTGGCTCATTGAATTCAACGGGAAGAGGTGTTAATAGGGTCAGGGGAAGTGATGCTATTAAAAATGACATTGTGTGGCTCTACGCTGTGTTTATGCTCCCTCAATGACTTCCAGACAAACTCACCCAGCTTGGCATCAAAGACGCCTCTTCCAGACTTCAGTTTGAGGCAAATAAGAAATGCAACATGGTCAGTTAGTTACTCCTCTCTTCCTGCTGCCTCTTAGCCCTTGGGATGGTTGTCAGGTGGTTCAGGATCGCCTTGGCCCCCGTGGGATTTCAGTCCCGGTGTCCGCACATGAGAGTAATAGCAGGGTCAGGTGTGGCACAACTGCCGGATGGCTGGCCTCAGCCTCCAGCAATGGTTAGGGTCTGCACAGCTCTGCAATCTTAAGATTCCAAGGGTTGGGTATTGGCGCAAAAAGGGACCAGGACTCTGTGTTCTGTTTTGCTTTCTCAACAAGATGCGGGGAAATCAGCCAAAGGTTCTGGGAGCTCTGAATGGTGCGGGATGGTTGTTACTGATGATCTGATTGGCTTTGCAGAGATTGAGAACTCGAATTCTCCATAACAGTTAATGCTCGGAGAATAAAAGTTCAGTTCCAAAAGACCTCGGGGGTCTTGGGAAGAGAGAGATGGTGTAATCATAGAAACGTCTGAGGCCACAGTGCTCTCCTTCCCTCCCCCCACTAAGGGAGAAAACAGAGAATTCTCTAAACCACCCATTCTCAAAGGGATGGGGTGTGGGGGGAGATACCTGCTCCCAGCTTTCACCAAGGAGGCAAAAATCAGTTCTGGGGCTGGGGGGAGGCATGCTCTATTTATATATAAAGCACAGGTATACACACACTACGTAAAGTGTATCTGATTTATTAGGAAGGTGATTAGGAGAAGTGTCTAAAAATTCCCCTTAGGTGAGTGGTAATGAAGAAAAGGTTGAAAAAACACTGCTGCAAATTAAGGTTTATTATGGTGAAAATGACTGAGTCCTGAAAGGTAGATAAAGTCTGCACTCACTCCTGACCTGCAGAGGTCCCTGCTCTGCAAAGAGAGCTGCCCACGGCTAGGGCAGGACAATGAGCTTTAGGACTTGGTTGCTGGGAACTCCCTGCTTCAATCATCTATATTAGAAATTTGAAAGCAAATCCATGGTGCAGTCTCCTACGTCCCCTCTCATATTGTATGCCCCCACCTCTCACAGGGAATTGGGGTACGTGCTGTTTCACAGGGGTTCCCAGTTCTCTTTAGTTCAGCATGCTGGAGAGAGATAGTCCTTCCTGCCTTCTCTTCTTTTTAATTTAAATTTTATTTATTTATTTAACATTTTCAATTACAGTTGACATACAGTATTATGTTAGTTTCAGGTGGACAGCATAGTGATTAGACATTTATATAACTGGCAAAGTGATCACCCCAATAAGTCTAGTTCCTATCTGACACTGTACATAGTTCTTAAATATTATTTTTTTTCTTAAATATTATTGACTCTCTTCCCTCTGCTGTACTTTACTTTAAATGAGGAAGGAGAAATAGTTAGGATTCAGGAGGGACTAGCACCACAGTCCCTTGTTTTCCTTAAGCTCTATAATGAGGGCCACTAGAAAGGTACTGGGCTGCCACCTTTCACAAGAGGGCAGGAAGAAGCTTGGGGACATTTGCTGCCACATCATGTGATGACCTTACCTGACCATGCCTGGCCACAGTTCAGGGCTCCTGGGGAAGACAGCCCTCCCGGCTTTCCCGTGGGGAGGAACGAAGAACTCAGACCTAGGAGGGAGGGTCCCCCCAAGCCGAGGCAGCCCAGCCCCCTTCTGTCCCTCCCTTGGAAGAGCAAGCACACTGGATTCATCTGAGCGTTGGTGTCTGTCTGTGGTTCTCTTTTCCTTCCTATTCTTTTCTTTCTCCTTGGTCTCTTCATTGGGACTTGGCCGGGCCATGTGCAAACCCAAATCATTCAACAGTGCTGGAGAGTAGATAGTATTTACCTCAATAATGGTAGTCTCTTTTCAATTCTTTCTAACCCTCAATTCAGATGACGGGTCTAAGCCGACACCCACGATGGAGACGCAGCCGGTGTTCGACGGGGACGGTAAGCTCTGGCATGCTTCCCCACGCGCTTTCCCCGCCCGGTTTCTGATCTGGGGAAGGTAGGTCTTCCCTTCGGATGTTTGTTTAAGCTTTATTGTTATTATTTTTTCTTTTTTAATTTTAATTTTTTTCCTAGTTTAAGCTGGGTTGTTTTAACCTTTAAAGAAAAATGCAAACCCTCCCAGGAACTGGTACACTCGCCACTTCTGGAAAGGCCCTCTGTTCTCGCCAGGCTTCCTTCCTGCCTGGCCGCTGATGGCCAACAATAACACAGCCTGGACTCACCCTCCGAGCTGCCAAGACCAAGGAGCCATGGCCGAGAAAGACAGTCAGGCCTCGTCCCGCAGTAAATGAACCAGCGCTTAGGAGCTCCGGCCGGTGCCCAGCCTCGTGCGAGGCCTGTGGGGGACGAAGGAGAAAGAGACACGATGAAGCCTCACTCTAAAGACAGCGGCAAGCGCTGGAGAGCTTTATGTGTTAAATTATGCGGCCTTGGTTGTTATTGTAGAAACTTATGGAAGGAAGAGATCGCAATGGTCTGGGGGAGATTCTGTGAGAGATGGGTGGGATTTGAGCTGGACCTTGAAAATGGGAGGAAGAATTAGGGCATTCCAGGTGGGGCGCTGGCATGGCCAAGGGAGGGAATATTATGGGAATGGGGTATAGTAAGGAAAGTAGCATGGAAGAGACAGGTTAGCGGAGCTGGTTTGATTAAGTTGTAGGGACCGTGAGAGTTGAGTCAAGACATATGGGAGAGGAGAAATTCTAGGTCAAGAGAAATAGTAGTGGCTGGTGGCAAAATAGGGGTTGGATGTCCCTGGAGGTATAAGGAGTGTTCAGGAGGAGCTTGGGGTGCAGAAGGATGGCCTCGATTTGAGTTTGAGGCGCTCAGGGCCTATATTCTTCAGATGCTTTACTAAATACTCCAGGTTCTCAGGAGGAGCAGGATGCTAGGCACAGAGCCAAGTCTGACCACAAGGTTCAGCTCTTGGTGCAATGTACAGCAACCTCTTAGCTGCTTTTAGCCAAGTGTACACAGGCTGGATCGTGAACCTGGACAGTGAGACAGAGGAATGAAAGAAATCCTGCCACTGGATTGGTACTGTGGCTAGGAGTGTCCCCTAGCATAGGCTCAGCTCTAGATAGAAGAACTGAAATGTGAGCTGTCCTTTGTAACTGATCACTTAGTGGGACACGTGTGTTCATGCCCAGAAGTTCCAATGCTTCTGTGATCCACAAAGGTCCTTCATCATTGGCAAGTCTGGGACCCTGGGGGACTGGGTCAGGAATGGAGACCATACCAGCTGAGAAACCTCCCGAATACCTGCACTGAAGATCTTCTCACTTGACAGTGTGTTCAGGGTCATCTGTCCACTGGGTTACCCAAGCCCTAGGGGGCCTAGAAGCACCCCTGTGCTCTCTGGAAAGAGGTCAGCCTCTGTTCAATGAGGATCCATTGGGTAGCGTGGAGAAATGCACATCAGCCTTTTACTCTCATTCCCACGTGCAGCAGAGCCTCAGCACCAAAAATCCATCGTGGCCCAGCCGTTTCCTCCAAAATGAGCTTTGTGGTTTGTTTGGCGTTTATTTGTTGATTTATCCCCTTTAAGTTCTTCCAGGGAAGCCGCTGAGAGAGACTTGGCTTGGCCCAGGTTCCTCACCTCCTGGGATAATATTTTTATTCCTGGATGGAGTGGCTCAGTGCTTCTGGACTCTGACCACTCTGCCTCCGGAACAGGAGACCCTGCTTGGCAACTATAAGCTGACAGGGAAAGGAGCTTCCACAGTGAGGAAGGGAGAGGTTTGGGGACAAAGTAGAAATGAGACATATAGTCAAGCCTCGATGCCTCAGGCTTAAAAAAAAAAATCTATTAAAAAGTCCGGGGGGTTACACTTCAATTACATGGTCTCTTTGCCCAGGCTTTATATTTTCTCTCCTTTTTTTTTTCTTGTTAGAAATCACAGCTCCCACTCTATGGATTAAGCACTTGGTAATCAAGGACTCCAAACTGAACAACACCAATATAAGAAATTCAGGTAAATAATCTGCCTTGGATTATATACTTACCTCATCAGTCCGTGGTTGCCCCATAGTTACCCTACTGTGTGGGCTTACGCACCTTATTTAACCTAGTTGGTCTTTAGTTTCTACAGTTGCAGAGTGAGCTTAGATGAGTTAATCCCTTCCAACTTTAATTGTCTTCAGTTATTATCTCAGGGATCATCTTTCATGAGTAGTTGACACTTTCAGCTTAAAAAAAAACTTTTTGGCTCTGTGTTTTAATTTTTTAATTGACTTTCTATATTTGAAAGAATGATTGGGCATAGAGCAGTTAGACTTCAAGCCTCAAGAGCCTTGGTTCTATGTGTTCTTTAAGGCTCTAAATATTTGCTTGTGGTCGAATCTATTCTAGTCTGATCTTCTGATAATGTTGTGTGGGTGGCCAAGTTTTGGTACTGGCTGAACTCCTTTGTAGAAAGGTGATAATTTTTGAAGAATTTGTAGAGTTCATTTACCATCAATGAAGACCAAAGTCAATGAAGTTTATTTACCATTAGTAAAGACCAGATGTCCATCAACAGGAAATGTATTAACAGACCTAATCCATATCTCTATCTGGGTGAATCATCCTTCTTTCAGACTAAGGCTTTATTGTGAGAAATGCCACTTGGCATAATTTATTCCTGCATTTTGAATTTAGCAGTGTCATCTTTTCCTTGGAATATAAACAAAAGATACACCCCTTTCAATGGGCAGAGTTTTACATGACCAGTAATCCATGAGTGTGCTGTCCTTGGCCCCCTTTAGCTCTGTCCTAAAGGTGCTTGCATGCACAGAATGAGTTAGACTATGAGGTGAATCCATGTAGCATCAGTTGATTCCCCTGTGACTTGGGTGGGCCAGTACCTCAGCATGTGTCTGGTTCCCTATTTGGTAAAAGCTGGAGGAGCTGTGGGATGGTGGGTGGGAAGGAGTCCATGTGAACTCCTGTGGGCTAGATTCTTTGATAAAATAGGGCTGTGGTTAAAGCACAGGCTTTGGAATCAGTGAAACCTGGGGTTCACTTTTTAGCTCCAACACTTAGTGAGTGACCCAGCCAAGTCAAATAATCCCTGAGACCCAGCCAAGTCATGATCTCTCCCTTAAAAGACTGTGGTTAAGGGTTAACTGACTTAACATCTGTATGATACTTGACCAATGCCTGGCTAAATGATAAATAGTAAGAACATGATAATTGTAAGTACATTATTTGTTCGCATCATCATTATTGGGAGGAAAAAATTGGCATATTAATGATGCTGCTTGTGGTGAGAATTCTTTAATCAGGACAGAATTTGTGATTATCACCAGAAGCAAAAGCATTTATTAGGAAGCTTCTGCTTAGGACCTTCTTCATTTCCCCCTCACTGTTGGACAAATATCACAAGTCAAAGAGAAGTGTTTTTGGTGCTTGTGGTACCTGGAAGTGACATCTGCAAATGGTCTCCCCAATCCCTGAGCCCCTAGCAGGTATACAAAGCCCCAGTACGAGGCTTAATTCTGTGACCAAGTAGCTATGAGGGGTGCTGTCTCTGAAATTATGCAGCACCTTTCTCCTGAAACACTCATTTGACATGTAGCAATTGCTTCATTTTCATCTACAAGTGGCTAATTTTTCTACCTAGATTATAAACTCTGTGAAGACAGGGCTTTCCTGGCTACCTGATACATCTATTCTAGAATCTAGCTCATGGTGTTTGATTGCTGTGGGGGAAGGATGGAGGAGGGAAGATCATTATCCTCGGTGAAATAGGAGTCATCGGAGTCATCGCTGTCATCAGAGCTCGTCCGCATCTGGTCCTGCAGGGCGTCACATGTGTTATCTCATTGGAGCTTTGCCATAACCCTATGAGATAAGTGCTGTTATTGTCCCCATCTTACAGACTGAGAGTCAGAGGTAGAGGGGAAGTAACTTGTCCTGAGTCACAGCTAGGAAGTAGTGGGGCTGGAGAAGACCACATGTGCTTGGGAACAGAGTGCTTGTCTTCTTGAGTTGTCTTCTCTGCATGTAGTAAACTACAATGACAAGTTCACCACTGCTGTCTGCTTCCACTAAGTTCTGCTTTCCATTCCTACTTCTATATAGTTTCCAGTTGGATGAGTATGGGGTCTTGTTGAGAAATGATTTCCAGGCAGGTATAATCACCTTCCTTTTGTGAGGGTGACCCAACCACTTTGATTTTCCCCTGCTCGGCGCCAGTTATGGCTGTGAGGTTATGCCTGTAAGGTTAGTGTATAAGACAGGATGTTGGGGGAGAGATAAAAGCAATAGCTATTGTTGATGGAATATCTTTATGTATTGTGCTAGCCACTTTCCAGATCATCTCACTTGGTTTGATGAGAAGTCAGATATACTTTAATGGAACTTGGTGTCTGGGAAGCTGGTTCTGGTGTGGACTGGAACCTCTGGGTCAAGCCCCTGAGACAGCTTCCCATTAGTTTGCCAAAAGATTCTGGCTTCCAGGGAGCTTTGGCCCGATGTCTGTGGGGGATGGAGTGGGACTCTGAGAACCCACTTGGTGAGAGCTCGCCTCAGTTCTCTGTCTCAGAGGTAAAGAGGCCATCCCAGTTTCTTTTACACCCCAAACGTCCGTCTTTCACACTCAGACCCTGTGACGCCAGGTTTGTTTTCTGGCCTGGGGACTGTTGATGTTGGAAAGGTTCCACTGGGCAGCCGAAGTTTTGCAATAACATGACACATATGCCTGCAGACTCAGCCTGTCTCCTTTGCTCCTCCCGGAGGTTTTGGTCCTTGTTTTTAAGGCTTTGTCATGTGTTCGCCATGGTCAGTGTTGCCTTTTGAGTACTTGGCAGGTTCAGCGTTGACAGGTTTGCCTTGTTGGACTTTTCTCTGATTCTCACACCAGGAGTTCTTGCATTTAGGAAGCCCACGTACCTGGCCAGCTGACACCTAGAGCTCAAGAGTGGGCATCTTCTCATGCATGAGTGTTGGCCAGAGACTGTTCTGCTTTTATAAGAAAATATGAACTCTTGCTGAGTTTTTTGTTTCGGGAGCTAGAAACCAAGGAATTTCTTAATATAACTAGAATTAAAACAATTTTTTAAAGTCATCTACATTTTACAGAAGAGCATAGAGAGATTAAAGAAATGACAAAAACCAGGCTTTATCTCATCCTTCATCCCATATCCCACGGCTTCTAATTTTACTGTTTGTGGACACTTGCCTGCAGCTATGATTTATAAAAGTCTTTTCTTTCTTTCGTCTTCTTTTTTTTCTATATGACAAAAGTGAGTGCTTTCTTCTCTGAGAAAATGCTCTCTCTGGAAATAGGGTCCTTTGAGCCTTAACTCTTTTGTGCAGGACACCGGCCCCTTCCCTTGGCCCCAGGTCTCAGTGGCTGACTCCTGTGTAGCCTCTGGTGGGCTCATTTAACTGCCCTTTCCCCTCCATGTCTCTCTTTCCTTTATCTCCATCTTTTCTAATTAACTTCTTTCATGATCTAACCTGGGTCTTCAAGAAGGCCCTTGACCCTGGCCCTCTGGGTTAAATCTAAAAAGGCCTGTCTTTCCTTCCTTGCCTCTTTGCCCAGCAGCAGCATGTGGTAACCGTCCCCAGAGACAGCCATCAGTGGAGACGCAGGTGGAAATGCATTTCTTTTAAGGTGTGCCAGAAAACAGCCCCCTGTCTCTTCCTACGTGAGTGAGTTTACCTACGTTCCCATCCACGTCACAGGACAGCTGTCCGCAGCACCTTGCCCTTACGTGCCGGGTTGGAGCATTAGTGTTCCCTTAGGCCTGCTGTTTTGGACTGTTCCTCCCGCACCTGGGAAGTTCCTGCCTGGAGAGCTGCTGCTATGATTGCAATTTGGGGTTCCTGAGGCAATTGCACCTCCTGGCTGATTTCCCCCACCCCCAAACCGGCACTCTTGGCCTGCCCAGAAACCACAGGGTGATGTAATGACCTGAGGCCTGGAAAAACAAACAACTCTTAGGGAAACCAGCGGTAGCCGTTGTAAGCAAATACGGCACAGCCACCTGGAACCTAGCACATGACGTGACTGGGAGGAAGTGTGAGTAATCCACTAACGTTAGCAGCCGAGGACGGGTCTGGGCTTGTGTACATTTAAAATATCTATATAAAAACAAACCCTTGATGTTTACTCTTATAAATGGCCTTCTGGGTGTCTGCCCATCTAACACATGCAGGTGTCTTGGTCAGTCGCAGCCAATAGAACAGAGCTGGAACGGGTGATCGTCCCTACGGCTTTCTCTGCGGTAACAAAGGCCTTTCTCAAGATTTCCCTGTGCAGAGAGGAGCCGTAAACATATTTGGAGGCCCCAGAGAGCCTAGCCCCACAGTCCATTTTTACCTTGTTTCAAAATTAGCTTCTCTGGCTGCCTCGGGCCTTCACCCCACGTTGTTTGCTTGAAACACAGAGGTGTAGTGGTGTGGGGTGTGGGGTTATGATCGGGCCTCTGGAACTTGCTCAATCAGCAAAGGTGTGTTTTTTCTATAGGTGAGTTTGTATGCTTTCTGGTGTTGATAGCAAACCCTGTGTCCCTGTGGTTTTCTTTTGGCCTCTGTTGATAAAAAACGGAAACCAAAGGTCCTGCCGAGGCATTGTAATTGACTCCTTCCAACTTGCTATAAGTCAACTGTGGTCTGTGCTTTGATCCCAGGTCCTCATTCTGTGTTTATTTGCAAAATGGCTCTGGAAGTACGCAGGGTATAGATCTTATACACACACTCACACATGCAGCATTAGTGTTTGGGGGGATGAAGAGTGAAGTCATGATACTTTATTTTGACAAATTAAAAAATCTCTCTCCCATCTCCCCCTTTGGCCTAGGCCTCCTGCTTCCTTCTCGCCTGAATTTTTATTTACTAGCTCTTGTCCTTAAAGGACGGAGCTTCTCAGGTCAAGGTCAATGAGTTACCGAGAAAAGCTAGAAAGAAGACAGCTTGGCACTTCTCATTGCAAAACCACTGTGAGGCATTTCATTTTCTTTTTGGTCAGAGGGTCACATGAGCTCACTTAATGGCATGAGTCAATGGAGATGGAGCCTTTTCTAAATTGTGAGTGGATGTGAGTCAATGGTGCTTTGGGGGAAAAGTTGTTTTTGGTTTTTTTTTAAGTGCCTATATGCTATATTGGGGTAATCCATCCCAGAAGAAATGTCTTCGGTAGAATTTATATCTTGTTTTCTTCCACTCCTCAGTCTCTGCCTGTGTGGGAAGGAAGAGGTCACAATGGTGCACTGTGCATGGGCATTTTAGGTTCCACAGAGAGAAATTATTTAGGCAGGCTGGTGGGTGTGTGATTTTCCCTTACACCTCCTCACCTGTAACAGTTCATCCAGCCACAAGCCTGATTTACAGAGCCCGCTGCAGACACCCCGTGAGAGGTGTGTGGGGTGGGCTCTGTTCGTTTTGTTCTGCAGGTGGGGCTCGGAGCCACAGCAGGCTGGGCCATGCACATGAGCACCGAGGGCAGTGTGAGGCACAGGGGGGAACCTGAAGGCCTCCGGCAGCCTTGCCTACACTCAGCCCATCCTGGTGCTTGGGGACCCCTGAGCTGTGGGGCTCATGCCTGATGCTGTCTAGTTATATGGCCATGGCCGTGAGAGTGGTCTCATCTAGCACCACTGCTTTGTTTTAAATGAGAAAAAGGAGCCCAGACTAGATAAGGGCCTTGTCCAGGGTCACAGGCCCATCAACAACTATTATGTGTCAAGCCCTCTGTATGGTACTGAGGGGCCCACGGAAGAAATACAAAGCCCATCTCGGGAAGGAGCTGATGGTTGGGCAGTGGTGTACCTAAGGGAGGGGCCGGTCCTCCACAGTGGGGGGAATTATTCTATCACAGACATTGTTTTGAGTTGCTGCCATGGTGATCACAAAAAGCAGACTAATTCTCAGTTACATTTGCTGAGGACACTGCTACCTTAGACCAGCTAGCAATCTACCATTTATCAACTCACTCTGGTGCCAGGTTAAATGCTTTACCTACACTATTGCATTTAATCCTCACAATGACTCTATGGGGTGTGTGCTGTTGTTACTCTACTTATACAGGTAAGAAACCAGGGACTTAGAGAGCTAAGTCAACTGCCCAAGGTCACAGAGCTAATAAGTGGTAGAGACTGATCCATCTGACCCCAAAGCCCATGTCTTGACCAACACTCTATAGGGCCTCTATTCCAACTACTGACTTCCAGGAAACAGCTACAGAACCCTCCATGCGCAGGACCTGGGTGGCGTGTGCAGGAGCAGGGTAAGAGGCACTTACTCCTGCTCTCAGCCTTGCTGAGAAGCCAGATCTTCCCACCTATCCCCATCCTGTTCCTGGAACCTCTTCTGTCTTACGGCCCTGAGTTACCTCTGGCATTTGGAAGCAGCCGCCCCACTGAGCTTTTATATCACCCTCACTGTTCTGGGCTGGAGCTACAGAGCGTCTCTTCTCTTGGTCTGTTAGTCCACCAGAAGGGTGGCCCCCCTCCTGGGAAGGGCTCCAAGATCCTGTTGTAGGTTAAGATTGGGAGCTGATGCCACCTTTGTCACTTCATTTGGCTGCCTACTCTATGGGGAAAGAGGCCTTTAGATGAAATGAGATGGGGAAACATCGCCATGGATGAGGTGACCATTTTAAATGTGCATATTCTGTTTCTATTCTCCCTCCCCCACCCCTGCTTACTGGATACACACCTGAGCACGATTTCAGGGGTTGGCTTTGCTCTGTGTCAGCGTGTCTGCTCCTGCCTTTCCCTGGCTGGGCCTCTCCTCCTCTAGGCCTCTCCAGGCCTATCATCTGCCCTCGGTTACAAAGGGAGCCCTGGGAGATTCTCTATGGGTTTCTCTTCTCTTTGTGGGGTTCCTCGAGTCCCTGGATGACCCTAAGACTTGAGAACTGGTGACAGCCAAGTGGGACCTCCGTGCTGGATGTGACAGAAAGCCCACGGTGAAAGGGCAGAACCAGCCCGGCAAATGGTGCTCAGAAAAATGGTCCTCCGGGGCTACTTAGCCCTCCTGTGAAAAAGTGCAAAGTCCACAAGTAAGAAAAATAACTTCTTCACATAGTTGGCTTGAAACCTTAAATGCTAAAACTCTGTCGTGGCTAAATAAATAAAAAGGGCCTGCTCAGTGAAGTACCATCATTCCCTCCAAAGACTGGTCTCCAATAGTATCTCTTCCCCTGTAGACCACAGCTCCAGTCCCTGGGCCAGCCCTTCACGAACAGGAGCCAGTGCCTTCAGACCTGGCCCTGCCCTCCCCTTGTTTCTGTCGCCCCGTCCTCAGCCGGACGCTCTGCACCATTCCAACAGCTCACCCACACGCCGGCCCAGAGGATCCTGAGCAGGAGCCACGCGATTTCTTACGCCTCTGGAATTTCATGTTGTGATTTGGGAAAGGTGGTTTTCAACACACAGTTTGTTATTTTGGGTTATTATTCAGCATTTCATTCATTTTTGATAAGAGGCTAGGCGGGTGTGAGGTATTTGAAGGGGTTTCGGGATAATTGTAGGCGACACAACGCTAGTGTTTTTCTGAATATTCTTGGCCTGGTGGGATGGATTCCTTTTGCAATGAAACATAAATAAGCTCCTCTCGTTTTTCAAGCGGGTAACCTTTTATTGATTTTTCCCCCCTAAGAAAATCTAGAGCTTGATAGTCTGAGGGTTGAGGGTGTCATTTCCCAGGATGAGTCAAAGGGACACATATTCTTCTTGTAGCCTCTGTGGTCTCAGCTCCACTGATAGGCAGTTACTCAGTGGTGAGTGGTCCCAACTCTGAAGGGTCAGGATGGGACAGGATTCTGTGGCGGGGGATGGCATCGCAGGATTCAAGCAATGGAGGGGTTCTTGGACTCAATACTCTTTGTGGAGCCTTTAAACCTGAGATTCCATGGTTCTCCTATGAATAGGAGCTGGGAGCCAAGGATGGGTGTGGTGACGGATCAGGAAGGATATGACAGAGTCCCTCTTCTCAGAAGCTTATAGTCTAGTCCGGTCACAGTACCAAGGGTAAAGTGGGCACAAGAGGAACAGATACTCAGTCTTTTCTTTTTTTAAAAAAATAGGTTTTTATTGATTTCAGAGAGAGGAAGGGAGAGGGAGAGAGAGATAGAAACATCGATGATGAGAGAAAGTCATTGATCCGCTGCCTCCTGCACACCCCCACCCCCGACTGGGGATCAAGCCTGAAACCCGGGCATGTGCCCTGACCAGGAATCAAACTGTGACCTCTTGGCTCATAGGCTGATGCTCAACCACTGAGCCACGCTGTCTGGGCAGATACTCGGTCTTATACTCAATGTAGGGAGACCTCACTCTGGGTGGGGGCCCTCAGAAATGGAGGAAGGCTGGAATGAGGGTAGGTTAAGATCACGTGGCCAGTTCTTTCTTCTTGCTGTGTTTTACAAACCTTTTCTAGTTTGTAAAAGCAGAGCCCAGCATGGCGCCAGCATGCACCCAGCGCCAGCCTGTGTGGGAACTGGGTCCACGAAGGCCTCCCGCCTCCTCTGCAGTGCAGGATTCAAGCAATGGAGGCCTAATCCCCATGAGCCCTAATCTCACATGTTTCTCAGGATCCCGTGTTAGGTCTGAGACTCAGGAGCCCCCTCCTCTCTCGGGACACTTCCCCACACCATCGGCTCCCCACTCCTTTTTCTCTAGTGGAAGCAGCTCTCAGCCAGGACGGCCTGAGCAGCTGCCCTTCATCACCAGCTGCGCCTCGGGTTCTTTCTCTGGGAAGATTGCATCGCTCATGGAAGTGAGCTTCTGTTTTCTTCTCTGAGAAGATTGCACCACTCATCGAAGCATCTTCCCAGTACATGTTTCTACTGCCCGTGATGCTTCTTGGTCCTTCTGTGTCTGATTTTCTGTAAGATTTGGCTTTTTTCTTGCTCTCAGTTTCCTAATGGACCTTGTGACAGTTAACTGTATGTGTCAACCTGACTAGGCTGCAGTGCCCAGTTTTGTCAAACACTAGTCCAGATGTGGCTATGAGAGTATTTTTTAGATGTGATTAACATTTAAAATCAGTTGACTTTAAGTAAAGCAGATGACTCTCCATCATGTGGGTGGGCCTCATCCAATCAGTTGAAGAGAAAAAGACCTAAGATTTCCTGGAGAAGGAGGACTTTGTCTCCAGACTCTCACATAGAAATCCTGCCTGAGCTCCCAGCCTGCTGGCCTGACCTATTGATGTTGGACTCAAGAGTGCACCATCACTCTTGCTTGAATTCCTAGCCTGCCTCACAGATTTCAGACTTGAGCCAATTCCTTGAAATAAATCTCTCTCTCCTCTCTCTCCCCCTTCTATCAGCTGTTTCTCTAGAGAACTGTAACTACTACTGACCTCCTCTGACTGCTTTTTTCTGTTTCCACTCATCTCCATACCGCCTCCATCACCGCGTAGTAAAAGAGTTTCCCATGTGCCTGGTTCACCTGAACCTGCTGACTCGGGTTTGGGTTACCCAGCACCTCAGCTCTTCTGTCCTTTCGTTTCTTCGGCAGCTCCTCCTCTGGAAGTCAGCAACCGAAAAGAGTCCAGCCCAGGGACCTGAAACTAGAATCTTGTACTGTTTATGTTTGTTGGCCATGTTTGTTTAAAAAAGTAAAGAAGAAAAAAGCAAAAGACGATAAAGGAGATAAGTTTCCCAGAACAAAAGGATAAACTCTGGGCACAATCAAGATTGGGGATTAGCTGAGGATTTAGGTCCTCCACGCTCACCCTTTGCTCCTAATTACCACGAGTAACTGAGAGGCACGGAGGCCTGGGCCCTCCAGAGCAGACAGTGCTGTATCCTGTCTCGGCGGGACACACGAGGACCCGTGCCCTGGGCCTGCAGACAGGGTTTGTGTTTGGTGGTGCAGCCCAGCCTCTCTCTCCAGTCCCCCTCCCCACTCTCTCCCGCTCCACTTCAGTCCTGCTGTGCTCTGGTGCTCCGTGGAATTGCCGCTATAGAGCAAGGTGTGTTTTCTGGTGGCGAGGGCCAGACCGCGTTCCTGTTTCTCCCACAGGATGCTCTTCTGTTGTGTTTCTTCTTTTAGGCAGTCAGAGTTTTGTGAGTGAAACTTAAACTGCCCATTGCCAGGTGGGAGTAGCCTGGCTCTCCCTTCTTCCCTGCACCATCCAGGATAGGATTGTAGGGGTGGGTGTTTGTGAGTGTGTAAGAACGTGCAGTCAGGTATTCCCAGGCTCCCTGGATAGCCCTGATGGTTCCCTCTCTCCTGCTGTTTATGTCTTCCAAGTGCTTACTGGCCCATTCTCATAGTTACCAGGCCAGGCCTTCTAATATTGTCATTCTTCCTTGAACTTCCCTGAGCAGAGATCGAATATTTTAGAACAGTAAGTAGGCACTGCTAGGGAGCTCCCTCTCTGACCCGTGGTCATGAAGAGACCCTTGACATAGAGTCCTTGCCTTGCATTTTGGAAGATGACTTGGTACCTGAGAAAATCGACAGTTAGAAATTGTAAGATTCACTTAGGCGGGGACTCAGAAGGATAGAGGGTGAAATGGCTCCAAGGATGGGACTGGCTTCTGGGTCCTTAGAAACAGAATGAGCTTATGCCCCTCAGGGGCGTGTGTGTGTGTGTGTGTGTGTTTTACATGCTGTTGAGTCAGCTCTGATTCCTGGTGACCCTGTGAATGAGTGATGTCTATAACGTTCTGTCCTTGACAGCCCTGCTCAGCTGCTATAGATTCATGCCTATGGCTTCTTTTATGGAGTCAATGTCTCATGTTTGGTCTTCCTCTTTTCCTGCTGCCTTCTATTTTCCCAGCATTACTGTCTTTTCCAAAGAACCCTGACTTCTCATGATATGCCCGAAGTAGGACAGCTTCAGTTTTGTCATTTTTGCTTCCAGGGATGTTTCAAGCTTCATTTGCTCTAAGACCCACTTGTTCATTCTTCTGGGGGCCCAGGGTATCTGTAGAGTTAAGCATATTTCTAATGAATCAATTTTTTTCCTATTAGCCTTCTTTTCTGTCCAATTTTCTCATTTGTACATAGTAATTGGGAATACAAGAGTGTGGAGGATCTTAGCCTTGGTCTCTAATGACACTTCTTTTCTCTTGATGATATTTCTGAGTTTTTCCAGTTGTCCTTGCCTCATAGTGATTAGTATTTGCATGATCTCTGGAGAAGCGCTGCAGGAATAATTGATTGATTGATTGATTGATTGATTGATTGACTTGCTGAAGGGTCTGAGAGGGCTACAGAAATACGAGGTAAATTGATAAAGAGTTGAGCAAGGTGTTCTAGTTATCTTTTGCTGTTTAACAAACTATTACAAAACTTAATGGCTTGCCCTAGCTGGTTTGGCTCAGTGGTTAGAGTATTTTCTTGCAGACTGAAGGGTCCCAGGTTTGATTCTGGCCAAGGACATGTACCTGGGCTGCATGCTCCATTCCCGGCCCATTGGGGCTCGTGTAGGAGGCAACAAATCGATGTCTCTCTCACATTGATGTTTCTCTCTCTCTCTCTCCCTTCCACTCTCTCTGAAAAGCAATGGAAAAAATATCCTCGGGTGAGGATTGAAGAAACAAAACAAAACAAAACAAATTTAATGGCTTAATAAAAATAATTTATTCTTTCTAATGTTTCTGTGGGTTGGCTGGGTGGTTCCTTGGCTGGTTCTACCTGAACTTACTCCTGGATTCATCCAGCTTGAGGGTCAGCTAGGCTGGAACGTTCGAGATGACCCCCTTCACCCGCCTGGCTGTTGGTACTGGCTGTGGCCTGCGCCCCTTTGGTTCTCCACTGTGGCCTTTCACCCTCCAGTGGGCTAGACTGGCTTCCTTCGGCGGTGGTCTGAAGGTGCCTTCCAAGAAAGTAAAAGTGGAAGCTTCAAGGCCTCTTAAGGCCTAGGACTGAAGGTCATACACTTTTACCTCTGCCCTTTCCATTGATCAAAGCAAATCAGAGTCAACAAACATGGAGCAGTTACACAAGGGCATGGAGACAGGGAGGTGGGATTCATCGGACCATTTTGTAATGATCTGCCACATCCAGTGAAAGAAGAGCACAGGTTACAATAAAAATCAGATTAGCCTGTCTGTGGCGGTGAGAGACGATATTGCAGAGGTAAGGAGCACAGCCCAGAAGCAGGCTGCCTGGACGAACCCCAGCTCTGCCACCTCCTAGTTAATATGACCTTGAGGAAATCACACAGCCAGGCTGTGTTCCGGGGCCCTCCTCTGCTCAGTGAGGTAATGAGAGCACCTGTCTTGGAGGCTGGTGATGAGTTTAAAGTGAGTTCGTACCAGCGCCAGTATCAAGCTCAGCACACACATAGTAAACACTCAAATAGATATTAGCTCTTAGTATTCATTTTACTCCTCTGTAATGGCAGGTGAGGCACACATTTGGCTTTAAGTTGTTCAGTTCCAAGGCAAAGAGGGGAAAACACTCAGGTGTAAGATTCATAGTGTGCTTAAGTGGAGAAAAATTGTTTCTGAAGAAGCTGCGCTGTGTGGAATGAGCAAGTACGTGTTTTGCTGCAGCAATTTGGGGTAGTTTGCAAAGTGACTGACCTGGAAAAACTTCACACTATAAAAATGAACATATTTTTCCCCAAGAGCAAATGATTAGAGGCAGGACTGTCTAGAGGTTAGCAAGACAGGCTTGATTCTCAGAAGCCCTTGACTGGAACCCCAGCCCTCCTCTTCCCAGCGTGAGTGAACTTGACAACTGATGGATCTCTCCCACGCTCACCTTCCTTGTGTACAGAACAGGAATCATAATAGTGTGCACCTCGCACAGAGGCAGAGACTCGGCAAGCAAAGCCTTGGTCTATCGCCTGGCACGTGCTACTCACTGAATATTTGCTTTGGCTGTTATTAGTTTAAAGATGGTTGTAAGGGAGGTTTTCTCTCCGTTGGAAGACAAACTCTCTGTGCTCTTCCCAAACTGTTAGTGCTATTATTATAAACCTTCCCAGCCTCTCTCGGAGGGACACCAGACTTGTAGGGACTGTCATAAAATATTAAGCATGCAAACAAACAAATAAAAGGGTAGTAAACCCTGCATTTAACCTTCTCTCTAATTCCGCGCCAGCCCCCATTTTTCCAAATTAGCGAGCTCGCTCATTGGTATGGTTTCTGCTCTCTGTTGAACTGGTGCAGCCTCTATGGAAGCTGGCTGTAAGCATTTCAGAGCAGCCTTCAGGGACTTCCTGAAATTTGTCGGTGGCCCCCAAAAGGCTGTCCCCACCTCTTCTGAGATGGCTCCTCTCCCCATTTCCACAGGCTCGGGCTCCCCAGTGCTGTAAGGCCAGGTTCATCCCTGGCTCTGCCCCTTGGGGAGCTTCCCCCCCCCCCTTTGCCTGGCCTTCAGCCTGATTCATGGCTTCTGAATGTTGGCCTGGAAGATCTTAGCTTAAAGCCTCTGTCAGAGGTTGTCGCACCACCGAACGCGGTGCCAGTCAAAAACCCTTTTCCTTTGGTTTTGCTCCTCTGTCTCCTTTTCTGTGGCATGAAATATGAGGTAGGAAAATATGCCTACCACGTTGGGGTTGGGGAGCTGTTGAAAAACTCTTGCGTAATCCCCTGGAAGGTGCCGTGGCTCCATCCCAGCCAGGGGCTCCAGTGAAACCTCTGGTCTCCAGGCCAGGTTTCACCCATCGGCCTCTGTCTCTTTCCTAAGCTGCCTCTAGAGGCTGTGCCGGTGGGAGCTGCAGGTGGGTTCAGAATCCCTAGTCTAATGCCTGTCTACTGTGGAAAACTCCTGCTCCTCCTGCCAAGGAGATTCTGTTTAACTTTGCTGTGTTTGCATTATGAAAACAAAAATTTTTTTTCACTTTGCAAATTCAAAATTATGTTTTAATAGTGACTGAGCTATATAGCCTGACCTTCAGATATTCTCATGCCCCTAAGGAAATATTCCCCTGCCCCTGCTGTGAGAGTCAGGCCACAGCATCCCTCCTTGGAGGGAGGCAGTTGTTTCCCCATCATCTGATATCTCTCCAAGGCAGTGTTGAGCTGCTCTGCGTCTCTGTGCACGCGGACAGTTTAAACATATGCACTGTTCATATGTGTGTCATTGACCCAGCCATTATTTCAGAGGGGTTGGTTCCTTCAGAGTTGAGTTTGTTATTTTGATCATTTGTCTGGTTGGTCAGTGAGTAGCTTGAGTCTCCAGGCTGCTGATACCAAATTCCTCGCCCTGAGAATGCTATTTTTGTAATACACTGTGAACATTTCACGGCATGCTCAAGACTGTATTCCTGTCATTTTCCTCAAGAGGAAAGTTCTGGAATAATGCCCATGAAAAAATGAAGTAATAAGGTAAACAAACAATTAGATAAAAAATAATAGTATGGGTTTATGATATGATCCCTTTTATTGTAAAATATAAGTAGGGCATATGCATTTGCATGTGTGTATGCATAAAAAAAGATCTAGGGAAGGTAGCATTTAAATGGTGGGGTTATGGGTTTTTAAAAATTTCTTTATAACAAGAGAAGAAGCCCAGTGCTATTTATTTTTAATAAGTACAAGACAAAACACAGCCCAACAACAATAACAGCATAAAAAGAAAACCAAGACAGGGAAGTGAGGTAGGCTGACTACCTGGGTAGGATTTTCAGGCCAGTGGCTGTGTGGGTCCGAGGTCCTCTGATCTGGCCTTGCCTGGCACAGAGCAGCACGCACTGCCTCAGCCTGGGCCTGGCTCCAAAGAAACCAAGTGTGGCTGTTCAGACACGTTCACATTTCCCTAGACCACTGAGTACAGACACCTTCCTGTGGGCCTGTTTCTCTCCCCCATTGGATGGAAGAAGTGTTGTGTAACAGGATCAAGTCCTTTCAGCTTCCTTTGTCCAGCTTAGTTGGAGGCTGGAGAGAGCGGACTGGGGCCTTGTGTCTGCTCCTCTTGGGCACTGAGCATGGCTCCTGCTGAGGCTGGCGGCCCATGGCTCTGTCCTGCTGTGCCTGGGCTTGGGAGAGGATCCACACACAGGATTCCTGCATCAGCTCGTCAGCGCTCAGAGCCAGCAGACAGTGCAGCAGAAGGAACCACTCTGAAAACAGAAAATCCACCCCTCCTACTCCCGGGCAAACCACTGCCCGGGTAAGGAGAGGCCCTGCAGTCCCAACTGGAACCTACTGGGTGTGACTGCTGAGGAACCCTAGCGGTGGAGAGGCCCACAGGGAGGCTCTGGACCTCCAGCCCCTCCCATGGGCCGGTGTGGGAGACACAGCTCTCCATGGTGATTCACCAACCAAGCCCTCAGTTCCTTGGGCCAGGCTGGGTCTTTAGTTACCACAGGCTGTCTTCTTTTGCAGAGAAAGTACACTCATGTGACCAGGAGAGGCAGAGTGCCCTGGAAGAGGCCCGGCAGAATCCCCGGGAGGGCATTGTCATCCCAGAGTGCGCCCCTGGGGGGCTCTATAAGCCAGTGCAGTGCCACCAGTCTACTGGCTACTGCTGGTGCGTCCTGGTGGACACAGGGCGCCCACTGCCTGGGACCTCCACACGGTAAGTCCCCCAAGCCTGTCCTGCCCCTCGGGTGGATCCTGAGACAAGGGAACCAGCTTCCTGTTGGGCTGGCCCCTGGCCCCTCTCAGTTTCCCTGTCTGGATAGGGGGAGTAGAGGCACTAGAAGAGCAGCGTTTCTGTTCACGGGCAGATGAGGTTCTGATAGGAACACCTGGGTCCTGGATGCTGGGCGACCTTGGAAAAGTAGGTAACCTCTCTGAACCTCAGTTCACCGATGAGAAGGTTATTGCCCTGCCTGATTCACTAGGTTCTGTGGATCAAAAAACATCCCGTGTGCAGGCATAGGGTGATATCGCTATGCTTGAGTGATTGAGAGGACATGCCTGAACATGTCTCAGGGGGAACATGACGCTGGGGTTGCCTCGGAGCTCCTGGACGGTGCAGGAGGTACTTTACTGCCAGCCCTGGGAGCTCTAGGCTTCATGACAACACAGGTCATTGCTGGCGGCAGTGGTTAAAGTCCCTTCCTCACCCACCATCTCTCTCTCTTCCCAGCTATGTGATGCCCAGTTGCGAGAGCGACGCCAGGGCCAAGAGTACGGAGGTAGACGACCCCTTCAAGGACAGGGAGCTGCCAGGTGGGAGACGACGCTGCCGCTTGCTGGCACCTCACCTCTGTCTGTCCCCTCCCCGCTCCTCCCCTGCATCGTACAAAGTGCTCCCTCCGAGGGTCTGCTTCCCCATCTGTGGGAGGGAGCAGGAGTGCTGGACAGGGGCCTCGCAGGAGCACGGACCCAGAAGCGGGGGGATCTGCATCCAGTCTGTTCCCTTGAGCACACTGTTCCTCCTCCTTGCCCTTACCTTTTTAATCTTTAAAATGTAGTCATTGGGTTAAATCCTGTCCCTGCAATTCTACGATTCCTTCTCTATCCTTGGTTATTGGGACAACGTTCTAGGCACTGTGAACCCTTTTACCCAGGGCTGTGAAGAGAGGATCATTACAGGGAGGGCAGTCCTGGGGGATGTGGGCAGTGTCTGTCATCTGCCCTGCTGAGTACTTTAGCAATGATCTCTGATGGCCCAGGACTGTCACTGGGCTATGACACAAGACGCATAGGCAGGGGACCCAGGACTCTAAATGGCTTCTGTCTGGGTTTCCCCTTATTTATAGTGTTCTCTGCTAATGAGATGCAAGAAAAAATTACTCTATATTGGTTGGTGGCTTGAAACACTGTAGTCTTAATCAGCACCAACTTGGACCAGTGCTTGTGGGAGCTGGGCCCCCCTTTCCATTCCCTATCCCCATTGCCCATCAGGACTCCAGAGTGAGAACTGAAAATAGAGGATCCTGAAGTTCTGGGGGTTTTCAGGTGAGGTATGTAGAAACCACCCTGTTACAAGAATGGAGTCGTGGAGGCCAGGTTACCTCCTTCTAGCCATCTCCTCAGCAAATGTGAGTTGGGATTCTCCTGTGCGCCAGGCACTGAGTATCATCTCATGATCAAAAGTGACATGAGGCTTACATAGTGGAGGAGACAGAGACTGTACAAATAAGTGAGTACACACCTATACAAATAGCAGTGACGGGAACTCTGAAGGGAAAGAGCACAGTGCTGTGAGAAGGCAGGGAGAGTCCACCTCAGAGTCTGTGGCTTCTCTGAGGAGGGACAATTTCACCAGAAACCTGCAGGATTTGCAGAGAGCAGAGAATGAAATAGTCACCGCAGAGGAGGACTGTGCAGGGAGGGTTGAGGGCCCACTGGGGGCTGGCAGTCATCTACAGGGACACGCATCTGTCCAGTTGCGTGGTGGTGTGTATACCAGCAATACTGAGCTACATGGCTGTCGACTTGGAAAGGGCGTATCTGTGAAAAGTTTCATCCATACTTTGGGTCTTGCTGAAATAGCACAATGGAGGAAAATACCAAAGGATTTGAGAGCATCTATAAGGGAAATTTGATCACTACCATCTAAGTCAGATGAGAAGTGAAAAAAAGACGGAGGTTCTTGGATAGTTAAAATGGTAGGTCTCCTTGAGTCTACTTTGACCAAAGGGTGTTCCCTCCGCCCGTTGTGCCCCTTCAGCACCTGGTCTTTACCTGTAGAGACCACTGGGTCATACTACACCAGAACTAGCTAGAGTTCCCCAGTAGATTATGAACTTCACGAGGCTAGGGACCATGTAACCTGGTGTTATATCCCTAACATTTAGCACAGTGCCTGAGCTGACACACAGCACAAATTTGTGGAATAAAAGAAAACTGAAAGCATCACTATCCATTTAATCTGATGGTCCTTTGTGGGCCGCAGGTAGAGGAAATGGAGGTTTAAGAGAGTCATCTGAGCACTAAACAATTCCCAAAGTGGATTTGTTTGGACAAGAAAGACTTGGAGAGGTTTGGGAAACAGTGGTCACCGAGGAAACTGTTCACCTGATTATTTACCTGGCATCGGCCTTCAAACCTCACCTTATTTTTCAGGCTGTCCGGAAGGGAAGAAAATGGAATTTATCACCAGCCTACTGGATGCCCTCACCACTGACATGGTGCAGGCCATTAACTCAGCAGCGCCCACTGGAGGTGGGAGGTGAGAATGTGAGCAGGACTTGGGCCCAGTGGGGAATGTGGAGCCCCTGACTACAGATGCTGTGGAGGCTGCGGTGGTGGGGAGGTAGGGAGAGGTTGAGTAGGGTCAGGGCTGGAAGTCAGTCCTTCTCCCAAGACTACTTTGTCCCACCTTCCACCAAAAATCTCCCTGCCCCTCTCCCCTCCCTATTCTTTGTTGCTTGCTTCTAGCTTGTTGTTACCAGATTACAGGCAAGTCCAGGGGTGTCTGGAGACTTCCGGCACTTTGGTCTCAGAAGTCAATACATTGGAGTGATAGTCCTCAATGGCGGGAAAGGGGATAGGCATATGATGGAAACTGGGAGGGCAGGGAGGGAGTACAGAGCACTTAAGTTCTCTGCTCTTCTCAGAAGGAAGGAGCCATGCGCCTTTTTGGCTTCCCAAGAATCCCAAGGGGCTCTGAGCAGTGGGACTGGACACTCCCATAGCCAAAACCAA
Source organism: Miniopterus schreibersii (assembly GCF_964146895.1). NCBI lineage: Eukaryota > Metazoa > Chordata > Mammalia > Chiroptera > Miniopteridae > Miniopterus > Miniopterus schreibersii. The sequence goes on from NC_138101.1 coordinate 178,597,440, forward strand.
CTTAGTTCAGAAGTTGATATGCTGGCTGAGGCAGTCCCGACATGAAGCTGCAATGCACATGCTCCTACTGACCAGCATCCGTGGCGTTCACTAATTTGGGCTTGTTAGGTCAGTTGGTTGGAACATATGTGCACCCATCCATTTGCTCAGCACCTGTTGAATATGCGTGGCATGCCAAGCACTGGGCTAAGGACTGGGAATCCAGGGATACGAGGCATGTCCCTGCCTTCAAAGAATGCAGCCTAGTGGGGATACTAGACAGATACTGACAGACTGTGTGGTAAATGCTAGAACAGAGGTGGGAGAACAGAGAAGGCTTTGCTAACTTGGCCTGGAGGGGTCAGGGAAGGCTTCCTGCAGGAGGTGATACCTGAGCTGAGTTTTGAAGGATAGGTAGGACTTAGCCAGTAAATGAAGGAAAGCCATTCCAGGAAAAAGGAGAGAACACTGTTACTCCAGAAAGTGCCTGCCTGTAGGTCAGTATGGCTGGGCTGGGGTGGATGGGATACGAGGGTAAGAGGAGGAGATGAGAGTGGCCATAGATGAGGTGGAAAAGGCAGGCAGGAACCAGGCGTCTAAGGGCCTGTGAGATGTGCTTCCCATTAGAAAGCCAGAGGGAGGGGAAGGCACAGCAGGGGTGTGGGGGTGCTGGGGTGCCTCCAGCTGCACAGCAGAGGAAGTACCATGTGCTTGGCAGGGATGGGCAGCCTGCCTCTGAGCTTATGTGGCTTATCAAGAATGGGGGCTAGTCCCCCCACATCTGCCCAGAGGGAGAGCTGTCACCAACAAGGCAAGGAGTGCTACCACGATTACAGGCCCAGGCCTCCAGGCCCAGAGAAGGGCCCAAGCGCAGCTACCTCAGGGATGGCCAACAGAAGCACAGGTTCACATCGAGGGTGGGGAGCCAGGGTGAGGAGGACGGGGGCAGCCATCCTGAAAACCAAGGTGTATGTCACATGAAACCCAGTGGTTGCCTCGCGGGGTGCTGCTCCTGGAAACTGCTTTCCTGGAGTGCTTGCTCTCAGCATCCCCACAGGCCTGTGAGCTCAGAGGCTGTTTCTGGCCCGGCTCTGTTTTTCTCACCCTGTGGATGGGGCCAGGCTTCCCCAAGGAGGAGCACAGCACAAAGTCTGAGAAGAGGGAGACGGGTCTGACAGGCCAGCAGATGGGGCAGCCCAGGGTGCTCAGCAACTGGGTATCTAAAGATCTCCAAGAAGATGGAAGGGGGTGAGTCTCGAAAAGGCATATTCAGTATTATATACCTTTATGCTATTTATGCTTAGAATATGAAAAAATATCTGTAATGTCATGCAAAAATAGGTATGAGATATTGATGTTTATTAGAACAGAGGGGAAAGGAAGGGGCATGGGTTTAAAATGTTCACATCCAGGTACTTCCCCCCCAAGACCCCGTGAGGGCTGCTGGCTCTGGCCAACTACTCAGGGAGCCGCCTGGCGCTTGAGCTTCAGTGCTTGAGACAAGACCTCAAGCTTCATCCCATCGGCTTCCTTGGGAGCCCAGACCTTGAGACCACATGGTCTCACTCCAGGCAGGCTGAGGGTGCTAGGAAAGGACTGAGCCTGTGAGTCCTGGGCCGGCAGGTAAGCAAGGGGTCCAAGAGCTCAGGTGGCACCTGCCGTCAGGGGAGAAGTGTTTAAACTATGCTTTCCTGACATGTTTTTTAATTCTAAGCTCATATAGCTTGTCGGTGTTTGGTTTTGATGGGAATGAAAGGTTTGACCTACATTTGGTAATTGTGTTACCCAGAGGCTGGAATCGTAATCAAAACGCAGACAAGGGGAACTAAGGAACAGTCTAGAAATCAAGGAAGGCAGTGAGGGGAGAGGGAAGAGAAAGACCTGGTCGGGGTTACCAGCTTCATTGGGTTGGAAGCCCTCCCAGATCTCCCCATCGTGTTCAGAGTGAGCCCTGCCTCTGACCCGAGCTGGCCCTGCAGGATGGTTTCGCTGGCCTCGGTCCTCCTCTCGCATTCCTCTCCCTCCCATCACGCCGTTCCAGCCGCTGGCCCTGCTTAGTTCCTCAAGGCCAAGCCCTTGCCTGTCCCGGGGCCTCCGTGTCAGCTGCTCCTTCAGCCTGGAGCTGCAGGGCCCCGGTGACAAAGCAGCGCCAGGATTTCCCCATCTTCCCGTGACTGGACCCTGCTGGTACACTTAAATGTCCCTTTCTCAGACACCGCCCAGACTGAAGGAGCTGCCCAGTCACCCTCTATCACAGCACCTCTTTTGAATTCTCAGCCGTTTCATTTATTTACTGTCTGTGTCTCCCCACCCCATGAAAATGTAAGTTCTACCAGAGGAGCATTCTCTGCCTTCTTCCCTGCTGTATTCCCAGAATTCAGAAGAGTGCTTGGCCCATAGTAGGTGCTCAATAAATATTTGCTAAAGGAACAAACAGCTACAAGGATGGGTGATAGGTGGAGGGATCGCTGTCTGATACAGAGAAATGTGTCTTGATAAGGCCTCTTTCTGTTGGCACACATGAGAGCGTCAAGCGAACCACATCTGGGCCCTCCTGCATCCTCTCGGGGTCTGGCAGTTAAAGCTGGACATCAGCTCGGGCCGCTAGGATACAGTCCTACTCAGGGACAGTAGGAAGAGGGACAGGACGCATGTTTGGGCAGAACCGAGGGTGTCTTCCTCTGACCTACTACCTGTCAGGCATGGGCGCTTTAGTTTTGCACAAACTCTTACATCTCTCCCCTCTTCTCATATAAGCTCTGTGTTGGGTTCTGGGGACATTTGGGGACAAGGGCATAGTTCCTGGTCTGGAGGAGCTCTTGGAAGAAGAGACAGCTAATCACGTGATTGCACTATAAAGTCAGTATAATAATAGAGGTGGATAAAGTGCTGCGGGGACTCAGGGGAGGGAGGGCATGTGAGGGAAAGCTTTACACAGGAGGTGACATTTGAGCCATCTCTTCACGTACGACTGGGAAAATGCTGCGACCTAGATGGACCTGGGGTAAGGGCATCCCAGCAAAGGGAGCCCCAGAGGTAGTGAGGTATGAACAAGGTAGGGCCTGTGGAAAGAATTGCAAGAAGTATGGTTTACATATGGAGGCAGGCTGTGGACAGGCAGGAGATGAGGCTGCAGAGGTGGGCAGAGTCCAGATCGTGCCGGGCCTTGTGCTTCGTGCCAGAGAGAACATCAGCCAACCGGGGCAGGAAGGCTACGGCAATGGTCAGCGTGAAAGGTGAGGAAGGGCGGGCCAAAGCTAAAGGGATGATGGACTGAACCTTTAGTAGTGAGATCAGTAGGATCTGAAGGCATCTCAGATGCAGGGAGTGGAAGAGAGGATGTCAACTCCTTTTTCTGGCCCACTGGCCTGATTTAGGGGGGAAAGCAGTGCCACCCAAAGCTACAAATAGACAAAGTAAAATGGGGTGTCCATGGAAACACCTGTGGCTGGTGCAGGGGAGGGGAGGCCTATAACTGCTCATGGTAGCTGTCCTCAGTGAAGGTTGGATGATTGAATTATGCTCTTGGTCCTTCCCACCAGAGCTCCACAGGGCAGAGCTCTCCCTTAGATCAGTCCTCTCGTGGCACCCCATTAGCATGTATCAGTCCCAAAGGAGGAATTCTGAGATCTGAGCTGGAGGACTCTGCTTGAACAGGGGAAGCTTCTCCTTTCTTCACTTGCCCTGGAAAAAGCAGCTGTGAGGGGAGGTGGGATGGGCCATGTGACCCTCCTGGCCCTTCACATGATCCCCCATGTCTTTATTGTGGCTTCTTCCTTCCTGCCCAGTGTGGTTGCTTGTTGATGGCCTTGCAAGGAAGAGGCTGGAATGTGGCTGACTTGGCATTTCCCAGCCCCACCCTCCTGCACAGCTGGCAGGGCTGGCCCCGACTCCAGATGCAGCTCAGTCGTCTGCTTGGTTTGGCTAGTGCCTCCAGGCCGTCCCACCTCACCTTCTTTAAAACTGCTTGGGACAGCAGAACTGGGCCCAAGATCTTGGCTGGAGCAAGTTTCCTTGTGGTAAATGGGGCTGGCTCTCCAGCTGTGCATTGCAGCCAAGGCCTGGCAGGGCTCAGGCCGCAGAAGCAAAACTGAAAGCACTGCAGAAGGGTGGCACCTGCCACCTTTCAACTTGGGAGAAGGCTCATGGAGGCCAGTCCGGGGCAGCGCTGGCTCTGGTGGGTCTCCTTATCCCTGGAGTCCACAGGACAGCCACCTAAACAGCCCAGGGGCAGGGCATTTTACTGTGTCTTTCCCACCATAGCCAAGGAAACTTGGATGCCCTACATACCTAATGAGCCCTTTTAGTAGAAGTAGAACTTTACTTGTAGGGAGGCCATAGCAGGGACCAGCAAATCAATGTTAAGTGATCTTAGGAGCCATTACACCCTCGAATGTAGCGTCCCCAGCCCCCAGCCCTTGCCTGACCAACTTTGAGTTCCAGCAGTCCTGATCTCCCGTGGGTATTACCTGTGCACGTGTGAGTAAGAGGGTCCAAGTTTGTAAGCCTAGAGCTGGGAGTGCAAGTTGCCAAAGTTTTGAAAGGATATTATCTAGAACGCCACCAGAGTGGGAGATATCAGTAGGATATAGCTTGGAGGTTGGGGTAAATTTGGGGAGTCTAACTATGATGGAAAGGGCTCTAGTCAAGACTGCTTGAGGGATTCTTGGAAACCCTTGGAGAGGCCCTCGTGCCCCACCCCATCCACACTCCCCTGGGAAAACCTTAGCTTCTCCTTGGTTAACAAAGGTGTCCTGTCTTCTCTCACACATGCCTACTGCTGGTTTGACTAAAGCAGGATTCCCAGTAGATCTCAGTCTTAACTAGACCTTGTATGAAGCTTGGTAGGTCTGGGACTTAAGGCTGTTATGAAGCCAAAAACCTGATTTACATAGTTTTAAACCAGGTGCCTTCAGGAGTTTTATGTTTTGTTGGAAATATGGAAACTACCCCCAAATCCTTCTCTATTACTGTCTTTTGTCTCACCCCATCCTCTTCTGGAAGGTTTATGCTTAAACATTTTTCTGGGGTATGGCGAGAGTCTCCTTCTCTCTAAACCAAGGGTTCTTCACCTGACTCTGTGACCTTGGTTGAGCTTTAGGGGTTCACTAAACCCCTAAAATCTGCAGAGCTGTATGTTTGTGTGCGTTTTTCTATAGCTTATCTAGGCCCTCAGAAGGGTCCATGATCTCCCGAAGCTAAGAAGTGTTTGCTTTAAATGCGTTTGGAGCTTGGCCTGGACAAAGTGTTGGGTTCCCAGTAGGGCCTCAGCACTGCCAGCTTCCCAGGTAGAGCTGGGCTCTATATTTGAGGTGGGAGCATGAGTTTCTGGAGGTCAAAGAAGTTCCGAGCCGTGAGTCCTACACTAGCTGGGGAGGAAGGAGGAAAGACGCAGGACCCTCAGGCTTCACAGGCAGGCTGTGGGCTGTGTCAGCGTTAGAGAGAGAGAGGCATTGCCTGGCGGGACCTCAGAGGACCTCTCCTGGGCAAGCGTCCTTGGAGCCTCCAGGGGCCTGGTCAGGAGGTGAGCAAGGGGAGGCCAGCAGTCTGAAGTCACGGCTGCTCTGGGCTTGAGGTTCTGGGGCAGTGAGGAGGGCTGGAACATGGCTGTCTGGACAAGGGGAGGGGAGTCAGAAGAAAGGGAGGAGCCAAATGACAGTAACCCTGGGCATGGGAAGGAACTCTTAGGGGTTGTAGAGTGAGGAGAAGAGGGGCTTCCTGCTGCAGACTAACCCAAAGGTAGGTGCAGGGAGCTCCATCAATGGAGGTGCTGAGAACTGGGCAGGCGGGAGCCCCAAGGAACACATGTTGGAGGCAGCGAGCCTCTCCTGGCAGGGCGTCCAGGCGGGATGACCTCATTCCTTCCCGCCTCAGCGACTGAGGCTTTATTATTCCAGCGTCTAGGTAGACATTACGCTATGCTGAGCCTAAAGGTTAGCTGCCTTTGCCTGGGACTCTCAGGGTCCGCTGGGCAGGGGGGCCTCCCCTAACCCCGGCTGCCTTAGACAGCCTCTGGTGGGAAAAACTGGAACACCTCTCCTGGGGCTCCTCCACATCCGGGGTCCTCCTTCAAGTTTAGGGGCAGGCAGGGTGCTCTTAGGTGGAACTGGCCACAGTCCCCCTGCCTATGAGCATCCTGAGACAATTTTCTGCTGCCCACCTGGTATTCCTTGCAGGGGCAGTCTTGAAAAATGAATGTTGCAGGTAAAATAGAGGAAGCTTGAAGTCACCCAGGTACCATGTACTGGCAGAGACAAAAATCTGAGCTCCGAGTTGAATCACTCCATGCCTGTTCCAAAGACCTCCCGAGCCTGGCCGCCAGGACAGACGGAGCAGATTCCCAGTGAGCCCGGGGCAGCCTGTCCCTCCACCTTCCCCAGGTCCTCCCTGCGCTAAACCTGTCAGGATGAGGTCCCGCTGGCAGATCCACTAATTGCGCCGCTTGGAATCAGTCCAGGGTGCCCAGGGGGGCTGCCCAAGACTGCAATCCATTTAATGAGGACTGGGCATTTAGCAGGAGCTTTTTTTTTTTCTTCTGGTAATGAAACTTCTTTTTCTCTAAACGTTGAGGTCACTTGGGGGTAGGAAGAGGAGGGAGTTTGCTCGCTTGTTCATGGGGGGGCGGGGTTAGGGATGGTCCCCTCCCTTCTGGAAAACTCAGCAAACCCCAGAGAAGAACCCCAAGGTGTTGGCAAGTGCCTTGAATATTTTTCTTGCCGGGTACAGTTACAGAATGTGCTGGCAGGCCCCGAACCCCTGAGCCGGGATCCGTTTGGAACAGTGAGCCCCTCTGTCCCGCTTCTGATGCGTGTGGTTGTGTAGTCTGTCCCAGTGCCCTGTAAACTAAGTATTTGGATGCACAGAACTCCCAAGCTCAGTCTCACGCCCCCTACCAAAGGAAAATGGTCCAGGAATTTGAACGTGAAGGCCTGGGCCACGTTTACTCTACTCAGAGCCCACTCCTGGGGGCAGGAGTCATGCATGGGACTCCTGTGGCTTTGTCCTTCTGGTCAGAGACCTCAATCGCTCTTCTAGAATAGACCCATCACTGGCTTTATAGGTTTTAAATATCAACTGGCACCCTGAATCCTTCTGGGAAGAAGATGAGGCATCGGTGAACAAAATGATGGGTGAGCCACGTGTACAGTTACACGTGCAGACAGTCACTGTGTGGCCACCACATGTATGTGGCTGTTAGCCAGTGCTTCTCGGCAGAGCCCCTGTGGGTTCTAGATAACATGTGGCGTCCTGGGCCCACCGTGGGCCTCCTGACTCCAGACTTCTCTGTGGACTCACCTCTAGTGGGCCTGGGACTTGCCAGTTTCAGAGCCTTTGTTTGTGTCCATCCTAACGGCCTTCTCTCAACTCCTACTATACTTGGTACCCGGCAGTGATAGACCATGGGGACTTCACACTGAATTGTCACTGCCTGGTTTCCTATTTTGGTCTCTGTGTTGCTGAGACAGTGAACAGCTTGAGGCCAGGGGCTACATCTCTCACTCTGGAAGCCTCCGGGACCTGGTCTGGCTCTGGGTATGTGGTGCACACTTGGGGCACCCTTCCCAACAGTCATACTCATTTGAGAGCGCATGTCCACTGTGAAGAGCGCCTTGTCGGCAGGGAGCACTAGGCCAGGAGAAGGACAGTTCAGATCCAATCTGTGGTTTTCTCAGGTGAGTTAAATCCAGCTATTATGTCTGAGCACCCATCTTGTACAAGGACATTCCTGGCTACGGTAGAAGGTGAGGCAGTTTCATGTAATAAGAGTCGCCCACTGGAGTTGAACCATCCAGGCTGGAGACTCAAGTTGGAGAGGATGGCTTGGTTCCACCATGGGCCAAACAGGTCTGGGTAGTCTCCTGCCGGAGGAGCCATTCCTACCTGGCTGCCAGCAGCCACCACGGGTACCCTGGCGCCAACCTCCGGGAGAGTCTGGTGGAGCTGTTGGTCCCTGCGGCATCCTGAGCCGTGTTCTCTGGGGTCGGGGGTCTGCCTGCGGCCCAGGTTCTCAGAGCCGGATCCCAGCCACACCCTGGAGGAGCGAGTGGTGCACTGGTACTTCAGCCAGCTGGACAGCAACAGCAGCAACGACATCAACAAGCGGGAGATGAAGCCCTTCAAGCGCTACGTGAAGAAGAAAGCCAAGCCCAAGAAGTGCGCCCGGCGATTCACTGACTACTGTGACCTGAACAAGGACAAGGTCATCTCTCTGCCTGAGCTGAAGGGCTGCCTGGGTGTGAGCAAAGAAGGTGAGTGCTCGTCCCTCTGCTCCTGGCTTCCAGTACATGCCCCACCAAGCACAGGGACCAAGGGCTCCCCGGTCGATGGGATCCCAGGCACTCATTTATTCAGCTCTTTCCTGGGAGTTTGTTATGCTTCATGCCAGATGCCTGTACCCTGGAGGAATTGCTGTGGCGTACGCAAACTACTCAGCCACCCTGGGCTTCAATTTCTCCATCTGTAAAATGGGAATAACCATAGCCTCTACCTCTTAGGGCTGTTGTGCCGACTAAGTGGGACAGCGAGTGAGAGCATTTATCATAATGCCTGAGACATTGAGAAAATGCAATAGCATTTCAATATTACTGTCTTCTTCATGAGATTATTGCCTCTGTCAGTAGCACTTATCACACTGCATTGCCCTTTACTGTTCTGTTTCCCCTTGAGGCCATGGGCTGTGCCTTTTCGATCCCTAACCTCCAGCACAGGGCACAGCACCTGGGAGCAATCTGTTAGAACCTTGTCAAATGAATGAATGTATGGATAAGGGGTCTGCCCCTTGTGGCAGCATCATGCTTTGACACACTTGGAACCTGTGCTCATTTCACAGAGCACAGGCCGAGGCCAGTACTGGAAAGAGACCACCCAGTGTTAGTGTAGACCCCAGGCCTACCCAGCAGCACTCCCACGCTGAGCAGGGACGGAATCACAGAGGTCTGCAGCGACTCTGCCTTCGGCCCCCTGCCTGTGCTGATAGTTCTGGTCCACACAGCACACGGGCGTAGGGGAGGCAGAGTGTGGTGACCTCGGGTCCACAGAGCTCAGGGAGGCTCCCCACCTTCTGCCAGAGCTTGCCAGCTGATGCACAGGCCCTGAAGGCAGCCTCTAGCTCCGCCTCTGACTAGTTCTGCAATTTTTGGCAAGTTACTTAAACTCTCTGAGCCTCAGTTTCTCCATGTGTAGAATGGAGCTGATATTATCTACCTCAGAGATTTGGTGTGAAGATTTAACAGGTTGGTGCATGTGAAGAACTTGGCTAGTTCATGGTGAATGTACAAAAGCAAAGGAGTAATAATAGAGGGGCACACCCCCTGGCTGAAAGCAGCTTCCCTCGCCCCTCTGCTCTGGGGAGCAGCAGAGGGCCACTTGGGTAGATGGTTGTAGGGAATGGAGCCCATGCCTTGGTCATCTGGTGTCATGTGGTGCCCTCTGGTGGGCCGAGAGGGGTTTGCATGCCAGATGGGGGGACAGAGGCAGTGGGGGGAGGACGCAGTGTTTGGGGGTGAATGTAGCTTTCGGTCTGCAGGACTGATTTTTTTGGAAATGACTCCTGAACACAGGTATTTTTAGCAACCAGACTTGTCCCTGGGAGCTAAATTCTCTGTAGCATAAAAAGGCCAGATGCTCTGAGAGCCGGGCCTCTTTCTTAACTGGTCCTTCCCAGTTTATAAAGTACCTTCATCAGGAGTATTGGCACCATCCTGTGAGACAGGCAGGGCGGAGACTAGGTCACCCATTTTTAAAAAATGGCAACTTCCCCCTTGAATTGCTCAAGGATGCCGCCTGCTCTGGGTCCAGGCCCATCTTCCCCGCTGCCCTCCTTGGTGGTTAAAGTGAGGTTCTGGAAACAGAGAGCCAGGTCTGAGCCACGAAAAGCTGTGCCATCGCCAAGCCTCAGTTGCATCATCCTGCTGTGGGGATAATTTCATCATTTTCTGACGATCATATACAATCGCTATGAGGAGTGCGTTGCATGGCTGAGGTGGAAGGGATTCATGCAGTGAGCCTCACAGGGGAGAGCTGGTTGCTGCTGGCTGTCCGTGTTCTTCCCTGTTTCAGCGTGGTGGGCAGGCTGTGGAGGGCTCCTCTTTACCTGTGTAGGTCTCTGCTCACCACTGGGAGAAGCAGCTGCTGGCTCTGCCACTTCCCACCTGCCTGTCCTTCCACGTTTGCTTCCTCATCTGTAACACTGGATATGCCAGCATCTACCCCGTGCCCACCCTGCCCTGGGTCTCTCCCTCTCAGGTCTTCAGGAAGGTTAGCATAACTGGAGGCACGAGGAGCTGTGGTTGCACAGGGCCAGTGGGTGGGCGTGGACTCTGCAACATTTCATGCTTCTCACGGCCCTTTCTCCAACTCCACGAATTCAGTCGATCCTCAAGGCAGTCCTGTGAGACAGGCAGAAGCAGCATGGCCGTGGTCCTAACTCCCCTTCTGTAGACCGGCCCGGAGGGTGACAGGGCTTGCACAGAGTCACATGACTCCAGGGGTCACAAGGAGCCGGCCCAGCCCTTGGTGTGCTGCCTCCCAGCTCCCCTCGCCTCCTTTAGGAGATGCCCCGCAGAAGCCTCCCTGTGGGGCAGAACGGGTGTTACAGAAGACACCTGGAACCCTGGTTAAGTCACTCAACTGCTCTGAGCCTTGTCAAGTAAAGGGGCTAGACCAGTTGATCATAAAGATTCTCCCGCCTCTGACATTCTGTGACTTGGAGAACCAGGACCCAAGAAGGTTATGCAAGTGCCCATTGGCACCAAAGCCCTTCTTAGCCAATACCTGAGGGATTCCAAGGAGGCACCCGGTGGGACGCCTGGCCTTGTGGAAAAGGGACTTTGCTTACCGGTGTTGGCTAGCAGTGGGTTCACTCACCAGAAAAGGGCTGCCGCCACCCACAGAGCAGGAAGCTCCGCCACGCAACCCCGGCTCTTTCCCAAGCCCACCCTTCATGCTGGGGCTTAGAGGGAACAGGGACCCAGGGAGAGAAGACGCTCTACCCGTTCTCTGGGTGAAGGCCACTTGAGTGTCATATGTTCCTATTTGTTGCAGGTGGTAGTCTTGGCAGCTTCCCCCAGGGAAAACGAGCAGGCACAAACCCATTCAGTAAGTTGCCTTCTTTCTGGGGTCCGCTCTCTGGGCCCCCTCATGCAGCTTTGGTACTGCAGCGGGAGTGGAGGGATTGGCCAAGGAACCTAGCCTCCCATTAAAAATTTTTTTTTGCTGAGTAGCAAGAGAAAGGTTGGTTAGTGCTGTGAGGATCCCACCATCCCCACCTGTAAACAAGCACCTGCCACTTCTGCTGGCCTCGGGTCAAGAGGCTGGCACCTGGGAGAAATATGGTTTGGGCAGAGAGCACACCCCAGCTCTCTAGAATGCCAAACTTGTTCCAGTTGCCATTGAGATGCCTCCTGGTGGCGAAGGATGGGCTGGTAAGATGTGGGCTTATCTGCAAGTCTAGGCTACCTGTGTCCTGTCCGGCCCCATATCTAGCAGCAGGTGGAAAAGTCTGCTCTTCGGGGGAAATTGACAAAATAGTTGGATTTCTCATAATCTAAACGCTAACTTCTTGTTTATACCTCTCCTTCTCAGTAGGACGTCTCGTCTAAGGAGCAGAAAACCAAAGGGCAGGTGGAGAGACCAGGGAGGCAGGACGGATCATCAGACACCTAACCTTCGACGTTGCCACAGCCCAGCCACGGCCCATATAACATGAGTGGTGCCCACCGTGTTTGCACTTTTAATAACTCTTATTTGCGTGTGTTCTTTTGGTTTCATTTGTAAACACCAGTATCTAATACCACAGTGGGAAAAGGAAAGGGAAGAAAGACTGTTTATTCTCTCTCTTATTGTAAGTTTTTGGATCTGCTACTGACAACTTTTAGGTTTTTTGGGGGGGAGGTGTTGTGGGACTGAGAAGAAAGAGATTTATATACTGTATATAAATATATATGTAAATTGTATAGTTCTTTTGTACAGGTGTTGGCGTTGCTATTTCTTTATTCCCTCTCTCTCCTTGCTCTTTGTTGTGGGAGTTCTGGACACACGGCCCAGCTTCCTAGAACCCAGGACTCAATCCCCAGCCCATCTGCATCTCGTTGGAAACTGACCCATGTGCATGTGGATGGGATTCCTGTGATTATACGCAGACTCCCCCAGTCCTTTCTGGTGGGAGGAGGGCATCGTCTCATGCCATAGCTGTTGTTGGTGGCCTTCTCAAGGGAGCTTGGGTTGGAGGAGAGATGGGAGTTGTCCCTGGAGGGGGTGAAATAGTGAGCTCAGATGCAGTCCTTCCTGTTATCCAGACCTCAGGTGGCCCAGGATCCTTAGGTAGACCAGTATCCTAATGACCCACTGTGCAGGTATCCTCAGAGTATTTGCATTAGGTCATTTCAAACATTTTCACCCACATTTAGCACCTACTCTGTGTAAAACATGAGCAAGAGGAGAAAGACACACAGTGGAGCCTTTTATTTAGATGTCTGATGTTTAAGCAGCAGAAGGAAGAGGGCAGAAAGCGTCCTTGGCAAGTGCTGCACCCACAGGAAGGCTTCTCACCTGCAGACCCCCCAGATGAGGCTTCTGAGACATGGCCCTCTCAGGCCACCGGCTCAGACTGGGTTTTACCTCCACTCTCTCCCACCCCCATCCTCAGTGGTCAGCACAGCCTGAGGGAGGAGTTGGGTCCATCACCTTGTTGGTAACTGAATGGTTTTATTTTTAACCCACATGCTGAGCTTCTTGCTGTTTCCTCAAATGTTTTTAAGGGCCTCCAGGCTCCAGTCCAATTCCAGAGGGACCCTGATCTTGGGCCTGCTACTTCTGCCTCTGTTGGAAGTGCAGGAGCAATAGCCCAGCTACAGGCAAATGCAGGCCTAGCTTTCCCCTGACTTTTTACCAGAGTTCCAGTGGGGGCTGCCTCACCTTCAGGGCAGATGCACAGCTTCCTCTGCCCAGGGGACCATGCCCACTCAGAGCAACAAGCGACACTTAGAGCCTCTTTCCATGAGCAGCCATGGCAGCAGCGAGGGAGGGCGAGTACCCCAGGGCTGGTGCCCTTATCGGGTTGCTCTTGGGGATCTGGCCTTACCTCGTATTACATCCTAGTATTCCCATGAGTGCACCCACTTTGCAGGCTGTGTATCCCACCTTGGGCTGGGAAGCTCTGGCACTGCCAGTCGGCCCCCTCAAGGCCCGGCTCGGGAGAGGGCCCCTCAGGGAGGAGCATGGTATTTTTGGGAAGTGATCTGGAGATTCTGGCTGTTCTGGCGAAAGTCCTAGCTTGCGTTGGGGATGACAGGAGGCCCCGTCCCAACCCGGGGAGGTAGAAAAGGAGCCCTCGCCCCTTAACCTGGCCCAGAGAACTCGGTGTGCTGGACCTTCCAGGAGACCCAGTCCCCTGCTCTGCCTGTAGGAGGCGTGGCAACGGGGAAGGCACCTCCTGCAGCAGTCCCCCCTCCCCGGCCGCTGCCTTCTCACGTGTGTAACTGTGTTGTGCGGATTTCCTTTGTGAGGAGGGAGGGACACTATTTGTAGCTTGTTTTATGAAAAATAAAAATGGGTAAACTTTGATGGCTGTTGCCTCTTTCTTTGGGTGGCTTCCTCTGATGGATGGGCTTCATTTCCTAAAAGACTGGGGGCAGGGGATGGGAAGCTGGAAGCACCAACCCCCTTGTAGAAAAAAACAAGAGAGCCAGGCTGATCATCTGGTCATTTACTCCCAAGTTCCTGAATGACCCACACAAGGCCACAAGTGTGTCCACCAAGGAGGTTGCTTTTCCAAGGCACCCTGATCTGCCCTGTGGCATAAGGCTTTTCCCCATGGTATAGGTGAGGACAGGCAGAACTTGACCTTTCTCACATAGTGCCACCCAATGACACCCTCAATTCTAGGGCTTGGATCACTGCCCCCCTTCATGTGCCAGGTGGCACCCCAGCCAGGGCAACCCTGATCACACATGATGGTGAAAGGGCACTGGATACTTGGATGTCATCTCTCCACAAGACGATAGGCACATTGCTAAAGGCCTCGTGAGAACCAGTCAGGAGAGACCAGGATACGCTGCAGTAACAAACACTCCACAACCTCAGTAGCTTAAATCACAAAGGTGTCCTTCACTCCTGCAGCATAGCCATCAAATGTCAGCAGGGGCTGCTAGTCTTCACTGTCCTCACTCAGGGACCCAGGCTGAGGGAGGCTCCATCTTCCATGATTGTGGAAGCAAAAAAAAAGCAATATGGTGAACTGCACCGATTCTTAATTGCTGTGGCAGCTTCTCAGGTTAGCTTTGGCTTGCCCACTGTGCAGCTGGTGCCCAAATGCTGGCTCTCAAATGGGACCCATGTCGCATCCTAGGGAGGGGCCTTCCCACTGCACAGGGCCTTTCTGTGGGAAGTCCAGCTCTGGCTTGACTTCTTCCATACTTTCCCACGCCAAAATATCCCGGCCTACTTCATTCTAGGGACTCTGCCTTTGGTTTCCAACACTGGGTCTCACACATGAGCAGCGTGCATCGGATTCACCTGGAAGGCTTGTTAAACACAATTTACTGGGACCCATCCCCAGCGGTCTGGAGTCTGGGGTGGAGCTTGAGAATTTGCATTTATAATAAATTCCCAGGTGATGCTGATGTTGCTCATCTGGGGACTATACTTTGAGAATCATTCATTTAGAGTTTGGTTTTTAACATCGAATGGGTCCATGTACACATTCTGGTTGCTGCTAAGAAGCAGTTTTGTGACTCTGGGCAAATCACCTGTCGACCCTGAGTCTCAGTTTCTTCGTCTGTGAAATGGGGATAATGACTCTTTCTCAGACGGTGGCCATGGTGATTCAGTGAGACAACAAGGGTAAAGCACATGGCACAGTGCCTGGTACAAAGTTGGGGCTCAATCTCTGTGAGTCATCCTCCGCCTGCTCTTCCTCTGCATCATCAATGACCTTTGGTGCTGGCAGAGCCTGGAAAATCACCTGCTCCAATATTTGTGCATGAACAATCCAAGACCTCACAAAGTGAAGTGGCCTTCTCCAGATCCAACACCTAGTTTGTGGTAGAGCCAGAATTAGAATCCACTGCTCTTGGCCCTCAGTTTAGTATTCTTGATAGCACCAATTTGGTACAGCTAAAGAGGGGTATGATATACATGAAAAAAAAAAGTATTATTTGTGGAAGGAGGGTGTCTACTGTGATGGTAAGTAGTGTGTCCTGTCAGTATCTAAAATGTGAGGTGTTTAGAGGTATAACTTGCTGAGGCAGTGAAATGAGGTGGAACTAGCACAACAAGATGTACATTCCATTGCAAACAAAGGTGTAATGAGGGGCTGGGCTCTGGGGAGATAACTCCTTGAGGAAAAGCTAAGGGTGAGGGGACAACTTAATGTCAGTAGCAAAGCCATGTGGTACAGCAGGGCAGGGAGGGGCACCAGTTTGGCTCTGAGAACTAGTTAGTGGTGGCACCTAGATTAGTCCCTGGTTCCTCTTCTGAACCCGCTTTCCCATTCTCTGTGGTTCATCCCACCTTCTCTTTTGACAAAAACCTAACATCTGAATAACCCAGAAATGACTGCAGATCTTGGGACTTGTCAGCCCCCATAATTGTGTGAGCCAATTCCTTATAATCAATCTCTCTCTCTCTCTCTCTCTCTCTCTCTCTCTCTCTCTCTCTCTCCCCCCCCCTCCCTGGGGACATATGGGTACAAATGGATTTCATGATTTTGCATCTACAACTTAATTGGCTAAAGGGCAATTTTCATTTTCAATTTAATGGCTGGCGAAGACCATTAACAAGCCTTTTAGCCAAACCCTTCTCCCCACCTGCCTTTTGGTGTCGTGTCCTGTTGAACTCTGTACTCGAGCCATGCCAACTATTGATACTGTTTCACACCCCCCCCCCAGGTGCCTTTGACTGCGCTATTTCTGTTTGTCTATCCTTCAACACCTAGCCCCCTCACCAAGGCGAATCACTGTTTATTCTTCCTTCAAGATCCTACTTAAATGTCACATTCTCTGGGGAGTCTTGCCCAGGTCTAGGCTTTGTTCCCACGGCGCTCTGCTCGTGTCCCTCAGAGCACTACGGACACAGAGCTTTACTTTTCACTTGTACCTCGGGGGCTCCGATGCTTCGTCAGCTCCTTCCCATCACTTAGCTTTGGGAAAGGACACTAGACATACAATGTGCTCGCTACCCTCCTCTTCTTACCTGAGTTGTTCAGACCAGGAGCGGACACCTGACAAAAAGCGACCAGGCCATAGGCACCCCAACCACCGTGACACGGCTTTCTGCAATGGATTCTGCTTTCTGGGAATGGCCTTTTGGGGATGGGAAATTGACCGCATTCTCCTCATTGGGATGTTCCAGTTGGTCGTGGGGAAACAGAACCTTGGGGTGATGGCATAACATCAGGGCTGGTGGCTGTGGCCGTCCATGTACGAGATGAGCAAAGCAGAGGAAGCAGCCTGGGAGGAAGGAGGGGACAGACCCACAGGGAAAAGCAAGGACGGGGAGATGATGTGCTTTGGGGGAGGGAGAGAGTGGCCTCGGTTCCTGAGGGTTTTCAGGCTCCGGGGCCTGCCGTGCCTCCTGCCTTGGGTTCCAGAGCCCCCACCCTACCCCCAGGCCTTCACAATATTGCCTCCCTCCATTTCTGGAACTAGTTTAATGGGTTTCCATTTCTTGTAACCAAAAGAGCCTTGGTTAAAAGAAGTTTTACCTCCCCCTCTGGACTGTGAGTTTCTTGAGGTCAGGAACTTTATCTCACCCTGTGTGCATCATCGGAATGGAGCTCGGAGCATAGCGATACATTCATTGAATGAATGAAGAGCAAACGAATGAATGACATGCGTCCTGGTAATAAATACAGGGTGCTGCTTATATTACAGGGGCTGGAATCCTGCCCCCCCCCCGCCTTTCTAATACAGAAAGCTCTCGCCCCTTTAATCATCACAACTCCATTGCTGTGTCCTCCAGCACCTGAAGTCCAGATTTTGACAAGTGGGATACCCCAAAGTACTTTTTGCTTTAAAAATTCTGAGTCTGGCATATTGGCATCTGAGGAGACGACAGATACACATCGTAGATACAAATAGGAGACGACACCTTCGCCTCAACCACATCTGCTCCAGAAGAAACCCCAGGCGCCCCCGGTACCATCCCCTGAAGAAACGTCGGGCGAAACAAGCTGTATTTAGAGAGATATAAGTGTAGCTTTTATTTATTTTTTTTTAACCAACCCAACATTTCCACTGGCAACCGTCAATATAGCTTATGACATGAGCACTGTTTCTTTTTAGTTATTTCTTTTTCTTAAAAAAATGTGTTTAAAATTAAACAGGTGTTTTTTAATTTCTTTTTTCCCTTTAAAAAATGTATTTATGTCAATGCAGAAAGCCTGAAGACCTGTGGGCAGTTTCGTGTGATCTCACATGTTGTGTGCATGTGTGTGTGTGTGTGTGTGTGTGTGTGTGTGTGTGTGTTTTAAAGCCAGGTCCTTTCAGAGTTTGTTGGGAGAAGCTCTAGAGGGCATGGCAATCTCTTTTCCTATAAACCCAGGCTCCATGGTATTATGGCAACTAAGATCCTCCTACTGGGGCGAGAAATAGCCCTCAGGCTGGAAAAAGAGCTTCAGGAGGTTAAACAACAAGCAGGAATGTGAGGGACAGGAGGAATTCCAGTTCCTCTCTTGTGAAAACGCTTTCAGACATGACCTAGGGGTCCAGAAGTGGTGAAAGGAGCCCCTTGTTTTCTTATATGCCTCGCCAAGTTTTTGCGTTACCTCAAGAAATATAGCCAGGCCTCTTAGTTCGGTGCATCAGACAGCGGCAGGGGTGGGTGGGTGTTATGTGTAAAGCTGACCTTTCTCAGAAGCACTGACATTTTAAATACCTTTCCCCTTAAAGATCGCACCAGTGGGACATCTCATCTCTCCTGCCTCAGATACAAAGCCAAAGATGCTCAAGAAGGCAAAAACCCCTTTTGTTTCTTTCCCCAGCCGCCCTCTGCTGACACTCTCCACTCCTAGTTTTGTCCCTCATCTTGCATTTGGTGGGTCTTCCTGCAGAAGACAGAGCACACAGATGTTGACACCTCAAGAGAGAATTTGAAAGGCTTGGGCAGGGACAAGGACAATGACTTCTTTTAAACTTGACTTTGACGTAAGCAGATGAAGCCTCTCCCGCTCCAGTCACCACCGGGATCTTTAGTGCCCTGCGTGGGTGTGCAAACTTACTTCTACCCAACGTCACCAGTCCACTTAAGAACTCAGAGGAAAAAAGGAGATGGGGGGACAGGACCTCGGCAGAGCCGAGAGATGGCTGTCACCCAGTGAGAGTGGGAGAGTGGGTCTGAAAATTCACGCCTCTATCCATCGGCTCAGATCCTGGGTTCCTCCACAGCACCTTTGTCACTAACGTCAGAAAGAAAAGACAAAACGAACAAACAATGAGCAAAACCTAATGGAAAAACGAAAGCAGCCACGATGACAATTACAATGAAAAGAGAAGCTCAAACGGGCCACATGGCTAAGACTCATTTTCACACCCGCCAGGTGAGCGAGAGGACCGCGGTGCATCGGATTGGACAGACGGGGGGACCCTGCCCCCGAGGAAAGCAGCAGCACAGGGGTACTCGTAAGGTGAGCTGGAAGATGGCCGAAGGCCCTGACCTTGGCCACAGGTCAGGGACACGACTGGGGAGACAGGTGGAGGTGGCTTTGTTGCTGTGGTTGGTTTGTACTAAATAAAATACGCGGTAAAGTGGGTGTTTCCTCCATTCTGTTTGATTGATTAAGACTTGGCCCTTTCAGATCACCGCCAGGGCGTAGGTCGGGTGAAGTTCCTGGGGCTCAGGTCCCAAAGCTGCTTCTCCAGGGCAGCTCATCCTGGGGAGGTCCCCGGTGGGGAAATGTCCTTCTCTCAGGAGAAGTCCTAGGCCTGCCCTGCTGGAGGCCTCGTCGGTGGCTCAGAACCCCTTGATGTAGCAGTAGGCCTCCAGCGTGGAAAAGAGTATGTAGAGGAGCCACAGGCTCACCAAGAGCCAAGTGGTGGCAAGCTTGCAGCCGCGGGGGCCGCCCAGCTCCCCGCCCAGGTGGGGCCGCCTGCGGTACAGGAGCACGCTGATGCAGACGAACGCGAAGATGGTGAAGAGGGTGACGGAGAAGGCCAGCGTGCCGGCGGACACGTGGAACTCCTGTCCCTGCATGGCCCAGTAGATGGCGGCCACGGACCAGGCCAGGCCAATGCCCAGGAAGACGTTGACCGCGTTGCTGCCGGTGACGTTGCCGACGGAGGCGTCTGCGTACACGTCCTGGGTGGCAGCAGCTTTGCTGGCAAACATATCTAGAAAAGGGCAGAGACAAGTGGGAGCTGGAGGGAAGCCAAGGTGAGGAGGGCCTGCCTCTGAGTGTGTGCAAAAGGCAGCTGGGCCCCTCAGGCTGAATCCGGGAAGGAGCGACAGCTCCTCTATTAACAGGCTGTGTGGCCTTGGACAAGTAATGTCACTTCTCTGAGCTTCCCGTTCCTCATCTGCCAGAGTCTGAAAGATTTCTAAGGGCCTTTCTGGTCCTGATATTTACCAAGTGGGTTTATTGACTATATCTTTCAGTAAGGGAAGTTTGCTATCCCATAATACCTCCCCCGGGAGCCTTGACATCCTGAGAAGCTGCTTAGAGCAGACGCCTGATTGTAACTGTCACGGGGGGGGGGGGGGGCATTTTACTCATGGAACACAGACAGTTCATTGCTCAGTGCCCGTGGGCTCAGCACTGTGCTAGGTGCTGCTGGATTTACGGGGACAGAGAACAAGCTGGGGAACCATGATGAAGACACACATGCAGGTGAGCTGTGGACGCCAGGAAGAGGGGGCTCTGCCTCTGCAGTTAGTATGTGAGCACATGGCCCTACAGGCTGTTTGACTTTAGATGTTGGCATGGACTGTAGGCACTGGAAGGCCCATCAGGGACATCTAGCCACCCTTTTATTTTACAAGTAAGGAAAATAAGAGTCAAGGAATCCACCCAAGGTCGAGTGGGAAATTAGCAAAAGACTTGACCCTAAAACCCTCATATAAGGGCCCTTTGCATACCATCGCCTTACCTCCAAAGAGTTTCGGCCAAAGCCACGGAACTAGCTGAGGAGCCCATAGCATAACCTTCGTCAAGCCCCGAAGGCTGCCGCTGTTCCCCAGACCAACTGCAAGAACTTGGAAGTGCCCCAAACTCTCTCCCTGCTCTCCCAGCTGCCTCCCTGGTGTCAGTTTTCTCAGATCTCTCTGAGAAAACTTCCTGCCATTGCTTGCCCATGATCTTGCTTTTTTGCCTCTGATCCTCTGCAATTTCTTCCCACGTCTGTTCCTTTTCCCATTATCTGCTCCTTCCTCTCTGATAGTTCTGGTCTCTGGAGACCTGAAGAGCAGGCATCCCACGCAAAGCCTTTCCTGGACCCTCCATCTAATTTTCTACCGCCTGACACATTTCCGTAAAAGCCAAACCTCTTGCATCACCAAAGTGTAAATAATCCCACTGGTCTGTGCTGGGGTTTGGGGAAGAGGTTCTGCTAGAGGGTGATGTCGATTCAGTTACTCTCCAGAAGGATTTGTTTTCCTGGTCCTGGAAGGGTTCCCCTGGGTCCAGCCAGCAGAGTCCTGTCTGATGAGATTCAGCCTAACCCTCTTACAGGAAGACGCCCTCTCTTCCTGTAGCAATTGGGAGGCCAGCAGGGGTTCAGGGTTCAAGTAAGGAACCTGAGCTAATGCAGTCCCTGCCCACCTGCTAACTGCCATTCATCACTCCAGTCCAGCTTACATCCATCCTCTCTTCGAAGCCATCCCTGACCCAGCCTAGCCCGGGCCCCCTGCTTTATACTTGCACAACCCCTGTACTTTTTCTTTACAGAATTTATCGAGATGGTTTTAATTATAGTAGCTGAGTGTACTCTCTGCAGCTAGATTACAAGCTTCATGTGGAGAGGGGAAGCATGTGTGTCTTACCTCCTACTGTAGCCCCAGCAACTGGCACAAGACTCTATCAGGCTCAGCAAATATTGGTCTAATGAATGAATAAAGGCATGCCCGCTCATCTTCTGGGGTTTGTAAGGAAAGAATATGTAATTCATCATATGAAAGGACAAGGGATCGCTAAGCTTCCTTTGCCTGATCCACTGGAAGACACTTTATACTCACAGGTGTCCTTCTAAGCCAGGGGTAGGGAACGTCCAGCCTGAGGGCCGGATACAGCTGGCGAAACCATTTGGTCTGGCCCCGCTAAGGCAAGCGCAGGCGGGACTCAAAATTCAATAAACCTAGGAGCTTTTTTCATAGCTAGTTTTTAAGTTGATAATTTTGTATGGCCAGTAAATGAAGTTACAAATATCCAAATGGCCCTTGGCAGAAAAAAGTTTCCCCGCCCCGGTTAAGCAGCGGGAGGCCAACAATGCCTGTGGGCATATCTGTTGTGACACTTTCAAACAGGCTAGTCTTTGGCCTCTCAGAGACTTCTAGAGGGAAATGGAAGGTGAACAATATCCATATTCTTTGAATTACATTGTTTGAGGCCTATTTATATAATGTGGAGGTTAAGAAATTGGGCCATTTACTTGGGCGGACAACTTAACCTCTGTGGGCCTCCGTTTCCTCATCTGTCAAGTGGGCATAATAACTGACCCCACTGAATAGGGTTTTGGTGAGCATTACAGGGATAGAACATGTAAATTGCTTAGTGCCCGACTCATCAAGGTGCTCAAGAAATGTTCGCTGTCACTGGTAATGCTATCATTGATCTCCGATCGACTTTGTGCACCTTAGGGGCAGAGGGTCCTTACCCACGGATCTGAGACGGTAAGAAAGACAATGAGGCAAAGGGTAGGGGTCACTGAAACCCAGTAATGTTCTCTTTGCAAACCCAAGCGTCCCTCACTCTCACCTGGCACAGAGGTGCCAAACGCCACGAAAATGACGGCCGTGACTGAGTCCTTGAGGCCAATCGTGCAGCCGAAGTGGGAGGCTAGGTCCCCGATGACGGCCGTGAGGACGCTGATGATGAGGATGGAGACGGAGAAGCAGGCCCAGCCATTCCAGTACCCCGTGGGGGGCACGCAGGCGAACAGCACCTTCCAGAAGACGGTCAGGAAGTGCATGACGTAGTCGAAGCAGGACGGCAGCCTCTCCTCGCCCGACTCATCCTCCTCCTCGTCCCCGGCTGGAGGCAGATAAAGAGGCCAGGAGGGCGGCGAGGTCAGATCCCGCTCCCCAGGAGCAGCAGCGGCCGAGGGAGGCTCCGGCGCGCTCCTGGGCAGACGGCGCGGGCCGGGGCGCGGGCACCGGGAAACAGCTGAGAAACGGGAAGCAGGCTGGGGTGCCCCATTGGTCAGTTTGAGTGCGGGGCACAGGGGGACAGTGGGGACAGGGGAATAAGCAAGAGAGGAAAGAGATTAAGAGCTAGCATGGGAGAAGGCGAGAGGGCCAGGGCAGTGGGGGAGAGAGGAGGGGAGGTGGGCGGCCTGGTCGCCTAGGTGAGGAGGAGCGAAATCAGTGCTGTGCCCACTCTCGCCGGACGCCAGCGGGGCTCCTCTCTAATTTTCCTGACATGACTGCCGCAATAACCTCGTGGTTCTGGTCGTTAGCAGTCCCCAGAGGCACGACTGTCATTCCCGATCATGCGGGTGTACCAGAGAGCCAGCGCCGTCCTCCAAATACCCCACGGGACAGAGCGGGCTTGGGCTCCGTTTGTCCTTGCCAGGAAACGTGGGCAGACTTGCCCATTCAGCAGCCGGGAGAGGATGTGCTGAGGCACTCTGGCGCCTGGTCAAGGGCAACCTCTGGAATGCTTTGACACAACTCTTGGAGGCTGGGTTTCTAAAGAGCAAGAGTCAGGACACCCGAGTTCCCACTGCAACTTTGCCACAAAGAGAATGTGTAACTTGGCGTGAGTCACCTCTTGTTTCTGAACCTCAGTTCCCTCCTTTGAAAAGGGAGGGGGTTGGATTAGGTGGCCTACATTCCATTTATTGTCTCTTTAGGGGCAAAGTAAGGTCACGGGGGAGGGGGGACTGGGAGTGTCAGAAGCAGGCGCTGGGAAAAGTGGGGCAGCCGGGGCAGCCGGGGCAGCAGCCTCTCTTCCTGGCTGTGCTTTGCAGAGGCTCTGGGGCCTCGGGATGTGACCCCAGGGGTTGCCATGACAACAAAGCCTCCCATGAAGAGACAAGGCAGTGCAAGGAGGCCTCAGTGGTGCTGAGAGGCAATACTGGTGGTGGTGTGCGAGCCTTGGCATCCCCATTCCAACAGGTCAGTGGGGACCTGGCTGTGCTGTGGTCCCCAGTGAGGGAACCCGCCAGTAAATGCCAAAGGAAAGGTTTGGAACCATCCAGGGTGGAAATCTGTCACAGAGTCACAGCAAAGACCTTATGAACTCCAGATCCCAGGTCTCTAAATCAAAACAGTCCCTCATTTTACAAAAATGAGGGCCAAATGACTGAGAGGAAGGAATGATGGAAACCAGAATTTATGGAGTTTGGGTTTGGTACCAGACTCGCTTTCTTTCTACTTACTTTTCTGAGAAATGTAGCATTAGTTCCCTTTTTGGATAAGGAAACTGAGGCCCAGATAGGATAACTTGTCCCAATTCAGATGGCAGAACCAAGACTTGAATCCAGAGATAGCCATGCTCTTTCGGTCACCCCACGATTCTCGATTCTTTTCCAAAGTGACCCAGTGAAACAGACAAACATCTGGGACTAGAGCTTGGAAGACTAGACACAGAGGCCTTCCTGGAAATTGGCGGGCTATGGCTGTGGCTGTGCTACCTGCTTCTCCCAGCAGGGCCTGTGCCCATCCTGTGACCCTCTTACCTGCACTGACGGTGATGGCCTCCATGAATTGGTCCTTCCAGGAGTGGGTCCCCACGACCAAAGCCATATTTGTCTTCTTGATCAGTTTGTCCACAGTACTCTGTCAGGGAGAAGAAACTTGGAACCATGAGGTTAGAATGCTCAGAGCCGTTGAGGAGTCTGGTGTTTCAAGGGAATGAGAGGCACCCTGCATCCCAGGGTGCTCCACATGCATTCTGCAAGCTATGCGTGGAATGGCCTTAGGGGACATCTGCTGGGACAATCCTTCTACTTCCCTTCTCTTCGGCTGTGACCGCTGACACTGGATATGTAGAGCGATACAATCGAGAATAACCGTAATGGTGTCAATAAACCTTGCCCTGGAGTAGTAAATTTTAGTATCTTTGTTTTAAAAATATAGTTAAACCATAGCAATGGCACATCTAGGGGCTTTGTAGCCCGTTTATTCCAAATCTTATGTGTCCTCACAACATTCCTCAGATACAAAACGGCCAGCTCTACAAGTTCATATATTCAGTGGTAAAACTGGACCAACACTCTGGGTCGTCTACCTCCCGCCCCATTACTCTAGTATTCAATTAGAGCTCACTTATGGCCTGACCTTGAACTCATAGGACTCTTCAATGATGACCTCTAGTTTGGGGTGTTTACCCAATACTGGCTTTCCCATTTCTGCTATCCTCCTGGCCTCCTCTTCCTCCACAGTCAGCTTCCTGTCTGTCATCTCTGCAACAAAACAAAATCAGACTAGCTTTAGCACGTTCTCCATCCCCTAAAAGTCTAAAGCTCAAGAGCATTAGGCCTAGGCAGTGGGCAGAAAGCAAATAGCTCTTGGGAATGGGGATTCTGTGTACTTTTTGGTGCCTCTTTGTATAAAGTGCTGAACACTCTATGACCATCAGACCATAAAAGGCTTCCTTGTAGGCCTGGAATGAGCCCCTCTCTTTCCATTTTATACCACAGTGGGCAACCTGACCCAAAGACCTTCT
Source organism: Miniopterus schreibersii (assembly GCF_964146895.1). Lineage (NCBI taxonomy): Eukaryota > Metazoa > Chordata > Mammalia > Chiroptera > Miniopteridae > Miniopterus > Miniopterus schreibersii. The sequence continues at coordinate 178,622,236 of NC_138101.1, forward strand.
GAGAAACACCTCCGAGTGAAGTCCCCAAAGCATTAGGTAAGCTATTGGCGAGATGGGAACATATCTCTTGACCTTCAACAATTTTGAACTTTTGTGCCTGACTGTTCAGCTACTTCATGTAAAAGCTCTTGGTGGTCAGGGGCACATTTAATCCAAGGGTAATGTCCACTGGTTTGTGTTAACATCTGCTTCCAGCACTCACTCTTGACACTGCCCCTTTTATAAAAGAGAAAGGGGGATGCTTCCAGGACTACCTACATCATACAAGTGAAAATTATCCTCACAATGAGAAACCTGGAAGACTTGTCCCCAAACTTCATGATTTTTCCAATGAAAGATCACCAAGGTTTCTATAGGAAGCAGGCATGTTTCTTCCGGAACACAAATATTTGTTCCAAAACACAACAAAAGAAAGGTCTTCCTTTACTTTCTTCTGAGGCTTTCCTTTGTCCCGCAGCATCTTGACTCATTTACCAGTGGTCCCTTCTCAAGCTGAACGGTTAGGAATGTTTTCCAGTTCAGCTGGAGGGTCTGTGTGAAGACCACTTCACTATGAAGACGTGCTTTCTGGATTAGAGTGAAATAGAGATTGAATATTTTTATTCCCCTTCGATTAGATGATTGTTCTTGGCAGCCTGTTTCTCTCAGAGCTTGTTTAAACATTTTCCCATCCAAGTCCACATTCTTGCATGCAATTAATCCTTTTATTCGGTGCCTTAACGGCTTTCATTCCACACCCTGAGTATCCTAGGGAAGTGCTCTGGTCTTTGGAAAATCTCAAGGACAAATTGGGTCAGAGGCCAAGATCTCCTTTTCTATCTTGGGAATTGGTGACACATGGGGAGAGGTCAGACTCAAGCTCTTGAGGTTGCAAGGAAAGGAATTCTCTGAATGGACTCTAAGCCAAGGGTGTAAGTTACCAAACAGAGAGAGCCCATTTTATATAAGGATTTTCTTGGTTGGCCTGAACGAAGATGGTGAGAGAGTGCGCAGAGGATTCCTGAGCTGGCTGTTTTACTCAGGGCTTCTGGCACCAAACACAGAAGGCAATTCCAAAATGCTTGGGAGCTGTCCGTGGTGCTGCCCTGATGCTAGTGCTGGTGATGCCTTTCAGAAGTAATTATTTCTCAAGGTTCTGGGTTCTTCTGTATACTTCTTAGTCAGCAGACACCCTCCAGCAGCCTGACCTCTTTTAATTCTTTAATTCTGATCCTCTTATTAGTTAATTCTGAAGGTAAATCTGGGTATATCCAAGGTTCTGGCTATGAAGTCAGTGATCTTAGAAGCCAGACTGCAAGCCACTCTGAGAAAAAGCCTTTGGAAAAAGACATAGACTCCTTTAAAACATGGGTAGTCTGTCCCCATCCCTGTGGGTTATGGCACCCACAATGACTATTCTGGCAGCCACAGTATTATTCCCTCCCTCCTCCCCAACTCCCCATGTCATACTTTACATGTGCCACGAGAGCTTGATTCCAATATAATGAGCTCTCCAGTGACATATAAATGTACCTGTCTAACCCCTTGCCTAGCAATCAATCTAGCACTATATCCACCTGGCAGGATATTGATCAGCCCACTGACCTGTCCACCCCTGTGGTGACAGTCAGTTTTTCCATCTAGCTTTTCTGTAGAAATGTCTTTGACAAATAACCAATCCTCTATCTTTGGATCTCCCTCAGCCCAAGAGAGGTTATACACACACACACACACACACACACACACACACACACACATATCTTTTCATTGATTCCATTTAAATCAACTCTCATTTAGTGTCTTGGTTTGGTAGTCATTCTTCCCTTTTCTCATTTTTGTAATAATCATCCTTTAAGTTCAAATACTTTCTTGGGAGAGTGGTAAGTCTCAAACCTGAAAGGCCGTAGTGATTCTGGTGGCGTGTTTATGTGACTCTTCAGAATTCCAAGTAAAGAGAACAAATGGCAGGCGATGCTGCTCTGCAGCCTGAGTAGACTCTCAAATCCAGAAAGGGGAGGGGGACTGGTGGAATAGGATGAAAAATCAAGCAAGTATTGGAAGAACAAAGAGCTCTCCAGGCCGGACAGGAATAAATTGCCATGAATGCTCGACACACACCCTCGGAGAGAAGTGGGGTGATGCAGCCAGTGCCCTCACTCCCGGGCCCCAGACCTTGGTGCCGCAGCTCAGGAGGAACGTATTTATTTTCCGTCTTTCACCACCAGGCACCGCTCATCGTGTTCGCCTGTGCTTCCAGGACGATTCACACAAAGACTCAAAAATTTCCAGTAATTTAAAGTCTAACCAAGGGCTCCTGAATTAAAGGTCTAGTGGGTTGAGATAGAAAAAAATAGAAAACAACACCTTCGTTTCCTTTTTAATCTTCTATTGGCATTTGAGCAAATATGCTGGAAGAATAAAGAAGCTTAAGTTAAATCATAGTCTTTGTCAAGTATGACTGGTGGGAGGTGGAGGCAAAAGTTAGAACAAAGAAGCCCAAATGTCTTCCCAGGCAAGAGGATGAGTGAAGTGGAGAAGGGACACCCGGTGCTAGGCATTAATACCCTGGGAGACTAGTGGAAAATACGGGGTTGGAGGGGGTCCTTATCCCGTTGGTATATGGAAGAAGCAGGAGGCCAAGGAAGCTGGAGTAGTTGTTGTTGTCGTCATTGTTTTCAGAAAAGGAAATGTAGGGGTTTGCCTACATTTCCAGGGAGGCAAATGTCCTTACTATATACATTCCCCCTTTCTCAAACCCAGCGTGTAGCCTATCGGTGGTTCTGAACACCAATAAATTCTATAAGGTGCTTTGCCTCTTAAATGACCCAAATTTTGTATATGTTCAAAGAACTTATAAAATATTCTTTCAAAATATATTGAGACATCCTGTATAGCTCACTCTGCCTGCACCACGAGCTATAGTACTGCTGGATGTGATGGACACGCTTTCCTCTCTGCTCACAGTTAGATGTTTATCACTGAATCCCACTGATTCGAGCATACTCTCTGAGTAGGTGTGTGTCCTACAACAGGCTCTGGATTCTGCATGAGAATCTCTCTAAAGACTCCAAAATTTCTATTTCTGGACAGGCGATTATCCCCAACCCCCAATGATATCTTAATTCTTCTTGTTGTTCACGGTACATGTGACTTCAAACACCAACAACAAGTAATTCAAAGTTCTAGCAATTTAAACCTCAGCTGTGCTGACATGGAAGATCTCCAGGATGAAGTACAATTCCAGATTCTTTAAAAATTGCTTTTCATGTTCTCACAGCAGCTACAGATTAGTTTCCCCTGGATCACTCAAGATCAAAGTATTTTCTTTCCAATCCCATCATGATCCTATTGGGAGATTCAGCTCTGACTCTCATCCTCTCTTGCCTCACAACCTGAGATGACAGATAAATGAAGTCTCGAGAGAAGGCTATGGCCCACCATCCCTTCCTGGTCCCAGAAAGGCCCAGCCTCTGCCTTTACCCACAAACACCAACAGAAATGGTGCTCAAGGAATTGTCTATTTCCTTACGATTACTTCAAGTGAGGAAATAAATCACGTAGTCTTTAGGAGAACTTGTCATGTTAACTTGAGCTTACAGTTCCTATTAAATAAATCACAGGACATTTGTCTGAAACTAAAATCACAGCACTGGCAAGAAGCAGAGAAGAGGGGCAGGGCACTTCTTACCTGAAGACAACAGGAGCGCTGCTCGCAAATGGATACCGGACAAGGGGAGGAAAGAAAAGGAAAAAGCATTAATGTCCCATCTTGAACATGCCCCCAGGCTTTGTGGTTGCAGCAGCATAAAAAACAATGAGTTTAGAAGGTGAGAGCTCTGCAGCCACATGCGAAAGGCAGCACTTGGAGCATGCGCCGCAGCGAGAGGTGTGAGCTGCTGGAGAGACGGCTGAGCGCCAGGGCCCTGCAGTTATGAGAGTTTTCCCCACCCCTTCCCTTCAGCTCCGAGGGCCCGGGCTAGAGGCGTGAGGGTGGGGAAACCAAGTGGGTGAAGCAGACAGGGTTGGTCGTTCATGATCTCCTAAGGAATCGGGTTATCGCATCCATTCTGGACAGGAGTGGGAACCCAGTTACCATGAAAACTGTATACAGGCTGCAACCCTGCCAGAATAGCTGGCTCATCTGTGCAGAATATGACCCTGGGGCTTGGAGAGGAGCTTGGGGCACTGAGTAACGGTGTATAAGAGTGGAAGCATGCCCCATTCTATGTCTTCTATCCCTAACCTCATCATTAGATCATGCTCCACCTCCCAGTGCCCATGACATTTTCTTGGCCACAGATGGCTTCATAGCTACCATGTTGGCCCGAACTTTGAGTTTCCCTGAAAGAAAGACCTGGAGGTTGGGGCCGGGCACTCCTGCCATTTTGCATCACCTGTGCCTAGCAAAGACACTGCAACTAGTAGTTGTTCAATAAAGGTTTCTTATTTGCTGACTGTTTTGGCCATTGCATTTTTATAAATCCCATGGTGCTACATCTCTGGATGGTGGCCCTTTTTGTTCCAGAAAGGACAGGCTAAGTCCAGATATTCTGGACCAGAGAGACTGTGATCTTCATAGACTGTAAGTTATTCATAGATGAGAGATGACAAATATAGGTCCCTACATGGACTGGGAAGCTGAAGTAAAGATGTACCCAAACTGTTTTAGATTTTAACATCCAAAAATAAAAAGAAATTCTTGTGACATACCACATTTTCATCTTGATGGTATCTTAATACAGCCCCTTACTCCCTGGCTCTTGTCAAACAAAAGTCTGGGAATACCCTGCCACATCCTCCTGGTGTAGCTGGTGACTGATGGAGATTGCTGAGGAGGGAGTCAGAGGGAGGGTGTCTGTGAATTGTTTCTTCTAAAAATCTCTAGGAATACAACTTAGACCTGTGATCCATCACCCCACATTCACAGTCCCTGAAGGCACATGTGGATCCAGAATGTTTATGGTACAAACGCAGGGAGAACAATAATTGGCTTTTTCTGATTTCTCCCATATGGAATTCCAAGGGGTAATAGATCAATGGATCTCCTTACTATGAGACAGACAGACAGACAGAGATAGATAGATATAGATAGATGATAGATAGATAGATAGATAGATAGATAGATAGATAGATAGATAGATAGATAGATGATAGATAGATGATAGATGATAGATGATTGATAGATGATAGATAGATAGATAGATAGATAGATAGATAGATAGATAGATAGATGATAGATGATTGATAGATGATAGATAGGTAGCAAGAGAGGTTGGTCATTCCACTCTTTCTATGGGTCTGCATGGAAGAGCCCTTCCAGGGCCCCACATCCAGTGGAGACCAGAGACCCAAACACATCAGGGCAGGCAGGGAGGCCAGACAAGGGGCGGCTCTTCCATAAGGTCCCTGCCTCCCTGCTTTTCACTGTGACGTGCCTCCCAACACCGGGATCATCCCCGGCACAGCCAGTTAGCTTGCAGTCGGCTGCAGTTTCACCATCGTCCGCTCATGCTCCACATGAACCTGAGATTTTCCACCTAACAGGTAAAGACGGGTCAGTGAGTTCCATCTAGCCCAACTTTGAGTGACACAATACCTCCCGGGTGTTTTTCCTGCTGCTGCTGTTGAGAGAAGCTGGAGCTGAACTTTCACCTGTATTGATCCCCAGGGTCAGGGGAGAGTCGACTATCCCTGCTCAGGCACGTCAGGGACAAACAGGAAACAACATAGCTCTGTGAGTAAACGGAAGCATTGGGACGGTTTGTGAGGGCGAACCTGTGGATGTAGTAAGAGGAGGCACACACAGGCCCCAATCTTGGGGGAGAGTGCTTTCCCTTCCCACCTGAGACTTTCCATGCCCAGGCCCAGGCCCCACAGCCTTCACTATGCTACTCAGCATTGCTCTCAGAAGTGCACTTCTAGACCCCAGTACTTACTCTACTCCAGGGCAACTGTTTTTCCTATTCACCCTCCCCCAACTTGTCTAAAACTTTTAATCTCATCTCTGAAATCTGTTTTGTTTGCCAAGAATACAATCTCCTATTTCAAGTCCAATCCTTTATTTTTTTGAGAATGCAACGGTCATTTTGACTGTTCTGAGTGCCTAAGACTCTCCCATGCAGCAATGATCATGAAAAGCAGTTTCCACTGTACTCTTTCTCACTCTAAGAACAGCTAGGGATTCTAGAAATCAGGACGGGTGTTCATTTGATTCTGAATCTAGACAATCAAGCTTTATGACCTTTTACTTCATGGTCTGATGCCAAAATATGGGAAGAACTGAAGAAATAAAAAACTAGCCCTATAAACAATAGAACAGGATGCCAGGAAAGGGACGCATGTCCTACTGGCACCTTTCCTCTTGGCAACTTGGTCACCGGGAAGAACTGGGGGCATGTCACACCGATGACTTGATGAAATCCTTGTCTTCTTACCTCTGCCCTTCCCCAGGACTAGGTTCCAACAGGGCTTTGCTGACATCTCCTTGGACAGAGAATCCGGTGGAGCAAAAAGGGGTCCTCAAATCTGGGGTATCCACAGGTGTTTGCATTTGACCGCCCTCTGTTCTGCTGCTGGGAGGGGTTTGTTGGGGAGGCAGAAACGAAGAGCCTCTTTACTGGAGGGATAAGGTCATGGACAGACTTCCAACCTGTTCTTCATGTCCGGAGCCACTGCCTTCCTTCCAGCCACCCTGTAGGATCCTTTTGCTGCTTTCATTTACACCTACGTACTTGGGTCTTGAAAGCTGATGGAGCTAGTGTCTGCTGCGTCCAGTCATGAGGATGTGGATGGGGTAAATGCACAAGGGAGGTGGGAATGAGGTAGGGCAGGTGTTGAGACAATTTCTGAGAACATTCTCAGTGGCAGACACTGGAGGATTGGCAGGAATACAACGTGGGAAGCAGTGAACCAGAGGTGTGTGTTTTTTTTCTTTCTTCCAGCGCTCTTGGGCAGTCAGGCTCATGGCAGCATCGCACTGGGTGGCCAAGGAGAGAATGTGTAATAGAAGATGGAGAGGCCCTCTGCTTCTAGATCACCGGGTATGCCCAAACCAGTGTGGGAATAGAAGTGGTGAGGTCTGCAGAGGAAGTCCACAGAAGATAATGAGAACTGATCCATCCTGTGGGTCTCAGAAGAACACCTGTCAACGAGCCTCTGGGAGCATAGGTGCCAAGTCACTTAGATCTGTCCTTGGGCGAAAGGCTTTATGACGCTCTTTGTGATGTGAATATGAAGTAATTGCAGAATAATCGCCCCATCTGACAAACAGGTGAATCTGTTTAATCTTCCACGAGGCTCCCAGTAGCACATGTCTCCTGAAGGGGAGTGTGAATGTCCTCCTCTTGGTATTTCCCAAGGGCGCCTTTCCCCATTCCCACATATATTCCTCCAACACTTTCAAGGTAGTGGCTTCCAGTCATTTTCTTCAAGGGAAGAAATCTTCCCTTACATCTACCTTGGTTGCAACATAATCAATCCCTTAGGAATGGAGCCCTGGCAGGCATTCTAAGATGCGTGTCCAGACCAAAGGAGATGAGGCCACCTTTCTGGTGTGGGATAAGGGCTATCTTGGGATCTGAGTGATATGCTCATTTGCAAATAGATACGAGGCAAAGGCAGCCTTCTGTGAAACATTCAGCACCTGCTTCTCAAGGATCAGCACCAGCTACACCATTTAGAGTCCCTTCTCTGATTGGAAAAGTCAATACTCTGGGCCTGCCCAGTATCAGTCCTCCTCGAGGGCCCTCTGGCTAGGAAGGAACTACTTACTTCCCTTTGCAGACTCTCAGGTTTCTGCTCTGAAGACTGGTTATCCTAAAGGAGCCTGAATAAAGCACCCTACCTTGGACTGGGAGCAGAGGTAGAATGGGATGGGGAGAGGTGCCAAGGGGAGAAGAATAGCTCAGGGCTGCAGATCACATGGCAACCTCAGAAGCCAGCTCTCTCTCAAAGAGCTCTCAGAGGTGGTGGCCCGTGACAAACGGCACACCCTTTCAGGCCACGGTCTGCCTGACTGTGAAAGAGCCAGATACAGCACTTACCTCCATGAAGGGCAGAGGGGCCCATGGGACACTCTGCAAGTAAATAACCTGCCAAGCACTCAACGGAGGTTGGGGAACCAGCAGAAAATGGTCAAAGCATCATTGCAACGAGGGCCCCGCCCCATCAGACCCTCCCCCGTTCAATCCAGGCTGGAGGGCGAGGGGCAGGAGGGGAGGGGGGGCACCGGCATGCATGGTGTCACATTCCTTTCTTTCCCCCCCTCCCCGCCCACCAAGGAGCCCCCACATTTACAGGTTACTGGGGGGCGGGGGCTGCAGGGGAGAGTGCAGGGGACGGTGGCAGTCAGGTCACTGGAGCACAAGGCGGAGGTAACTGGCGAGGGCAATGAGGCGCCGAGGCTGCAGGGCTGCCCGAAGGTGGGAAAGGAGGATCGGAGAGAAGCTACTGCCGAGGAGGCAGAGATGACACCGAAACGGGGTGAGAGCGAGAATACAGGAGGGAAAGAGTCATAAAGAAAAAGTCTGCTGGTCAAAAGGAGGAAGGAGCAAAAGGGACAAGAAACAGGGAGAAAAAATAGAGCTGCTTTGTGTTGTTGTTGCTCTTCAGCTTGTTTAAAATGTGCTCTTTTGGTTGTTTTTTTAAAAAATTTTTTTTAAAGAATCTCACACCTGATATTCCACGTTCCATCCATTTCGGCTCACCAAGGGCAATGAAGAAATTCTCTTGCCTTTCGTATTCCTCCTCATCTACTATTTTAACCCTTATGGTTTTCCTGTAGGGACAACAAGAGAGAGAGTGTGTGTCGACTGGGTCGGCAAATTGGTTGGTCACTCGGAGCACAGCCTTTAAAATCATCCCCCATCACTCCTGGCACATGCAGCCCGTCCCGCCAGGTGGCTTTGACAGGACTAAGGTGGACTGGATTGTTCTTATATTTTAAAAAAATGGTCTTAGCTTTTCTTGTCTCCTTGGTCATAGTTGTCCTTATGGGTGAGAGGGAAAGGGGTCCAGGAGGCAAAGAAAAGTGGGCCAAAAGAAGAAAGGGGTCCAGGAGGAGAGCAAGGGGATGGGAGGGGAGGAGGGGTTGATGTGGGGAGGAGTCACTTTAGATCCTGCGGATGGTTAGTAGGAAGTGAGTCGGGAAGCACATTCCCCTGGGTGTCACATGGTAGCAGTGGCCTTACTTTAGGCAGCAGGCAAACCACTGGTCCATTGGGAATGCCCCAGGCCCCTTCTACGACAGGAAATATGTCAACACTTACCTAGCTAGGGACTTGTTTCCCTTCCTTGTGTTTATACCCACTTCTTGTGTGAGCCTCATAGAAAAAATTTTATAAGGAAAGTATAGGGAAGGGAAATGAGAGAGAGAGAAAGCAAGGAAGGTGGAATTCTACGATCCCATTCTTTATCTCACAGGGCTTTCATGGTGTAAACAAAAACAAGTGTGTTTTTAATCACTGTATGATGTAGGACTCCTTTAATATTTATAGCTGATGCACTCCTGGGAAAGTGTGAAGAAAGTTATGTAAACCATCACACTTTAAATCACCTTTGGGCATCTGTCATATCAGGGTGATGTGTCCCAAGGCTGGCTTCCTTCAGTGCTGACTATCATTAGACAAGGGACATGAGGCAACATGCCTTCCCTGGCCGAGCTGTCAATCATATCTGTCCAGGCCATGCCCATGGTCGCAGAGCAGCCCATTCCCATCCCACAGCAGAATCCCTGCAGTGAGAAAACCAGCCAGGCTCACATCTTGTAGACAGCCCCAGAGTCTGGGGCCCAGAGAGACAAGGTGACGGAGGTTTCTCTTCATTTCTGGGTATCTCAACAAAGCATTGTGTCTTTTAAGAACAAATCATCAGGAAATCAAAGTTTTCTTGAAAATTGCTCCCCTTGGAACACTGGCATGAGGCTGGCTCAGGCCTATCATCACTGGAGAAGTTGCTATGTGGGCTTGGATCTCACTGTGTGACTTCTCCTGGACCTTCATGGAACCAAGTGAGGTTGGTGGGTCCCAATAGTGAGCCTTGATTCCCCTCTTTCTTCCTCTCTCTCAGGACCTAAATGCTTTCCAAAGGGTAAAGAAGTGCTAACAAACAGCCTAAAATATCTCATCAGAGTCTCTCATGTTCCTGTTTCATTCTAAAGAGAGGCTCATCTTTGCTACCTATGAAATGGTAGGCTGATCTGAGTTGGTTTGTTAGGATAGGACTTGCTGATGTGTGTGTGTGTTTTATGAGTATATTTTTGGGTCACATTTCTAGCACTTTTTTGGACACCTTGCTCAGTGTCCAAAAAAGACAAAGCTCACTGATTATCAAGAAGCATTTTCTGGTAATTTCTCTCTGTGCCCCAGACCCTGGGGCTGTCTACAAGATGTAAGCCTGGCTGGTTTTCCCCACTGTGGGGACTCTGCTGTGGGATGGAAATGGGCTGCTCTGCGACGATGGGCATGGCCTGGACAGATATGATTGACAGCTCGGCCAGGGAAGGCATGTTGCCTCAAATACTGACAGCTATCCCTCCACAGTATCATTTATCCAGAAGATGATTTTCTGACTTGCCTATTAAGAGGTCTGGAGTGTACGGGGACATTTAAGTTGGAGGCAAAAGCTTCATCCACTCTGAGGAGGCCTGTGACTTCTTGGAGAAGCTTCCCCTCAGGTCAGAATCCTCTTTCCCACTGTTGTAACTGTCTTCCTCCATAGCTAGAGGCCCCTAATAGGGAGAACAGAGTCCTGCAGGTAGGCCTTTGACCTAGACCTGGAATTCAAACCTGTACTTTCAGCTCAATCAAGGTCAGGGAGAGAAACACACCTTGGTAGCAGGGATGTGACAGGTAAGATGGCTCCTATGGCCTGCTTTGGGTAATGGGATGAACCACAAACAGAACCTAAATCTAAATACATTGATTCTCGATGCCCAGGGACTATAAGCACAGCCCTGAGAATAGCTGTCCCATGGAAATCCGTGCTGAGAGCCTGGACGAGTTTCCAAGGGCTGCCATCCTGCCTGGTGCTGTGCTACCTGGTCTTTTTCTTTCCTGTACATTAAGCCATTCAGGAGAAGCAGAGAGCCTCACATATGATACTCTCAGGGCTGTGGCTGGCTCTCTCTGTCTCTGTCTCTTTCTGTCTCTCTCTCTCTGTTTTCCCCATATCTGTTTCCCCATCTTACAGAAATTACCATTGGCTCTTGAGCATCCCTCTTATGGATACCATGTGACAGGCTGGCAGATGTTAGGACACAGCTGGGAGCAAAGAGAGGAGAGGGAGAGAGGAAAAGAGAGAACAAGAAAGGAAACAAGGGAAAGCGAGCCAGAGACATCCAAGAAAGGGGAGGAAGGGACAGATGGAGAAAGAAAGAAACAAGAGGAGAGAAGCATGTTAGGGTTAGTGTGGAGGACAGGGTACTACACCTTTCTGAAAACTCATATCCACCATGCGGGGGCCCATCATCTCAATGAAGTAATTCTTGTTTTTCTCATAGGCCTCATCATCAATTACCTTGATGTGAATTGTTTTGCTGTGGATGGAAAAATAAGTATCATAAGCAAGGAGTGGGGGGGGATAGGGGGCGGGCGGAGGGGTGCAAGCCAGCCTGGAGAAGAAACAGAAAGAGAAGGAAACAGTGAAAGGTCCAGAAAGGTCAAAGTTTGCCCCAATACCACGGGGGCATGAAGGAGAGGGGCTGCCCCAGCCCCCTCCCAGCCTCACTGGGCTCCTCCTGGGCTTGGTGGGGCTCCGTGGCCTGGCCAGACGTGAATACTGGAGCACGCACAGGCTTTACAGTCAAAGGTTCTGGGTTCTGGTTCCAGATTTGCTATGTGTCCTTGGACAAACGTTTTAACCGGTCCACAAGCAGGTTGAACAATGCTTATACCATCCCAGGGCAGTTCAAGAGCAAGGAAATAATACACATGTCACGGCCAAGGCCTTTAGGTTCTCCCATAACGTTTGCTTCCTTACTCCTGCTTTTGGGACAGGGGAGAATTAAAAAATTTTTTTTACTTTTAAAATCAGCTGATGTTGATCTGAAAGCTTTATTTTATAGAAAAGGGGTGGGGGGTGGCCTTGCTTAAAAATAGTAGGATGTCTCCCTTTCTCTGGGGCAGTGACTGTGACAGGGAGGCTCAAGTTGCACATTCTGGGAATTCACAATGGGCCTCTAAAACGACCCAGGCTCTCTCCAAATGAGCTTCACAGCCACAGGGCTACACTGACCAGGTCACATTGAATTGTGATGAGTTTATAAATCCTACAGTGATATTATGACCAGCACAATTATATCGGTTTTTTATATTAAAAGGTGTTATTTTGTTAATTCAAACATTGGGAAATATAAGCCAATTTTAGTAACCCTGTTTTGTATTTATTTTTTTTAAATATTACTAAGAGCTTTAAAAATGAAGACAGATCAGGGCCAGGCCTCTTCCAACTTTTGCTTAATGATGGGGACATTTCAGGACTGGGCCCCAGTCGAGATGTTTAGGCCTGTCCCAGGGCATATGAGACATTGCTGGACGGGGGCAGGCATGGAGCTGAGTCTCCCCCTCAGCAGTGGGAAGCAAGGTACCATGCAGAAACCCTGTTCAACCACCTGTGTGCATGCCCCAAAGGCCAGAGAACCGGCCTTTGGAGAGGTGACTAAGCCCTTCAGCCCCTCCCATTACCCTCTGTTATAAAGTAGGACTATCTTTACATTCTGACTTGGGACAACCTCTCTGCTCTCCTGGCTTTTTCAAATCACCATTAGGGCTGGGTGTCTACAGAGCTCCCTTTGTCCACGGTGTCAATCCTGTAGAAGCACGTGTAGGTCCATTGCTCCTAAAGTGAATCTATAGCTGTTACTAATACACTCTGGTCCCCAGTGCCCAATGCTTCAAAAACAAGGATTCCATACCCTCCTCACTAGCCCACCCCCCCCGCCCCCGGTCACAGACACGCCTGGCTAGCCACCACAGGAAGGTGAGTGTTCAACTTCCAAAAGGCCACAACACTGGCCTTCCTTCCTCCAAAGCAGTGGCATTAGTAATGGAGACTGATGCCTGGGGTTTAATCCAGCCCCCTCCTCTCATTAGCTGGGTGACATTGGGCAACTCGCTAAAGCTCTCCAGGTCTCGTTTGTAAAGTGGAATGCTGGTACCTATCTTGTAGTGTTCTTAAATGAGCTAATGCATGGCGAATGCTTGACAGGGTGCACGTTCCCTAGTACATGTTTAATAAGTAGCAACCATTGTTACCAAGAGCAGTATGACGTGGTTGGTGGTTTGAGAGCAATGTATAAGGGAATCTTATCACTTCCAATCATTGTCAAAAAATAAGAGGAAATCAATAAAGAGAACTGGTGACCCAAGATGTGGTGCAGGCTGGAAATAGAAGTCAGGTTGAGAAAATATTGGCTAAAACAAGTTGCTAGATCCCAAATGGGTTGAAGGGCTTGGGTTGTGAAGGGTGGTAGCATGGAGACCAACTCTCATAATCTCCCAAAATCTGGCCTCGTGCCCTTGTCAGCAACAAGCTCTGGGCTGGACAGATCACATGTCATAAAACATAGCCGATGACTTGTGGTCTTGTGATTTTTTAGTGAGCAGATAAACAGAATGAAAGAAGCCACTGTCAAGTCAGTTGAAGACAGGGAATGAGGACCGACATTAAGCAGTGGCAAGAGGAATTGGGGTTAGCTAGCTGGAACCGCTTGTTGGTGGGTGTCATGCGTGGAGGGGGCAGGTGTGAGATTCCCTCACTGAGATCGTTCATGGGGAAGGCATCACATCTGCTTGAACGTAAGGTGTCACCTTGCCTGGAGCCCAGAGGCATCCCTTGCTGCTCTTGGAAACTGAGAAAGTTCTCAGTTCGGCTCAAGCTACAAATAAGGCCCAAGAACATTCAAATTTAGTCAGAGTCAGCAGCCAGGTCTTGAGTTCTCTTTCCGTACTTATTTCTCCTCATTTAGGTCAATGACACTATTGTCCATCAAATAGCTCAAGCCCCAAACCTGGAATCACCCTTGATTCCTTCCTTTCCCTTACCCCTCCTCCTCCCCTGTCCCCTCCTCCAACCCTAATCCATTCAATTTGCCACCATCTTTCCCTCTGCTATCAAGACCTGGAAAAAACATCGTTACTTCTCCCTTGGACTTTGCAATAGCCTCCTAAGAGATTTTCTTGCTCCTGTCTTTGCCCTCTGCTTGCAAGCCCTTCCCTGCATAACAACCAAGGTTATCTATTAAAATGCAGGCCCAATCATACCCCTTATAATTGGGTAAAAACAAAATCCTTAAGTGACCTATAGGAGCTTGTATCATACAGGTGCTGTTGACCTCTATGACTTCATAACATTCTCCCCTTGGCCTTTTCTGTTCCTCAAATCAAGTCCTTTCCCACTTAGGGCACCATCCTGGCTGTTCTCCGTGTCCAGGTCTGTGCTTACCCTCATCCTCTGAGCCTCCACATGTACATCACCTCCTTGGAGAGGCCCTCCATGGCCACGTTACCTCCTTGGATCTCTCTCCTCCCCACCATCTCTACCTCTCCACCATGGGTCACTTTCCATCATGTTCCATCTGCTCACTCCCTTCAGTGCACTAATCACAGCCTGAAGTTAGTTAACTAACTTGTTTATAGTCTATCTGTCCACATTGGATTGTAAGCACCAAGAGGACAGGAAACGTCTCCTATTTGCCACTCTAGTCCTAGTGCCTGGTATAGAGGCCCTCCCTCAATGATGACTTTACTGAGTGACTAATGGTGAATTTCCTAATACACCGAGAGCTTCATAAAACCAATCTACTTTCCTTTTTATAGTGAAAATATAACTCGTCAGGGACAAAAAAAATATTTTGAAGGCTATTTTGATGGAATGCCTGAGGATTCTCAGTGACACAGAGAGACCAGAATCCCAATGTCATTGAACTACATATATTCTTATTTATTCACCTACTCTATTTGTCCAGCCAGGATCTAACTCATGGGTTTAGGTTAGGGTCTTTGAACCCTATGTCTCTCCTAATCCCAATTCCTCCTTCCTTCCCACTGGCACTTACTAAATGGCCATGAGGTCAGCTTCTCCCGAGCAGCTGCTCCTTGAGCCAGGAATGCTTCCCGAGGCTCCGGGACTGCCCCTGCCTCTCCTCCGAGCCGTCTGCTGAGCGAGGCGTCGAAGCTTGCAGCATTCCCAGCTAAGGCCGCTAGGGAAATATGCTCCCGGGAGATCCCCACCGACAACCCAGAAGGGATTAGAAAGCACATTGCTGAGCTGCCTGGCTGGCCTCTCAGAACATTTCTTTGCATTGAAGACACCCGATTCCCCATCGGGCCTCTCTGGTCCTCAGGGTACTGCAAAGAGAAGCTGCTCTTCAACCACTGAGCTCCTCTAGGCTGAAAGGGGGAGGAAGCAGCATTTATCTGTTGAATGGATGAATGAACGCAGCACTGGAGGAGGTCCCTGGGAATTTCCCTTTATGCAACGGGATGTAAGATAATACATGCACTTACATTATATTCAGCACCCTGAGAACTTTCTTAGTTCATGCTTATTTAAACCGTGAAACATACCCATTATTACTTCCTCTATAAAGATGAGACAATAGATGCTCAGGGAACTTCAGTAACTTGCCTGGAGTCACACAGCTAGTAAGCAGCAGAGCTGGGATTTTAGCACGTCTCTTATTACTCCTATAGCGAACCTCATACAAGCAAGTGGGTAAACTCTGGGTGCCGTGCCTGAGCTGTGGCCACGGGGAGGAACCACAGGATTCTCCCATTTACATTCAGACAGCACCGGCAGACAATAAGCGGATGTGGCTCTTCACTGCGGTGTGAGTAGGTGGCTTCCTAACCCTTTGGCCCTCCCTTGCTAGAAGTAATCTCTAAATAATCTCTGGCTCGGAGACCTCTTCCCTCTTGGTTCCTATGAAGTGACTCTGCAAGAAGGCTCCTTTCCATCGTTTCTAAATTTATGCTGGCTGCTTCTTGACCCTGGGCTGCAGAGCAGAGCTGGTGGTGAGCTTCCAGCCTTGCCGGGGAGCCTTCGGAAGCCTCACAGTTGTATTGCGTTCTTTTTTTATTCTTTATCTTCCCTGCTGGGCACCAGCAGTTCCCATCTCTTCTCCTGGCGGGTTTTTGGCTCTGAACCAGGACAGAAACGCCCCTCCCACTTCCAACCACATCCTGACAGCCCAACACTGACACCCTCCAGCCCCTACTAAGGTCTGGGGGAAAGGCTCCTTGTTTCACGGGAAGGCTTCGGATGCTTCGATGTTTTCTCTTGAAAACCGGGTCCACGGAAACAGCGTTTCTCAAATGTTGGTGTGTGCATGTATCCCCTAGGGGTCTAGGTAAAACAAAGATCCTGATTCAGCAGGTCTGGGGTGGGGCCTGAGAGTCTGCTTTTCCAAAAAGCTCCCAGAGCTTGCCCATGCTGCCACTCCAGGGCCCAAGACTCCTTGGAGAAGCCTCTCTGACTCTGTTAAAAACTTAAGGGAAAGGCAGCAGCTGCTTGAACGCTATCACCAGTCAGGGAAGGGGCGCCTGGAATCAACATGTAGCATTTCAACCAAAGGCTGGAGTCGTTAGGCCCATTCTGACACTACGTTTTGAGAAGGACACCAGGTGCACCGAGTAGGGTGACTAGGATGAAGGGCCTAAATACCACATTTTGAATGGATTTACTAACATTTATATAGCGCTTGCTTTGTGTCAGGCACTGTTCTATCAGGCACTTTACTAACATTCATGTCATCTTCACAGCAAACCCGTGAGGTGGGAACATGCCAGGCAAGGGGCTACTCTCTCTTCACATATTATCTCATTTAATCTTCCCCAGAGCTGGCGAGGTAGATACTATTTTTCTCCCCATGTTATAAATGAGGAACCGGAGGCCCAGAAAACTTAAGAGACTGTAACTAAATAAGTGGCAGAGCTGGGATGTGAATTCAGACAGCGTGGCTCTAAAGATTGTGCTTCTGACTGGGATCTGATATGTGGATCTGGAGGAGAGATTGTCCAGGGGGAGATGACACTCCCTCTGAATGGTTCCGGGCCTGGGGCCACTGGAAGGAAGGCAAGTGCAACTCTACCACATACCATTACATCAGTGAGGTGAACCGGCTTAGAAGAGAGGGATCACCCCATTTCTGGTGGTATTAAAAAGTAAAATGAAAAAAACACACCAAAAAACAGTAAAATGATGACCATGCATGCAAACGGCCATAGAAAGGATTCCTGCCTGCTACCTGAGGTCAAGTAGTGACCTATAAAGGTCTACACCCAGTGGTCTGCTGGTAAACCAGCTGTCTAGAGGGTTGGAAGGGGAGCCCTGATTTGGGGTGTCTGCCTTCCACAGTGTAAATACTCCCACTAGAGTCAGTTTTAAGCTACTAATAGTTTTAACAACCAGCCTGCAAAATTCCTAGACACTTAACAATCAGCTCCTGTGAATTGGTGGGAGCCACTTCCAACATACTACTGACGATGTCAGATTCTGCCAAAATGTGCGAGGGAGGTTGAGATGGGAAAGGTAGTTCTGACTGATTTACAAGTTATTTTACCACATGCTATGTTTGCTCAAAATGGGTCACTATCTGATAGAGTAAGGTATTAATGTGCTTATTCAAGTGAGCCTCTGTGGGGGAGAAAAGGTTCGAAGGTTTGTCTTTTAAAAGAAACGTGGGTGAATGAGGAAGCTGTTAGGTTGACTTTCTAAAATGTCTCACTACAGATGCTCTGCCCGAATCCCTGGAACCTGTGGCTATGATAAGATGTTGCTCCCATAACGTTATATGCTACAGTGTCATATGACACAGCAGACCTTAAATAGGGTGATCATCCAGCTGGGCCTGATCTATTCACATGGGCCCTTAAAAGCAGAGAGCTTTCTCTGGCTGAAGAAGGGAAAGCCAGAGGGACTTGTGCATCAATCTCTTCCAAGCTCGAGAAGGTCTCAACACGCTATTTCTAGTTTGAAGATCCACGTGTCACGTGAACAGGTGTAGGCAGCCTCTAGGAACAGAGTGGCCCTTGGGTGACAGACAGCAAGGAACAGGGCCCTTCAGACTTCAAGCCACAAGAGATAGTATTCTGGTAATAGCCTTAAGGAGCTCAGAAGCAGACACTTTCTCAGAGCTTCCAGATAAGAGCCCTGCCGGCCAATGCCTTGACTTCAGCCTTGAGCAGAGAACCCAGCCACGCCATGCCTGGACTTCTGAGCTACAGAACTGTGAGATAACATGTGGGTATTGTGCTCCGCCTTGAAGTTAATGACAATTTGTTACACAGCAATAGCCAGCTAACATGGGAGGCTTATTTACTTTATGAAGTCAGGAACTGAGCCAGATATCTCTTGGAACTGTCCTGCAGTATCTATTTTGTAATCAGAATACTCCGTCCTGATGGCAGGGCCACAGCTAGGTGTATAACACCTTTGTGCAAGGTTGAGAAAAGATACCACTTGGTACATATCCCAGGTGCCTTCCTCTGGCTTGCAGAGCAACATGTTAGGGTGCAGGGCTTGGCACAGAGAGCACTGGCTGGATTTCAGCCGCCACTCGGGGGTCTTCATGCAGTGCACAACTGGCACAACTGTAGGCAGAAGACCTGCTTGGCAGACTTGCCTGATTCACTGTTCCAAATACATGCCTGAACCAACAGGCATATGGGACAGGCTAAGGCAGAGAGATGGATCTTATTGAAGAACTTCCTGCAGCAGGAGGTGGGTCAGGTGGGTGGATGAGCAGCAGGAAGGTACAAAGCAGGAGGGAAGGGTATATGAGTGTGTACGAAGGATCATGATCCTTGCTCGTTTGTCATCTATTCTGGACTCTTCAGATGAGCCCTCTGCTGCTTGCAGCTTCTCCATACCTGTGACTAGTTGGGTTGACCAAAGAAAACCCACAAGCACATTTTGTCTCCACTGACAATTCAGATCTGACCGCTGGGCACGTCCACAGGCGCACACCCACGTATTCGAGGGCTTGACGCTGATTCTGTCCATTCTGGAACGTCTGGGCTCGTAACTGGGCACCGTAGCTCATGCCCATCTCCTGGCTTTCCTAACTATCCCCTTTCTCAATGCCTGCAGAGCTTCTTACCTTTGGCTGAAGGGAAGAGGGCATCTGAGATGACTGTATGACTGTGGACCTAGCCTTCAAGATGTGGTCAGAGGCAAAGTGGTGTCAAAAACCCCAAAGGGGCCTCTCGCTCTATTTCCTAAAGGTCAGGGCAAAGTAAGGAGATTTTTAATTTTTTTTTTAAAGGCAGCCTTCTAAAGCAGGTGCCCTTCCTTTTGAAGGCTGTCATACCTTGCATGGCAGCTCTGCAGGGTAGAAAAGATTTTAAATGACAAATTTTTATCTTCTCCACCCTTTCAGAGACGATAAAGATGAAGCCCTTCATCCTCAGAATTGGGAGCTCTCTTCAGCGTCCATGCATCTATCCATCTGCCCTCCCATCCACCATTATTTATCAGAAGCATATTCCTTCTATCATGAAACTTACAATCTAGTGGTGTGAACATGTACAGAAAGCATCTCTTTCGCCCCTCCCCTTAGTTTGCTGATGTGGAATTTCCACGGGGTAGTGAGTAATACTAAGCTCTAGGAAATTTAGTGTCTCCATGGAGGGAATCAACTTACTCACATTGCCCAGGCAGCTCAAATCGGCCTCGGTTTGAGAATGCCACAGGCCTCAAGGAGGCTCCTAAGCTTGACTATTGCTTGTGGCCACCATGCAAAGATAAACGTGTGCGCACGCTCACACACAGGGCAGTTTAACATGCTCATCCATTGTCTAAGCACAGTTTTTCTGCTAGTACAAGAGCGCTCTCATCTCTTCAAGCCACAGTAAAGACCACTCTTCCTCTCTGCTTCCCATGGTGGGGAGTGCTCCCTCCTCCTGACTGAGTGTGCATGCATGTGAGTGGGGGTCTGATGGGTGGGGTGAGGGTTGGGAACACTGCACTGTACCTCAGAGGGAAAATCTGGCCTTCAGGAGAGTAGTCTCTGTAGGAGCCTCGCCTAGTTATTCTAAAGGGGTATTAAATTTCCAACCCCCACAGCAGTGGGCCTGTGCAGGTTTCAGCTCTATATGAGACTCAGTTATTCACAGCCCTGTTGGAGCCCTGAGTTTGCCCTATGTCATCCCAGTGGAGTTGGTGGGGGAAAGGGAGGGCGAGTCACAGCTCCAGTTCTCTCCCTCTTCTAAGTCAAGAGAGGAAACTTTAAGAACCCACCAGTGGTCTGGGAATAAACAGTTTCTGTGCATGAAGCTGATAAATCCCTCCTTGGGAAGGCGGTGAGAATAATCTAGAAAACCATTTTATTTAACAGCGTGTCTGCTCCCAGAGCTGAAGAGAACAAATGGCTGGTTATCTGAATCATGGCATTGGAGGTGTTGGGTCTCTCTGTCTTGCTTTCTCTCTCTGCTGCGTATCTCTCTTTTTTTTTTTTAAGGATGATTTTGATCTAAGCAGAAAGGAGAGAAGTTTGTATTGTATTGCCATAACTTGAGGTCCGAGAAAAATCTTCTGATGATTAGGAAGGGAGAAGAGCTGGCTCCTAAGGACCCGAGTCAAGCACTGTCAATGCTCCTGCCTTCCACTTTAAGTCCCTGTCCACTTGAGCACTTATAGAGCCCATAATTCTGGTGGATACTTCCTAGAGATCCCGGTAAATAGCAAGTTCAGGAAAGATTACTGTCCCTGGGCTGGGTGGAGAAAATCCTTCAATTAGAGACTTAACAACATGGAAGACTAGCTGATTCTACAGACATGTTCTTGACTGAATCAATCAGGGACCACACTGAGCCAGAGCTGCAGCCCTGCACAAATGCAGTGGGCTCCATTCGCATCCTAGTCAACGGGAATGCCTCACGGGGCCGTACAGGGCAGCAGCCCCCTCATCTGGCTCCCTGCTTCCATTTCTTTAGCCCTGTTACAATCCACTCCCCTCTCAACAGCCAGAGTGCATTTAATATTTTTTAAAGAAAATCAACACATACCACTCCCCCCACTTAAACCCTCTGTTGGTTCCCACTGCACTTAGAATAAAATGAAAACTGTATAATCTAGCCCAGGAGTTCTGAAACTTTAGCTTACTCACAACCATCGAGAGGGCTTGATAAAACACGAAGTGCTGGGCCCCATCCCCAGGGTGTCTGATTCAGGAGGTCGTGTGGGACCTGAGAGTTTGCATTTCAAATGAGTTCCCTGGTGAGACGGACGCCGCTGGTCTAGAACCACACTGAGAACCCCATCGAGCCTGCTGAGCTCAGCCGTGCTTGCCCCAGCTCACCTGCTACCACCCTTCCTCCATTCCCTCTGCCCTGGCTGAACTTGCCTTCTTTCTGTTTCTCCAGTGCATCAACCTCTTTCCTGCTTCAGGGCCTTTGCACTAGCTGTCTCCTCTGTCTGGAACTTTCCTCCTCCAGATATTCTTATCTCCAGGTCTTTTTTAAACATCTCAGCTTATGTATTACTTC
Source organism: Miniopterus schreibersii (assembly GCF_964146895.1). Classification (NCBI taxonomy): domain Eukaryota; kingdom Metazoa; phylum Chordata; class Mammalia; order Chiroptera; family Miniopteridae; genus Miniopterus; species Miniopterus schreibersii. The sequence goes on from NC_138101.1 coordinate 178,643,697, forward strand.
CTTGCCCAGCCCATCGGACTGGCTCTCCAGCTACTCTCCATCCAGCGCCCTGCTTGTTTTTAGCTTTGTTTATTTGTTTATCTGTATATGGTCTCTTTTCCCCACCAGAAAACAAGCCCCTTGAGAGCAGAAACCATGACTGTCTTTTTTACCAGGACTTGAACAGTCTGTGGCATAAAGGTGGTGCCCAATTCTAGATGTTTGTTCAGTGAATGAATAAATGATTAATGAATACCACTAAATGGTAAAGCCAGAATTTGACCCAGGCACTGACTGCAGCACCTAACTTGACACTTAACATGTGATTATACTGGCAGGAGTGCTGTGTCAGACCCGGGCTGGGCTCCCTGATTCAGTTCTTACCCACATTCTTCAGAGCACTGTTGTTGGGCTATTCTTACAAAAAGACCACCTCAATTGCTCCCTTCTCCTTCCCAAACAAATCTAAGCTCTTTTGGCCTTCAAAACATGCATGAACCTGGCTGCTGTCACCTCAGTTATTCAGTCACAGCTTCACTGAAGCGTATTCTCCACTGTTGTTCCCGGTGACTGATGCCATAAAAATAATGATTTGTTCTGTCGTTTAGCGGTTAAGAGCATTGGCCCTAGAGTCAGGGCTATCTGGATTCAGCACTTAAAAAGTTTCATGACTTTTGGCAAATTCCTAAATCTCTCAGAGCCTCAGTTTCCTTACCTAAAGATGGGTGCAATAATGAAGCTTGTCTCATAAGGTTTTGAGAGGGTTAAATGAGACAATGCAAGTAAAACCCGTAGCATAGTAACCTGAATATAATAAGCAGTCATACAGAGAAAGACAAATACCGTATGGTCTCACTTACATGTGGAAAAAAGCACCTCATCGATACAGAGAACAGATTGATGGTTGCCTGAGGCGAGGGGTAGGGGATGGCCAAATGATTAAAGGGGGTCAAAAGGTACAAACTTCCAAATAAGCCCCGGGATGTGATGTACAGCACAGTGACTACAGTTAATGATACTGTGTTGCATATTTGGAAATTACCAAGAGAGTAGATCTTAAAAGTTCTCGTGACAAGATAAAAATTGTAGCTATGTGTAGTGCTGGACTTTAACTAGACTTACTGTGCTGATCATTTCGCCGTATACACACACATCAAATCATGATGTTATACACCTGAAACTAACATAATGTTACAAGTCAGTCATATCTCAATACAATATGTAAACATTAAAAAAATAAGCACTCCTAAATGTCACTTAACTTGACAACAGTCTGTTAAGTTAAAACTGGAGCAACCAATAAAAGGGTTATTCTTTCCCTAGTTTCCAGGATAGGGTCAGAGGAGGGTGAGATAGTTAGGGGTTTGACAAGTGCTGGTTTGGAAGCAGGCGGGGAGATTTCTGAGCTCCATGGTCTGGCCTGAGGAAGAATTACAGACAAAGCGGTGAGCCGGGAGAGGAGGCCGTGCATTTCCTCAACGTCATTCCTCATTTTCCTACCCCTGCATATTGCCCTTGGCTTGTCTTTAGGAAGTCTGTTTGGAAATGGGGATTATCTTTCTCCTGCACCTGCTGCCCCATGTTAGCTGCCTGCCCTGTAGAGGGTAACCTTCCCCACTACCCTACACTGGCCTCCTGCTCTCCTGGGGCGGGAGCTCAGAGGGTGGGTGCAGAGGCAGTTTATTTGCATATTTTCATCCCACTAGTTAGAGAAGGGCCTTCAAGGGTCTTGTCTCATCTCCAGGGGAGTATGTGAGGAAGATCCAATGGTGCCGATTTGTCCTACAAAAGGCTCCTCAACCTTGGAGGAGGAGTTCTCCACGAGGGGTCAAGTAGGTGGGAGCAGCATTCGAATTCACTCCCTTCCAGCCTGATCCTGGCTGCTCTTATTGACAGATAAGCTCCCATTCACACCCTCCCCCCCAGATGGGAGAATCTGATTTTGTAGTCCCGATCAGTGGTAATTTCTCAAGCCCCTTCCCCCCCCATCCTCACTACAACCACTTCTTCTGAGCTATGCTCCCTTAAGCTGTTGGCCGGACTGGGTGAGGTGGTGGAGAGAGTCTGTTTCCCTTAGAGAACAAATCTGCCCTTCCTCCAGTTCCCACCTCTCAATCCTGTTTAGGGCCAAAAGGTTTGCGGCCAATATTCACTGGGAGTGAGACATTTGCATATTCTTGTCCCAGAAGTGGAAATAAAATGAGCTTGGGAAAGCCTGGGTTCACAGAGAAGCAACGGCCGGATGACAGGAGCCTGCCCACAGTGCCTCTGGACCCTCCGTTAGAAACATGTTTGTTTACGCTGCACGTCTCTGGGCTGCTGCCTTCCCGGTGACATTCAGGGCATGCGGCGGTCAGGCACAGCTGTCCACCTGAAAGGGAAGGCGGCGACACTCCAGGGCAATAAAAGAAAACATAACCACAGTGACAGTAATATAATACCTGTAAACTTCTACATCTGCCTGGAAGGGCTTTAATCAAGGATTCCAAAGCACATTCCCCAGATCTTGCCCATTCATCTGCACCGCATCCCAGGAAAAGAGCTGGCAGGGAGGGAGCAGCACACTACAAAGAGAGTACTGTATTGTCACCTTTGATGCAAACACTATGTATTTAGACAGCATTTCTCTGAACAGCTAAAGGGCTCCACATACATTGTATCATCTAATTCTAGCTCATTCATACAGCGGCCCCCATATTTGCTGCCTTGCAGGTAGTTTGGAAAAGATTTGGATCCACAGAAATTCACAGCTTTCATATCTACTCCTCCCCTCCCACTCCTGCTTAACTTCCAGGCTCTTCCCAGTGCCGCCCCTGCCAACCCCGTGGAGCCAATACCATATAGCACAACTCACCTTGTCTACATATCCACACTCAGTTTTATGCCACCAAGGGCTCTAGGAAGAAGCCATAACACATTTCCTAACTGTCAGACTGCATCTGGGTTTAGTTGGTTGGGTTGTGAAAGCTCCGTTTGTATGGCTATCAGATGGGCTTCCCAATTATTATGAAGATACAAGGCGGGGGGGGGGGGTGTTGCTGGGTGCACTGATCACACAGCCCCATGGTCCACGTTAAGCTACTAGCCCTGCCTCTCCGTTCCCCTTGAAAATGCACATTACCTTTAAAGCTGACCAAGTGGGCTTTTTCATGGGTAAGAGCTTCTGTGCTTCGCTTCCACTGATACCATCAGGGAGGCGCGCTCTTCTCTTTCATATTTACAGTGCTTCTCACAGTGGCAAAGAATCACAGAACCAATCAAGTGTGTAAGTATTTCCTTATTTGTCTTCCCCACTGTCTAAACTCTACGAGGACTGACGCTGTATTTGTTTTTGTTGTCTCCATATCTCCAGACTGAAGCACATGTCAGATGCTTAATGAAAATATGTGTTGAATGAATAAACGAGGGAATGAGGGACAGTATGAATCACAGCGAGCATTCTCTGGTGTAGTTTCCAACCATGCTCTTATTGCATTGGCTTATGTTCCCCCTAGGGCACCAGAAGGGCCCCCACGCCCACTGCATATCCTCGTCCAGTCTCACCAACAGCCCCCTTCACTCTCCCGGCCCTGGAGGTGCATACAGAGCTTTCTTAGGCAGAAGCCATCTGTTTGCCCTGCCCTCCTCTCCCACTAGGCCCAGTGTCGTCCAACAACTTAGTGGAGGTCTGACCTCAGCTTACTTATTTGACCTTCTCAAGAACCCAGCATCCCCAGTCAACTCTCTCGCCTGCACCTATGTCTGTGATATGGTAGGAGAAACAGAAACTCTGGGGTCCCGGAGATGTGAGTTAAAAGTCTGAGCTCTGTTGCTTACAGCTGTGTGACCTTGACCAAGTTCCTAGCCTCTTGGAGCTTCTGCGTCTTCAGTAGTGACATGGCGTAGATAGAAGCCACCTTGGGTGGTGTGGGCTAAATGAGAAGACACAGGCCGCAGGCTCAGTAAATGACTGTTCCCTGTCCTTCCCTTCTATGCTCGACCCTTCCTTGACTCTGATTCCTCCTGGCTGTCACTCTTCCTTTGGATGCTTCTAGCTGTCACCCCCTACGTTTTAGGCCCCATGCTGGAAGTGTACAGACTCAGACTATATTTAGATGCCTTAGCTCTCTTATTTTTTACACCACTGTGTTGCTATGGTGACAGTGAGGCTGGAAGAGGGGAGGACGGCCTGAAAGGAAGAATGGAGCTCGGCCGTGAAGATCAGTGGGTCTGGCTGGTGAGCGGGTGCTCTCTGAGGACCCCTGTCTGTGCATTCCATCAGGAGACGCCACCAAGAGACGGGGAGGCACTGCCTAGTAAAGGCTCCTCAGAAAAAAGGAGCTAAAGAGGCCTGACTGCCGAAGATCGCTCCTGCCTCTGGCCCAGCCACGTCCTTGGCTCCTGGAGCCTCCCTCAAGTGGTTTCTCTATCAACAGAGTCAGGAGACAGCAAACAGGGTTGGGTGGAGTAATGACGTCGTAATGCTGGAGTCTGGAAGATGTCACACCAGACTTCTCCCCAGGAGGAAAGTGGGGAAGCTCTTGTCTCACTCAGCTCTGAGGGCTTGGAGGAAAAAACAGTGGGGTACAGCGGAGCCACATTATGGGCCCAGTGTCATCATGGACTCAGTCCATGGGGAACCAAAGCCACACGAGGGCAGGAAGGAAGAGAAGCTCCTTGATTTGTGCTAAGCTCCGTATACTCACCAGATTTGAGTGTGGCCATGGAAGACTCAGTGCTGATGTTAAGAACCTGCACTGTAAAACCTAGTGCTCCTGAGGCAGTCACACACATCGTTTCACTGGCTCCTTAAAATGCCATGATGAGGTCAAAGTATATTCACACAAGGAAAGGACACAAGAGAGGTTGGGAACTTGCCCAAGGTCACACAGCTGGTAAATGGCAGAGCAGGGATTTGGACACAGGCCACTTGGATTCCAAACCTAATGCTCTTTGCAATATACCAATGGCTATTAAAACCAATTTTTTTTAAAGCCAAAGAAAATGTGTGCGAAGAAGGCGGTCCACAGAGAGGTGTGGCCCAGCCCAGCTGGGAAAAGCACAGGTGCCGAGGTTGAAGTAGAGGGTCCCCCTTGGACAACCTCTCCTCCCAACTTCTCCAGGCAGCGCTTCTCAAAAGGTAGTGGTGGAAGCACCCATATTGGAAACATCAGGGTTAACTGTATAAGGGCTGATTCCCAGGCCCCCATCCCAGATTCTGATTCAGTAGCTCTGGGGTGGTGCCTAGGAAATTACATATAGACAAACGCCTCAGGGGGCTCTGATAAATACTAACTTTACTGCAGGTAAACTTGCAATTCCTGAGTCAGAAAGTTGAGAGATGGAAATTCATTGCATCACCTCTTTCTCTTTTCATCTCTGATCCTTCACGCTCATTTGTAGTGGCCTGGGGTCAGGCATCCCAAAACAATCAGGCTGAACTGCTTTTTATTGGTTTTCTAACTGCCCTCTGGGCCTCAGCGGGTTTTGAGCTCTGGGCTCTAGGCTACAAACTGGTCATCAAGGTCCAAATGACGCCACAGCCATGTCGGACCTTAGTAAAGTCATCGTGATGCCTAACAGAGCAGATGTCAATCCAAGGAAGCTCTGGGTGGAGGTAGGGAGGAAGGCACCTTACTCAAGAACACACAAGGGATGTTTATCAGGTGAAAAGTCCCAAAGAAGCATGTGAGATTTGGACTGAAAATATATTTATTGGCCAAGCACAAAGTCTGGAAAAACATATAAAGACATGAATGCTTGATTTTGTACTCTCGGGAGGGTTGAGAGAACTGTATGACAAAGGAAGGTGGTCCCAGTGCTGCTGTTGAAGGGGCAGTCAGAGCTGGACTAAGATTTTAGCTCCTCTAGGTTTGGAGACTTTAGGATGCCCCCCTCCCCTATAAGCAATAGCTTTCTCTGGGCCAGACACTGTGCTTTAATTTACACAAATACCTCATTTAATCTTTCCCAGAACCATCAGCATCTCTATTTTGCAGGTAAGGAAACAGACTATTAGAAGTTAAGTTGATTTTGCCCAACGTTACCCAGCTAGAAAGTGAAAGAACTGGAATTTGATCCCAGCGGTCCGATTCCCAAGACTATGTAAACTCTTACCCTAAACTAACCCATAAAATAAGTGTAAGAACTCCAATTAAGCTCCCATGATATATTTTTTTAAATTTCAAATTGTTTCCATTTTTTTTAAATTTTGGGCTGGGGGTTGGGGGGGGACAACCCTACTTAGCCGTGCCTGGGTGATCCAGCACTGGATAAGTGAAGAAATGTTTCCAAGAGAGTCATTTCCCCAGTTTTCTCCCTTGCTGCTTCCAGCTCTTTCGGGAGATTGCATTTTTAAAATTGTCTTTAAAATTTTTATTTACAACCCCCTTCACAAAAAACTCCCAACGACAAAGGACTGCAACACATTTGCTATGTAAATCCTGCCTGTAAGACAGAACCTATATCCTCCAGAAACCTTCCCCAGTGACTTGGCCCATAGGGCCTCTCCCTCCTCTGAGCCTGGTGCTGTTTCCTGTTTGTAGCAAGCACTTGGCACCCAGAACCCACAATCTCTGTCTTCTCTCATCCTTACTGATCTGTGAGCCCCACGGGGACATGGCCATGTTGTACACCTCTCTGTTTCTCCAGCACTTGGGAGAGTGAGGTTCATTTGAGTCATCAAGGCCTAATTAAAGGAGGCCAAGGAGCTGTGTACACAGGGGGAGGTAAGGATGGGCAGCCTGAATTCACCAGCCTCCTGTGCAATTTCAATGTAGGTGGAAATGCTCTTGAATACATTTCTTCCCTTCCCACTTGCACGATTTCCCGGGATCATAATCTACTCTACTTATCAATCGTCCTGGGGTCCGGGAGGGAGGAGTAGGGTGGGAGAGGGGAAGTGGGGCAGGAAGTAGACATGACCTAGCCATAACTCCTGGTGCGGGCTCACGATCCAAAGGAAGTTGGCTGATTCTGGTTCTAACATTTTCATAAGTTCAGATTCAACATGACTGGTTCCTACTGTTCCATTTTGGAGAATGACCTTGCTCCCCTTCCCCAAATCTCCCTCAGATTCTGGCCATATATGTAGAGTGATTGGTTTTCCAAGAATCCACCCCTGAAGCATGGAGCCCTCTCTAATTGAGATTTCTTCTCTTGGCATAGCTCTTTACTGTTTATGAAATGCTCTCCCATTCATAACTATTTCCTGACTACCTTGTGGGGTGAATAGGGCAGTTATCGGGGACCCCATTTTTATTATTGCTGAGAATGGAATTATGAGGTTAGTTTTGGGGCATCTTGGTCTACTTCCTCTCTACCAAAGGAATACAAAACCTATTGGGAAGGGAGTTGACATATGTCTTAGGTTTGGGAGAAGGAAGTGAAAGAGTGAAGCCAAAATTAACTATAGCACCAGTTAGCAGACAATTGACCATGTTTCATGTTCCCAGATGCCTAGTAACAATTTCTAATACCTGAAAGGTAGGGAGTGCCAATAATCCTTTGCATTGACACTGGGCACTTCTGTCTATAGAGTTATTTCATTTTATCATCACAACAGCCTAGTGAGGTCCATGCAGTTACAATCACTCCCTTTTGAGGGGTGTGGTTGAGAGAGGGAGGAGTGAAGGGATCTGCCTGAGGTCACACAGCTGGTAGATGGCACTGCCTGGATTAGTCTCAGTCTTCAGCTAAGGAGGCCCGGGATCTTTTCAGAACTCTGTTCTTCCTCCCTGCCTATGAGCTTTACCCAATCCAGACCTGGGCATTCTGAAGTACCAGAAGCAGTGTATAAAGATGGTCCATTTCAATGGACCAGGTATATCACAATGCACGAGAGAAGAGCAGAGATCTTGCTGTGAGATTGCCCTATGTCTGAGTCACAGCTCTGCCACTAATAGCTGGATAACATTGGGAAAACTACCTAGTTAAGCCTCAATTTTCTCATCTGTAAAAGGGTGACATGAGAATTAAGTGAGATACTCTCCTGCAAACTGCTTAGCACAAAATGCTCAATGTATATCACTGCTGGCTTTGTTTTGCTTTTTAAGATTTTCCACTGATTTCTAGAAAGAGAGGGAGAGAAAGAGGATCGGCTGCCTCCTGCATGCCCCATATCAGGGATCAAGCTGCAACCCGGGCATGTGTCCTGATTGGAAATTGAACCGGCAACCCTTCAGTGCCCGGGATGACACCCAACCAACTGAGCCACACCGGCCAGGGCACTCACTTCTGTTTTGATTGTTGACCACTAAAAACAGATTCAACGGTCATTTATCACTGAATCTGTTTTTAATTAAATGATCCTGAATAAGACCGTACCATTTGGTTACTTTCCAAGGTGGACGTGGTGTCCCACATGCTTGGGCATCTTCTCTGTTTCATGAACTTCCCTGTCCTGTCTCCTAAGCATGGCTGTAAAGCTGCCTTTTCAGCATGCCCTCTATTAAGAGTAGCTTCAATGCTTGTTGTCAACCTTCTGGGCCTTGAGGACAGAAACCCTGTGAGTGGGTGGTTGCCTGATCTTTTTACCCTGCCAGCCATTATTCAGCCAAGCTTAACACATTTCTGCCTTTTCAGTTTTTCTTCACACTCTGTCTAGTCAAGTTTCTAGAGGAGCAAACTTGCCACTGAAGTCATCAGACAGGACACTTAGCATTTTGCTCACATGCACACACTTTCAAAGTACTTTTCCATCTCTCTCTGGTGTTTGGTCTCTAGAGGGAAGTGGTGTCCAGGAGCATGGCATTTAAGAGAAGGGAATAGGGGACATTTTCCAGAATTGCTATACGCCTGATGGGGACTCAGAAAATAGTCACTGAGGAAGAGGAGAAATGGAGCTGAGGAGAGAAATTAGGGACCTGCTTCAGGTCAGAAAACTGGATTGTAGGGTCTGAAGAGTCCTAGATCTCCAGATTTCTAGAATTCTGCTTCCCAAGTGGCACTTGAAGTTTCTGAGAGACAAAAAGTGGTGCGGGAAGGAGGTGCCTGTGAGATGTTCCCATGTTGCTTACAAAGCGGATGATGGAAGGGAAGGTGGGACTGGACAAATGGGTAGTAGGGGAGAGATGGGGAAGGGTGAGAGCTTCTTGGACTTCAGGAGTTCAATTACATTTATAAATCGTTACTGAGCGTCTAAAAACAAAACATGCGGTAGGCATTAGGAGCTAAATGAGTCACCAACATGAGTAAGACACTTTTTTTTTACCCCAAAGAGCTTGGCATGACACACATTACAAATGTTGGGAAAGAGTGGCCCAGAAGCCCTCATCGCCAAATTCATAGCTTACAGATTCTTGCCGGTGGCAATTTCTCTTGAGCTCCAGTCTGGAGAAGGGGAGCAGACTGGCACCCCATTTTCCACGCACACCAAAATGAACACACAGCACACACACACACAAACATACAGTACCACCACTACTAATAATACTGGGACACATGCAAGCACATTGTCATTTTCCCTTTCCACCCACACATCCTCCCTGGGCTTTTTCGGTGTTGACAGTGAAGGTGAAAAATTGACCTGATTTCTCCTGGGTAATAATGCATGTAGTTTGTGTTGGGGATTATTTAGTATGATACCCCTGAGGCCCTTCTCTCACCTTTAACCTGCTCGCCTCCATGCCTACATTGACCCCCATTGACAGAACCCCTGCAATATGCCCAGTACTGGGCTTGGCACCTAGTAAATGTCAGGCATTTAAATGTCATAGGTGCCATAGCATGATAAGGTGCTATGCTACACAGATAAATAAGAGTCTTCCTCTTCCCCCAGAATTCACAGTCCAGTGGGGAAGGCCAACAGGTAAGCAGGTGTTCATACTGAAAATGCAGTGTAACATAAAACGGGGAAGGACCTCGAGCCTTTGAAACTACTCTATGTCCTAAACCACTCACCATTTTAAAATAATAATAACAGATAATACTTACACATCATTTAATATGTTCCAGGCACTGTTTCCAGAGCTTTACATGTATTAACTCATCAAATCTCCACAACCCAATAGAGTAGGAACTATTATTTATTATCCTCCTTTAGAGATGGTAAAACTGAGGCACAGGAAGGTTGAGTCACTTGCCTAAGATCACACAGCTAATCAATGACAGAAATAGAACTTGAACTGAGGTGGTCTAGCTCGATAGTCCATGACCTTAACTACCATACTACACTGCCTTTCAAATGAGATTAAAAATGCTTTTAAGTGAGACAGAAGGAGATTTTGGCTTCTGTCGTCCACTCTCACCTTTGGTTTTCTCTGGGCTCTTTACAACCAGCATTTATCAAGCGTTCCTTATGTGCCAGACCCTGTGCCAAATGCTTTCAATGCATCTCATGTGACCCTCGTTACAGCTGGATGAGGCGGGTCCTAGCAGTGCACCTATTACCGACTGAATGGCTGTGTGTCCCCGAAATTCTGGAGTTTCAAGAACATTAGGACAAGTTTTTCCAGTTCCTTCAACCTAAGACCAGCCATGCCAAGCCCTCTGCTCTTGGGATAAGTCTATATCCACCTCTTGCTGAATCTGAATCAGATCCCATAAACCAGACCACCTACTCCGTGGAGCCAGTGCCGAGTTAGCAGAGCAGGAGGGAAGGCGATGGGGTACCAGCAGTGATCCCCTTGTACCTCCAAAGGTCCTGAATCACTGAAGCCTGGGGGCTGCTATCCAAAGGTACCACTATCCAAAGCACATGTCTCACCGTCTTTTACGCTAATCCAAGAAAACAGAAATCCTTCAAGGATCTCTAGCCATCTAACCAATTTTTAAAATCATTACCCAAAGGGAAAAATAATTCAGGATTACCCTCTCTCCCGATGCCCTGGCCAAAGCCGAGACTAGCGTATTATTCAGATAGCCGTTATAAAGATGAGAAAGGGAAGCCAGTTTGGGGTGAAGAATAGAGCAGGCGGGCAGGCAGATGGCACTCTGTGGGAGCACTGCCTTCCTAGGAAGGCTCTTGGGTTGCCGTGCAGCTTCCATTCATCTCCTCAAGCTTCCTGCAGCCTTGGCCACTGATGAACATTGTCTATCAACAGCCCGGCAGGCATATAAACACTGTCCATCAACGGCCACGGGGGCTTATGTCCAACAGGCTCAGACACTTGCCACTCGACCTCATTTATCTTCCCTTTTTTTTTATTTTATTACTCTGCTATAAAAAGAAATCTTGAGCGCCACAATCTCCTTTTTTCCCTCCCTTAAGCAGTTGCTCTCTATTGAATACTCAATTCCATTTTCTCGATGTACAGAAAAAATCCCTTGAATTGCCATTCACAATTTCAGCTTTTAGGCAAATCAAACAAATTCAAAACAATTGCTCCAAGAGCTAAAAGGGAAAAAACGTCAGCACCATCACTTATCTGCTTTCACTTCATGGAACTGGAACTCTGTGTCCTGTCTGTCATTCCTGTTTTATAAAATAAACACACGGGCCATAACTTTGCAGCCCCTCTAATTGCCAAGTAGGAAATTACCTAACCGGTCTTCCGAATATTTATGGCGCATCTATGTATGCATGGAAATGTGCTAAAAACTGACAAATTACAGGTCTCACTGTCCGCCAAGAGACGGCAATACATGTGCCTAGTGGGTGGTATTGGATAGCTATAGAACAGGAGCCACAGGAAGTGTGCGGTCTCTGGAGAGAATGACCACTCTGTGGGTGTTTATTAGGAATACATAAGGTCCGGGTAGGTGAGGTGAAGGAGACGGGAGGTTACAAAGAGCGCAGCACTGAAAGAAGAAAATGCAAAGTCCGTTCAGCAGACCATGCGTGGACCCCCGGGGCCAGAGCGGGAGGGTTGTGGAAGCACGTAAGTAATGATATCTGTATCTGGCTGGTGGTGTTCTGAGAAATAACAAAACCTCTTAACTACGTAGGCATTCCTGAGGAATACAATCACCTCAGCAGGTTTTCTGGGGGAGTCGGTGCCACCAGCTCCCATGGACACTTCCTTTCCTAAGGGTTGGCTGAGCAGCACAGTCGTCAAAGTTGCATCAGCCAGGGATGATTCTTTTCTCCCTGCTGTCCTCAGGTAATGGTCCTTTCCCCAGCTGGCTATAAAACCCTCTCCTGCTGCTTCCTGCCACTGTCTGCTGACATCTGAGTCAGTTGTCCCAACGCTGAAGACTTGGTACCTGGCTCATGGTCTTCCTGCCACTATCCCCGGCGATGTTAGTGGCCCCAGGATGACTAATCCAAAATCCTTGCCCCTCAATCCCTTGACCTTCTCATCTTTAACAACCGACCTTCATCATTACTTCGGCCATCGCTCTCAAGGCTACACCCTGAGCTTTGTCATCACCTAGAACTCCACCTCTGAAATAAAAAGTCACACATCCCAAAGCTGAACTTACATCCTTTACCAAAGCTCTCTCTCCTCCTTTCATACCCATGCCAATGGGTCACTCATTCCTGCATCCCGGATCCCTCTCCTGCCTATCCCCGCTTCCAATCGGGCACCAGATCCTGGTGTTTCTACTACTTACCGCCTGTGAATACAATTTCTCTTTTCCAGTCTCCCATAAAACTCATATCCACTGGCTGCCATCACCCCTGGCCCGGATTCCAGCAACAGTCTCCTAACTCACCTCCCTGACCTAATTCATGCCCAATCACTCAGTCTCTCTCTCCCAACACAGCTGCAGCCATCTGCTCAAGCTGCAGATCTCATTAGGCCCCTCCTTTCCCTTTTAATGGTTCTTCACTGTCCTCCAAACTTCTTAGCATGCTGTAAAAGGCCCTTTTCTGGAATGCTGTTACTCGCCCTCTTTCTTGCCCAGTTCCCGTACATCCTCAGGATCTCAGACATAACCTTCTCTGAGAATCTTTTCCCAATTTCCCTCGACTGGTTCGGTGAGTCTCTCACGTCCTCTCCCAGTACTCACTCTGTGCCTGCCTCTGCATTAACACTTATCACACTCAATTGCAATCGCTTGTTTATAAGACCGCCCCCAACACCACGCACAGTTCCCAGAATGTAGCAGGAGTTCATAAGTGCTTATAAAATGAATGGATAGATGGATGGGTGGATGGATGGGTGGATGGATGGATGGGGAAAACACATGAAATACAGAAATGGGAGGTAAAACAAAGTAAAAGGTAAATTTAAGGTTTCATAGTGGGTGAGGAAGGTGGGGGTGATGGATCAATGGTCAGAGAGAGGGGCTTCTAGAAGAAGAGGGGTTGGTTTTGGTGAATGAAAATGATGCTTTCAATTTGGGCATGCTGACTGGGAGGTTGTGGGTAGACATAAGGGAACGGAGCCCAGGAAACACAGATTTGGGATTTCTACACGAAGAAGACATCTCTGAAGCAATGCACATAGAAGATGTCTTCACTATAGAATTCACAGAGACGAGAGCAGAGGACAGAGGCTTCTTCATGAAGGAAGATTTACCAATTATCCAGATGATGCAGGTCTTTCTTTCCTTAATTTTCTGAATAATTGTCTCTTTTTTTTTTTGAAGATCTGCTGGGGGGCAGTGTGTGCACGTGTGCATGTGTGTTTCCTCCTAATTACTCTTTCTCTTTTTTTGAGCATATTTTGCTAATTCCAGCTGTTATTAACCTCATCACACAGTCAGGCCATGGGGACTTCTGTTGGCTGTTTTTATGCAGTGTGATGACTATTGTTCAATTGGCTTTTACTACTTTCCCCTCAAATAAAATTTCTTTGATCAACATTGGCTGGTCATTGATCCACCCAAGTTTTATCAGAAATATTCTTGCTCACTCTCCCTCCTGCCTCCTCTAAGTTGATTTTCCATAAGAAATTCTACGTTCTGAGTTTTCTTCTCTCTCTCGAGTGAGTATCTGTGAGTCCTCGAACATACCACATAATATGGGCTCATCCTTTTATGCCTACTTGTCACAGTGCATTGGCACTTCACAAGGGCTGCATTTTACCCCTGGAAGCCAAAATCAGCCAACATTTTTCAATCTGAAATATAAAGTTTTTATTTAGCAAAATCACAATTATTTTTCAGGGTCGAAATATAAATACAAGGGTGCTTCACGAATCCAATGATGTCCTTTCCTGGCAATGGAAGAATCTTTGGTCTTTCGGAAGAACTTGTACATAGTGCTCCTTATTCTAAATAAATTCAAGATACCACATTTCTGATTCTTACAGAATTACTACAACATGCCCTTGATGAATGTATACGGCTGAACGTAGACCTGCTGCTGAAGTGTAAAAGTGCCTCCCAGCTGTGTGATGCCCTGGTCAAATCCCGAAGTCTCTGAGAGTAGCAGAAAACTATGTTCTAAGGACAAAGTCTTCTGAGGGGTCATGAACCGCTTTGATAATTCAGGTACCTTCTACCAGAAAATCGTACACACTTGCACACAAGATTTTATATGTATTTCAGAGGGTTCGCAGACCCCATGAAAACCCAGCTGTTGACCCCCTAAAGGCCCTCGGGCTCCAGGTTAATAACCCCTAGACTAAGAGCGAAAGATCCACTGTCGATGGGTGATGGGTGAGGGATTTCAGCAACCTCAGAATGTGCAGAAAACGGCTGCAATGAAAATGTGAACTGCTAGGCAGCAGCTACAACTCCCAGAAGGGGATGCCTGGCTGTGTGTAGTCACGCCCAGCATGGCACCGCGTGGGCTGCCATCTTCCCTTCTGCGGGATACCAACTTTCCTACCCATTCTATTATGAGATTTTACTTGATGTCAGCAGAGCTCTGATTTTATGATGAAAGTCAGCACAAAATAGCTCTTTTTTCCAAACACAAATTTGCCTTATGGCCATTTCAGCTAAAACAAACCCGTTTTTGCAAGAGGGGGGAGGCGAGGAGGCGGCTCCTGTGTTAAAAGAGCTGCTCTTTCTGCCTCTTCCTGCTTCTTTCCCATCAAACCCTCGCTCCTCACTTTCTCTAAAATCTTACACTCCTTTGACTTCCACTCACCTTTATTCGACCTCGTTTCATTTTCTTGAAGCTGGCACCTGAAAATCCTGCCTCAGTCCCAGTCTTTCAAATGCGTGTTACTTCTCTCATTCCACATTGCTTTGCACACGTCTGATTTCTGGGTCCCACACCCTTCCTGAGAATCCTAAGGGGCAGCTTGGTGCTCTGGGTGATTTGAACCACCATCTCCTATGTCCCTTTTTAACTTGAGGCAACATAATCTCCCTCCATCAATATTTTTTTCAAACTTGACTGACTTGTAATTTTTCAAAATCATGTTTAAATGTGTGACCTTAGCCCGGCTGGTGTGCTCAGTGGTTGGGCGTCAACCCATGAACCAGGAGGTCACGGTTTGATTCCTGGTCAGGGCTCATGTCCGGGTTGTGGGCTCGATCCCCGGTGGAGGGCATGCGGGAGGCAGCTGATCAGTGACTCTCATCATTGATGTTTCTATCTCTCTCTCCCTCTCCCTCTCCCTTCCTCTCTCTGCAATCAATAAAAACATATATATTTCTAAGAGTGACCATATATGCCAAGTAGTAACACTAATTACAAACTAGGCTGTGATCAATGGAGCATGTCTCACCACCATCCTAAGTGCATTCACCAAGATTTTGTAAGTACAGGGAAGCTCATTAGTTCCAGAGACAATCTGAGATTTTTTTCTCTGTCCAAAGGAAAATCCTCTAAACACCATCACGCTACAGATACAGTTTTCAAGACAACATTTCTCACTGGGTCATGTGTTATCCAATACCTCCCGACCCATATACTTTGCTCAGGATGTTCTTTGATTCTGCTCCTAAACAAATCCTTCCAGGGTTCTTGGGATCCTGGCTCCACAAATATTTTAGAAGAAACTTTATTCTTCTATCTTTAACTTCAGGGCCTTAGTGCCCTATCTTTTGAACCTGGGCCTCCAGCAGTACTCAGCTACTTGCCTTTCCCGGGCTCTCACACTCTTCTGGGTGTTTGCTAACATAGTTGTTTCTGTCTGGAAAGCTCTTCCTCCCTTGTAATGATGCCCCTCCTCTGGCTTTCAAGGCTCTTGTGTCATAGAGCTTATGGCACTGTGTTATCATTGTGACTTATTTGTCTGTGCCCACACCCATACCACCACTAGGCTGGAAGCTCCTTCAGGTCAAGGGCTGGGTGTTATTTGTCACCTAGAGCATGAACCTCCTTCCCCCAACCCCCTGCTGTGGAGTATGTTCCTTCCTCTCATTCTAACCAAGTGGTTCAAATGGGAGCTGCCATCTTCTTACACATTCTACCTCCCTGGAAGAGTGAATGGTCTAAGTGGTCTCTGACACAGGAGGGACAGTCTGTCTCCTGTGTTTAAGCTAAAGACGTGAGCCAGATGACTGCTTGCAGCCGTATCCCTAGCCCAGTGGAGGGAACCAGTCTGGCAGAACAAAGCTGGCATGAAAGAAGACAGGAAGAATCCTGGAAACATCATCCTTGGGATGGCCCTTCCCATGCTTTGCTTACCTGAGCCAATGATTCCCCCTTTCTCCCGAGCAAATGCAAGTTGGAAACCCAACTGTGCAGAAGATAGGCAAAGTAACATTGAGCACCTTCTTCAGGCCTCTACCTCTGGTTGCTGACTCTGGGTTTAGCATTCAAAAGGGCTCCATAAACCTAGCCATTGTTAGCTTAAAGCTTGAACTCCTGTTTGTTGTAATGTTGAATCAGTAGCTGAGGTGACAGCTGAACATGTGTCATGCTATGATAGGAGTATGAGAATCACATCTGAGAGCTGCACAGTAAAGTGACTCCATACACATTCTGAGCATCTATTTTGGTCTGAGTTTGTTCTTTTGGTATTTGATCAACCATCTTGCAGAAGTGTTGACTAATTATTTCTTATCTAACCATGCATAATTAACTCTTCCAGGACACAGCCCTGGAAGACAAGAAGAGGGAGAGTGTAGCGTTCATACTCAACAACAGGCTGTTTGGCTGCCCAGTTGGCTCTCTATTCGCATGGTGCACAGACTGTTGGATATGGGAGAGGACAGCTGAGACGGACATTGTCTACCAGCTGTGCAGCTCTGGAAAAGCAACGTAACTGCTCTGGGCTGTGCTTTCCCCGCTTTTGCCAAGTGGAGAGACTTACCTCACAGCACTCACAAGACCACTGAAAGGATGAGATGAGAAAACACATAAGGTGGCACTTAGTTGTGGTGGTCAAATCCTTTCTAGGGGAATCCTGTCAGGTCCTTCTCTAAACACAGAGGCCACTGCAGGGCCAACAGGGCTGCTCTGATAAACATATGGCCTACGGGGGTCAACTGTTTCAACAGCTAGCCCAGTGCACCTTCATCAAGGAGCTCAGGTGAGCCTTTCCACATCCAACATCTGCTTTCTTTCTTTCTTCTCCTGGCTCCAGTGCCAAACCAAGCTTCTGGATACTTCTCCATCTGCCACTGCTCAGAAACCCTCCCAGCCCAGCCTTTGGCCATGAACACAGATCCCGAGTCTCCTGTCTACCTGTTCCATCTCTTGGAACACGCCCCCAGGTACCTGCCCTAGCTGACGAGTTGGGCTGAACCTCAGTGAAACCTGACAGGCTGTTCCTTCGCAGGCACCCACAGCTTGTGCAATATCCAGATGCCTCTGTAGAACAGCCAGCCCTGTCTAAGAGCTGGTGATGACAGCTGGCCAGACGGTGTGGGCCAGCACGGGCAAGATGCCTGGGGGCTCTAGCCAGCTCCCACTCTGCTTCCTTCTTTGCTGACCTTTGCATAAATAGCTTCCAGCAGGTTCCCAGTCTGCTTGACTGAAAAGGGACATCTCTGAAACCCATTCCATGGCTTCCCTTCCAATGGGAGGCAGTGGTAGAAAGACAGAGGCTTTAGAGACCTGAGCTCAAATAGCAGCCCTGCCACCACCAGAAGAACTAGCACACACAATCTTGCTGCGTCAGATTTCTAGTCTGTAAAACGGAGATAATAAAGCCTGTATTGCATTGCAAGGATGACCTACAGTCTTGTAGCTGCCCAGGATTCACTAGGTGCTCAGTAATTGACATTTCCTTTCCCATCCCTCCGTTATAAGACAAACAGTCCCCCACCACTAGGATATGATATTCTTCCGGCAGAAATGTGCCAGACTCGAATGTGTGCAGACTCGAATCCACGAATAAAAAATATTTCAAAAATAAATTTTGGGGTGGGGGAATCCATCTCCTTATCCCTGCAACCCACTGAGACCCAAATTCTAGGTTCTGTATCCCCCCTCTCCCCAACAATGGAGGACACGGCATGAGCTAAGGCCCTTCTTGGGCAGGGGAAGGTGATGGTGGGGGGAGTGGGGTTTGCTCTGTCAGCCTGGCTGACGATGAAGACAGACTGTCCCCCCTGCTGCTGGCGGGAAGGAGCTCCATGCTGGGTACAGCTCAGCAAAGCCCCAGGGCTGGTGGTGTGTGACAGCAACACAAATAATTCCCGTCTGCAGAGGCTGCTTACGTTTTCAGAGCACTTTATCTTCTTTATTCTGTCCCCCCTTACAATATCCATGTGACATGGGCATTATCGTTTCCATCTGACAGACAAGGAAATGAAGCAGAGAGCAGCGTGTTACTAGTGGCTGTCAGGAATCAGAGCTGTGCTCACATCCTGGCTCGGCTGTGTGACCTTGAACTAGCTGCTGACCCTCTGGGCCCCAATTTGCTTGTCTGTAGAATGGACCCAAAAATACTCATCTCGTAGGATTGTTGTGAGGGTTATGAGAGTTTGTCACACAGTAGAAAGAATGGAGGCTCCAGAGACCTGTGTTTAAACCTGAGAGCAGGAGGTGTTAGTTCCAAAAGGGCACCTCACAGCAGATCTGCAGAAAGCTGGTCCTGGGATCCAGATGTCCTTAGTCCAGAGCCTGAGCTCCTCCAGAACTTTGCTTTGGATGTTTTTTTCCTGGGGCTCTTGAACTGAGTTGATCCTAAGAGGACCCCAGGACCTCCTGGCCAGCCAGAGCTGTGTGGATGGCTATAGGACAAAGCAGAGAAAGCACACACTTCCTGCTGGGAGTGGACACCATGTCTGGTGTTCCTCCTACTGACACGAAGGCCAGAGATCGGAATCCCCAGCCAGCCTCATTCTGTGCCTCAGTTTCTCCATCTGTGAAAAGGACGTGACTTACTTCTGCCTCGACCTTTCAAATTGTCACGTGGACCATGACAGCAGCTTCCTGCCTAGGCTCCCTATTGCCCATGGTCCTCGCAGCTGTGTCTTTTTCTCCATTTCCTTGCCCTTCAGCTGGGCCCCTGACCCACATTTTCTCCCTGGAATGTGGAGTGTTAAGGACACTGTGGCTGCAAGAAGCCATATGAGAACTTGGGAGTGTCCGTGCAGATTTTTCCATGAAGAATCAGTGAAAGATAGCCCGAAGAGATGGAGAGAAATGAGGCAGAGAGGCAGAGAGAAGCAGTAAAGAGCCATCGGGTTCCAGAGGAAAAGATGGGGAGGCACTGGCAGCATCCCAGTTCCTATTGGACCTCGGAAGGCCTGTCTGACCTAACTTGAGTTCTGCAAGATACCTTTTTATCTCATGCATTCAGCTTTTTAAAAAAGCTAGATCTGGCGGCTTCCTGCTTCTGGTAACTAAAAGAGAGTGACAAGGATAAGGTAGTCTCCCTACCTTGCCCTTAGATGGCTGCACTGCTGATGAAAGCGCAGCCATCGGTTGTTCCTGGTGGTGTCCAGTTGTCACGGCACCATGGTCAAGACCCTGGGCCTTACAGGTTATCGTCGAAAGCGAGCCATTGACAATGAACAAACAGGCCAGTGTAGTTTCAGGACAGCTGGCCTCCACTTTGCTGTGCAAGAAGACTTCAGCGAACCCATCTCCAGCTTCCTTGGATGTTCCCAAGTGGGAGGCAATGTGGAGTGGTGACTAAGAGCACAGGCTCTAGAGCCAGACTGTCCAGTTTCGCATCACAGTTCCAACCACTTACTGGCTGTGTGACCTTAAGCAAGTTACTCTATCTCTCTGTGCCTCAGTTTACTCATCTATAAAATAGGACTATTTAGGGAACTTATCTCACAGGGATATAGTAAAGGTTGAGGCATATGGTATAATAAATAAATCCACAACACACGTCCCCTATGATTTTCGGGTCCTAAACAGAACAGGGAAAGCAGTTAGAGGAGAGGCCATGGCAGGTGGGGCTGTGCGTGGAGTTTGGTTTCATTGTCTCCACGCTGGTTTTGTGAGGGATACAGAGGGAAGTGGGTCACTTCAGAGAACACAAAGGCTTTGAAGAGGGGCGGGTTGAAAAAGAGATCGTCAAAGAGACTGGCGGGTAGAGAAGGAAGCTGCTTGCCTCAGAGCTACCCTTTAGGGGAGCAACTGGAGAAAACGTGGGGGAAATGAAATGTTGCCCCGAGAAAGGAGAAGCCAGGCTGTGGGGCTACCCGAGAACGGGAGGCTGGGGCGCAGGCCCCACGTTGGGGGGCAATGGGAGCACGAGAGAGACGGGGCAATAAAAGCCAGTTGGAAATGTGAGAAGAATGGCAATCGGGGGAGTCAGAATCAAGCTTGTGGAAACCGTGACTATAAAGATTTTTATGAATTTGGATACCGCCCTCAGAAAACCTTTGAAGAAGGAAAAAAAAACCCCACGTCTCTGAGGATGAATGAAATCCCCGCAGCACATCTGCAGACTCCTTTCAGCTCATCAATACAGAGTTACTATAAATGGGCCTGTGCACAGAAAGAGGTTGAAAATGTATGACAGGCCAGTGAGACGTTGCTGATTTAGGACTGCAGGTTCTCAAATCAGGCGGCTGGGCTACAAAACCTGGCCCCGCCACCAACACACTCCACGACCTTGAGTCATTTCTCAACTTCTCTGTGCCTCAGTTTCCCTGCCTGTAGAATGGAGATAGTGGGAGTCTAGTCCATAGAATTAGGGAAAAGAAGAATGTGTTAACACGTATACAATGCCTAAAATATCGTGTGACCACAGTAAGGGCTCAGTGAGCACTAGCCATGACTTCTGCCTGTGGTTTTTATTTCTTTATGTGGTATTATGCATGGATGCGCACATGCACACATGCACACACACACACACTCATGCACACATTTCAACAACTCTAATGCAAACAACCAACCCATTATCAAGAACTCTCTCAAGTGCAGGGACAGGGTGAGGGCACAGTCTGGCTGGAGAGCAGAAATGAAAGTTCTGAGGATCCCAGCAGCCAAGGGATGAACTTGGTATAAGGTTCCAGCACCAATCACACTGTATGCTTTGTCTGACCCCCAGTCCTGTCTTTGGGTGCAAGCTTCCAACATGTTAAGACGCCCCCTCTCCCCTGCTGTCACTCTGGGGCCATTATGCACTGCAGACGCCGGGAGCGCCAGCCCTCTGTCTGCTCCTCTGCATTCCCTGCCCCTTCTCCCCCCTGGGAGGGGAAATCCCTGAGCAACGTCATCAGTCAGTCACACTCCCTGGTTTAAGTGACACCCTGGCAGAGGCCAGCTGAGCTTATGGAAAGGAAGATTAGAGGCTCCCCTGCCACGTGACCAGGACAGTTGTCATGGCAAGTGTTCACAGGCATCCGGTAGGACGGAGCCAGCCAGGAGCAGTGGCTCCATCCTTGGCGCCTTTGGTGAAACCTTCCCTCCCTGCGGTTTCCCCTCCCTTCCTACCTCTTTTTAAAAAATTTTCTCTCTGTCCATACTGTCCCCTCTCCCTCTCCCAATCCCTATCTCATTACACAACGGCATGGGCTAAAAATACCTCTGGCAGCCGTGATCAAACCCAAACTGAGCAAGATGCAGATTTAATGAGGCTTCCATGGAAACAAGGTTCTTTTTGCCAGGCAGAAGAATGTGTCTGCGCCAGGGAAGGGGGGTGGGCAGGGAAGTGCGTGGCGAGGAGACGGAGATGCGGGTTAGATGGGGGCACTGGGGAGTCACAGGAAGCTTGTTGTCCCTGCAGCCTTTCTAGGAGGGGCTCAAGCCATAGCTGGGGACTGCATCCACTGGTCAGGAACACTCTAAGAGCCTCACTGTGTGAGCTCAGCAAAGGGACCTACAGACTCTTCCAGGCTGGGGATAAATATTTACTATGGAGTCCCTTTAACAGTCAAGCACTTGGCAGCTAGAAAAAAAAAAGGAAATGATAACATAAACATAAAAAGCTGATGACTTGAGGGTTCCTGATAGGCTCTGATTATAACCACGAGGGTGAAGAGAAAGGCTCAGGAGGGTCAGGCAGACATGCAGAGAGTTTCTGCCCTGCAGGTGTCCTCTACCATGAGGCAGCATTTCCCCCAGCCTGTGGTTCTCTGGGCTGCTGGAGGCATGAGGTTCCCGAAAGAATCTCACAGGGAAAGGTGAAACCATCCTTGCCCGGCACAGCTGCCAGGTGGTTAAATGACCCCCAGATTCATCTCATCAAGCAAGGACAGCACCGACTGTAATCTGGCTACCTCTCCCAGGCCCATTCCATTTTTCTGCCTATTTTCCACTGGAAACACTGAGTTTTCACATCCCGAGAAACAGCGTGTTTGTACTGATTAAAAGCAGGGGTCAGCAAACTATGGCCCGCAGGCCAAATCCGGACCAAATTTGGCCCATGACCTATTTTTGTGTGGCTTCTGATTTCAAAGTGGCTTTTCCTTTTTTAAAGGGTTGTAAAAGAAAGAAGAAAGAATAATGACAGAGACCACATATTGCCTACAAAGACGAAGATACCATCTTCTTTTTAAAGAAAGACTTCGCCAAGCCCTGATTAAGAGCAAAACTATGGAATTAGACAGATTTAGGTTCAAATCTCAGCTCCTCCATGGGCAAACTCAATTAACTTACAGAATTTACTTTGTCTTTTCACATCTCAGTTTTCCCAGTTGTAAAGTTGGGCTCATAGTACTGATCTCACAGAGAATGAAGATATCAGGTTAGCACAGTGTTGGTTGCATGAATGCTCTATAAATGGAAAGATGAGAATGTATGTTTGAAGTATGGCAGAAAAATGACCTAGATTCTTCCCCAGGATTACTCCAATTGCAAACCTCTGCCCCTCGGTTTGGACTAAACATCAGACACGCATCCTCACAGTTGGTTCAGGAACTGGGGTCCCCAGAGTTTTGAGGTGTTCCATGGGTGCTGGGATTCTGGGCCACGAGTCTGACAACAGCTCTGATGATGAACACCCAAGGCCAGAATTTGCAATTCACCCAAATCACTACCTTATAGCTTTGTTCCCCAAGTGCGACCCTATTATGCACAAGACCTACTAAAGCCAATCTCATCGTGATAAGAACCCTGTGCTGACTTACCTACAGTCTTCAGGGCTGTGGAACAGCAGAAAAGTGGCAAAGAACAAGCAGTGAGAAATCAGACAATCTTTAATAGTACAAAACTCCTCTGGCCTACCTTTCTCTCATCTTTACCTTTCACAGAAGATTGATAAATAAATGAGTTCAAAGGCCCCAAAGAGACACTAACACTGCATTCATTTGTCCCCTGGATTAAATAACATAGCTACTGAGCCAAAGTGGTGCTGAGAAGATGGTGCTGATGAGGTCAAGGTTAAGCCTGGATCAGCCGCTCAGCTTTGTGTGGTCAAAAATTCAGATGGTGTTCCCAGCAAGTTGTCATGTGAATGTCCATGCTGGTCACAGAAAGTAGCTGGATGGAGAATGTGGACTCAGCACCTTCTATCTAGGGAAACAGCACACAAATAACCATAGGCTTTCCAGATTGATGGCTGGGTTTTGGCACAATTTTTATTGGCTTAAAATAAAAAAGAGGCATTAGAATTTTTAAAATATATTTTTGCAACAAAAAGGCAGCAACTTTAAGTTGTAATAGGACGATAGGCCAGGAACAGAAATGGGGAATGTGCTCAGTGTGGGAACTGATAAGAGCAAATGGTTGTAAACCTACATAGAGAAAACCCTGTGCTCGTTGCTTTCTTTAAGGGCCTAAAGTGCAACATGATTCCAATGGGAAAAACTAAAAACTTGCTTCAAAAAGAGGAATATATACTCTGTACACATTTTTCTCTGTAAGGTTAGAAGGAACCCAAGGGAACAGGAGACCAGTGCAGTAAAACAAGAAAAAAGATATAAAAGTAGAAAAGAAGTAAAATTATTCATAGACAACATGATAGTTTATATAAAAATTCTATGAAAAACATAAAACAACTATTAGTTGCCAGTAAGTAAATTTAGCAAGGTAATAGGACATGAGGCCAACACACAAAACTCAACTGTATTTCTATACACTAGCTGCAAACAATTGGAAATTTAAAAAAAAATGTTCAATTTTATTTTACATAGTATCAACATTTTTAAAAAATCTTTGAAATAAGTTTAAGAAAATATAAGTAAAACATCTACACTGAAAACTATAAAACATTCCTGAGGGAAATTAAAATCTAAACAAATGAAGAGATACATTATGTTCATGGGTTAAAAGCCTCAACGTTGTGCCCAGCTGGGTGTGGCTCAGAGGCTGAGCATTGACCTAGGATCCAGGAGATCGAAGTTCAGTTCCCGGTCAGGGCACATGCCCGGGCTGCAAGCTCCGGGATATCCCCAGTGGGAGGGGAAAGGGGGAATCTGGGGGGCATCCAATCAATGACTGTCTCATCATTGATGTTTCTGTCTCTCTCTCTCTCCCTTCCTCTCTTTGAAATCAATAAAGATAGATGATAGATAGATAGATAGATAGATAGATAGATAGATAGATAGATAGATAGATAGATAGATTTTTTTTTAATGTAAAAAAGCCTCAATGTTGTTAAGACTTCAATCCCTTCCAAATTGACCTATACATTCAACACCATGTTTCCAATTATAATCACAACCAGTTTTTTAAATAACGATTGATAAATAAGCTGATTCTAACATGTATATGGGAATGCAAAGGACCTAGACTAATCTTTGAATGAGAAGAGGAAAGTTGAGGAACTCCTACTACTGACTAAAATGCCACAGTAATTAAGGCAGTGTGGTACTGGCAGAAGGACAGGCAGGCCAGTGTAACAGAATAGTGAATCTCTAGTTTCTACTATGGATAAATTGATAGGTAAGCTACCTGAAGTATAAGGAAACCTTTACTGCATGTGAACAGTTGGTATTCTGTACAATAATTGCAACTCAATATTACAAAGAATAGAACAGTGACCATCACTATTCCCGCTGTTACTACATGTGCATCTTATTTCATATCTAGCTGGATAAAATTTATTTTGCAACTTTTTGGTGCTAATAGTCTCACATGCATTTTTAAATTTTGTTCCATGACATAAAGGAACGTTCCTGAAAAATGGACTATATTCGATAGCTGTAAATCAAACTCAAGTTCTTTGGCAGCAGGAATCTTAGTAATAACAGAGGTCTTTAGAAAACAAAGAATCATCTTTATGATATGAATCATCCCGTACATTTTTGGCTTGGAAAGTTCACATATTGTTAACTCTGTCTTAGTAACTGTATAATTATGATGGTGGTCATGTTGCTGCTGACTGTAATGAGAAAGGTAATTACCTTTCTAGGAAGGAGGCTAACGTGCCTGGAAGAGAGCCAGGATGGGACAGTGATACCACCAGTCAACTGGGAATTTCACGATGACGGAAGAGCTCAAGGTTGAGGGCCACATTCGATTGTATCGACTTGTGTCTGCCCCCCTACCAGACTGTGACGATCTGAGGACACAGAAGCTGTGTTACTTGACTTTGTATCCCCAATGCCATGCACAGGACCTGACCTATGGGAACCCAAAAGAGAGAAGCTCTACAGTAAGGCAAGAAGAATTTTCAGAGACACTGAGATTTCAGCTGGGTCACAAAGGATGAGAGAAAACTCCTCTGGTGACCCAGAGCGTTCCTGGCTAAAGGACCGGACTGAACAAAGATGAGTCAGGATCCCACAAGCACAGTGTAGTCTGGAAGCGTAACAGAGGCTAGATAAAGGCGGAGGCCGGGAAGGTAGGTGAGGTCTAGTTGTTCTGACCTCAACAGAACAGGATGTAATCTCAATGTTTTCTATCTCTTCGTTTGGTAAGCAACTTCTGACTTGGTCTCCAGACTAAAGGCGGTACAGAAATGGGAAATCAGTCACAGTGAAGCCAGATTCCTTACGCATCTACTGTGGCTGATACCGTTTCTCAGCAATAGACTAGCACGCCGCACACCCGGGCTGTAATAAATGTTGCCGGCAGCCACCGAGTGCTTGTAGACAAGCATCTATACATCAGATCTTATCAGCAAGGGCACTCGGGGCATTCTCAGTCTCTGTGCGGGGAGACATTTGGCTTGCCCTGTGCACAAAGCCTTGGGACATTTCCAGGAAAAGTCAACCTCTTGATTTGTAGAGATACTGCAGTAGGTTAATTCATGCCAATCCCGTTCAGTGGGGTCCTAGCATCATCACAGCAGCTCAAAGGGCCACAGCTCATCTATTTATATAGGCTGATTTATGCAACAGGGATGAAAGGTGGGGAAGTGTGCAGACTCAGGACAGAAGTCTTCATTTCTGCCCATTTGCTTAACCCGGAAATGACTCCAGCAGAGGCTTCCTGGGACCCTTTCAAATTTGGGGCTGGGGTTGAGAAGGATTAGAGGGAGATTGAGGTACTGCAGCAGACACATTTTGCCACCCAGACAATTTCCCTTGTGCTTCTTCTTGATTTTCCTTCCCCAAAACCTCCTTTCATCATTCAGGTCAGCTCTTACAATTTCTCTCCCCCTCTCTCTCTCTTGCCTCTGACATATGTTTGGCATCAATGAATGTGTCTGCCCTTAGCCTTTCTTCTCTTGGACATGCTTACAATGACTTCCTAAAGGGCTGCTTTCCACCCCCTCACATCCACTGCTCTCTGATAGCAAGACCTTTGTCTGTCTGATTCATTGCCATGTCCCCGAGACGCAGGGTACAGCCTGGTACATAGTAGAGGCTCAGTAAAAAGTCAGCTGAACAACTGGATGAGCAGTCTGAATTATTCCCGAGATTCTCCCTCCTGTGTGTGACTCGACTGAAGGTTGTGGGTTAGGGAAGAGTGCTCAGTACCTCCTTCCCGCTTTCATCCTTACAATATCCCTATCACAACAGCTTGTTTTCCCTTGCTGTCCCATGTCCTCTGAGACTAGACAGATCGCTGGGTTCCTCCCAGAGCAAAATGCCCCCTTTATGAATCAGAGATCTGTCTCACAGTGTTTGGCAGGAGGACCTGCTCTGAATTAGAACAGCTGCCACTCGAAGTGATGTAGTCCAAGTGTACTAGAATTTATTTAAGAAGCTGCCATCTTTAGATAAATTAGCTTTTAAATAGCAATCATATTATTTTTAGAATGCGAAAGTACCTTATAATTTCCCATGGTTTCCCAGTGCATCGAAGAGAAAATCTAAACTCCTTCCTGTGGACTTTGGGGCCCTGCCTGGCTCTGCACCTCACCCCCTGACCTGCCACACCGGCCTGCCTTCATTTTCATTTCTTCTCCAGCCTCTTCTCCACCTCAAGGTCTTTGATGTTTTTATGTTTCTCTGCCTGGCTTGCCCTTTTCTCTATCTGCATGTTTAACTTCTGAACCTTAACTTTTGCTTTCAATATAAGGTACATCCACAATTTTCAATGTAGCACCCCTTATTTTCTGTATAGCACTAGCACCTTTCACAAATTGTAGTTTATATATTAATTTACCACTTAAACCAGCCTTTCCCAGGGGGCTGAAAATTCCTCAAGAGGAGGGACTTTGTTTTTATTACCACGGCACTCTCTTCACCTGGTACAGTTACTGGCACATAAATGATTCTTAATAAAGAATCTACCCTCCCTGGCCACCTCCCCTCCTTGTTCTCAATGCAGAAGTAACCTCTGCAATAAGCCCGACACAGACCGTCTTTGACAGTTTCAGTATCCAGCTGCTCTGAGCGTAATCAAGTTGCTTTTACGTCAGGTCCACAACATCCTTCCTCTAAAGTCCACTGACCAGCTTTACTTCACAATATGGGGACACATAAACTGAGTCACCTCTTGCTCTTCCATGGGGTCAGATTTTCAGGTCCCACAATTTCAAGCCGCTGTGACAATCCAACACTCTGCATTCACCCTGTGCCTTACGTTCCTCATCATGTCCTCGGTAGATTCTGTTACTTTAAGCAAAATGATGTAAAGCCAAACAGTTTTACTACACTCCAATTGATATAAACAGGAACAAGTTTCCTAGAGCATCTCATCAACATTAAAACAAGACGACACTGAATGGAACAACATTATTTGAGGGCCTGCTGTAATTCGCAATGCAGAATGAAAGCTACGACCAGTGTAGAAATAATCACGATAGGAGGCAGAATGTGATGAGAGACAAGGGGAAAATAAAGAGGGGCCCAAAGACAGTTACATATTGGCCAACAATTTATTGTGATCTGTTGTGATCTATTTCCACAATTTGGGAAAGGAACAAAAAGTATTTACCCTTCACAGTATTGGGTTGTTGTGAGGCTTGAGAAAATGCACAGGAAAAGCTTTCGGAAACTGAAACACCACTCAAATATAAGGTGATGCCGGTGGTGATGATGGTCGTGATGACTTGGGATAAATTTCAAAGTACGTCCTGGATTTCCATGGGTAGTGCTTGGCGGTGTAGAAGCGGGGTGGGTGGGGTCATGACAATGGGGGTGTAGCACTCAGAGCCGAGACACAGAGGCTGAAAGAACCAGGAGTGTCAGAATCCTGAGCAAGAGACTAAGTACAGGAGAGCAGTGGGACCCATAACGGGATCACACGGTGGGGAGACCTGGAGGCCAGATGGAGGCCAGTTTTGAGTCTTCTGCCATAGAAGAACTTTCTTTTTCTTTCTAGTAGGATGGAGTGATGCTCCCTCAAACTCAGACCTCAAAGCAGTCTTTGGATTTTTTTCCTGTCAGTATTTAAGTTGTTATTGGCTCAGAAAAGAACCCAAGTCACAGGACTAGGTAGTCACCCACTGCAGTGGTCCAGGTGAAACATAATGAAAGCCTCATGGTGGTATTAGGAATGAAAAAACAACTTTTTTGAGGAACAGCATGGGGCTGGACGTAGAAGATGAAGGAGGGGGAGCCCTAAGGTGGCTCCCAGGCTGCTCGGGAGGGTGGCGGGTGGACGCAGACGCCCAGTGCAGACAGAAAGGGCACAGAAACGGAAGGGTGTTTGAGGAAAGATCAAGTTCAATTTGGGGCACGTTGAGAACGAGGTGTCTGTTGGACATCCAGACAGAGCTACCTTGCAGGCAGCTGGAGGAAAGAGCCTGAAGATCGGCGGGGGGGTCTGGGCTGAGGATACGGGTTTGTGAGCCATCAGCAAGCGGGTGTCCATGTAAGTGGTGAGAGCAGTGAGATTAGTCATAAATAGCCTATAGAATGAGGAAAGTGGCCGACAAAAGTGCGTGGAGGAAGAGAAGGCAGCAAAAGATGTTGAGAAGGAACAGTTGAAGAGGCAGGAGGAAAAGCAGGGTCCAAGCAGGCCGAGAGTTTCAAAAAAAGAGTGAGTGGGCAACAGTGACTAAGTGCTGCTGAGAGCACGTGACTGTGTTAACTCTGTGTGTGTGTGTGTGTAAGGCAAGATGAAAAAAATTTTTAAAAATTCTTTAAGTATGAGACTACGTGTGATGCTTTAAAATTAGTATTTGAGATGTCTTCAATGCTAAGAGAGGAAAGACAGCGGGATGTGTTGATTGGGAAAGGCCCTGGTAGCTTCAGGTTAGGGGGTGAGGACAGTCAGTAGTCTCCAAGAGTTTGCTGAGGTGGAAGGAGCGACTATTAACTCAGTAAAGGAAACTGAAGGTCAAGGGAAAGAGCAATAGTGTCTGAGGAATGTGTTTGTTGGTTTGGTTTAGTTTTATTAAAAGAGACATAAGCCTGCTTATAAAAGACACTGAGAATGGGGAGGAAGGGAGGCAAAGGAAAGGAGAGACTGAGACAGCAGCCAGGGAGAGAAGAGCTGATGGAGTAAGGTCCCTGAGGTTGCCAAAAGGGTTGGGGTCAAGAGCACAGATGAAGAGTCTCTTTGACAAGCAAGAGATTCATACCTTCCCTCAGATACAGGATGCACAGAGGGGTTCTAGGTTAGGACAGAAGGCAAGAGTGCTTTCATCAATGTCTACGAGTAAATCATTGATTGAGGGTGAGGCAGGTGGATGGCTTTGGAGTCTTGAGAAAGGTTTGGAATAGGCATTGAGGGGGTGCGGCAGCAGCCAACAAGAGGAATACAAGGCTTGCTACACAGCCATGGTGGTCTGGGTGGGACCAGGGAGCAGGATTTGCAATGAGGCCATCAGCGGGTTTGACAACGTCCTGTCTTCTCAAGAGCTGGAAGTGGGAATGGGCAGAAAATGGGCAGCGAGTAAGCCAAGGCTGGGGGTTCCTGGCTCTCCCAGTTTGTTCTCGTGGAGCTCCCAGATGCCTCTCCATCCTGGTCGGAGGAGTTCCCTAGGGCTGCTGTAACAAGGACCACACCCTGGGTTGCTTGAAACAACAGAAATTTCTGGAGGCTATGAGTTTGAAATCAAGGTGCCAGGAGGGCCATTCTCCCTCTGAAGTCTCTAGGGATGAGGCTGCTTCCTTGACTCTCCCTAACTTCTAGTGGTTGCCAGCAATCCTTGCTGTTCCCTGGCTTATAAAGGGTGGGGCAAAAGTGGGTTTACAGTCATTCATAAGGAAAATAACACAATAATTAATAAACAGTAACACAAGAATAAACTGTGTTGCCCCACCCTTTAGATTCATCACTCTAATCTCTGCCTCTGGCATCACATGACCTTCCTTTTCAGTCTGCGTATCTCTGTCTCTTCTCTTCTGATATTGGATTTAGGGCACAACCTACTCTGGTATCATCTTATCTTATTACATCTGCAAAGATCTTATTTCCAAATAAAGTTACATTGTGAGGTGGACATAAACTTTTGGGGAACACTATTCAACCAAGTACACTGGCCTTTGTGCCCGGTGGAGACTCAAGCAGGGGGATGGTCTTGAAATATAGTGTCTAGACCTGAACTTACAAAGCTATGACCGAGGGAGAAAGCATATGGCATTTGCTAACTTCAACAGCGCTAAGAACTCTTCCTACTCCTTCCTCTTATAATTCTTTATTGATGAAGTCATTTGTATTCCAGAAAGAGCTCTTATTTGGCCATTCTTACCTCAGTGTTCATCCCTTAACAGAGAGAAAATGATCCTACTAAAGGGAAAGGAAGATTAAAAAGGAGGCAAATTACTAAACTGTTAGCACTATAACCACAGGCCAAATCAACACGCTCAGATAGGACCAGGATTGCCTCAAATTGGTTCAGAAATGCACCTCTTGTCTATCTTGTTCAGTTATAACAATTCAAGGTCAAATCGGAATTCAGCAGCCTAACCTTGCAGAGGGGACATTGATTTTGTTTTGTGTTTTTGTTGTGTTCTGTTTATGTTGCTAGGTATTGGTAAAATTTTCTTCTGTGAAGATTTGACAGTAAGTCTGATGAGCCCCCAGCACTATGCTCCCTAGGTGGCTCTCGTAACCCAGAAAAATCTTTTGCCTTCTTCCCCAAGAATGTTTATAAAATAAAACTGGAGGTTCTTTGTTTGCTTGAATTTTTTGTTTTGATTAGAGTCGATATTCAGTATTATATTGTGGCTTGGACACTTAGGACAGGTCAGGTTGTATCTGAGTAGTCTTGAGGTAACTGAGAAGTCTTGGAGGAAAGGATTTAAACAGGAAGAGCCTAACCCTTTGTGGACCACATGACATTTCATAGTTCTAGGCCTTTAGCACTGTTGACATCTAGGATTTTAGAGTTGGAAGGGACATGAGGGTCATTTAGTTCAACCTTTTCATTTTGCAGGTGAGGAAACTGATAGGGGAAGCAACTAGCTCAAGGACAAATGAAGGGCTTTTAGCAGAGCTGGGAATAGACTCAGGTCACTTGACTGCCAGCCTGTATGCAACAGTCACTTCACCATTCCACTATATGCAACAGCATCTGAAAGGGACAAGCAGGTGAAGGAGAGTGAACCCAGCTCTCACATATATCTGCTATGATTTACTTGGCATCCTCCAATCCCTCTCCTGAAAAGTCAGGTTCAGAAAGGCAAGGGCTAAAATTTGGGGAGATTTATGGGCTTAAAAAAGCATTCTCTAAACATCTCTTCTACCTGCCCCCATCCCTACTATCCTTTGGCAATCCCATTAAAAATAGCTTTGACTTGAAATCGGCCTGGAGATCGTCATCCACTCTGAAATTACAGAAGCCCTCAGCCGAAGGCATTACTGTACCAGCAAAACCTGAGAGAGAAGCTGAATCGATGCTGGAATCTGCAGATGCACTTAGAAGAGCTCCTGCAGATTCCTCATCTGAGGGGGAGTGTGTGTGTGTGTGTGTGTGTGTGTGTGTGTGTGTGTGTGTGTTGGTGAAAGAATGTGCCAAAGAGTTGGGGTAGTGGAACTTTCTTATCTCAGCGTCTCCCTAGGCGGCAGGACCAGGCAGGGCTGATATGAAATGGACTTTGCAGTAATATCCTAACCTCTAAAGTGATAATATTAACAAATGTAAAGGGGAGGTAATCGGGTTTAAATGAGGCCATGAGGGTGGAGCATCCATGACTGCACTTATTAGTGCCCTTATAAGAAGAGGAAGAGACACCAGAGCTTTCTCTATCTACTATGTGAGGATATAGTAAGAAGGCTGCTGCCTGCAACCCAGGAAGCAGGCCCTCTCCAGACACCCAATCTGCTGCACCTTGATCTTGGGACTTCCCAGCCTCCAGAAATGTGGGAAATAATGTCTGTTATCTAAGCACCCAGTCTATGGTATTTTGTTATAGCAGCTCAAGCTATGATACTCACATATCTGATATGTTCATTCCAAGAATCATATGCTGTCCCAGCTACCAAGTTACCTCAGATCTTGTCCTATTTAACATTCTCACTTCACAGAAGATGAAACCAAGATGCAGAGGGTAAAAGTAAATTGCTGAAGACCACTCAGGCTACTCAATGGCTGATATGGTTTCTCAGGGAAGAAGCTAAAAACAGTGGAATGTAGCAGATAGGAGCCCAGGCTCTGGAGTTACGGCTTGACTTTTAGATTTGCCACCAACTACTTGTGTAATCTTATATTGCGAGTTATAACACAGAGTCATGTTACATCTCTACAATCAGTTTTTTCACCTGCACATTGAGGATGATAATAACCTTATAGGGTTGGTGTAAAAATTACATGAAATAATACTTAACACGTGGCCTGGAAAATAATAAATGTTGTCTGAATGCTGGCTACTTGTGGTGATGACCAACAAAGATTTCGCTCCCCTTCCACAGTGTGGAGTTGCTGCCAGGACGAGGCTGACCGGCCTGGGATCACTTTTCCCAGTCCCTCTAGCACCAGGCAGGGCACACGACTGAGTGACCGCCAGAGGAGTGGAGGTAGAAGGGATGGGCGCTGCTGGGCCAGGTGGCTAAATGACAGGTACAAAGCCTGCCCTTCTCTATTGGCTGGATTGTGCTGGAGCAACTCTGCAGCTCCAACATGGTAGAGCAAGGGCTTGGAGGCAAACCAAGCTCTTAGCCTGTGCATGAGTAAGAAACAAACTTAATATGTAAGGCTGTTACAGCAGCTGGCATGAAGTACCCTCACTAATACATTATTGCTATTATTACTAAAACAGGACATATTTTGAGCAAATGAAAGGGAAAAGTAGAGCGTCTAACCAGTGTGACTCTTGGCTACAACTTCTGGGTGTGCATTTGCAACACCTGTGCTCACACTAATCCTCACACTCAAAGGCCTACATTCTCCTGCTATTAAACAGCAGAGGAGGGCAAAGATGCAGAGTCCAAGCTAGCTCTGTCCTCCCGAGGGGCTGGCAGAGCTTTCCTGATGAGTGGTGAGAAGATTCTAAATGATTTCAGTCCTGGCAGTATGCTTCTGTAAATTCCCTTGCAGGAATGGTAAAAGAATTAGAAATGGGTGGCAGCCAGTGGGTTCAGACAGCCGGGGCCTGGTCTTCCCTCTGCCTTCAGCTTACTGTGCAACCTTGGCCATGCCCCATAATGTCCTCAGCTTGAGTTTCCTCATCTATGAAACGGAAGGATCTCAAAGGATCCTTTCTGCTCTAATGATTTTTACACGTTCATCCATTCAACAAACAGTTCTTGAGCGCTATGCTGGGCATGGCAGATATAAAGCTCTCTAAGGTATGGTCTCTGGCCTCAGGATGCTCACAGTCTAGAGAGGACTTGCCTGTTCTGGAGTCAGGCATGATGGAGATGGTCTTTGTGCCGTGTTCTCTGCCTTTACGGCCACTTCGGCATGTCATTCACCTTGACGGAAAAGAGGAGAGGACGGGCATGAGGACTATTCACAAGGCAGGCACCCTAAGAAAGGTGTTCATTCTGGAACAGCCCAGAATCTGCAGCGCGGTAAGAATTCAGAAAAGTCTCTTCTCCCCAACCCCCAGCAACTCAAAAGCACAGACTGCATTTTTAGACCCAGGAGGAGCCTATTATCTCATACTCCCTCATTTACAAGTGAAACGTCACAAATAGCCCAGATAAGATCAAGTCCAGGCTCTCTGTGCCAGTCATCCTAAGTCATGGCTTTGGAAAGGAAAGGAAATTTCAACAAACATCCACTCGATGCCCCTCGGAGAGGACAGGTGAGTGTTTCCCACTACCACACCACCCAGACAGACTTCCTTGCTTTGAAAACCTCTGATTTCTTTAGTGGATGCTACTGAAGGAGCTGGGAGACGCTTGATGCCCCCACCCACACCCACCCACCTCCACACACAGATCCTGATGAGTCTTGCTCTAATCAGGTGTAACCACAGCTCTGACATGCAGTTGCTGAGAAACCTCCAGACCAGTTGCCTCCTCAAGCCTTTCAGCCTCAGTTTCCATATATCACACCTGTTTCAATGATGTTTAAACCTCCATAAATGCAAAACTGGTCACGCAGCCAAACAAGGGTAGGGGGTGGAGTGTGGAATATGCAGAAGAGCTGCAGCCACCTTCTGGTTGAAAGGATTCAACCCTCCGAGGAAAACAAAAAGCCCCTTCCTCCGTTGCCATGGGAATGGCTCAGCAATGCCACGGGTGCTCTGCAGGAGGCTGCCTTGGAGCAGAGCTGGGGAGAGGGCTTTCTTTCCCGAGGAGGATGGCTATTTCTGAAAAAGCAATCCTGTCAGCTCTTCTGATTCCTGCAGGGGCTGCGCGTGGGTCCCTGGCCTCTGGGCCCCAGGGCATCTTTTCTTCACAGCGTTGCCCAGCTGACAAGAAAAGAGGCCATGACCCAAGGCTAACTCCAAATGATTATAGAGTCAGGTTCTCTGTTTAAAAGACTCAAAATCACTGAGGAGGAGCGGTTTCCTCATCTCCACCGGTACAGCTGTATCTCTCCCACCAGGACAGGATGACTGGGCACTCCTTGTCTGAAGATGCAAAAATAACCAGAAAGGGAACCATATCAGAGAAGATTTGGGGCAGGGGCTGGGGGGAGGCAAGTGTGTGAATGGAGACAGGGAGCAGCCACAAGTCTCCTCTGCGTGACTTTGGCCCCACTCCCACACCGCGCATTCACACCAAGATTGGCAACGATTATCGTCTCCTGACCCGTTTTTCCTTTCGCTCTGTTTCACAGGGGACTCATTTCTGAGCCCACTCCCAGCTGTCTCTGACTCAGACACCCTCCCCCCCCCCCAGGGCCGTGTCCCACACCCAGCCCTTATGAAGAGCTCCAGCTTTACTGGGTCAAGGACGGTAGGGGAGGATTCTGATGGCACAGCAGTTAAAAGCGGGAGCTCTGATGTCAGGCTCAGCCCTGTGACCTCAGTCAGGATACTAAGCCTCCTAGTCTCAGTTTCCTCATCCATAAAATGGACAGTAATACTATCTACTTCATAAGAATACGAGGGGTATTATATGATATATTGCACCGATAGCATTTAGCCAAGGACCTGGAGCATAATGCCAATTTAATGAATGTAGACTTAGCAAAATAAATAAATAAAAATAGTTTAGACTAAATGACCTTCCCAGTTTTCCCAGTTGTAGGAGTCTGTGACTTCTATCTCCACTTCCTAAAAAACAAAAACAAAAACAAAAACACATATTCTGACTCTCTTCCATAGTCAGGATTATTTCAGCTATTTTTTTCAATGCCTTATTCACTCTCCTTTTCTTATTTTCCTTCATAAGTAACTGCTTATGCTAAACGCAAAGAACATGGAAGAAAGAAATACAATAAAATGTGAACAGTGTGTTTGGTGGCCAGAGAGTATGTGGAATGGTTTTTCTCTTTTATGTTAGAAATAAAATATTTTGAAAAGCAGTATTAGTCAACACCCCATGTGATCTCTACTCTCTTTTGGACATCTATTTAAGAGATCTTAAACATTGTCTAACTTTATTTATCTATTCTGCAGGGAATATTTTCAAGTCTCCATCTCCGGGCCTGACTCCCTCCCAGACTCTGGCCCCCCAGGAGCATACATCCGCGTGGATGAGCGCAAAGAAGCCATAATTAAGCAACTGCTTGTGGTTTATTACTGTTCACAAAGCCCTGCCAGCCACACTCAAAATAACCCTGTGATATGACTATTAATATCATCACCCCGTCTTACAGAAAAAACAACTGAGACAAATGAAAAGGCTTACCTCCTCCATTTCTATTTCATGCCGTAGATAAATGATGGAACCAGGGATTTCAACCCAGGTGTGCCGATGCCACTCCACAACAGGTTTCCCCACAGGTGGGCTGTCCCGACACCACCATCAACGATCTCCCCGCTAAACCCAGTGACTCTTCCAGCTTCTCTCTTTCCAGCTGACGGCATCACCATTTCCTCACTCACCCCATCCCCAAACCTGGGAGTCATCTGAGTTCTCTCCCTCTCTTCTCCAGGATTTGACTCTACCAATCACGAAGCCCTATCAACTCTTCTCTTTCAACATCTCTCAAACCGTCCCTTTTTCTCAGTTCCCACGGTGACTCCTCATGCTCAGGCCCTTGTTGTCTCCTATGAATCCTGATGACTCAGCTGTGCAACAGCCGCCCAGTTGGTCTCACTAACTGCAATCTCTTTGTCCTTCAGAGTCACCAGGTTAATCTTGCTCTTTATTGCCTACAAAATAAAGTTCAAAACCGCTGCCCGACAGACAAGACCCCTCTCTATCTCCTAACCCCATAACTTTGCTTTAATTCTTGTTTCCCTACTTAGGATCCAACCCTATCCATGAATGTATGACCTGTCCAAGAACAGTAAGTGGGTTTGTTCCCAGATGCCAGGAGATCAAAAGGTGATGTCTGCCTCGAGCTCTGGGTTGAAAAGGCTTATGAGACCATGTTTTGGGTCAGGGGAAAAGGGTGCGGAAGTCAACCGGCAAGATCTGCCATTGTCAAAACAATGGGGACACAGGGCAGAAGAAGGTGGCATTCCGTTCTTATTTCTCATTTTTCCTATTAGTACAAAGCTCATCTGGGCCACGACCTTGCCTTTGTTCCCCCATCTAATTTCCCTATAGCCACTTAGCACAGTGCCTTGCATATGGTAGAAACTCAGTACATATTTTAAAGTTGATCCATAAATTTTTCTAAACTCATTTTGAGCTACAATAAAGCAGAGGCCCCACAAGATAAAGCAGTGGCACTCAACCCTGGGGAGCTTTTTTAAAAAACAACACTGATGTCTGGGTCTCATCCCTGTAGGCTCCAATTTAATTAGTCTGGGCAGGATCCAGCACTAGTAGTTCTTGGAGCTCCCTGAGGTTGAGAACCATTGGTTGAAGAAAAGGGCAGTGGGTTTCTGAAGTCCTGGTTTTACTGAACAGCTGTGTGATCGAGAACAAACCGCTGTACTTCAGCAAGTGTCCATTTCACCTGTTAGAAAATAAAGTGGTTTTACTGCGTTGTGTTTAAGGTGCATTCAAGTTCTAACAACCTTTTCTTCCATTTTAGAAAGAGTTTCTCCACCAGCAGAGTCCAGCTGTTATACTGGGGAATCTAAAAACCTTCATCAAATGCTCCTAGAATTAGAAGAAAAGGAAAACCTAATGTATATTCTTTTCCCCACCCCCTCCCCAATGGAAACATTGCTTCTTAAATTAATCAATCAATACCAATCAATTAATGATGATAAGGGTAACTTGGGGATCATTAAGCCCCGCCCACTCTTAGGTTTGCACAATCGACATTTTCTCATATTTGTGAAACGTGCTTTAAGAAAAGTTGCTACACTTCCCTCACAACTGGTGTTGACTTTAAGGCATCTCCTATGTAGGAAATGTGAAGCTGCCTAAAATCAAGGACTTAACGAATCCCTATTATTGTTTGGAATTATTCAAGGGCTGTGTAGAGAATACAGTTGTCCCCCCTTGTGCGTGGAGAGTACGTTCCCAGATCCCCAGTGGATGCCTGAAACTGTGGGTACTACTGAACCCTATCTATACCACATATTTTCCTGTGCATACATACTTATGATAAAGTATTTTATAAATTAGGCACGGTAAGAGATTAACAACAATAACTAATAATGAACTAGAACAACTACAACAATATACTGTAATAGAAGTTATGTGAATGTGGTCTCTCTGTCTGTCTCTCTGAAAACAAATCTGATAGCCCAGATGGCTAAGTGACTGGTGGGCAGGGAGCATATACAGTGTGGAGATGCTGGGCAGGGGTATGATTCATGCCCAGGTGGGATGGAGCAGTTCCTCAAGGGAGGAATCTAGACAGCGAGGGGTTTCATCATGCTACTGAGAATGAATT
Organism: Miniopterus schreibersii; assembly: GCF_964146895.1. Classification (NCBI taxonomy): domain Eukaryota; kingdom Metazoa; phylum Chordata; class Mammalia; order Chiroptera; family Miniopteridae; genus Miniopterus; species Miniopterus schreibersii. Next base: position 178,682,327 of record NC_138101.1, read on the forward strand.
ATGCTACTTATGAATTATTTCTGATTTTCCGTTTAATATTTTCAGACCAGCGTTGACTGGTGAAACCACGGAAAGTGAAACTGTGGTTAAGGGTAGACTATCACACAAAGAAACTCAAAATTCTGTCCTGAGGAACATAGACTCTAACTGGGGAAAGAAAATTAACACACAATCTAGAACTAAATACAGGGTCCTGACAGTAAGAGTTTTCAGGTGGCACCTAGGGAAGGGAAAGATCCATGTTCCCCCTGCCGTCTCCAGCTAGGTCTCTTTGACCTTAAGAGTGCTGGTATCATCTGGAACCTACTATCAAATTTAGTCACACCAGGACCAATTCCTGGCCACAGGAAGGGGCTCCCAGGATGTCTCCTAATTGCTAAGAACAGCAGGAAGTAGCAAGAAACATCTTCCACCCTCCCCATCGTCTCGGCCTTCTATTCTCTTAGTAATGGCTCCCAAATTCATTCCCAAGTAATTTACATGTAAATTAGACTAGAAGGAGGCAGAAAGGATTCAGGTGGGGGGGGGGGGCGTAGGGTGAGAAAGTAAATCCAACCCCAGACACCTATAATCGAGAACCAAATGTTCTGTTCTTTGAAAACATAGTCTGGGTGTGCTGAGACTAGGTCTATAGAGGACATGGTGAACGTGGACTTGGTAAAGGTCAGACATCTGGGCACAGTGTGCTGAGCAGGCAGACTTTCTGAACCTCCCAGGCATCGAAGTGCTTTATTGACAGGTCTTGCAAACCAGTGTTCTTTGGCCATCTCCCCAGGTTTAACTCTCAGCTCTAGCTGTTTCTCCTTCTGTGAGTATGATCAGTATTTGCTGATCAGAAGGTAGCTGAGAGTGATGGCAATTGGGTTAAGCCGAGTGCTGCCTACCTGGGACCAGCACCAGAACGTTTCTTCCCTGTAGGCATTTTTTGCTCAGCTCCGCCTCAGAATGACCTTCTCTGATAGCAGCCACATTGTTATATTCTCTCCAAACATGGCTCCCCAGAACGTGGACCATCCAGTCCACCCCGGTTGTATAGCTGAGGAAATCAGGCCCTTCTAGAGAAGGGACTTGACCATGTCACCCATGAGGGGGTGTTGGCATCATGGCACTCTGATGGTGTGTGCTCAGGCATGAAGGGTACCAGGAGGAGAAGGGACACCACAGAGTTAGCGTTTGGCCTCTTCTTTAAATTCTAAATTAACCCCTTTGGCTCTAACCTACCCTCCAGGTCCTCAATCTCATCTCCACTCTTGTGACCCTCGCTCTGAACCTATCCTGAATGCCAGGTCCATATTTCCATTTGTCTACAACATTTCCCCATGGATGTTCCATTACTGTCTCAAAAACAAGATGCCCCAAATGGAACTCACAAACTTGCTCCCCACTTTTGTATGTTCCATCTTATTTGAGGGCAACCCTGTCCATTCTGCCATGATGGAGGGAAACTGGGCAGTCGCCTTTGATTCTACCCTCTTCTTTTCCCTCCCTAGTGCCACCCAGTCTCTAAATCTATCAGTGCTCATCACAGGATGCCTTATGGCCCATCTACTACTATCTATTTCAACAGACAGTCCAGGCCGCCATCGTCCTTCACCCGCATTACTGTGATAGCTCCTCAGCTGGTTCCTTAATCCCCTTTCCAGATTCTTCCCGCCTGCCCCTTACCCATCCTCCATACTGCTGCCAGACTAACCCTTCAAGAACCAAAATGAACTTTTGTGGTCACTTTACAGCCTATAATGTCCAAGTCCTTCAGCCTGTTGTCAAGGCACCTACAGTTCGGCCATGCTCTGAAGTTCTCTCACTCGATACCCTGCTCCAGCCACACTGCACTCCTCGCTCCTTCAACAGGCTCCGCAGCACCTTCTCTTGACCAAGAATGTCCTTCCTTCCATAGCACCTTAACAAAACCCTACTTCTCACTTCTTTTTTTTTTTTTTTTTTTTATTATATCTTTATTGATTTCAGAGAGAGGAAAGGAGAGGGAGAGAGAGAGATAGAAACATCAACGATGAGAGAGTCATTGATCGAGCCCACAACCCGGGCATGTGCCCTGACCAGGAATCGAACCCCGATCGCCTGGATCCCAGGTCGACGCTCAACCGCTGAGCCACTCCCGGCCGGGCCTAGTTCTCACTTCTTTAATGAAGCCACCTCCCACCCCACACATTCTCCCAGAGTGCTGCCTTTCAACATTTTAAAGTTAGGTTGATGGCATGCTGGTTATTAAGACTACAATAAAAAGATGTTAGAAGAAGCCGTGCAAAAAGCAAAGCCATAAAAAAACCTGGAGAAGGTGGTCATAGGGTGGCCTCTTTTAACAGGTTTTCTTTCTCCTAATCAATGGGCCAGGCCGCAGGCTTTACAATCCTTCTGCCCTGTAATTTTCCCTTTGTACCTCTATTTTAGCTCTCACCATCTATCTCTCATGATAGGTGTCAGTAGAACAGCTTTCCTTCCCTGCCATTTTAAAAGTTCATGCAGAGAGCACCGAGGAAGCCTGAACATTAGGGCGCCTTGACATTTGTCAATGTTATCACCAGGTCATTAGCCTCTGTTGTAGTTTTAGGCACAGTGGTTGTGGTGGGGATAGCAAGAGGTGGCTGCATATACAAAGTGGGTCCCATTACGGGCTTGGGCTCTGGGCCTAAATACCCATGTATAACTCCTGTACACTAGGCCAGACAGACCTTGGGAAGGCGCATTTTCCTGTGCAGGGTAGACCTAAATATAATTCCCCTTTACACTCAAGCCAATCTCAGATCATGCCCTTCTCACGCTTGCAAAGGTCACACTCAATGCCTGGGAGTAGAGGACAGAGTCCAACAGAGCATGGGTAAACCCAAATAGCCTTATTTACCCTCCTAGGGAAGCACCTACGGAAACCATGGTGTCCTGGAATCTGACCGTTCTGATCTAGACTCGTGGGGGAAACACACTGAGAAAACTTCCCCCAGAGGCTACTGTTGCATAGTAACTGTTGCCTATCACTGTGAGTCAGGTGCTGGTGCTAAGAGCTTTACATACATCGTCTCAATCCTCCCAGGAACCGTATGTGGGTATTAATATTATCATCCTTACATCTTTACAGAGAAAACATGTAGAGAAGTTTGCATTGTGATCCCTAAAACATTTAGTAAGCTTCCTTAATGTTTTGATGTATCTATTGAGCATTTTACTACTGTGCTAGACATTATGGGGGATACAAGGACAAATCAGATCTGCTCCCTGACCCAAGAAGTTCACAGGCCAGTAAAGAAGACAGCTGAGTATTTAAGGAAGCCAGATTTCCTTAGGGAGAGGGACAGGTTGGCACTGACTTGGTAGTCTTACCTAGAAAAAAGAATTTGGGCCAGCGGCCTTGTAAGATAGGCCAGACTTCAAAAGGCAGATATAGGAGAGCATCTGCTTTCTGGGAAACTAAACTGTGAACTCCTTGAGGGCAGAATCCAATCTCTTACGCATAATTCAATTCAAGAGATTTTTTCATCCAGCATCTTCTATGTACCTGCCAGGGTAGTACGAGTATGAAGAGGGGGTGGGACATAAAGATACTGAACAAGATCAAGTCGTTGCCCTCAGCCCTCTGGGCAAGCTTCTTCCTTGGTCACTAGCAGTATTTCCTTCTCTAGCCAGCCCAGGGATGGATCTTCTCCTCCTTCCCGCCATGAATACTTGACCGACTTGTTTATTTCACTGTCCTCTGTTTGGTCTGGGTCGGTGTGGGTCAGACAACCCAGAATAGCATCTGGGGCTGGAATTCTGAGAACTAAAAGACTAGGAAAAGAGCTTCACACCTAAAATATTTAAAGGTCACTTACTGAGACTGTCTCTGCACATATTTCAGAGGCGATTTAATAACCTTCCTTAATGATACTCAACTTGCTTGAAATTCACCTGCTAATCCCCATGTTCCCACCCTTAATGGAGGTGCAACAATGCTGATGTCTGGGAAGGACGAGACACTGGCTTTCTCACGTTTGCTTCTGTCCTGTGTATGCACATGTGTATACTCGCATGAGCTCATGTGTATGTGTACGTGTGTGTGTGATAGCACATGCAGGCACAAGTGACACTTCTCAGGCTCACCATCCACACTGGAGGAACCCAGGTCTGGTTCCCTGCAGAGCTGCAAGGGTGATATCTACATCCAGGAAACCACCCCACGCCTGACTAATTGACCTGAATGGCAAGGCAAACCCTCTGGGAATCCCCAGGGGCTTGTCTGAGAAGAGCTATGAACAGGCATAATAACAAAGGCAGAAAAAATAACAACAGTCCATCTTGGCGCCCCGGCTGTAAATGGCTCATTTACTCTGGCAAGAGGAATGGAGTTTTAATGACAAATTGTAATGCCGCACAGCAGGCTTGGTTGTGTGCTGTAAATTATTTTGAAAGAGGCACTATGCCTTAATAAAAAGTAAAAAATAAAAATGGATTGTTCTCTGCTGTGGTGTCTGGACTCGGCTGTGGAGTGAGGGCGACTGGAATCCCCCCATCCTCACATCCACCCCCTCCCAACACTTCCCTGCTCCATCTCCAGGTCTCCTGTTGTCTCTGCATTTCACAGGTGAGCTTCATAGCAGTGCGCTTTCTATCCTGGGTGTGCAGAGGGATAAAGCTGAATTTCACAAGACCCAGAGACAGAGGGCACAGGGTTCAAAGGGCATCTGCTAATGTTCCCTGATGAGAACGTCCTGTTCTCTCTTCTACACAGGATTCACTTTCACAAAGGAGTAGAGAGCTCTGAGGACTGCACTGGAGAGATTCAGAGGCATGCCAGGGGAGCTCCAAGCTCACACCTTCAACATCTTTAACAAAGTAGCATCTCTTAACATCTCTTGGGGATAAGAGAGAGACCACTGAAGCACTGTGGCAGAGATAGTGCTCACTCAATATCCATACCCTCCACGAAACTTCCCAGACTCCCTTGCAGTTGGATTGGGCCATGTGACTGGTTTTGGCCAAGGGACTGTAATTGAAAATGAAAAATGGCCCTGTCCTGTGTGGCTCAGTGGTTGGAGTGTCAGCTCACACATGGGAGGGTTCCAGGTTCAATCCCTGGGCCTGTCAGGGCGTGTGCGGCGGGCAACCAATCAGTGTCTCTCTCTCACATTGATGTTTGTTTTTCTCTCTCTCTCTCCCCTCCCTCCCTTCCACTCTCTCTAAAAAAAGTGGAAAACATATCTTCGGGTGAGGATTAACCAAAAAAAAGAAAGTGAAATATGTCATTTCAAAGTCAAGCCAGTTAAGATCCTATGTGGTTCCTGTCTACCTCTCAATGATGACCTTGGAGGCCATTGGTTCCATGTGGACTCAGCATGAGATAAAGAAGGGCATTCAATACATTGGGCTTTGAATTTTAATGAACAAGAAATAAAACTGTATTGTGCTAAGCTGGTGAGATTTCAGGGTTTCGTTGGTCTTGTAGTGCACTCAAGCCTATCCGTCTGCCTTCAGGCCTAAGAGTGGAGCCATGTCCATGCCATCAGACAGGCCGGACTCCAGTCTGCCTCTGCCACTTACTAGGAGCATAGTTTATTTTGGTGACCATGTGAGGAGTGAACTTGGAGGGGGACAGGCTAAAGACACAGGGACCATTTAGGAAGCTACTGTAGTATAAGAAGATGGAGATGATGAAGGCCTGATGTAGGAGTAGGGACAGGTAGATAGAAAGGAGGGGATGAGTTATTGGAGGCCATTCTGAGACACATCTATGAGAAAAATGTGTTAGGGGAACAGAGGTGGGACTTGATTGGATGCAGAGCAAAGCAAGAGTGGCCTGAAAGAATCCCAGGTAACTAGCTCCAGGGACAAGGTGTCGGATGATGCTGCCAATTGAGGAAGAGCCAGTCCCATGAGGAACGTAACTGTAAGGAATGCCTGTGAGACATTCAGGTAGAGATGTCTAGCAAGTAATGAGATATATGGCCAGAGAGATAAATCTGGGTCTTGTCAATACTGAAATTGTGGACAATACCTGAGTGGATAAAATAGATCAAGAACACTGTACAACAAGGAAGGAAAAGTGAGACCCTGAGGAGCACCAATGTTAATGGGGTGTGACGGAGCATGAGCTGCCAGCAAAAGAGGCAGAGACAGAATGAGAGGAGCCGGGAGAATGCTCTGTCCTGGAGTGAATGGGGGTAAAGAGCTTCAGGAAGGCCAGTGATCCACAGTGTCAAACAGCAGAGAAGACTTCGATGATCTCAGAGGTGGCAGAAGGCCAAGGAGCGAAGGGAAACGGGCATAGAGACACTGAGACACTTAAGAAGTCTGGATGGGAGCTGGAGGTGGGAGAGAGAAGGAGCTGAGATGATGCAGCAGAGGAGGCAGGGGGTAGAGCATCTGCAATGCTCTGGAGTCAAACACGGCTTAGTTGGGCTCTCAGCTTCCCTGCAATCGTGTGGCCTGCAGTAGATTATTTAACCTCCAAGTGTGTTTCTTCATCAATAAGATGAACACAATAAAAGTCAGACTATAAGATAAACAGTAGGTGCTCAATAAATGGAGCTAGAGGAGGACAAGTGTTCCTAGAAGAGGTTTTCTAAAAGACAGAAGTGATGGGGACTGACAGGACAAACTCAGACACTGGCCCTAGTAACGCCAAGTTGTATAATTCAAGTGCTGCTCATTTCTCTCGCTGAAAGTGGGAGAAACTGTGAGTTTCCTAGATTATCGCACTTGAACCGAGATGTGTCGGTTACAGAATGTGACAGAGTCTGTAATTGTTTAGGAAGGCACCGTGTCTGTGTGAAAATCAGGTTGAAGTTTAGGGACAGTAGAAAGTAAAGATCTTAGTGATAGTTCTGGAGTGATAAGTACAGTCAGAGGACAAGTGACGAAATAGAAACAAGGCAGATGAAACAAGGTCACAGGGAGGGAAGGAGAGGGTAGGGTCAAGGGCTGTCTTTGAATAGGAGGAGGGGCATCCCCTGGCTCATCCTTCATGGGAAAGTTCCCAAAGGAGCAAATTCTCATGTGGGGGAGGGGAGGGAGAGATAAGAGTGATTAGCCATCACCCAGGTTCCCCGTTCATCTAAAGGAAGAGCTCGAGTCCAGAAAACAGATTTACAGAAGTTACATGCATGAGGCTGAGCTGAAGCTAGAACCCAGGTCCCCTGCTTCTTTCCATGGCATCTGTTTGCTTGCAATGAATTAAAAACAAAAGAGTTAGCATGTGTTGTCTTGGTGAGCTCCCCTTTTGGTGACCCCTTCTTGCTGGATTGGAACAGGAAAGAGGGAACCAAGTAAGAAATGAAAACCCTCCATCAGAGAAAGCAAATTCAGGACATGCTGCAGCCTTCACCGTAATATTTAGGGGCCCAGCCCCTTGCACTATTTTAGTTTATTACTATTTTAGTTTATTAGCGAGAATCCTAGTATGTTAGTGCTGAAAAATAATAATAATAATCAGTTATGGAAGAGGCAGCTCATTTTACAGATGAAGCAGTTTGCCAAGTGCACAGGGAATCCACAGCCAGGCTGACACTAGAATGGAGGTGTTCAAACTTCCAGCCACAGGAACACCATCGTGTGTGTGTGGTGCGAGCAAGCAAGTGGGGCTCTGGCGGCTTCGACTTGCCGCTCTGAGTAGCTCAGAAGGCAAATCTGGAGGAGACAGGAAGCCCTTTGTCCCACTCTCCAGTTGCATCTCAGGTCAGCAGTATGTGGTGGTGATCCTGGCAATGGGTGTTCAGAGAGAGGCATCTAGATTGATCAGATAAATGAAGCTCTTTGCTTTGCAGATGAATACCTGGCCCTGTGAGCAAGTGCGCGTGGTTTGTCGGTCCCAGGGGAGGAGAGACAGTGTTTTCAGGAGCACAGGTAATCTCAGTCCATCCTCGGGCATCTGGGGATTTACCACAGGACAGAACGAGGCCTTCAAATCCCCTCTGTGGGGCCAGCCAGCAATTCACCTGTCTCTGCTGCTTGCCCCTCGTGAAACCTTCGGCCTCTGCTTATCACTGACTGCTGTTTTCGCATTCTAATTTACTGCCAGGATTGACACTTAACAAAAGCCAAAAAAACATGAGTTAGGAAATCCTTCCTTCTTCCAGCTATAGCCCCTTCCTCCAATCTCCCAAACAGATGTGTTCTGAAGTTACACAAGGGAGAGAGGAGCTTCCTTCCCCACTAGGGTGGCAACAGCACCTAGCGTTAGTTTGGCACCTTTAACGGAATGGCCTTTGCCATTTGTTCAAGAGAAAAGAAACAATAGGATGTAAGTGATGCTTAAAACTATTCTGTGCTCCCAGCTCAGGCAGAATAGCCTCCACTCAATAGGCTGGACAAGTGGTCCGGATGCCAGGCTCTGGGGTGGTCTGCCCAAAGACAGTGGACTCTGCAGCCACTCCTTCCTTCACCGTCACTCAGATAAAGCCACGAGAGGGCGGGGACCCATTCCGGTTCAGGCAAGTGCCCTGATATTTCCCTGGGTGGTAATGTCTTATTCAGAGTAAGGCTCGCCGAGGCTGGAGAGGAGCTGCTATTCAGCCTGTCCCTTGGTCGAGTCCACACACGGGCGGGAGAACCCGGGATGGGGCAACAGCACATCAAATGGTGGAACCAGTGAGGTCCCGCTATGCCGGGTACCAAAGCCAGGAGGCCACTCTTTTGTTGTTGTTGTCAATCCTCACCAGAGGATACTTTTTCCATTGCTTTTCAGAGAGAATGGAAGGGGAGGGGAGAGATGGAGAGAGGGAGAGACTGATGTGAGAGAGACACATTTGATTGGTTGCCTCCCGCACGTGCCCCGACCAGGGGGCAGGGAAGCGAACCTGCAACCCAGGTATGTGCCCCTGACTGGGAATCGAACCCGTGACCCTTCGGTGCGGTGCGCGGGTTGACGCTCTAACCGCTTAGACATACCGGCTAGGGCCAGGAGGCCGCTCTTGACGGTGATCATCCCAAATGCCCACTTCAGCTGACCTGCCCCAAACACAAAGGCACAACAGAGACACAAGCTTAAAGGATGTTCTGATGAAAAACCAGCTCTAGTAGAAGCAAAAACTCTGGGATTTAGAAGAGCTGAGGTCCTAGTAGAGCAGGATGGCCCTAATCCAATACGCCTGATGTCCTTATAAAACACAGGGAGAACGCCATGTGGTGACAAAGGTGAGTTGGAGTGACGCAGCTGCAAGTCAAGGGATGCCAAAGCCTGCCAGTGCCCCACCAGAAGCTGGGGAGAAGCAAAGAAGGTGCCTCTGCGGCAGAAGCACAGCTCTGGGACACCTTACTTTCAGCCTGCTGGCCCCCACAACTACGAGACGATAATTTTCGGTTGCTCGAAGCCACCCTGTTTGTGGTACTTTGTTACAGCAGCCCTGGGAGGCTCATACCCGTGGCTTCTACGAACCTGCGCGATGAGGTCTCTGCCTACCCCAGGGAACCCCCCCTTTATGCCATCTCACCCTTACTCTGGCTGCACTGGCTTTTTCTTCCAGCTCCAGAACACAGTAGGGCCCACGCGCCTTTAAGACCTTCGCCTGTCAGATCCTTTTCTGTAGAACATTGTTCTCCCAGCTCTTTGTGTCACTGGCATTTTCTTATCTGGTTGGTTTTGCTTAAAGTGGTGCTACTCAGAGGGTCCCTTCCAGGCCATTCTGCTTCTTTCCTTTCAGCAGCAATCTTGACCTAAAATTGTTTAATTTTTTTTATTTTTATTTTAGCTAGTTGTTTACCTTACTCTTCTACTAGAATACCAGCTGCATAAGGCATGGGCCATGACAGTAGGCTTGCTATCCTAAGCCCAGCTCACAGTCACTGTCTTGAAGGGGTTTGCTGGCCAACAGATCCTTGGCTTTCCACACGTGCTTCGCACATGGCAGCTCCTCAGTGAATATGTTCTGAATGAATGAATGAATGAATGCTACACTGAAGGCACATCCTGTTATCTCTCTCTGTATCGAAGGAAGGAATACCCACTACAAAGCACGGAGGGCTAATCAATGTAGGTGATGGCATATTTTTGTTGAAATCAGAAACAGAATTTAAAAACAAGGCTGTTAAGAATTAAGCTCATGCTTTTTCTACCAGCTTATGCTAAGAATATCATGAAAATCTGTTTATATATCAAGTTTTCATAAATCAAGTCATATTTTTAAAGTACTGAGAGGGTTGGCCACTTAAAAGGAACCCTGAGGTAAACCAATTTGTAAATGAGCAACAATTTGCTAACTCATAATTTATGAAAATTCAGCTTTGTGACTATTGAAGGTAGTTGGTACCTAGGTGCAACCGTGATTCCTGCTTCTGAAAACACAAGGATGCTTATTTGTGCCACCTGCTCAGAGGTGAATGCATTTTCAATATAAGCTCCTTGCTGTCACCCCCCTTTTCAGGGCTGGATGCCAAATATAATGATCTGTTCCAAAAAAACAACCCACCCGTCTGTGTGATTTGAGCTCTGGTGGTGACAACTTTTTTTGTTTTTTTCCAGTTTGGAAATCTCCCAGCATCTTGTTAATGTAACTCTCTGGGAAAAAATGGGATCTTCACTTCACCTCCATGGGGGAGAACGATGACGACTTAGTGTGGCCTGTCCTCTAAGCCAGCATCCTCGCTTTCTGTGCTGGGCCATGATTCACTCCCACCGCGCCTCCATCCATCACGCCTCTCAATCCCCTCGCACACCTGTCCTGGTGCTCTGCGGGGAGGGGAAATGCATGGCAGATGTCCCCTGGGATCTTGCTTTCAGGAGAGGGAAGGCAACAAGGTAGGGGGTGGCCTTGCTCACACTGCCCCTGCCCCTGCCCTGGAGGCAGCCGGTGGCTAGAAGAGCTTCCCGATGGCCTGTGTGACTCTTGTCCCAGAAGTGGACGAGAACAGCCTGTTATTTCTCCAATAAAGAGAGTGGCTGCTGACGGGGCTTTCAGTCCCTAGAATGCAAGCTCCTTGGGGCAGGGGTCTTACCGGCTTTGCTCACTGCTGCATCTTCAGTACCTAGAATAGCAGGGACTCAGACATCATTGTTGACTGAAGGAAGGAAATTATGAATGAACTATCGGAAAGGCTTCCCATCAGCCATATACAATAGCTTAGATGTGACAGGCCCTTCTTCAAACCAGTGGTTTCTCCCTGCTCTGAACTCATAGCTCTACCCACTGGGCCACCTACCTAGACCAAGCAGACTGAATCCCGGTTCAAACCTCTCCCGTCACTGCACCAACTATAAACTCCAGGAAGGTAGGGGCTTGGAGCTCTGCTTACAACAACTCTTTCCCTGGTCCCCACACTTGAAGTAATCCAACCACGTGTCCTGACTTGGAGTTCAGAAAAGACAGTCTCTGTGGCCTAGTGCAGTGATCTGCACAGAGCAAGCTCCAGCAAACACTTGGGGAATGAGAGTGTCTAGGCTGCGTCTTCCAGGCTCCCGGGTGGGATAAAGACTCAGGGCAGAGAGCGCCACAGTCTCAGTGCTCTGTTTGTCTTGCTATGTGGGGATAAACAAAGGGCCTAAGCCACCTCAAAAGCTGAGCAAAGAGGAAAATCATACAGTAGGCCTCCTGTTGGCCACCACTTAGAAAATACCTGCCCAGCGCCCAGCCCTATGGTAATATGCATCACATATTTCACAGGATGCTGGAGAGAACCTTTCCTGCTGTCCCAACATTGGCAGTTGGAAGTCTCCCCAAACTTAAAGAGAGAAGTTGAGGCGAGACACCTCCCTCAGGACTTTGCAAAAGGCAGCTGAACTGGCTCTGGCCATGCCCTCTCCCAGCCATCACTCCAGGAATCCCCCTTCCAGGTCTATAAGGAAAGAAGGGGTGCTGAGCTGTTGACTAAAGGGCTTCTCCATCTCCTTTCATGAAGGAAAGACGTACTTTCTCTCACTCCCGCCAATACAAGTAAGGGGGGCACTAACAAAATTATTTAGAAATATTAGGGGTGCCTCTGAGAAGAGGGCACCGGTATTTCACTCCCAGTCAGTACTTTGCACGCCCTGTTTGGTACTGCCCCTAAAATGAGCAGACTGGAGCTTTGAGAGGGCTCTTAAGATAGCTAAGGTGAGACCTGAGAGCTGGGGGTGGGGGCCATATGAGAACACAGGAGTCACGCCTGTTGCTTCTTGCTCAGCAGGTGGCCAGCGGGGCCCAACGGAGCCAGCCAGGTGAGGAGGGATAGCAGTGTAACGTCCTAATGTCCCTCCCCTTCCTCCAGTTACCTCTGGGTCTCAGAAGGTATGAAAGAGGAACCCAAAGGCTCCCAAGGCTCCACATAGATAGAGGGTGGGGAGGAGCTGTGAGGCTGTCCAGGCAGCTGCTGGATCAAGCAAGGTAACCCCCCCCCACCCACCCAGAGGGGTTGGGGGAAAGGGCCTAGCCTAAAGGAAGTATAGTTGCCCCTCTCTTGGAGGGTCCACAGTGACTGCAGAAGCCAGAGTGAGTTACAACCTAAGACATTTCTTCTATTCCCCCTCCTTGACCCCAAACAGCAGAGGCGTTGGAGCCCAGAAAGTGGCCAGGGTGGAGGTGTCCCAGGGGCAGACCACACATCCCCATTGCTACTCCAAGGACCACGGTGTGGGGAGGAGCCAGCAGTGGATCACCCTCGAAGTCCCCCTTGAGTCATGAACCTGGCTGACACTGGGGAGGGAACCTCAAATGACATTTGAGATTGGTACTTTAAACTAGATGGACAGAATAATTTTAACAACAGAAGTTGCCAGGAAGTCGGGGATTCTGTCCAAGATGTCATTAAGGTATGAGTTTAAGTGACATGCCCCAGAGAGGGAGGGCATTCAACATAAGGCTTTTGGAGACAATGAATGAAAAAAGATAAAACTGTCCCATATATGTCCTGAGTTCAGACAGCCTAATGTACTACTTACACATAGGTTATATCACTGCACTCTTACGGCAGCCATACAAGGTGTGATACAGGATCCTCACTGAACAGACGAAGAAACCGAGGGCTGTGAAGGTAAAATAACTTGCCAAAAGCCACACGGGAGCAGGTACTAGTGCTCTCAACTTTTGCAGAACACTGATCCCCATCCCTCCCTGTGGACTGAGCTCCAGGTGTGAGCCTCACTTTCCTCCTCTATTAGATGGGCACAGTACCTACCATCCAGGTATTGTGAGGATTTGATAACACTTTTGCATAGGGCCTGGCAGGTAACACAGGTGTGCGTTAATATTAACTCTCTCAGCCCTTTTCTTGAAAGCCTAGCTTAAGGTGCGCCCTCCTCCGCTGTCTCCTCTAGCAGCAGTAAGATCTTCCAGCTGAATCCTCTGCCTGCAGCACTCGGCAATGCCCACAAACTGCTCTGCATAGGTTTAGTTTCCTTTCCGTCTGGTTACATCATCTCCTCCTAATTAGCCCATAAGCTACTTAAGGGTAGAACCAAATTCTCACTTCTCTGCATGCTCTAGACTAGAGCATCTAGCCCCACGCACAGGCCTCTGTGGAGATATTTGTCTGTGAAACAGCTGGAAAAATCTGAGACGTATGGAGGAGAAAGAGGGTGCTGATAATAATGCTGATCGTAGCAACAACCACTAATTTACTGAGCAAATACTGTGTCAGGCATGGTACTAGGTACTTTAAATGCACTCTCTCCTGGACGCCTTCCATCGACCCTGGCTAATAGGTTTTCTTTGCTGGTGGGCTAGTTGGCCGGCTTTACCAACATTTATCAAGAGCTTACCATATGCACAGACACTGTTCAGAGTGTATTCAATGTGTATTATCCCATTTAGGCCTTACTGCACATCTGTATGACAGATACTAGTACGCCCCATTTTATAGGTAGAAAAATAGAGGTGTGGACAGGTTAAATAGATTGCTCAAAGTTATGTACCTAGAAAATGAAAGATCCATGATTCACATCCTTGAAATTTGTCTCCAAAGCACAGTCTTAACTCCCATGTCCTAGTGCTAAGGGGTTAGGTGACTTGCCAAAATGTATGTAGCAGCTCGGTTCATTAGAGCATCGTCCCAATACGCCAAGGCTATGGGTTTGGTCCCCGATCAGGGCACATGCAAGAATCAACCAATGAATGCATAAATAAGTGAGACAACAAGTCCATGTTTCTCTCTCTCTCTCTTCCCCCCTCTCTGTCTCTTTCTCTTCCTCTCGCTAAAATCAATCAATCAATCAATCAATAAATATTTTTAAATATATGTAGCTAATAAGTGACAGTTTGGAGATTTGAACTCCTGGCTCTGGAGTTCAGATAGGTCCAGTGTCTGCCAGTAGAAACAAGACTCTAAAGCAGCAGTTCATGAATATATCGCGTGTTTGTTTCAGTCTGTCCTCTTCATAGGACAGAAGAGTTTGTGGGGCCTCCTTCTAACCACTTGTCAGCAGGACCACCTCTCCTCAGACTTAGTGGGGAAAATTGATGAGGTTTTAGGTAAGACACCAAGGGCATATGCCCTAGTTTCAACTGATCATAAATCAATGTACACCACCAGAAGTTAAATATTACCGTCCTAGAGAGCCATCCCTGATACCCTCCTCTTAAATAGATTTAAGGAACTCGGTATTTTTCTTACATCTGCTCTTCCCCTCTCTCCCTGGCTGACCTCACAGTACAGCTTCCTTTCATCTTCTGATCTGTTCTCCCTGAAAAGGTTGCACACCTAGCTGCTACTCCTGGGATTTATAGATCCTTCCCAATGGCTTTCCTATCACCAGTGACAAGAGCCCGGCTCCACAGAGCTCAGCCCAGACCTAATGGCCAATGCGGCCCCACATGTGTCCAAAGAGAGACATCAGCTGTTGCTCCTTCCTGAGTAGGGCTGGCTCAGAGGCCCCACGAGAGAAGCAGGTCTGATGTGTAGGGTGACTTTTCAACTGATTCACGTAACTGCTATGAACAGACTGGCTTCCAATATCTCCCAGACCATCAGCTCTAGGCTTTCCCGGGAGATGCTGTACCCTATTCTTGAAGAGCCCAGAAAAGAAGCTAGAACCCTGAAACAACTCAGATTCATGTGAAAGCAGGGTGAGGCAGACGGGGCGGCAGAGCAGACCAACATTGGTTTATCTGAAAGATTCTTCATTTGACCACAGGGCTCCCTGGAATATGATTTTACTTCCACACAAGTTTTCTTGAATTCATGCAAAATAAGGCATTGGGGTAATTCTTTGCTAGAGCTAGTATGGGGCTGCATTCTTGGACCCAGCTAATCTGGCATAGGCTGGTTGATTTCTCCCAAGGACAAACACAGGAATGACACTGGATTTTCTCTTGGGAATCACACTTGAACCAAGTATTGCCTTCTGATGATTGGCCTGGATAGAAATCCATTCACTTATGAGAGGAAACTAATCTTCAGGAGGCCTAACTCAAAAGCTGTTCTCTGAATGTTAGATTTGTGCGTGTTTTTGGTGGAAGGTCCTCTTGTTCTTTCTCTAAATGACTCTTTTTCCATCAAGTTTAGAGGGGAAGACTCTGCCCTATGTGCTGACTTAGATTAAATATAATCTAGATTCTTCTGCTCCCTTAATAAAAATAAAAAAGTCACAGTTCTAGAATTTGTCCTCAATGAATGCAAAATTAACTCATTGCCTTTGCTTCAGCAACAAAGTTTTGGTCTAGGGGTTGCACTCATTTAATTATTTAGTCTTTGAGCACAAATATGAGTGGCATTCAAGTGTTCTCCTGAGCTTCATTCTGTTCCCACCTACCTCCAGGTAACCCTGTGGGGTACATTCGTCCCCCTGCAGCTCACATGTCCCCCAAATGAGAGCTGTTGGAGATTGGTTTTTACTTCTAAACAGTGGTCTCACATTATTTACTGGGTGGCATAAAACTGCTAACATCTCACTGTCTCCTCTGGTTTCAAACATTAAGTGTTGAGGGCCCAGCCCACAGGACCTGTCTGAGTACTTATTCATGAGTTCGGAATTACTCCATATAAACCTCACAGTGATCTCAGGAGGAAGTCCTACCATTGTCCCCATTTTACAAGTTAAGGATTTGTTAAGTTGAGGCAGTTTAAGGAACCTGGCCAAGGTCACTATGTGGTGGCATAAAGATTTAACCCCAGGTGTGCTGGGACCAGGGCCTGGGAGCACCTCTGGAGTGCGGATGGATGCTCTAGAGCTGTGTAGTTTTTAACCCTTGCGATGTATTAGGATCGCCGGGGATGCTTTTAAAATACACTGATGCTAGGTCCCCAGCTCAACCCAATGAGATCAGAATCTCTGGAGGTAGCACCCAGGCACCAGTATTTATTAAGCTCCCTGAGTAATTCTAATGAGGAGCCAGGCTGAGAACCACTCACCCACAGGAAAGAACCGAACTCATGCCTAGGAGAGTGTCCAGATTCGAGATCCCAGAGCTGACGTGAGCTCTAACAGCAACCATAACTTGCTGGGTTTGCGACTGCTGTTCTAAAACCCCACAGTTACTTCTGTCCCAAGAGAACCAGTAGCTCTATCCCCTCCTATCTAGGCTCTAAATGTAACACGGCTATTAGCTGTGTACACGGTTCACAGCACCCAGTTGCTTACTTCTCCTGTGAATTCTCCCGCTGCACCCATGGCCCTCTCTGCCCCTCCTCCAGAGTTAGTCGTTCCTTCTCGTGAGTTCCCACAACACTATGATCATCTGCCTCCTGGAGCACTTATTTCATCATATTGCCACCATCTGTTTACAAGCGTGTCTCTGCCACACACACATCCGCACACACCTGGACTGTAAGCTGCACAGGGACTGGGGCCGCGTCTGAACAGTCCCTGCGCTCCCACTGTGCGACAAAGTGTTCAGCACAGAGGACGGACTCCAGCAGCTCTGGCTGAAAGAATACACTCAGCTGTGAAGAGCTGGGTTCTGATATCAGAAAAATCTTTAGAGAGAACTATCTCCTGTTGCCACAGCCTCTGCTTCCCTTCACCTCATTTGACAAAGACTTTTTATTGGAAGCAAAAAAACAAAAGAAATTCACCCTTCAAGACCTGGCTCGAAACCTGTCTCCAAAAAAGATGTCTCTTGGGTTGTTCCCAGCTTGTAATGATCTCTTTTAGCGAGTTTTTATAGTCATTACAGTCTGTATAATTCAGTTGTCAGTTGCATTCTTCTGTTACTATCATCAATAGTTGTGTTTCTTTAATGCTCATAGGTTTCTGTTTCACCTTCCTAACAAGGCTGTAAACTCCATGAATTTAGGGACTGTCTCTAAGATGGTAGATTGTTTTGTCGGCTCACTTGTTTGCCATCTCCTGACAAACTGTAAGCTCTTTGAGCCTGACACTCTCTGACATTTCTCTTCGTGGGCAGCACCAGGCATGGGGCTGACACGGGCTAGGAGCTCAGCGTGACTTTGTTAAATGAAGGCATTTGGTAACCCCTCCTGGCCCAGTGCCCTGAACTTGCTAGGTACCCACTAATCATATTTGCTGACTGGGCATGAAATGAAAAAGCAGAGTTCTCATTTGAAGATGTGGTCCATATGATACACAGAAATTCTCAGATTAAGCCTTATTTCAGTTTCTTTTTTGCTTTTTGTCAAAGCTTATTTGGCTCTGAAATCCAGTAGAAGTATCAGGGAAGAATCCCTCATCCACTCCCAAATTCCTTCCATATCAATTTGACACAAAGCCCCTAAATCTTCAGCTCAGATCTCCCTGGATTTCACCCATCTCCACGATTAAATTCAACAAGTCACTGCAGAGAAGAGACAGTGGAGCCAGCTGCGTCGGCTGGTGCCTGTACACCCACCCTTGCTCCTCGGCAGGACTTCTAAACGCGGAATCAGGTCTATTTAATTTCTAAAGAAGGAAATCGATTCCCCAGCCCCCTCAGTGGAGGTGCTGCTCGGCTGAACCAGCTATGAAACACAGGGTTCTACTCGGTTTCGCTGATGATCATACGATAGGGTCCCCCACGGACGGTGGGCTTGGTACCCAGAGATAGCCACGTTACCAAACAGATCATCTTTTTCTGTTTTCCTTCGGTTCAGTAAAAGTGGGGAGGGGTGAAGGAGGGGACAAAAGAAACAAATGAGCTCACCTGTCCCAGATAATCATTGCACCACCCTGTCACCCAACATCAAATCCGAGGCCCCATCTTTGGCCTCACAGCTGTTGCTGGCTTCTAATGAGCTGCAGTGAGCAGGGTAGAAAGAAGGGAGGGGTTCCGATGTCACTAACGAGGAGGCAAGAAGATGGCTGCTCAGCAAAGCTGCTTTAAGGCGGATGAGTAGAAGGAAGGAAGGGAGGCAGAGCCAGAGGACAGCGGGTCCCAGTGTGGGAATCAGAGGCCATGTATAAGGTGTCCTCTGCAACACTACCAGCGTGTCTCAGAGCCCCCCACCAATGGGGCTGGCTGCAACCCTCCACCACGGGCAGAAAAGAGAGAGAGGAAAAGGCATCCTGTTTGGCCAACCCACACCCTAATTACATCTCCTCTGGCCACTTGGGTGTCAGCCCTTTAGCAATCTTTGAGATATAATGGCTGCTGTGATGTCTCCGCACTACAGGCAGCAGCAGATCTGTGACGTCCACGATGCCATGGCCGGGAAGTTCGGCACGACTACCTTTGGCAGGAACCTGGGTCTGAACCTGGGGTATGTGGGCTGAATTCCTATCTGCAAAAGGCTCCAGGCTCCCCCAATGCATTTTGCTTCTTAGGAAAGCATGATAGGCAAACTGGTTTTTGGTTTTTTGTGTTTTTTTTTTCAATCCTCACCTGAGGATATTTTTTCCATTGGTTTTCAGA
Organism: Miniopterus schreibersii; assembly: GCF_964146895.1. Lineage (NCBI taxonomy): Eukaryota > Metazoa > Chordata > Mammalia > Chiroptera > Miniopteridae > Miniopterus > Miniopterus schreibersii. The sequence continues at coordinate 178,701,001 of NC_138101.1, forward strand.
GAGAGTGGAAGGGGGAGGGGGGGAGAGAGGGGGAGAGAGAGAGAGAGAGAGAGAGAGGGAGAGGAGGAACATGATGTGAGAGACGCATCGACTGCTTGTCTCCCACAGCACCCTGACTGGGGCAAGCGATAGAGCCTGCAAGTGAGGTACGTGCCCTTGGCTGGAATCGAACCCGGAACCTTTCAGTGCAGGGGCCAACGCTCTAACCACCACCTGAGTCAAACCGGCTAGAGCAGTTTTTGTTTTTTTGGGTTTTCTTTTTTTTGTCAGTAGTGACTCAGTTCCCCTCTTTCAGTGGTGCCTTAGAAGAGCAGTGAAATATTATTGAGGGGATAAATGCTCTCCAAAGAGGCCCAGCAAGAGAAAAGGGAGAAGGGCCCTTACTCCCAGCCCTTGTCTAGCTCCTCAATATTGGTATTAAGAAAACACCAGAAAAGGATTTGAGGGGGAAAAAATAACCTAGCTCTTTCATATATGCTGTTTATAAAATCTGGGTCACATTGGCCCACGTAGGTCTCATATTGCAAGCCAGTGCCTTTTGCAGTCTTTTTAGTGCCATGTTTTTCGTATTTTGGTGGGCTTTTATTGGTGGTGGTGAGTTGGCTGTTTAAAGTGGCCCGGAGGATAGTGCTGAGGTGCTGTCATGTTCCTGAGAGCAAGAGGCCATGAGGTGCCTTAAGGAGGAAACACGCGTGTTAGACGAGCTCTGTTCAGGCATGACCTAGTGCCGCTGCCGTTGCGTTTACTATTAATTAGTCAACAGTATATATTAAATGAAGTGTCTCTAAACAGAGACACACTTAAAACAAGGTTTCATCTGTTAATGAAAACGTTGCAATCAGAGGCTCACAGAAACCTATTTCCCCTTGAGCAATGCTCCAGTATTCACCAATTCAGTGTTTTCAGGGACTTTATGGAGCATAACTGTTGCAAATCACAGGAATTGGCTCTACTGTTTGGCATAATTTTGACTACTTAGAAGGGTTGTCTGTGGTATTCCAAATCACAGAGACTGCAGGACAGGTGAGCAACAAAAGGAAGGGTAGGTAGGACACTGTCGTATTACGTGGCATGAAGGCGAAGGTCAGCTCTGGAGGCAGGGGAGCCTGTATTTGAACACTGACTCTGCCACTCCTTCGCTGTATTAGTTTCCTCTTCCCGGGTAACTAATTACCACAAACAACATAGATCATTACTTATCAGTTTCCATGGATCAAGAGTCTAGGCACAACTTAGCTGTAGCCAAGGTGTCAGTGGGGGCTGCTGTCTTACCTGAGGCTCAGGGTCCTTTCCACCAGGCGGTTGTTGGCAGAGCTAACTTCCTTGCCATGGGAGAACTCGTCCCCTGCTTTTCCGAGGCCAGCAGGAGAGGGACTCTCGCCTCTTTTAAAGGGCTCGCCCGATCAGGTCAGGCCCTCCCAGAACGAATCCCCTTCAAGTCAAGGCTTAAAAGTCAAACAATTAGGAACCCTAATTATATCTGCAAAATCCCTTCACCTGTGCCTTGTAACATAATCATGGCGTACAACCATTGCCATGTTCCCATGAGGTCACAGAAAACTGCCTTGCTTACATAGGATGAAGGTAAGGGTGAGTCATCTCCGGATACAGGGGTGAGGCCCTGGCTGGGAAAACCAGAATGAGGCTGGAAAATATGTCATTCTTTGGTCACTGAACTTCCTCTCTGGGTGGTGTTGGGGAAGGGACAGCATCTGGGACAGCACCAGGGGAGTGTTGCTTATCTTACTCCAGATCACGGCCGTCAAGAGCAGGCTGCTCCATCTGCAGACGCCCAGGCCCTACAGGCTTATGGTTTTCATCACACAGATGGGACTCCACTCGGAGACAGTAATTGTTCTGTTTAGGCTTCCTGATCAGCAACAGGCTTTGAGGTAGACAGTGTACCCTTGGGGCCTGGGAGGCAGGCCGAGTGAGAGAGGCCTCCATGCTGCCTATATGATGCTCAGACACATGCCCAAGAGCCCCCGGGATCCTCTACTATAATTATAGTCGTCCCAGTCCCAGCGTCCCACTGGCAAGTAATTTCACATGTAATTATCCTCGAGACAAGAAATACTTTCCCCATCCTCCTCCCAGCCCTTCTTCCTCCTCTGTGTTCCTTCTTTCTTTCCCTTCATCTGCCAAAAAAGCCCAGTAACGTCCACATCAGGATGCAGGGGTATCAACCTCAAGGTCACCTTCTACCCTGGCCTGGGGCTGCTCTCTCCTTGGAGAGCAGCCTGTCATGTTCCCTGACACCGTCAAAGAAAGCTCCGACAGCATTTCCCTCCACCTTCCTCCAGACAAGACTCTTTGCCTTTCTATCTTTAGATCAGCTGTCTCTTCCTTAAAAGCTCACCTTGGGCTCAGGGAGGGGTGAGAATTACTGCTGGGGGAAACTGAGCAAAACACTGGCCCGCATAGGTCAGAACAGCTGTGACATGGCCAAGATTCTATTAATTACCTACTTAACTCATGACTAGCACAGGACACGCCTGATGAGTGACTTGGACTCGACACTATGTTGAATATTTTGTAGTTGTGTTCAGTCCTTTCAACAATGTGTTATCATCCACATTACATAGGTGAGTAAAGTGAAAAGTTAGTCAACTTTCCCTAGGCCGCATCGCCAATCAGTAGCCGAACTTGGTCTGTGTGATACCTGGTCTGAGCAGTTAGTCACCCTGTTCTATTAACCCCTATGTGTATGTGGTCCTCTACTCACACTGTTGCTCTCACACCTTGGTTATGGGCAATTTCTCTGTGCAAAAGACAAAGCAAACTTTCCAGCTCCCCAATACTCGCTCAGTGCTCCCTCCTCAGCTCTTAGTGCCCCGGCCCTGGCTTGCTTGGCCTTAGGTTGCCCACGGCATTTTCAGTCGTGTTCCAGCCAGGCCTGCCTCGCTTTGCAGAGGGAAGCAGGTAACATACCTGCATTTCGGGACAAGCGGGTAATACACCTGCGTCTCTAGACCAGCTGCAAGGCACCAGGAAACTCCAAAGGGAAAGAGGATCTGGAGAGCGGGACCCTCTGCTGGCCCTCCCCCCAGCTACAAGATCAAAACTCTTAACTATACAGCGGGCATGGTCATCAAGGGCCCAGAGTTCAGCCATTGGCAGGGAGGAAGACGAGAAATGGGCCTGCAGTTCCTGGAGCACCAGCCAGAGCCCCTGGGAAGTTAAAAACGATCGATGGACCAGGACTGAGGAGACTGGAAGACAGGCCATTATAATACCTGAAATAACTAAACCGATTGAGCACGTGGCTTCGAGAAAGTGCCCACTTTATTCTTTATTTTTTGGACCCTCACCTAACTTGCCAACAGGGATTGAGAGGTTTACAATCCCAGTCCATGTGTAACAAAGCTGTTAAGTGAGCTCTGGCCTCCTGCTGCCTCAGAGCTGGGAGTCAGCATCCTGAGGACAGATGACCCCAGAGGGGGCACTCCTCTCCCCGCCTGTCCTCTGACCCGGTACCGGTGTGAGCTCCCCACACACTGAAGTCTAGAGGAGGCATTATGCAGAGCTTGGGTATTAGTGTCCTTCAGCTCCCGTAATAAAAATACCACAAGCTTGGTGGCTTAAAACAACAGGAATTTATTCTGGAAGCTGAAGTCCGGTGTAAGTAGGGCCGATGGCTCCCTCAGAGGTTCCGAGGGAGAATCTATTCTATGCTTCTCTCCTGGCTTCTGGAGTTTGCCCGAAATCCCTCGTGTCCCTTGGCTTGTAGCTGCATCACTCTGTGTCTTCGTCTCTGTCATCACATGGCCTTCTCATAAGGATGCCAGATGTGGTATCTAGGGCCTCCCTCACTCAGTATAACCTCACCACAGCTAACCACCCCTGCAAGGCTATCTCCAAATAAGGTCACATTCTGAGGTTCTGGGTGGACGTGAATTTGGAAGGGGGGACTCTATTCAACCCAGGACAGCTTGTCAATGGCGTTTTTGGCAGATCCCACATAAAGGCAGGGAAAGGATTTGAGTTCCTCAAGAGGAGGGCTCTATGCAGGCGGGGGGTGAGGGGAGACCACCCTGAGCAGCATTCATGGTGGACTGAGGCACTGCCCCTGCACCTAAAACATCTCACAGAAATTAAGCCCAAAGGAGCCAAGAAAGTCACACAGAGAACAAAGGCAATTTCCCCTATAGCTCAAAACAGAGCAGCCAGCCTTCCCTCCAAAGTGCATCATTTGAATTATCCAGGTAAAATGCTAAGTAACTCGAATCATCTCACTCCCCCTGCCTCCCCCACCATCAAGCTAACATGAAAAACAGGCAAATGCCTTCACTCTCACTTCCCTTCTAACCTCCAGGAGGGCTGGGCAACACCCATGGGCTCTGGCCATGAGAACAGAATGAAGCCCCCTCAGCCTCCCACTCAGCCACTCTCCAGACAATCTGGGGCAGGAGGGCTCCTGGCAAAGAGCAGAGCCGGACAGAGGGAACCCTCAGGGTCCCCCAAGGTGACCTCTTTTGCTAATGGGGACTCATTTCTGAGGCCGTCAGAGAAGTGCTGCACAGAATTGGATCCAATCTGGGCTAAGCAGATTAGTTCCCTCCCACCAAAAGGTTCTGGGCCGCTGAGCAGGGCACAGTGGCAGGGGGGCTGTCATTACAAGGCCCAGATAGGACATAATTACATGCTCCCTGGAGGGAGCTCCTAACTCAATCACAGGGTGTCTCCTGAGCATCAAAGGCAGCCGGTGCACAGAGGTGGTAGAGCAGCCCAGGAACAGACCCTCCGAGGAGCTGGAGCAGGGCAGGGCTCAGGCTATGGAGCTGCTCAGGGACGCCCAAGCCCACAGTGCTCCACTCCATAGAGCTCCTGAAACTGGGGGGGTAGAGAAGGAAGGCACAGAGAGTGGGGGATGGTGGGCACCCCTTGGTCCTTGTGCTTGAGGGGTGCATACCAGTCCCAAGTTCCCTGGGCTCACTACAACCTGGAGGAGGTACAGAGCCAGAGGGCATGCCAGGAATTCACTCCATTCATTCATTCACTCATTCATTCATTCACTCATTCATTCACTCAACAGACAGTTTTTGGTGTCCCTATAATGGCAGACAGAGTGAGGCACTCTGATAGACACGGGGAAGAGCCAGGCGCTGCTGCGGTCTGAGGATATGGCTGCCTGGGGACCATTTACTCCTGAGGCCGACTTCAACTTACAGCTGTGTGTGCCCCACAAGCCAAAGCCAATTACCATTCTTAACAGGTCCTGCTGAGTTGACTGGAGGGGATGTGCAATGGCTCCAGTTTAAATTCCGTTTAATGACTCCAGGCTGAATCCCAACAAAAGGCAGGGGCAGTGCCTCTGTTGGCCACAGCCCTCCGAGTTCCCCTCTTCCATAACAACTCTCTCATGCTCCCCCACCAGACCGGGAGCTCCCTGAGGACAGGGACTGAGCCACAGGATGAGCTCAACAAATGTCTGCTAATCGCATCCTTTGCCTCCCTGCCTCTGTTGCTCCCGGTCTCACTGATCTGGAGGGCACGCATGCGCTCTCTAGGGGCTGCAACTGAGACACCCCCCCACCCCCGCTCTCTCCTATCATCACCCTTGACCCTGGATGCCTTCGGATACCACGGACACAGCATCAAAGGAGGCCCCCTGAATCTCAACACATGGTCCTGAGCCAGCCTTGCCCTGTTCCCCAGGCAGCAGGGCAAGGCACCGCCTGCTGTTCGTTCTTGATGGTTAAGTGACACCAACAAGGACCCTCTGTGCACTGGCTGGGGCAAGGGTCGCCCTGCGTCAGCCATCCAGGGCGAGGAATCCGGATTTCTGGGCTGGGCGTTAGGGAATTCGCTGGCCCTTGCTAAATTCCCTGGGCCTAGCCGCCCCTGGGTTAAGAAGAAAGGAGACGGGTCTTGCTGTTAAGGAAGAGATACGAGATGCGCTCTTAGCTTCGCCCACATGCGGAGAGGAAGGCCTGAGGCTTCCATCCTCGTGACCTTACTCCGACGCCAAAATATGTAACACGGTAGAAGGATCATGTGGTTTCGAATCAGAAGATCCAGGTTTTGATACTAATTCTTAAAAGCTCCGTGTTCTAGGATGAATTACTTCATATTTCTTAGACTCTATTACCTAATCTGAAGACGATGGTAATATTAACCCTAAAGGTACAACAATATCCTTACACTTTTTTAGATTTTCATATAAATATTAGAAGTTTTATTATGTAAGAAAAATGACGACAATAGTAATCTTTCCCGGAGGTCTGAACAGCGGTCAAGCCCAGGTAACCGACACCGTGCCCTGTGCTCTGATACATTCTCTAGAATATCATGCCCTCGCCATGGGGTCACTCATCCAAACCACTTTAAACAACCAGTGCCCAGTATTTTCAAAACATTTTACATCAGTTAGTTCCCTTAAAAGTTGGCCCTTGGCTGTGTTCATTCTACTCTCCCCCCAACCCTCCAAAGAAAAAGTCTATCTTCTTCCAACAGCCCACACAGGTTAACTAAAATGTCATTTCTCTCTGCTTTGGCTAAAATTATATTCACTATAGTAACACTAGTTATCTTTTGCTATATTTTATGGGGGGGGAAATGGAAAGCTAATTAATTTTCGACTCATAATCTTCTAAAACATGGGTTCCATGGAAAGAGGCAGATAACTGAAATGGCCTGTGGTAGGGATCTGGTTGGGAACTGCTGGTCAACCTGATGAAACCCACTAGGTCAGTAGGGGTTCTGGAATATTCTGGTGTAATAAGGAAAGTATCTGCTTCATATGTCCAATGGGAGTGTGTGTCCTTGTGAATTCACCAGGGAACAGAGGAGGTTCTGCGTCACGCAGGCTGAGGAAGAGCAAGTCTTTCCCACTAGGATTAGCCCGGTATTGGAGAGACGATGTCAACGTCATGCTAATAATGGAGACTCCAAGTTTGTTTAGCCCATGAAGTTCTTTCCATCTCTCATCTCTAGACTAACGTTCACATCCATGGTTGAGCCCAGATAAAGCCTCGACAATCCTTTCCAGGATGGCCCCCTGGACAGCCACTACTAACTGACGGGAGCGGACATAAAAGGCATGCTGTTGTACACCTGAGCCCTGTGCCCTGGGACAGGGGCACCTGACAGTCACACACCGTGCCACCTGGAGATGAGAACGCTCTGGCTTCTGAGGAGTTCCTGGAAAGGCATCAAGTTACAGCACCAAAGATAAAGACAGGTTGCCTGCTGGCTCTGGCCATGTCCAGCTGACCAGCTGTCTGGTAGGGGAGGGGAGGGAAGGCTGTCATTCTATCCCTGGCGAGCATGAATGTCAGGGGAAGCTTTCTGTCTCTGTCTGGAACACAGGCTGCTCTGGAAACTCAAAGCTAGGAAGAGGCTTTGAAAGTGACTCAGTCCCCAAATAGTGTACCTGAAAATGACTGCAGATCATCTTCTGACACTAGTGACCTGGAAAGGACAGAGCCGAAGAGGGCAAAGGGGAGGGGGGACCCTAGTGGCCTTGAGATTTGTATCACTGAGCATCAGGCCTGAGGCAGAGGCCAGCTTGATCTTGGCGGCTGAATCGATGGGGCTGGGGGCTGGAGAGGTGACTCATCCTCCCACTCTCCAGCTTACTGCCTCAGCACAGACCCCTGTAAAACCAATGCTCTGAGGCCCTGCAAACCTTATATACCATGTCAGCTTCAAGGCAATAGATGACTATCTCTTCTGGGAATTCCCTCTAAGCGATATTGCCCACCACTTACAGATACAACTGCTGAGGTAGCTTACCATGGAATCCCCGTGGCAACTTCATTTTCTACCCACCGTCCAGTATGGCTGGTAACTGTCAGATTAGGGGTGGGGGTGGGGGTGAGGGTGAGGTTGGCTGGACACAGGGCAACCGACACATATCTGGCCAGTGACCTTCAGATGGCCAAGTTGGCAAAATGATGAGGGCAGGGGGCAGGGATCAGATTCTCTCTCTCTTGAGACTCTGAGCTAGAAGAATAAAAAGATCTTTCCAGGTAGGAGTTGAAAGCACACACGGAGAGAGGAACCATGAGATAGGACTGCTGGTCCAAGAGGCAACATTGCAAGCTGGAAGCAATAGGGAGGCGGCCAGAGAGAAGCAGAAATGCCAGGAGGCAGAGACCACATAGCCTAGTGGGGAGCACATCAGAAGAAAAAGGTAGTCCCAGGGCACCCCCAGCTTTGGATGGTTTTATGGTACCAGTTCCAGGCTATGCTGAATCCTCACAACTCAACCTTCTTGTCCTAACATCCAGTCGAGCAAGCACTCTGTGGTGAAGGAGAAAGGGCACCACAGGGAGCGGTTTGTTTCCTGGGGAGATACCGGTCTTCTTGGTATTATCGTGATGCTAGTTCTTTCTGCCAAAATGACAGGCTTTCTTAAGGGATACACAATTCACTCTTGATCATCCAAGGAAAGTGTACATCAGACAGTAGACAGAAGGCAACCCAACTACAGATGCCAACAGTGTGAAGAAAGGGACCATAGGGAGTAGGGTAAGAATGAAAGAGGAGACAGGACTAATGGAAGTGGGAGGAAGACACTGGGTGTCAGCAGGAGTAGACACCACAACACCAACGTCCACAGTGCCTGCAGCATAGACAGCCGAGAAGAAAAGATGCAGCAGGAGACGTTTAGACGATGAGGGTACAAACAGAAAGTAAGCTATGAGCAGGGAAACGCAGATTTGCAGATATGAAGATCTGCAGCCAAGGCCATGGTTAGCCCTAGAGTCAGTGGCACAGTACCTCCTACATCACCACAGCTCAGAAAGAGAGGGGCAGGTGGTAAGGGAGGGTCACAAGGAGAACTCATGTGAGTCACACAAGGAGAAAACCAAAAGGGAGACAATCAAGACCACGAGCTCTGGCGAAAGATGGACTACTAGGGAGAAAGGGCAGTACTGGTCACCCATAATCCATAATTTGTTCTGCTGAGTATTAAGTTCCTGTCACGATGGCACTCATTTTGAAAGAAACAACGAATGTATGACAGAGTGTTGTATCATAAATAACTGGTTTTGTGAAACCTAACAACCAACTGGTAAGTGAACTGGGCTCAGGCAGGGACAGGTTAACCAGGTTGTGTCTAGGCATGCTGAGCCACAGCTCGAATGGGTCAGGATGGTGCCACATCGATAGCTGAACTTAAATATAGATACATACCTAGTGATGACTCAGTTTTCATAAAAGCAAATTCTTCCATAATGAGTAAGTTTCACTTTCAGCTTGACCTTCTTCTCTACATATCCAGCCAATTTCCTACTTGGATACCTAGTAGGTGGTAGGGGTGGGAATATAATTCCTATGCATCATAAGTATCACGCCGCCTGAGAATGTTTACCGTATGCTTTTCATGCTCATTTAGCAAAACTCTCAAAGCATTCGATTCCTGCAAAATGCTTCTGGACTGTGCAGAATTTAAATACAGGGACTTTGCTCACTTTGCACATCACTGAGTTCTCTTTCTCCAACTATCGAGTATGTATTACTGGCTCTCTGCCAGGGCTTCCTATTGGGTGCTGGAAGCACAATTTAGTTTCTCTTTTTTAAAACAACAAGAAAACAACACCTTGAATAAGCTGAAGACCATCGCTCTGAATTTCTACTATCTCCCTTATGGAGTTGATGGGCACAGCCAAAAGGTGAAGGAATGAGCACTCATACACCACCCAAATACATCTGGGAGGTGACGAAAGGTTGGACAGCAAGGAAGAGTCCTCCTCACTACCCACCTCACTTTGCCCAAGTGTCCCTTTCCATCAGTCATGTGAGTGAACAAGAAAACTTGGACCTTATGAGCCAGGAGTCAAGACAAAATAAGCAAGGCCATAGCAGGATCGCCATGGTACCCCTTCATTATTACTATATTATTATAGTATAGAGGTCTCAACCAGCACCTCTCCAAGCAGTGCACAGGAGGCCTGCTCCAAGCATCAGCCTGTTTCGTTTTCTGACTGGCCAGCCATGTGGTCCTCTCCAATCACAATGTGCCTTCTCCCAAAACCAACCTGGCATTCTCCCTTGTGGGATCTCCAACTCTGCAACACTGAGTTTTATGGATGACGAATTAATGTGAGAAGATCAGAGTGGACATGATCTGCGGCATATGGTCCCTGACCAAGTCAGGGAGGGGGTGCTGCGTGATCCAGTGTTGCCCTGGACTCTTTGGCCTAAAGCAAATGGACTAGGAAGGCTCTGGACTTGTGGTGATTTCTGCAGACATGTAAGGTATGGGTACATTTGAGGTGCTTTACAGATCCTAGACTTGGAATATGTCCTTTGATATATAATCTTTGACAATTTCAGTAATTAAGAAGAAAAGGGAAAAAGTTATCAGGGTGTGGGCCTTTTCTGGGCACAATATCCAAAATTCTGCTAAAATGACCACCTAGCCAGTAATCACTCCTTTGGGCCCCAAAGAGGGGGACCTGTAGTTGAACAACCCACTTGAAACGTTCCGCTGTGCTGTTAAGTCCCCCATCCAACAACTGGCTTGGACATGGATTCCCTTCTTCAGGACAACTTGAAGCCAAGTACATAGTTCCACGGTGAGTTCCATGGAGCCACGGGTCCTGGTTTACCTAAAGCTGGGGCGAGATCTTGTTTCTGAAGTCAGGATCTGAAGGCAGAGGCAAGGGAAAAGGGAGGGATGCCAGCCTTTGGAGAATTATCACCACCCCCGTCCGACTCCCACCCTCACGCAGCTTTCAGCTCACGACTTCTCAAGCACAGAAAAGGCATTCTGGACGCAAATAACCTCCCTAGGTGGCAAGAAAGAGACTTTACTAACACTCTGCTGAGCCAAAGAGAGAGGAAAAAGCTTTCTGTGTTTCAGACAAATTGGAGAATGTCCACGCTGTGTCCCGGAGCACTCCAGACTTTTATAGGTCTTGATGGAAAGATTCCTAGGGGGTGAAACTTCAGGGACAAACACCCCTGGAAGAGAATGGCTGGCATCATTTTGAAGACATTTCATTATTTCGTGGAACAAGGTGCCTGCAGTGCCTGAAAGATGTCCCAGCTATGCTTGCCACCTTTTCCCAGTAAGAGATCACTAAGATTGTTTTTTCAAAAATTTCTATGGGCTCAATATTTTCTTTCCTGAGCAATCTCAAGGTGAACCAGGAGATTAAAAATAGTCCACAATATATTCTCAGTGTTAGTTAAGATATTAGTCACATAATATTCTTGGACTTGTACTTCCAGGGCATCTTCCACCCAAGAATTTCCATGTTCTTTCCAAAGTTAATATTTTTCTGATGGGTTAAAACAAAATGGAAAAGTCCAAAGAGGAAGGGGCAGATATTAAATCTGTAGCCTTTAAAAATTCCTTTCCAACTCTTTCTTTCGTAGATAGCTGTGTGGTCTTGGACAAGTCACTTTCCCTCTCTGAATCTCAGCTTCCTAATTTGTAGAAATGAGAGGTCAAACACTTTCCCCCTTGAACAGTCTAATTTTGTTGGAAAATCTGTAGCACAGCTAACACTCAATTTTACTCTGGAAGAGGCCTATGCTATTTAATTACAGCAGATCTTGGCATTTGCATACTTGACATCTGTGGCTTTGACTATTCCCAGAGATCCCGAAGGTCCACGAGCTGCAATAATCTGTTATTTCACAGAGGCGTGCTGTGAGCCTGCGATACAGGAGCCAGTCACATGTTCAGTGAGTGAGATTAAGGTGCTGGCAGAACCCACATCTCCGTGAGCTTTTGCTATTGTCTGCAGGAGGCTCAAAGGCCACAATTCTCACAGTGCACTGTTACAGGAGTCATAAAGGTGGGGATTCTTCTAGATCAGGGAAGTGTCACTAGCATCCTTCTCAAATGTCAAGAGTTTATTGTAACATGGGTTTTAAGTAATCATGTACCCACCCCCAAGTCATCTGCTTCACTATACAACCCGATGAAGGTTACTTTAAAAACTTTAGTGATGCCCTGGCCCTTGTGCTCAGTGGTTAGAGCATCAGCCCAGGGACTGAAGGGTCCCAGGTTAGATTCCAGTCAAGGGCACGTACCTCAGTTGCAGGCTCCGTCCCTGGCCCAGTCAGGGAGAGTGCAGGAGGCAGCCAATCGATGTGTCTCTCACATCTCTCTCTCTCTCTCTCTTCCTCTCTCTCCCCCCTCCTCCCTTCCACTCTCTCAGAAAAGCAATGGGAAAAATATCCTCTGGTGAGAACTAACCAAAATTAATTAATTAATTAATTAAAATAAAAACTTTAGTGGTGTCATGCATATAGCAAGGAGATTTTATTCCTCTTTCATTGAACTTATCTCAACCATACCGCTTCTCCCATGTGTTTTGATTTGACTGAAGACCTGTATCCTCTCCACCTGAGAAGACCCTTGAGCACTGGGGTGCCAGCTTGTCTTATTTACTATCTCCAGAGTACCTAGCAATGTACCTAGTATGCAGCAGGTACTTAATGAACGTCTAGGGAATGTGTGAGCACCTTCTGTGAGCAGGCACTGTGTTAGCGGTGCGTTTTCTTCACACTGGTATGTGGTACTTCTCACACCCCTGCAGGAGAGATACTATTATTCCTGTCGTTCCAACAAAATATCTGGGACTCAGGCAGGTGAAGTGACTTGTTCAAAGCTACACAGCTGGTGCTCGATGGATTTCCATCTGTCTGTTGGACTCCAAAGGTCACGTTTTTCCATCTTACAGTCTTTGAAGAAGGAAAGCATAGAACCAAATAAGTGGATTCACAGATTCAATATTATTGATGGAGCACAGGCCTGGCTTCACCCTGGATAGTAAAAAGGGAAGGATGAGAGCGTGGGACCACTGCAAGCATCACACAGCTTTTGTCTAAGGACTCTGAGGGCTTCAATTTCAGACTCCAGACTGGTGCTGCCATTAGCAGGGTCTCAGGTAAGAGCTGGGATCCAGCTGGGTCTCGTGGTCTGGTAGAGATCTTGTAGAGCCTTTCCACTCTCAGCTGGGACCAGCAGCATCAGTAGTTTGTTAAAAATGCCGAATCTCAAGCCCTACTCTAGACATTTTGAAACATAATCTGCATTTTAGCAAGATCTCTGGGCGGTTCATCAGCACATTAAAATCCGAGAAACACCACTCTAAAGACATTCTAAGGTCCTTTCTGGCTCTAATATGTTATGAGTTTAGACTAGGGCTCTTCGTGGTAGCCAAAAAACTAGCATGCTTATTAATGAAGGTCACACAGAGATCCAAGCAACCTGATCACCTCCACAGTGTCTTCTGAAGAACATTGTTAATTCATCGATATTACTATTAATGGCCTCATTCACTGAGCACATACCCTGTACAAGGAACATTACATACAATATCTTGACTTGCCACAATGGTCCTGCAGGAAATATTATTATCCCCATTTTACCAATGAGAAAATAATCTCATAAATTAATAAAATGCCACATGGTTGAATCAATAGTAGAGACAGAACTCTAACCCAGAGTACTTAGAGTTCATGGTTCTTCTGCTATATCATCCTGCCTCCAGTAAAATTACTATTTAAAGTGTTGAGCATAGGGGTGCAATGCGAGGAGAGACTAGCAAACAAGTTCTGGATTCATTCTTCTGCAATGAAGAAGACCAAAGGGGTAGCCTAAGTCTACTGAAGTCTAAAAAATAATGCAAAGGGTTAGATGGGAACATAGACTTGTTCTCCAAACCCTAAAATACCTGAACTAGAATAACACATGTGTGGAGGTTGATATACATTTAAAACCAGCACCATCCAGAAGTGATCATTCATGAAACATATTTACATTCAAGCTGAAAACACAAACAGGAAGGTTTAGCATATTCAGAGATCCTAGGTGCACAACTGATTATCAATGGGACAAATAAATTGGGAGCCAAGCCTCTGATCTCTCAAAAACTACCCTTCAATGCCCTTGGTAGATAGGTACTGAATTGGAGGAACCACAAGACTCTCAAGTTATGGCCAATGCTGTGGTCTTGATGTCATTTAATGCCTGACAATAATCTCTTGTATACGGATGTTGCCATAAACGTGTGTGAAGTCTCAAGGAGTTGTCTTCCCAGTGAGGGTCTGTCCTTCCTTTGTATGTGTAAACACTCTCCCGTGAGCACATATAAATGGATCATATTCTCTAGAAGGCACATATTTTTACTTACACTAACAAATGACTATCCTTCTCAGCAAAATGACTAAACAGAGCTCCAATAAATCAATTTGTCAAGGGCTATTTCACTTCAGGAGACAATCTCCCCTGTCCCATCTTTGGCTGGTGCAAATATGACCTACATTGAGGGGCCTGTGTCAATGGTACAGAAAATCCTAGAGCGGGGAGGCACTGCAAAAAGATCTGACCCTTCCTCTAAGCAAGGAAAGTGTTGCTATTCCCACTTTACAGATGAGATTATTTAGTTCTAGAGCTAAGACTAAACGACTTGCCCAAAGTCACATTATTAGGAAGACACTGAGGAAGGACAAGAGCGGAGTCCCTTGGATGACTCACTCAGCTCTGTTAAGCTCTGTCCCTAGGCTGGACCTGGGAAGAAGCTCTTCTAGGACACCTCTCCCTTGGGTCTACAAACCCCTTTGCCATGAGTTCCTTCCTTCGCTCTTCTGGAAGTTGTATGTTTTCATTTCCCACTGAAAGTGTTTCCAGCAGGTCCTTGGAGCAGTTTGACATCCCCGCTTCCTATATTCCCCTTTTGTTCTCCGCACCTTCTCCTGCTGCTGCTTATTGCTTGTGGACACCAGCAGGAATTCAGAGACAAGGTGGCCCTTTCTCGTCCCCATCTCTCTTGGCCGCCCTGGAGAGTTTACCCTCCCATAAGCTACAAATCCTGAGGAAAGTCATTCCGCTTCCGTCTTCTCAGCCATCTATCTGAGAAAGGACAGAACTCCCAGTGCAAGAGGATTCAGTGGGGACAGTTACAGAGGCAAGAGAAGTGTAACACCCACAGTGTGAGGACTAAATGGGGCAGTAACCTGGAAACTATTTCAGGAGAATTCCGGACTTTGAAAAGAGATGACCACACAGAAGATGCGTTTTCTCCCACAATTTTTAAGAGGTTTCTCCTTCGCTGCTTAGCCAGATTTTGGAGCTTAGACCTGTGACTAAAGACAGGTGGCTGCTGTCCTGGGAGCTCTGCTTCTCCAACATACATCCAGTACCCAAGCCATACTGACTCATCTCACCTAGACTGGGCAAGCCTCATAAAATAGCCTCTGGGCATTTAAACAGATTGCCAAGTTTCAATCAATTTTGCAATTTCCAAATTGAAGGAGAGGTACCTGAAATCTGGTTATACAATACAACTGCAATGTGGCATTGGGGGGAAAAAAGCCAATGCCACTTGCCTTCTTGAGGATGTCCTGATTGGGCTATCGCTGCCTCGGAGTGGAAAGGATAAGTTTCAAAGCTCATAGAAACCCTTGGCATGAAGAGAGGAGGAAGGAGAGACCCAAGTAGTCTCCTAGCTCTTAGTCACAAGAATTCTCCAAAATCTGATATCAGAACTTCTGTCATCCCACACCTCCACCAGCCATCATGTTGAGTTTCAGTAGATAAAATCTGTGTCCTTAGATCCTATCACAGGATTCCTTGCCCAGAAACATTTTAAAGTGAGAAAACTGAAGGAGAGTTTGAAAGCAGAAACTGCCGGTAGTGTCTGCTGTTCCCACATACCTGTGATGGAACCAAAATCTGAAATTAACACAAATACAAGGGAAGCTTTAAAGAGCGGTGCGGAAGGACAGAAGGATATGCAAGGGATGGAGGGGGTAGAGTACTGAAAGGTTACTTACACAGTTTCATTGTTCTTGAACTCCAACTCCCCATATATGTCTTCAAAATCCTCACCACCACCCTTGGCTGTCCCTTCTACTGTCCTAAAGGGGACGACGACTGTGCCCCGGGCACCTGATGTCCGCAGAACCTTGACCTCCATGACACCAACACTCTCACTGACATGAATACTGTCGCATTCAAAAGCGAAGATGCCTGCATGGTCATCATCCAAGATAGTGACCGTGGCCACATAAGGGGACACCAGGACAGCCCGAGGCCGGGGAGGGCTGCTCAGCACTGTTGGCGGCACCCCCTCCTCCGGCTGCCACTCCTCCGTGCGGGCATTGCTCAACCTCACGAAGAAGTGTTCGTCTTCCTCAAAGATGTCGTCATCAATGATGCCCACAGAGAACTCCTTCTGGGTCTCTCCTGGCTTCAGAACCACAGTGCCCTCTGTGAACTCATAGTCAGCCCCCGCGTTGGCAGAACCATCCTCTGTTTTGTAGTCCACATACACGGTCTTGGACGTGTCCCCCCCTTTCCTCACCACCGTCAGGAGCACAGCCCCACAGTTCTCCAGGCACTGGTAAGAGCACGGGTCAAAGAAGACCTTGGAGACAAAGTCCTCAGGCTCCTGGGTGTGCACGTCCCTCGTGTTGGCAGACCTCTTGGCTCGTTCTGCAGCATGTTTCCTCAGGATGTTGCCTGCGCCAGTCATCATACGGATGGCTTGAATCCGGTAGAAGGCGCGGCTCTTCGGTTGATGGGAAAGAGCATAGTAATTGGCCATCTCTACCAGCTGATCTAGGTCCTTCTCTGGATGTTTTTGCTTCAGATCCTTGAGAATCCGGATCACCTCCTTGCGGGACTCATCCACTTCCTTCCCTTCCAGGGGCACCAAATTCCCATCTAGAAAGTGGGAATTCATCATTTTCCCATCCATCTCAATGCCCTTGGGGTGGTCACCCTCTGTCTCTATGATAATTCCTCGGTGTTTATCTGTGCGGTACTTTTTGTGCATGTATTTGTAGAAGAGCAGTCGTTTATCTGCCACCCAGGCCAGAAGGACACACACTGGAAAAAAGATGAGAGTGAGGAGGCCTTCCCAAACCTGGACCACACCAGGAGAAAAGACCGCCAGGATCATATAGAGCCAGATGTAGGCAAAGATGCTCCAAGCAGCAGTGACAAAGAAGACTCGTAGGTGCTTGATCTTACGAGTCTCTCCATCGGGGATCACGTAGACGCAGATGCCAATGATGATGAACATGTTGAAGGCTGCACTGCCCACAATGGTAGAAGGTCCCAGATCACCAGCAATGAACCCATGACCACATACCTCAATTAAAGAGAGGAGGATCTCAGGAGCAGAGGAACCCAGGGCCATAAGGGTCAGGTTGGAGACAGTTTCGTTCCATACCCGAACCGTTGTTGTGCTGGTCTCTCCATTGGGCTTTTTGATAGTCACCTCTCTCTCTTGAGAAGTGATGACTTCAATAGATGCCATGAAGCGGTCAGCAATGATGGATACCCCAAGGAACA
Organism: Miniopterus schreibersii; assembly: GCF_964146895.1. Classification (NCBI taxonomy): domain Eukaryota; kingdom Metazoa; phylum Chordata; class Mammalia; order Chiroptera; family Miniopteridae; genus Miniopterus; species Miniopterus schreibersii. The sequence goes on from NC_138101.1 coordinate 178,718,273, forward strand.
TGTATATCAGGGCCACAAAATAGACGATGACCCTGGCAATCTTATCCCCAAGAGAAGGGTTCTCCGGGTACCAGATTGGTAAGATGACACCCTCCTTGCAGTCCGATGACCCTGAACAGGACTCATTGTTCTTCCCTGTGCCAGGCACATCCCCTGAGCCACCAGCCTCTGCCCGAAGACCATTCAGGAAGAGCACAAAAGTAATCAGCCCAAAATGGAGGAAGGCAGAGGTGAGAGGCTGCAACCTTAACCACGCCATACACGAGACTTAGCCACTGGCTTCCACTGCAGCACCAATGGTCCTCCTGACAGGCCAGAGACCTAGAAAAGACCAGAAAGGCAGGAAAAGGCATGAGGAAAAGGGAGATGGCAATTGGTAGGTTCCCACCAACACAAACTGATATTTCACCTCGAATGGCATATTGCACTAACATATGGGGCAGTCTCTCACTTGGAAAAATACTTATCAGTGGGAGACACAAATAGTTGCTCTGTCCTCAGGACCATCTGGTGGAGACTCAGTTGAAGAATGGCTTAAAATAGCTGGGAATGTTGGTAATGAAAACACAAGTGATGCTCATCTTGTCCTGTCTCCCAACCCTACTGTCATCTGTGAGAGTTCTCTAGAATCAACTTAAAATAGGCCAAGGATGACCTGAATTTTCATCCCCACTTATACTATTTCTAGGTTTTCAGCCTTCTTTACCTCAATGTCATCATACTCAAGAATCTTGCATAATACAGGTTTGCAAGAGCACATACTGAGTTGAACTTTTATCATGAGCTAACCTCCAAAATAAAACACCTTGTCTGTGTGCAATTGAGCCCACTTGGGAAAATCTCCCTCCCTCGATGCAAAACTTCTGCAGGCAAGCTGCAATTCTGAGATTGCCTGGGAAATCGGAAGATTTGGGTTTGGAATTTGAGTGACTGACTGATCTTCATCTTCCTGTAACTGGAAACTAAAACTGTTTTATAAGCATGTTTTGCTGGAGGGCTAAGGGTTGCGTGGACTGAGTCTTGGGCACAGCTTACAGAAACCAGCAAACTGAACTCACCACTCCAACTCTTGCCATTCTCTAGTCCATTTCCTCCCATAGCCAGTCATCTTTTTTTAAAAACCCAAACCTACACGATTGCTTCCCTATTTGAAACCCTTCAGCAGTTTCCTCTTGCTCATAATTTAAGACCACATTCCTTCCCGTGACCTACAAAGCCCGGTATCAGCTACCTTCTTCCTCCTTGCCCCCCTTTAGCTCCTGCCACTCTTCCTCTTACTACACTTCAGCAACAATGGACTTCATAGCAGGTTATTTTCCACCTCTAAACCTTTGCACATGACATCATCCATGCACGCCCAAAATGACTGTTTCTTCTTTGCATCCCCACTCTTAACAATCCTTTAGATCATAGCTTAAGTGGCACTTTCTCAGAAAAACTTTCCCTTGCCCCCCAAAATGGTCAACTCCCTCTGTTGTGTCCTCTCATCACACTTTTCTTTCATGGCATTTATAAAACTTTGAAGCTACATGGTTTTTGTGGGGGGTTATATGATTAATGTCTAACTCATCCAATAAACTGTGAATGACATTAAGGCAAAGACTATGTCTCTTCTGTTTATCATGGTATCCTAACAGTGAGTTAACTAGGTGTTCAGTAAATATATGTTTTTGGAATAAATATATGTAGTCACTAAGGAAGCTTCCTCAGTGCTGTGAATTGAATTGTGTTGTGTCTCCCCCTGTCCCCATCCCTCCACTCCCCCTAAATCCATGTGTTGAAGCCTTAAGCCCCAGTGTGACTGTATAGTGAGATAGGGCTTTTAAGAGGTAATCAAGGAATAATGAGGTCATAGGGTGGAGTCCTAACCTGATAAGATTGTTGGCCTTATAAAAAGAGGGAGGGGGAGAGAAGAAGGGGAAGAGGGGGAGGAGGAGGAGAGAGAGAGAGAGAGAAAGAAGAGAGAGAGAGAGAGAGAGAGAGAGAGAAAGATCATGTGAGAATATAGCAAGAAAGTGGCCATCTGCAAGCCAGGAAGACAGCTCTTGCCAGAAACCAAATTGGCCAGCACCTTGATCTTGGACATCCTAGCCTCAAGAACTGCGAGAAAATTAATTTCTGCTGTTTAAGCCACCCAGCCTATGGTATTTTGTTATGGCAGCCCGAGCAGGCTAACACACTCCAACATCGGCCTCCTTTAAAGCCATTTTATTATCTGAATTATAGCCATTTGCTTTAGAAACAGAATATATAGATCTCACAGACAAATCCTGACTTGATTTTAGAGGTTATGTAGGACCTCTTTAAACTCCCAAGGCTTGTACACAAAGAGAAATTCTCTCGAGGCACAGTGCGCCCTGGTGCCCACTGTAATCTTGAAGGCCCTCCTCCCAAAAAGCTCTGTGGACTCACTTGGTTTCATACTCCCCAGCACGGCCGCCAAGTGCTGAGGCCCACATTCCCCATTAGCTCGGGTACAGGGGGTCCTCACAGCAGGTCCCTGGGGCTTTGACCTCACTGGGAAGAGAAAAGGTTACAAGAATGACTATGGAAAAGGAGAGTGGTTGAAGGTGTTCAGCATCCATATTCGAAGGCTGGAAAAGCTCATAATCTGCAATGCACACAGAGACCCCATTCACAGATCCGGCACTCACCCGCCCTGGAGAAGTGAGGACATAGACAGATCTTGGCACCCTGCCCTGACCTCTGAAAACCCCACACTTTGTAGATTCTGATAAGCCCCATGCAGGAGGAGACAGAAGGTGGGCACAGCTGGAGCAGCTCTTTGATCAAGAGCCAACGAGGTGACAGGAGGTGGCAGCTGTGTGGACTAGCCAACCCCAAGAAGGGAGGCTATCCACAGGTTAGGGAAGAGAGCCAGCGGGCCTTCCGCAGTCGGAGGACAGGGAACACCGAGGCAGTCGAGTTTTCCTGACAACGGGGATAAGGGCTCCTCCTGCTCTTACCCGGCAGGAGACTCAAGGAGGATCACAGTCTCTGGTCTCCTCGGCCTTACAGACACCTGTGGCTACAGGTTTCAATGGGAAATAAGCTATCATATGATCAGAATCAGAGGTCAGTTTCGAAAGACTTTTCCTTGAGAAAACAGATGAACTGAAGAAAAGGGTGAAAGAGAACAAGGCAAGAAGGAGGCTAGCAAATGCCTGCACCAAGTTTTTGGAATTGAAGGTGGAAAATGACCTGTGAATTCCCAGATGTTCTTTCCAGCCCTGCCAGGAAATGGTTTCTGCCTGAGATTTTAGAGGGAGAGGGGCACCTCTGGTGACCAAGCCAAGAGTCATTCTTTTGTGCTTCAGACACCAATTGAGACAGATCCCAACGTCCTGGGGGCCCATCCCAGCCCCTTAGAGACCCAAGTGATTCCAGAAGGCTCTCAGTCAGCCCTGAGGCATACTTGGGGATATGACCCAGCTTGAGATCCTTGAGAACCACCCCAAATAATGAAGACATTAATAATAGTAACTAACACTTAAAACTGCCTATTGTGGGATAATGCTAAGTATTCCTCCATTAATCTTTGAAACAATGCCATGGATTAGTACTATTTTTATCCCTAACTTATGTTTCAGGAAACTGAGGCTTAGTTAAGTCATTTACTCCAAGTATAAAGCAAGGAAGTAGAAGAGCCAGAACTCACACACTGATGACATAAAATGTATGGTTTTCACCACTCCATTTTATTAAGATGTCCCACTTTGTTATAGATCATCCATGAGCCTCAATCAGCTTCCAGTCCCCTGTGGGCTTAGAAGCAATGTGACTGCCCCACACACCCTAATAGGAGAGGCCAGCCATTTGGTACACATGCCTAGTCCCCAGGCTTCCAGGGGGTGTTCTGGTTGCCCGATGCAGTCTCCCACCCCAACGTTCTCCTTCCATCAGTTCATTTTGACAAAAATTAACAGAAGCCAGCCATTCGCCAGGCCTGGTACTAGAGGCTGATGGGCAAAATGAAAAATAAGAGACAGGGTTTGCCTTCAAGGGTACAATCTAGCAGGGGTGGATCGCTGCACAAATAGGCACTTTTACTATAATAAGTAAAGGTAAGGGCAGAATGCTGTGAGAACACAAGGAGGGCACTGAGCCAGCGTGGGGAGTCACGGAGGCGTTCTGAAGGAGGTGATCCCTGAAATGAGTCTTCAAGCATGAGTGAGCTTTAGTAAAAAAAAAAAAAAAAAGTGGGAAGGGCATTCGAGTCAAAGAGAACAGCCTAAGCAAAGACGTGGGAGAGCCTGCCGTGTGCATGGGATTACAAGGAACCCAGCGTGAAGAGGGAGGGGCAGAAGATGAGTGTCCAGAAGGACCGGACACATAGGGAGGACTCAATGTATGGCATCGTATTTGCCAGGCTGAGAAGATGGGATTGTATCCTAAGGGCAGTAAAAGCCAATGACAGGATTTTAAAGAGCAGCATGACATGGTCTGATTTATTGTTCAGAAAAACCAATTCAGCTAAAGGGTTTAGGATGGCTGTACGAGGGGTCTACCGGAGCAGGAAGATCAGTTAGAAATCCTTTGGACACAGAACAGATACAGATAAAGAGGGTGGGCCTAGGGTATAATCTGCAGATGATGACCCACTGTCCCCATGTCACATTCCTCTTCCTCAGCTGAACGGATGCCCTAGTTCAGCCCACGGCCTCTCATCTCTTTCCTGGATTATTTTCCTAACCCCCCTGGGGCCATCTGCAAGGTGTCTGTGTCCTCAGCAGTGGCTCCTGACATCTTTTAATATCACTGGCAAATTTAATTAAAGTCACTGTTCCTCTGTTCTTCCAGATCATTAATAAAACAGTGCCACCAGGCCAGACTGAGCACATTCTCCCTCTGCTACGCCCTCCACTTTCTCCAATGGGAACACTGCTCGGGCCTGTCACCAGCCTGTGTAGAGTTGTCCTGCTCTGCTTCTAAATCTGGGCCCCTGCACAGGCATCACAGCCAATTTACATTAAAATTTTAGGTGCAGCCAGGCTGCACTAGATCCAATGTGTCACTCGAGCCCAAGAACACTGCATCATCTGCACCCCTCTGCGTGCAGGGGATGCGAGTCAGCGCAGAGTTCTCTCCGTGGCCATGCTCCCCCCACCCCCACCCAGAAACACAGGAACTAAGTCCCCTGCACTTCCAAGAGTAGGAAATAAGTGACTGCAGCTGCTTGGATAGTTTGTCACCACTGGAACTTTCGTCCAAGGAAGAAAACAGAACCATGCTGTTTCTTGGGCAGCATCTCTTTGAATCTTCACAGTAAAGAAAGCACTATTACCATCATGCCCTTTTTGCGTATAAGCAAATTAGAGCTCATAAAGATTAAGTTGCCAAAAATCACAGTCTGTAAGTAGAAAAATAAGTATCTGAATTCTGGAAACCTGACTGCAGAGCACGTGGTGTTAACCACTGTGCTGGGAATATACCCTGGGTTTGGGGACCCCTTCGAACAAGGGCCTGGGGAGGGCAGGGTTAGTCTTTCCGGATGTGAAGGCCTCACCACAAGCTTGGAGGCTCTCCGTACTCCAGGGCAGCCTAGAGCAGTGGTAGAGCCCCAAATTTGAAAGCATGCCTCAACAAGCTGTGAGACTGAAAAGTCAGTGAACCTCTCGGGGCGTTAGCTTCCCATCCAGAAAATTCATGTTGGGTTTGATGATCTTCACAGTTCCATTAAGACAAAGAGGCTTTAATTGCAGGCAGCCTGTCCCTCAAAAGGCACAGAAGTGGCGGGAAGCATTTGAGTTAAGTTGAGCCCGAGTCATGTGAGAGCCAGGCACAGACTGGAGACTCCCAAAGAAACCTCAGTGGATAAGAGAGTAAGTTAAAGGAGGGTGGTAGGAAAAGGGAGCCCAAGAGAAAGTCAAGGAGAGCGTACTTTCTGGATTTACCAAAAGCACCCTGGATCAATTCCATTTTTTGAACAACTGCTCTTTGAATGCCCATCTTGGGCCAAGCACTGTGCTGGTGATTGGGAGTGTAGCCATGGACGAGCTATCCCATATCCCCAGCCTTAGAGAGTTTATCTTCTGATGAGAGACTGAGACAAGGAAGCAATTACAGGAGTGATGGGTTACGATGATGTCACGGGAAGTAACATCTTTTTCTCGTTCTGCTCTAAGCTCTCAGGTTGGTTGCTGCACAGCTCCTTGCACCACGTGGTCAGCAGCTGCAATGCAGTGTGGCTTTGTAACACAGTCTTGCAGTAGGACCTGATACAATACTTGACTGTTCTCGCTTCTCCCATCTCATGCGATTGTCATATTTTGCCTTCCCTGAAACCCCCCAAACACTTAGTGGCATCCAAACCATATGATAACTTCATGGAACCCTGCTGACGCTCTCCCAGGCACTACTACCCAAGAAGAGGAAGCCCCCTGAACAGTCCAGGCACCAGCAGGCCTCAATCTCCTCATGCTCTTCAGGGGTGCGGTACCTTTTCTCTGCCAAGGGTCATTTGGATATTTATAACATCATTCTGAGGCCATACAAAATTATCAACTTAAAAATTAGCCTGCTATATTTGGTCAAACATTTAATTAACTCACCCCTAATGTGATGGCTGGAATGGCTTCTCTCTGGTGAGGCCTCGGCAGGGCCAGACCATATGACTTCACAGACCTTATATGGCCCTCAGACCTTATATGGTCCCCACCCCTGCTCTACATGAACAAAAGACTTAAAAAAATGACAACAATAATCACATCTATTCATTGAGTACTTACTCTATGGCTGGCACTGCATTAGGCACTTTTATAGTTGTTATTTATTATCTAAGGATCCCACAATGAGACAGGTATTGTTATATGTTTTAGAAATAAGGAGACTTGGGCTCAAAGACAAATAATTCACCAAAGGTCCACTATCTGAGCAAGGGACACAGCTGGGCTATGAAACTTGGTATGTCAAATACCAGAGTCTTCTTTTCAACCCCAGGTGGTAGAAGGGATGGTCAAAGAGCAGGGTAAGAATCTGGAGCCTTTAGGTTAAGAACCTAGAGTCCCAGAAACTTCTACCTGCTCTGGGAAGCCTTCCCTGGCAATGCCCTCTTCCTCCACTTCCCAAATGAGTCAACTACTCCCCTGTTCACCACCGAAGCACTTGTCACAATGACCTGGGCTTACCTGTTTACATGTTTGTCTACTACACTTATGTAAGCTCCCTGAGGGATTTCAACTTAATATGGGGAAGCTTTATTTACTTATGCATTTATTTGGTAGGTGGGGGATGAAATTCTATGATTCAAAGCCCTGTGGATTCTATGATTCTGAGATTTACTTTTACCAGACTCTGTGGAAGTCACAGGATTTTGCCCTCTGCAAGTCTTTGACAGGTCTAGGGAATCACAATGACTGGGTCACAAGCGATTTCCAGAAATAGGAAAAGGAAGGGGTGTGCCCACTTAATTTAAGTTCCACTTCTCCCACTACTGGATCTACATCTGCTTTTAAATCATCCCTCAAGGTGAAGGCACTACTGGAAGTAGGAACACATGCTAGTAAGGTATGTGCGTTAGAATAACTTTGAAGCTCTAAAAAATACAGACATCTGGATCCTACTCCAGACGTAAGTTTTGACTCCGTGGAAGTGGGCTTAGATATTTAGATTTTTTTTAAAGTTCCTTGGTTGATTTCGAGGTACAGCCAAAGTGGAGAATCCTGAGAGAGAAGACAACGAGACATAGCCTGACTATGATATGACATTTACATCTCAGGGATTCCAACCATTAGGGACTTTCTTTCGACCAGGAAAAGGACTCTCAGGGCATCGTGAGCTGACTCACAAATGGGTACCACAGTCTTTCTATGCACTGGACAAACATCCCACCCTCCTGCACTCTTTCATACCTTGCCAAGGATAGTCAGCATCAACTCCCTACCCACATAAGTAGATTTTCCCTTTGTCTCTCCTTAAACCTACTGCCTGCTTGGTTTACACTTTTACTAAGGAAATGTAAAAGATCCAGAGTTCCCTTATCTTCACAGGAAAATGATGCTACTTATCCATTTTCAGCAAGACATGTTTCTAGTTGTTTTTCCTCTCAGCGATGAAAGTTTAGGTGGACTTGGCCACACTTCCTCGGGCCCACTTTGTCCGTTCATTCATTTGTTCATGTATTTATTCACCTGTGCATGCATGCATTTGCACAAAACCCAGCCTATGTGTCACAGTTGACTTTCACTAAATTCTGGTGAAAAAATTTACTCTGATTTGTACCCAAATCATTTTTTATTTTTTTTTGCTCACTCAAAAAAATTAGGATAGTCAAATTTAAAGATGGAAGCAGACTGAGTGGAAGCTACACTGACAGTCTCCCATGCCCAAACTGGAATTACAACTAATATAGAGAAAAACCAACCTGAATAATCAACTAAAATTGAAGATGAGCTGGAGAACACCCTCATAACCAAGGAGGAAAAGTGGAGACTGCATAGAGATAGGTGGGAAGTATGAAGGCATGAGAGGGCTGGCTGGGCTCCCACAGACAGCAGCTGAAGGTCCAGAGGGAGATCTCAGCTGTGGGGGGTTCCCACTGAGGACTCTGGGGCCTAAACCCCAGGCGGGGTTTCCCAGTCAAGAGCACCAGAACTGAGAAAGGTGCCAACATAACATCTGGCTGTGAAAAGCAGCAGGGTTTCTGTCTGCCAGGGAGTGACGGCTGGAAATGTAGGCACCCTCTTAAAGAGCCAACACACAAAGTTTTGTGTGCAGCCACTCACCTTGGGCTCCAGCAGAGGGAGGGCAGAGGGGACTGGAGTTGTGTGAAGAGAATCTAGGGCTGTGAGCTCTGGAGATAGAGCTCAAAGGGCATCCCTCTGGATTCCTGTGCCAAGTCATTCCCCCATACTGCAGAGGACATCTTTCACATTTACCTTCCCAGCAGCTTTTGCCTGAGGGGGAAGCAATTGCCCCACCCTGCTGGAAAACCTCTCACCCTACCTCACGGAGTTTCCACAGCCTGAGGCTCATTACGAGACTGATAACAATCAACTGTCCCACCCTGTGGAGTTTCTACAGCCTGAGGCTCATTAAGAGAATCAGATTAATCAGCCTTCAGGCAGAGGCAGACCTCAGAGTGCTTTAAGTCTTTGCCTGATCTGCTTCTGGACCTGACCCTTGGAAAAGCAGACTTTGGTGTGCATCTTGGTCCTGTCAAACCACCCAGCCCCAACAGAGGGGGCCTCAAGCTATGGGTTCTTGATAGCTCCAAACAGGGTACTCAAGGCCAGTCACAAACAGTGTCTGACACTGACCTGCACCAGAAACCCTCCAAAAAGACTGTATTAGGTAGCAGGCTTACCTAATACATAGAAACAAACCCGAAATGGGGAGACCAAAAAAAAAACACAAAAAAAACAAAATAAGCCCCAAATGAAAGAACAAGAGAAGTCTCCAGAAAAAGAGCTAAATGAAATGGAGATAAGCGATCTATCAGATATAGAGTTTAGAATGCTGATTGTAAGGATATGCAACAGTATGAAAAAAGATGTGGAAACTATGGAAAATGACCAGTTAGAAAGGAAGAATGACATAGCAGAAATAAAGAATACATCGGAAGGAATAAACAGAAGATCAGAGGAAGTGGAGGAACAGATCAGCAAATTAGAAAAGAAGGTAGGAAAAAATTACTCAATCAGAGATCCAAAAAGAAAAAACAATTAAAAAACAGGACAGTCTAAGGGAGCTGTGGGACAACATGAAATGTAACAATAATCTCATCATAGGAGTGCCAGAAGAGGTCGAAAGTAAGCAAGGGTTAGAGAACCTGTTTGAAGAAATAACGGCAGAAAACTTCCCTAACCTGGTCAAGGAAAAAGGCACACAAGTTCAGGAGGCACAGAGAGACCCATGCAAGAAGAACCCAAAGAGGCCCATGCCCACACACATCATAATTAAAATGCCAAAAATTCAAGACAAAGAGAATATTAAAGGCAGCAAGAGAAAAGCAATCTGTTACATACAAAGGAGCTCCCACAAAGGCTATCAGCTGACTTCTCATCAGGAACTCTACAGGCCAGAAGGGAATGGCATAAAGTATTCAAGGTAATGCAAAATAAGGATTTGAAACCAAGACCACTCTATCCAGCAAGGCTATCATTCAAAATAGATGGTGAAATAAAAAGCTTTCCAGACAAAAAAAGGCTAAAGGAGTTTATCACCAGCAAACCAGCATTGCAGGAAATGTTAAAGGAACTGCTGTAATTAGAAGTAGAAATAGAAGCATTGCAAGAAATGTTAAAGGGGCTGCTGTAATAATAAGGAGAAATAGAGAGAGAAACATAGGCATAAAGAATTAAAATGGCAATAAATAAGGACCTATCAATAATAACCTTAAGGACGTTAAGGGAAAGATCAACAGCAATACAGTCATAGTTGGGAACTTTAACACCCCACTGATTTCACTGGATAGATCTTCCAGACGAAAAGTCAACACAGAAACAATGACTCTAAATGGCACACTAGATCAGATGGATTTAGTTGGCATTTAAAGAACATTTCACCCCAAAGCTGCAGAATATACATTTCTCTCAAGTGCACATGGGTTATTCGCAAAGATAGACCACATGTTAGGACACAAAACAAATCTCTACAAGTTCAAGAAGATTGAAATCATATCAAGCATCTCAGGTAACAAGGGCATGAAATTAGAAATCAACTACAGTAAAAACACTCAAAAACATTCAAACACATGGAGGCTAAATAGCATGTTATTAAACAATGAATGGGTTACCAATAAGATCCAGAAATAAAAACCTTCCTGGAAACAAATGAAAATGAACACACAACCACCCAAAATCTATGGGACACAGCGAAAGCAGTCCTAAGAGGGAAGTTCATAGCACTGCAGGCCTACCTCAAAAAGCAAGAAAAATTTTTAGTGAACTACCTAACCCTACAACTTAAAGAATTAGAAAGCTCCCCTGTGAAGCCATCCGGACCCCAGCTTTTGTTTGCTGGGAGTTTTTTTATTGCTGCTTCAATTTCATCAGCTGTTATTGGTCTATTCAGGTTTTTTCCTTATTCTTTCTGATTCAGTTTTACATGATCTCCCTCATATGTGGAATCTAATAAACAAAATAGACTGAGGAACAAAATAGATCCAGAGACAAAGAAGCATGGAACAGACTGATGAATCTCAGTGGGAAGGTGGGGGTGGGGGAGTGAGTGGGGGGAGATTAATCAAAGAACTTATATGCATAACCCATAGACACAGACAATAGTGTGGTAAAGGCCTGGGGGAGAGAGGTGGATGTGGGGGGGAGGGGATCAATGGAGAAAAAAAGGGGGGATATCTGTAATACTGTCAACAATAAAGATAATTTTTTTAAAAATTAGGATAAAAGTTCCTAGAGGGTAGACATTTTTTATCTGTTTAGTATTTCTATATCCCCAGTGCCTACATCAGGGCCTGGCACATAGTAGGTGCTCAGTATATATTTATTGAATGAATAGATACATTGAATAAATGTGCAAAAATAGAAGGCATAATATCCAGTAATTTCTCCCACTCTTGTCAATGTTCAAATGGAGCATCCCATATGTCAGGGATGCTCTGAGCAAGGATTTTCAAATTTGAGTAATATGAACAAAATATAATCCCCCTTTAGGAACAGACTTCACTGAAGAAGAGTGACAAAAAAACAAACAATTACAACAAAACAAGTACTAGGTTTGGAAGCATGTGCAATGTGCCAAGGAGCACAGAGGAAGAAGGAAGGTCTGAGGCTGCCTGAGATCATCAGGGCCAGTTTCATGAACCAGGCAACTAACTTAAGATCTAGCATCTGGCCCGCCGGGTGTGGCTCAGCGGTTGAGAGTCGACCTAGGGTCCAGGCGATCGGGGTTCAATTCCCGGTCAGGGCACATGCCCGGGTTGCAGGCTCGGCGTGCAGGAGGCGGCCGATCAATGACTCTCTCATCATTGATGTTTCTCTCTCTCTCTCTCTGTATCCCTTTCTCTCTCTGAAATCAATAAAAATATATTTAAAAAAAAAAAAAAAAAAAAGATCTAGGATCTGGAGAATGAACAGGTATGAACTGGGGAGAAGCCAGTGCATCTCAAACAAAGGTAACAGAAAGCCAATGCTAAAGAGAATGACAGCCTGAACAGGCAGGGTTTGTTTTAAAAAGGGTGAGTAGTGTGGCTGAAGGGCAGGGCACTTGAGAGAAGCTGCAAAGATGAGTGAAGACTAGCTCGTAAAAAGGCCTCGTACACCCAGCCAAGGAATTGGGGCATTATCTTGGAGGCAATCAGGAACCACTGAACATTTTTTTAATTAGAGGAGGGACAATATCAATGTTTTTCCTTTGAATAGCACACCTAGGGTGATGACAGTGTGGAAACTGGATAGATGAACGAAAGCAGGGCAAGACTTGGAGGCAGGAAGGCTAATTCAGAGTCTCTTATGGCATTTGACAGAGATGTGATCAGAACCTAAGCAGAGGCAGGGAGAGCAGGCCTGATGAGGAAGGCGTGGATTTAAGAGCTCTTTCAAAAGTAGAATCAATACATGTTGGAGAACAACTGAAAATAGAAGATGGTGGTGAAAGAGGAATGAAGAGGCATAGCAAGGGCCAAACCACATCAGGCTCCTTCTTCATCCCGCTGGCCCTGCAGAGTTTCTCTTGATTCAGGGATCTCCAGACCCAAAGAAATGGAAGCTGAAGGAACCAACACAAAACCATTGCACTTAGATACACATTTAGTTTCAGGGATGTCCTGTAACAGTGAGACAAATGAGGCCAGTGAAAGTTCTGGGCTCTCCAGGAAGAGAGCAGGAAGGCCCTGGACTTCAGGCAAGGGACCAAAGTCCTCCACAGTCCAGTCTCTATAACTATTTGTTGATTCAATAGTCCAGATGGTGATAAGCTCTTGGAGATGCAGTGATGAAGCAGGTCTGGCTCAGCAGTGGAGAAGTGCAGAGAAAAGTACACAAGATTAGTATATGAATGTGAGCACAGGGTTTTGGGGATTATGAACACTGACTGAGAGCATCACGCAGGTGGACTTCTCATGTCTGTTTCAAAGGAGAAGGCAATTTCACATAGAAGAGAATGAACTCATAGAATGCACTGCCCCTGTGAAATGCTGCTACCTAAAGAAATAAAAAGTATTTGTTTCATTCTCACCCGAGGATATATTTTTATTGATTTTAGAGAGAGGCAAAGGGAGACAGAGAGAAACATCGATCAGCTGCCTCCTTTAGGCGCCCCGATCGATGATCGAACCGACAACCTAATTATGTGTCCTGACCAGGAATCAAACCCACAACCTTTTGGTGTACAGGACAATGCTCCAACCAACTGAGCCACTTGGCCAAAGCTAAAAAGTATTTTTAAAAGCTCCAAAATATTGAGATGAATTCAAGTCCTAGAGTGACTACAAGAAAGACTGATTCTGCCCACAGACTCGTTCGTCAAGCACTTGTTATGTGCCCATCACAGATGTGGGTTCTTTGAGGATCATTCTTGCCTAGAAGTGTTCTCAGATTTACTGAGTGCCAAACGTGTGTCACACTACTCTAGCTACTGGAGATTCACTCTTATATCTCACATCTGGACTACTGCAATAGCTGCCAATCTTGCCCCAACTCTTACATTCTACTTTCCACAAAACAGCCAAAAATGTCTTTTTCAAATGTAAATCAGCCCAGCGGACGTGGCTCAGTGGTTGAGCGTCAACCCATGAACCAGGAGGCCACGGTTCCATTCCGGTCAGGGCACATGCCCGAGTTGCAGGCTCCATCCCCAGTGGGGGACATGCAGGAGGCAGCCAGTCAGTGATTCTCTCTCATCATTGATGTTTCTATTTCTCGCTCCCTCTCCCTTCCTCTCTCTGAAATCAATAAAAACATATTTTCAAAAAACAAATGTAAATCAGATAGGTTATGCCATCCTTTGCAAACTTCTCTTCCTGTAGAAACTCCCACCCCCTTACTGACTCCTAACTCACTGCCCTTAACTCCCACCACTTCGTTTTGCTGGGTCCACACCCCACTCCAACAGAGGTGGAGTTCTCTATGTTTCTAGAACATGCCAAGCATGCATCTGCCCTGGGACCTTTGCAATTACTATTCCTTCTGCTTGGAACACCCTTACCCAGAAGATCTCCATAGATCACCTTTTAAATGTAATTCAGGTCTCAGATGCCCCATTCTCAGAGGCTTCCCCCAATCATCTTATCTAAAAGTTATCCTATCCCTGCTCCCCAATACTGTCACATCACTTTTCATCTTTATAGCACATATCACTTGCTGAAATCATCATTGTTTTTGTCTACTTGTTCACTGGTTTATCATAGACTATAAACTCCATGATAGCAGGAGACTTGTCCATTTTGTTCACCACAGTATGACTGGAGCCTGGCAGAGTGTCAATATTTGGTGAATGGATCAATGGTAAGTCTGCAGGATTACGTGTGGACAGATGCACCTGTGAGGGGAGACTTCAAACTTGCTGGGAAGCCTTAGGGTAGAGAGGTCAATGGTTAAAGCCAGACCTCAGATAGCGGGTAGTTTTGTTCATTCATAAAACCAACAGGACCACACAGTGTTTGGACGGCAATTGTGAGGCTGTTTTCAAACACAATTCCTTCTCAATCCCCTCTCTCCACCTTACTTTTTCTCCTCAGTGTGTGGCATAATGATAACAAGCCTTTATAGTGCATCATTCATTCAATAAATATTAAGCAATACTATGTGCCAACAGTTTACAAAGGCCTTCTCACTCACATGATCTCATTTAATCCTTTTGTAAGTATATTTGTACAGATGAAGAAATCGTAGCTCAGTGAATTGCCAAAAGTCTCCATGCCAATAAATAATGGAGCCAGAACCAAACTTTGGTCTCCTGGCTACCAGAGGTCTCCGCCCACAAGGCCTGAAGGGAGTGTCATGTACCAGGAGAAAACATCCTCTGCCACTGAAAGGAAATCAGGGAGGGTCAGGGGAGTGAGGAACCCAGGGCAACCTGAGGGGTCACTGTTCCTGCCCCTGCCTGTTCCCCAGCGGGAAGCACCTGGGTCCTACCTTTTGGGGTGGCTCACAGAAAGAGGGCCGATATCCTTCTGCCCTGTGACCCACCCATCAGGGGGAAGCTGGTGATTAGCTTTATGTACCTTTTGCTCAGATCATTTTCCAGGAGCCTGCTTTATTTTAATACCATTTAATTTCTCTTAATTTTTAAATGTTGAAATATGGAATTAACTCATATCATTGCCTGAATGAAGAATAAATGGATTCTGGTAAGCAGTCAAAGTGATCTTTCTGAGACATGGCTAGAGGATGTTCTGATACAATCAACTATGAGGGTCCTCTCGGTCCCCCTTTCACAAGAGGGTCTGAGAGCAGATGCCTGAGACTCTTATGGCAGATCTAGCTGCTGTCTTTGCTGCCATGCTCATTCCACACTCTTCTAATGGCTCCCCTTGAAGCTGACTCCCCGATTAATTCCTTCTGAGAGGCTGGGAGGCACTGGCTCAGATGGTTCTTCTTCTCACAGGGAAGTGCGGTATACGGTAAGCGATGGGCAGAGCCCCTGGAAAGCTACTGAGCAGAGTGGTTCCATGCAGACTCTCAACAGATTCTACACGGCTCTAAATGCATCCTTCCTGGATGGAAAAGAATGGCAGAAGCTCAGGGGTTGAGATAGGGCTGACTGGAGCCTTTAGGGACTTAGAGCACTATTAGGTATTCCATGAATGCCCTGGAGTGTTGCAGTGGGAAGTGACTCCACACAGAAGTGCCAGCCTAGGGCCATCAGGGCACTCAACCAGCTCAGAGTGCCTCGTTGGCCAGACATCCAGATAGTCAAGTTAGCTGGCCATGTTGACCACTGGAGACCCAATGTGATAACAGATACACTGGGGGCTTCAAATTACAGGTAGAAGGTTCTGAAACAAAAGTACTGTTAGCACTAAAAGTACTCTTAGCAGGAGGCAATCTACAGGGTGTGGAACAAGATTCACAATACAGAACTGTCAGTCCAGGGAGGTAGCTTAAAAGTCAACACATCCAACATAACCTCTTGTGATGGATAAGAAATGCAAGGCTCAGAGAACCGAAGTATGTCTTGCCTGTAGTTGTGAGAAGTGATAACCGAAACATAACCTTCTTTCCTCCATTTCAGTGCTGCTTCTGTGACACCTTGTTGCCTATTCCTGGTTTGATTTTTTTTAAATATGTTTTTATTAATTGTAGAGAAAGAGGAAGGGAGAGGGAGGGAGAGAGTGAAACATGGATGAGGGAGAGAAACATCAATTGGCTGCCTCCTGCATGCCCCCTACTAGGGATCGAGCCTGCAACTCCAGCATGTGCCCCGACTGGGAATTGAACCAGCGATCTCTTGGTGCATGGGACCATGCTCAACTAAGCCACAGTGGCCAGGGCCTGGTTTGATTTTTTACTCCACTACTGGCTTCTTTTATGATAAATGGCATAGACCCTCCCCACCACCACCCTTTCCTGACCTTGTTTAACCTGTCTCAAAAGTGAGGCAGGTTACTCATTAATTCACTCCTTTGTTTTTCATTGAATACCCACTGTGTTTCAGGCATCATGCAACTGGGAGTAGGAGAAAGAAAAGGCACTTGGTCAAGGAGGGGCAATGAGTCACAGGCAAAAAAACAAAACAAACCACTCCCCTCCCCTGCATTTCAATAAGTATAAGAGCCACATGAAAAACAGATACTATGTTATCAAAATTCAAAGGAAGGAACTGCTTATGCATGAAGCCTTCCCATCAGGAAGAGGCATTTGAATTGAACATTAACGAACAGGTAGGATTGTCAGTGAAAGGTAAACGGTGAACAAGGCACAGATGGGAAAAGAACAACTTTACCTAGGTCCCCACATGGAAACTGTAAAACATGAGACCAGACATAGAGTGGTGAGCAGGCCACGGGAGGGCCTTGAATATGAGGAGTTGGGACTGCTGCAAGTAATGGGAGGCCCTTCAAGGTTTTTTCTGTAGGAAAGTGACAAGCCTAGAAGGGTGTTTTAGGAGAGGAATCCTGCAACAGGAATTAGAATGAATTGGGAGGGGCCATTGAAGTTGAGAAGATGTCAGAAAGCTATTTTTATGGTATAATAGCAACTACTGAATACAGGTGTGGTAAGCATTGAATGGAAAAATCAATGTGAAACACTTTGCAACAGAGTAGCTGCCAGGTGGTACACACACAAATGCCGGCTGCTTTAATAATAATAATTGCTATTATCTTCATTATTATGTGAGAGGCTATCAAATCTGTACTTAGGCTGTAGTGGTATGGATAGAATGGAGGGGAATCGACTTAACAGACATTAGCAATACTCAGGGGACAAGGGAGAGCAATCAAAGATAAACTTGAGGATTTTGAGCCACGGTGACTGGAGGTTGGCTGGTGCCATCAATAGAAAGTGGGAAGTCAGGAGGAGCCACGCCTTAAAAAAAGGATGATGTCTGTTTAGCAAAAATTCCACTTGAGCCCTGGACGGTTTGCTCAGTGGTTAAGAGCGTCGGCCCACAAACTGAAGGGTCTTGGGTTCTATTTCAGCCAAGGGCAAGTACCTTGGTTGCAGGTTCAATCCCCGGCCGTGGTCGAGGTTCATGCAGGAGGCAACCAATCGATGTGTCTCTCTCACATCGATGTTTCTCTCTCTTCCCCTCTCTCCCTTCCACTCTCTGAAAAGCAATGGAAAAAAATATCCTCAGGTGAGGATTAAAAAAAAAAAAAGAATTCAACATGAGGAGCTGACAATGCCTATTGGAGACATTGGGCAAGTGGCTGGAAACAAGACACGCTGGGCTTGCAGAGCTGGGGCCACAGGCCCGGAACTGTCCGCGCTGGAGTAACAGCACACACCATGGCGGGAGATGCCCAGAGCTAACGGAAAAGGGGAGATCGGGGGGAAGGAGAGAGTATTGTAGAGGAAGTGGAGCAGGGCCACCCAGAGAACTAGTGGGACTGGAGTGTTCAGCATGATAGAAGCCAAGAGGGAAAAGTTTTGAGAGCTAATGGTCAATCTTATCTGACGGGGTGGAGAGAGCAGGGGAGATGAGATAAATAGAAGATAGATGGGTGGACAGATAGATAGAAATAAGTTATTATATTTTCGGAAATAAGAAGTCCTTGGCAGATTAGAGTTGGGCAGAGGTGGAAAAAAGTGGGAAAGCAAGGGGCTAAATGAATGATTGATGAGAAAATACAGACAAGATGATTACTCTAAAACAGCAAGAGTGTGTTGAAAGCAAGATGGGAAGAGAGCATGATGGGGGATGGAACTGGACAAGTGATGTTCATTTTAGGATGGGGTTTGTTGAGCATGCTTACAACTAGAGGGAGGGATTCAATGTTGAAGGAGAAAGAGCCTGGGGCAAGTTGATGACAGCAGCTCAGGGCTAGATCCCCGGCCCTATGCAGGGGGAGAAGGAAGAGTAGTGACAGGGAAGGATGAGAAACAAAGTGGGGAGAGATCAGGGTGCAAAGGAAGAACATCAGCCAAACTCACACTGCTTGGCTTCATCCTCTAAGACGAACATAGCAGTGCGTGACTTTGAGGCCCTCTCCTCTCAAGTGGCTTGGAAACTACCACGTGAAAGCCAGGGCAGGATTACTGTTTCCAGTCCCACTTCGGGATCCAGTCCCCGCATGACCAGGAAAGCCCTATTTGTCAATTCCGAGTATCAATGCAGTCCATGCTACTTGGCCCATTCTAAATTATGTCCAGGATGAAACAGAGCTGTTTCCCCAGTAGACTGGACTCTGTATACCATATCTGAATACCCTTGATACTGGAATTAGCTTGTATTCACTCTTCACATTCCCAAAACGTACACACACACATTTGATTCTTCCTATCCAGATGTCTGTCTTGCTCTGTCATTTCTATGGATCTAACTATGGATCTAAATACTTCTTACCGTTCCAGACTCCTTCCTGGGGCCTTCCTCAGCCCCCAGAGATCTCATATCTTTGGGGGTTCTCCTTGCTCTGCAGCTCAGTCGGCCAGGAAGTGTTTTACACCTGCTGGAGCCACTTTTTCTTTCCCCAGAGGTGCCCTGCCCAGCGTTGGGTTTAGAGTGCCCATTCAAAAAACAGACAACCAAACATAAACCAATCCCATTAAAAATAGTGGAACTTCTTCCTAGAAGGACAGCTCTGGTTTGTACGCTAAAACAGAAGGAATCCCCTACCCTCCTTCACAGGCCACCAGGATGATAGCCTACAGTTTCTACCACAGCCTCCTAACTCCATGCCTCCCTCTCTCTCCCTACATCCCAGTCTCTATCTAAATGCAAATACTATCTAAAATGCAAATCTGGCCTGCACTTCGATACTAAAAACCTTCCTAAGCCCCCACAGGAAACTCAGTGGAAGTCCTTAGCATGGAGTTTAAGTCCTTAAGGTTTGGCCCCTAGAGCTTCTCCAAACTCATCTCCCTGAATTTTAGCC